>NC_040084.1:41714624-42339624 GCF_003369695.1 Bos indicus x Bos taurus
CTGATATTTTTTAAAAGCTCCCAGATAATTCTTACATGCAACCAGAGCTTTGATTCACTGGTCTTGATTCTGATCACTAAGACCTCTTTTCTAATTCGCTCTGTGCTCTTAGGGTGATAATTCTAGTTACAAGATCTCATAATACAAAGGCCCAAAAAGCTACAAAAGGCCTCGATGTTGCATACTGCGCCTATGTGCACACATGACTGGGAGAGGTGAACCTGAATTCTAGACATTTTCAGAAGTTGAAAACCTGAATGTAAAACTCAGAATGAGAGTAGTGTGGTTTAAAAGCACACACCTGCTTCCAAATGACTAATCATGATAGGAATCAATTCCTGAAACTTGGATGCATGGAAATAGGTCACAATTAGCTCCTGACCTCTCCCTTTTCCCTCTTCTTCCACCTCCACTAAACCACAAGCACAGAAAAAAGCTTGGCTATTACTCATAATTGGAATGTGAAACCAGCAGCCCCAGTTTCAGAGGGCCTTCTCCATCATCAAAGATCTGGAAGTTCTTGCATGGCTGCATCTTTTGGTAAAGATCATCTTGCAAAAACTCTAAATTAGATCTCTATAGTCTTCAAGGATTAGTTATCATGTGATAATCAGAAATGGACCTGCTGTAAAATTTTAAAGATAAAATATTCATAAAATATTCGCCCTGTATTAAACATATGACTGCTGGACAGTTTCAATTTACAATGCGTCATAAGATTTTAGTTAAAAATGAGATAGCAGAGAAGAAAAAACAAACCATGAGACCAAAAAGAGTTAAGATATAAAACCACGAAGTTTAAGACTAGGCCCCAAATCTCTATTGCAGATCCTGTAAGCTACATGAAAATATAATTAATTCAGTATCAATTCATGGCTATTTTTGGTAGCCACACTTTCCCACATAAGTCTTTAAAAAAAAGTTTCAAATGCCATAAACTGGTATTATCTTTAACCATAAACACGATGCAAGAAATATTATTTGTGATGTTAAAATTACTTTCATAATCCTAAAAATCATAAAAAAGGTGAAAACCCTTGCTATGTTAACTTTCTAACTAACTTAAAGCTAACTTTTAACTAACAGATTCTCTGCACCAAATCCAAAATATGTAGGACTAAATTTCAAGTGTGAAAAATTTAGAAAAGACTCCACACCCCACCCAATCCATCTTCTTAGATCCCACCAATTCATCCCTTCCTATAACTATATACTGAGATTAACCCTTGCTATCCACTTGAAAACTCAATTTTTAAAAGTATCACATCAGCACTGCTTTGAAACAGAATTCTCATCCTTTTCATAAATATCCTATTATTACACAACTGGCATTCTTTTGCAAAGCAATACAATTGAATCGAACCTAAGATTCATAACAACAGCGTTTGTTCAAAGATGAGACAGATTTGTGGAACAATATCAAAGCACTTGTTTTGCTTTTAAAGTATCGAACCCCTTCCCTATACTAGCCATAAAAAAATTTTAAAGCATATTTCAAGATTTTTTTAAACCAAATTAAGTCAATAACACTAAATTCTTTAGTTTTTTCATGTACTAGCTCCTCTCCAGTGCTTCAGTTCTCCACCTAAGGCCAAACTGTTCTTATTCTATACACCCACTGGAACCTAGCAAGTACAGGGCTCCCCAAAGACAACAAAGGAAGGGACAGAAGGAGGAAGCAACCACCTTTTTAATTAAAAAAAAAAAAAATCCAACTTGTTACTAGAAGCAACTGACAGAAAGATATGTATCTACAGCTGCACAGGGCTCCCTTTAGCCTGGTATGCATTCCTATCTTAGGAGATGGGGCCAGGAGGATGAGGTGCAAGAGCAAAGCCGCTGGGTATCAGCGGCCCAGCGGGGGCACAGGAGTTAATCTCCTTGGATGCCCAACTGCAGGAAGTCATTACATCATATGCCTTTCCACACCTCTCTCCCTACCACGTGTCCAGTGCCCCAAGAGGCTGAAAACGAACAGTAGAGAGCCTCTCTTCAGGTTCACTCATAGGTAGAAGCCATTACGGTCCAGCCCTGCCAGCAAACCTCCCTCCCCAAGGCCCAGGTGAAGCGCCAGGCGCCATCCTGCACACCTGGAGCCCCTGCCTCAAACAGCGCCAGAATCCGGACCTCAGCGCGGAAGCAGCAGGTGCAGCGAGTCCCCGCTGAGGCAGAAGGGCTGGCCCGTGCCAGGCCCAAAGCATCTCAGAAGCTACCTGCTGTAGAGACATCTCTGAAGAACAGAGATGTGGACACAGGCAAGAAAAGGAAACCGGCCAGGGAAAGGTCTACAACCACCGCTTTTTGTAATGGGATTGATGTGCCTGTGGGAGTGAACACCCACAAGCCCAAAAACTTGGACACAGGGCTCTCATCCAGGTAGTCAAAACACACCAGGCTCCCGCGACCGACGGAAAACCACAAACCCATCCCTCCCAAACCCGTTCCCTCACTCCCCCCGCAGTGGCCTCGCCGCACGATGGGGGACTTGTACTCCAAAGTTGGCCGCAGACCTACCTTCTCTGCGATGACCCAGGAATCCGGCAAATTCACTCCGGTCCGTCTGTCCTTCCCTCGCCGGTGTCCCTCAACCCCTCGCCTCACCTGGCCATGCCTGAGGTTTCCCCAGGAGCCTTCTCTCCCCATCCAGCCACCTTCGCGGCCGTCCCCGGTTGCCCCTCCTCCGGGATCACACAGAACCCCCAAAACCTCACAACGGAGGCTCTCCCTGCCAACCCCTCTCCCCCGCGCCACAGGAGCGCTCCGTCGAATCGAAGACGCGCCTCGCACTGCGCAGGAGGCCCGGCGGGTCCGGCCGCCCGCCCCAGGTGGGTACGCACCTTCCAGCCGGCAGAGCTGTTGCTGTCGCCCTTATCCTTGAAGTAGGGCACGCAGCGCACCATCCACTCATAGATCTGGGACAGAGTGAGCCGTTTGTCTGGAGAGCTCTCGATCGCGCGAGTGATCAGATCGGCGTAGGACAGGTTCCCCCAGGCGTTCCTCCGCGACGAGCATTTCCTCGGCTGCCCAGAGCCCCCAGCCGTCCCCGGCTGCGGCGGTGGCAGTGGCTGCTGAGGCTGCAGCGGTGTCTGCGTCCCCCCGCTCAGCGCGCCTGCCGCGGGGGCTGGCCCGGACCCGGGGTCCTGCCCTCCAGGAGCCAGCAGCCGGGCCGAGTCCTCCAGGAGCAACCCAGAGCCCAGCGGGCCGCCCCCGCCGCCGCCGATCGCCATGGCCGAGCCGGCCCTACCGCCACCGTCCTCGTCGTCTTCATCGTCCTCCTCCTCGGGGATCATGGAGTCAGCAGCCGCCTCCCCAGAGGGCTTGGCCGGGCTCCCCTGGAGCTCCGGCCTCTGCAGGGGCCACGTACAGGAGCGCGGCCGGCTCTGGGGCTCGAACTCCGGGTCTAGCTCCACTTCGAGCGGAGAGATCGGGGCCGGGGAGGCCGGCGCCTCTGCCATCTTCGCCGCCCGCCCGCGGCTCGGGCTCTCGCGCTCTCCTCTCGCGCCGGGGCGGGGTGCGGCGGGGGAGGGACGGGGGCGCCGAGAAGGCTCGGGCTCCCAGGCGGCGCCGCCGCCGCCGCCGCTACTGCCGCCGCCTGGGGAAGCACGAGAGGAGAGAGAAGGAGAGTTGGTTATCCCGGGCTGGAACCCAGTCTTCGGCGAGTCCTCGCCCGCCGTCGCCGCTGCCACCGCTTCGCGACCGCACCGCGCCCGCCTCCCAGGAGCAGGCAGACCTGGAGACGTGCGTCCCGCGAACCTGGCGCAGCAGACGCCGCCCCCCGACCAGGCCGCTGGGGAGACGGGAGCGAATCGACGGGCTCGCACGGGGCACCCCCTCCCCCGCCGCCGCCGGAGCTGCAGGTCTCTCCTGGGCTAGGTGGCTGGGCGGGGAAGAAGGGGGAGGGGCGGGGCGGGGGAGGGGCGCGGGCCGCGCCTTTAAAGCGGGCAGCAGCCGGCGCTGGCGCAGCCCAGTGGCGGTCCGAGCCGGAGTCCAGGCGGGTGGGCGTGCGTTTGTTTATGTTTCGCTCGGGCCCGCTCAAGTGCTTCCCGCGACGCCGCCGCCAAAGTCTGTGGCGTCTTCGGCTCTTCTTCCAGTGCCCGGCCCTGCTGCCTCCGCGCCCCCCTGCCACCCCCTCCCAGCGGAGGTCTCGAGCCCGGGGACAGCGCGGGAAGCTCCCTATTTCCCTCTCCGCCCGCGGGCTGAGAAGGCAAGCGTGGGTCCGAGCGCAAACGGGCCCTTGTCACTTCCAGAAAAAAGGGAAGCCGGGAAGAAGGAGGGCAAGCAGCTCGGTGGATATTTGCAAAGGGTCGAGCCGAGCGGCAACGGCCACTTTCGGGGTTTGTGAGGCTTATTCTCCCACGGGCGTTGTGCCCTACACCCCCTTCCCAGTGAAGAACGGGAGAAGGGAGGCAAGTCGGAACGTAAATCTTCCAACAGGTCAGGAAGCACCAAGTCTCCCGGGCCGCCAGAAAGCCCAGACCAGCACGTTCTTCACCTCCTTGCTCCCGCTGCTGCCATCTTGACAGTTTCCCCCCTTCACTCAAGTCCTTTAAAAACACTAGCGGGAGAGAAGAGGGGCGCGCACACCGAGTCACGGGGAGGGAAAAGGGAAGCGCCTGGCCCAGCTCAGAAGCAGATCCGGAGTCGCCGGGAAGGCGGTCGACCCGCTCACAGCTCCGGCGCCTACCTCGGTTCCTTCCCCTCAGGGACGAGGGGGGAGGACGCACAATCCCGCGCGGGCCTGGGGCACGGTGAGGAGGGGGCGCGCAACCTCGGCCGAGGAGAGGCGCTCCGGCCGCCGCTGCAGCCCGCCTGAGAAACCGCCTGTCAGCCTGCGCCCCGCCGCCTTCCACATTCCTCCTCCTCCCTTCCCCAAGCAGAGCGGTCGAGGCAGCAACACAAAGTTATAGACACACGCAGGGTGCCTCAACCTAGACTGACGGCGGGCGGGCGGGCGGGTCCCCGCCCAGGGGGAGGGCTGGGCGGCGGGCCGGGGTGTGCTCGCGTGCGTGCGTGTGTGTGTGTGTGTGTGTGCGCGCGCGCGCGCGCGCCTGCGCGACCCGGTTCCGCGGGGCTGCAGGCTTGAGTGTCAGGGCGCGCGCCGGGGCCGAGACTCGGCCGGCTCCTCCTCCCTCCTGGGAGCCTCAACGACAACAAAGCACGGCGCTGGCTCAGGAGACGAGGGAGGGGGGCCATCAGAGCTCCAAACGCTCAACGAGCGCAGTCGCGTGGCCTCCCAGACTCCAAGCAGGACGCCTGGCACCCTCCCCAGCGACGAAGGGTCCCCGTCGCTCCGCCAGGCTCTGGGCCCGCCCTGGTGTCCGGTTCCCCATTAGAACCCGACACCAGGTAACACCCGAGATAAGATGCTGACCGCAGGCGGCAAGGGTTACCTCAGCGTGAAAATACTGGCAAGCTAAGATGTTGGTGTCCTCAGGACTTCGATAAGCTGATGCTCTCAGATTTGATCAGGCACCAGGAGGTTTGCAACTGAGTCTCTCACGTAGGACACTTGACTGCAGTCGTGTTTCATTTTGCATGAATTTCATGGCCAGCGAGGGGAGAAGTGTAACTAACTCGGAAGAAAAGCAAATTATTCCATGTTCCTAAATGCAAGAACAAATTCTGAACAACTGTGAAGAGGAAATAATGAGTCTAATTTTTAAATGACGGCAAAGCAGCTAATTGTGCTTTTTTAAACTTTTAAAAAATACACTCCTTCGGGTTTAGAAAAAGATCTTTACATGTCCTTATCCTACGACAGTACCCAAGTCGTTCATTTGTGCGCTAAGAATGCACTACATGCAACACACCCCGAGAGTCTACCAATTTTGATTTATAAATATCCCGCCCCATCCTTCCAAGCCACTATAAGTATCTTAAGCGGTCCAGAGCGGTCTCGGCAACAACCCCATACACAAAAAGGTCCAACTCAGCGTAGGCAGGAATGCGCCCATCCACCCGACTCCATGCTCCGGGCTTTGCGCAGGACCCGTCACTCAAGTGACGCGCGGCCCCGCCCCTGCACCAAGCTAGTTCGACGCGTACAAACAGATGATGTCATTGTATCCACAAGCGCGTGACCCGGGATCTCTGCGCCGCATTGCCATTCG
Organism: Bos indicus x Bos taurus; assembly: GCF_003369695.1. Classification (NCBI taxonomy): domain Eukaryota; kingdom Metazoa; phylum Chordata; class Mammalia; order Artiodactyla; family Bovidae; genus Bos; species Bos indicus x Bos taurus. The sequence continues at coordinate 41,720,735 of NC_040084.1, forward strand.
CTGCGCCGCTCAATCGTCAAGCCATGCCGCGCTCTGACTGGCCGCGGCCACCTGTCTCCAGGCCCCAGACACCCCTCTCCGCCCCCGGCCTCCGCCCCCCCTTCAAATAATAAACAATCGAGTAAAATTCGATGGAAGGGAGGAGAGGACAGAGAGACGGCGAACCCAGAAGCCAATCCTTCGCGTGCTGACGGAAGGGAGAGTTAAAAGGAGGAGGGTTTGAAAGGACCGGGTTGTAGGGGGAAGGAGCAGACCTGAGGCGATGTGTCCCGCCTCGTTGAGGTGGCATCAGGGGAGGAAAGTTGGAGAGCACTCTGCGGGGCACGCCTGGTAACGCAGGGGGGCTCTAGGGCCCCGGAGCGGCCGGGCTCGGGACTCTGGGGTGGTGCGCTGCCAGCCGAAGGGGCGGAGATTGGGCCTCGCTAGCGCTGCGCAGGCGGAGCTGGCAGACACGTGCGGGAGGAGGGCGGACGCGCGCCGCACGGGCTCGCCCTGGGCACGCGGCTCCGGGAGACGCGCGCGCTTGTTTACCAGCGCACGTGGGTGTTATTTTTAAATGGAATGTTGTGCTGGCAGCTCGGTTGAGTGGCTGGCGCGTGGGGCTGCCCGCGCCTGCTGGGGGACGCGGCGGGGCCGCGCCGCGGCCTTTCTGAGCGTAGCTCACGGGACAGCAAGGCTGTCCCCGCTACCTGCTTCCTTTGCAGACGGCCGCTTGGGCCTGATTGCGAGTTTCGCGCGCTGTTTCGTGAGAGTTTCAAGCCTCTACGGAGACAACGTGTTCTCGCTGCAGAATACTGCCTTTTGTAAACCCGGGCTCGGCTCCCTCATTCACATTCCGGAGCAAAGCCACCTGTTTCTTTTCATCTTGGAGGCCGAGCCCGGCTAGGCTCCGTGGCTATCGGCTCCGGAGCAGATTTCAACACACTTAACTGGCACTAAACACCCTGTCTGTGCCTTGCTCCCTTGCTTCGAATGTCCCCAGTCTATCTGTACCCGTCTCTTGGGTGAACATCTCTGCCCGCGAGCAGCTGCGCTTCGTGTGCGGAGGTGGAAGTCTGGAGTAGAGCGGTTTCTGCTTCCTGGGCTTGTTCCTCTGAGTGCGGCTCCTCTCCTCTCATCGTGGGCCTGCCCCGCTGAGAAGCCCTGAGTGTACATCTGGTTTATAGCCTAGCAGTGTGGAAGGTGTGGTAGAATTTATTGCTCTGAGTCTGGTTTTCTGCTTTGCACGAAGAACCAGGAGGCCTCATCACCTAGGCTTTGCCCTGTGGTACAGCATAAAATCCAAAGAACTTTCAGTTGCTTCTTTTTAATACTTTCAGTTCAGTTCAGTCGCTCAGTCGTGTCCGAGTCTTTGCGACCCCATGAATCGCAGCACCCCAGGCCTCTCTGTCCATCACCAACTCACGGAGTTCACTCAAACTCACATCCATCAAATCGGTGATGCCATCCAGCCATCTCATCCTCTGTCGTCCCCTTTTCCTCCTGCCCCCAATCCCTCCCAGCATCAGAGTCTTTTCCAATGAGTCAACTCTTTGCGTGAGGTGGCCAAAGTACTGGAGTTTCAGCTTTAGCATCATTCCCTCCAAAGAACGCCCAGGGCTGATCTCCTTTAGGATGGACTGGTTGGATCTCCTTGCAGTCCAAGGCACTCTCAGGAGTCTTCTCCAACACCACAGTTCAAAAGCATCAATTCTTCGTCGCTCAGCTTTCTTCACATCACCCTCTTTCTTCTCTAAATCTAGGCAATTCTTTGTCTTTAAGACATAGAATGTGTTTACACTGGCTGCGATGTCGGCCATTAGAATTTCACTAATGAAAACATGTTGAGTGTGTGTTCATTAACAGAATGCATATCCCACGGACCTTCCCCCTAAAATGAAAGAATTAAAGATTCCTAGATTAATTGAGCTCATTGTGACTCTCTTGGTGATTAAAGGGGGGTAGGGACATAATAAAGCTACTTTCCTCAAAAAGCTTTACAGTCATAATTGTGAGGGTGAAACGTTTAAAAGTTCAGTATTTCAATTGTTTAAAAGCAGTACAAGGCAAAGAGAAGAGGTCGTACATACAGTGTTGGGTAAGTTTCTAAATGAGTTGAAGATCAAAACTTCAAATGACAGTGACTATAAACATACAGACTGGTAAATGTGAATCTACCCAAAGAATTAACACTTGTAATGTGTCCCTATGGGCAAGCCTTTGAAAACTCAGAGTGATTGTTCCCTCTAAGTCAGAAATTGCTTTGACCTTTGTCTCCCCCTTGAAGGCTTCCTTGGTCCTTCATTTCTTCGTGGTTTAGTATAGGAAAGCTGAATAAGTTATGGTTGTTGATTGGGAAGGAATGCCAACATTACCTTTGCAATATAATTTTTGGTCAAAATTTTCCCTACTTATTATACCTTGTTTATTTCTACAGATGATTTAAGGTAGTAACTGTCCACTCCAATTTGTAAATTCAATCACTGGAGGAACAAACATTTAAAAAATTTTTTTACCTGAATAAGCTAAGTAAATTCACCATCCCAAACACCTAATTTGTTGGGGTTTTGATGGTAGATGCCAGAGTTCTCTGAGGAGTCATGACTAGCACTGGGTCCCTGCCCAGTCCCTTTGCAGCTGGATACTCCCTCTAATGCCAGAGCCCAAACACAGGGACTGAGCATGCTGCCCATGAGCAAAGTGCTTATTTTCCTCTTGGATTGGCTTCTGTGTCTATTTCAAGAATGAAGACAGGAAACACAAACAATACAGCCTCCAAACAAATATGTGACCCAGCTAGAAAGAAAGAAAGTAAAAGTGTTAGTCACTCGGTCGTGTCTGACTCTTTGTGACACCATGGACTGTAGCCCACCAGGCTGCTCTGTCCATGGAATTCTCCATGCAAGAATACTAGAGTGGGTTGCCATTTCCTTCTCCAGGAGATCTTCCCAACCCAGGGATTGAACCCAGGTCTCTCTCATTGCAGGCAGACTCTTTACTGACTGAGCAACCAGGAAAGGAGCCCCTGTGTTCAGGTCTACAGTGGCTTCCCATTCTTTGTCTGACATCTTCATCAGTCCCTCCTCTTCTTCCCCACTTCTCAGCATACTACTCCTCTGGAAAACATACTGAACAGTATGTGCCAAAGAGCTTGAGCTTTGGCTTGTCCTCTGGGGCATCACGGAGAAGGCAATGGCAACCCACTCCAGTACTCTTGCCTGGAAAATCCCATAGACAGAGGAGCCTGGTAGGCTGCAGTTCATGGGGTCGCTAAGAGTCGGGCAGGACTGAGCGACTTCACTTTCGCTTTTCACTTTCATGCATTGGAGAAGGAAATGGCAACCCACTCCAGTGTTCTTGCCTGGAGAATCCCAGGGACGGGGAGCCTGGTGGGCTGCCATCTATGGGGTCGCACAGAGTCAGACATGACTAAAGTGACTTAGCAGCAGTGACTTAGCAGCTGGGGCATCAGCCCAGGCAGGTTTCACCACCATTCTCTCTAGGAGTCTGGAGCTCTTGTCCTCTCTCCTTCTCTTCTCCCCCTTCAGGTGAGACATACCTTGGCAGAGTCTCCCCTAGGTCATTACGACTGTCCTGTGGTTCATTTGGAGGGCAAGTATGTATGTTTTCAGGGAGAAAAAAAGTTGATCCAAAAAATGGTGAAGATTTACCTGAAATGGAATTGCATAGACAAGAGAAAGTGGGAAAGGATTCTCTGTGTTATGAGATAATGATGATAGCTAACATTTGTCACTTAATATGCTCCAAGTCCTGAACTAAGCACTTTATTGTCAGTGTTTAATTTTAGCCTCACAAAAACCCTATATGATATGTACAATAGTGCTAAACGGCATGGGGTTTGAGAATTCAAGTTCTGAGGTTTTAAGTCTGATCCTCTTCCCTACCAGTTGTATGACTTTGGGCTGTTATTGATTATTGAGCCTCAGGTCCTCATTCATAAAATGAGAAGAATACTATCTAAGATTGTTGGAGTGGGCTAGGTAAAATGAGATGATGAATCTAAAGCATTTAGGATTAGAATCTGAGGAGAAGGGGGCACTTTTTAAGATAATGATGCCAGGCTTCTTGAATCAACTGAATTGGAATCTTTAACAGGAGGCTCTGGCACTGATATTTTTAAAATATTTTCCGGGTAATTCCAAGGCAGTGAAGGTTGATAAGAGTGAGCTAGAGGTCTTTCTTCCACACACACCAATGTTTGCCTTCAGCTGTGACTAACTGGCTTCTGCTTAAGAATGATGACAGAGCCTTAACTAACTCCACACAGGGGGCAGGTTCCCTACACATAACATCTCGGGTTATCTCTAGAACAACCTACTCAAACAAGGACCATCGCTCTCGTTTTACAGACTTTCCCCAAGATCACAGAGTAAGCAGCAGGCTCAGGATTTGAAATCTGAGGTCTGTCTGAATCCACGGCGTGTGCTCTTCCCCCAACCCTCCACTGTCTCTCTAACAGCATTTCTTTACATGGGCCATTTGACCTAGAGAAATAAGGCTAGAACTAGATAAGCAAGCATAACCCCAAGCACTAGCCCAACCAGTCCATAGCTGGTGGATATCTGGCCAAATCTGTCCCCCGTCAGGGTATTTTTTTGGCTCTTTCACAGATTTTTAAAGTTTGTGAGTCAATAGCCAACATTTTTAAAAGATTTCACCTAAAAGCTAGATTTCTAACTCTCCTTGAAAATTCACATCTGGTGACACTGGCACAATGCCCACATGGCAACAGGAAGCTGGTGCGTGCCCTCCAGTTCCCCTCTTCCTCATCAGGCCCTCTCCCCTCACTCTGGAGTCCTGACTGGCCTCCAGGCACTCGACTCAGCCACCCTGCCTGCGTCTTCTTGTGCAGTAGGGAGAGTTAGTTCATTCCAGTGCATGAGGAACAACTGTGCTCATCTCTTCCCAACTCTTTGTTCTGTGAGTTGACCCGGTAGCTTGAAGGCAGCTGCTTGGGAATATTCAACCCCCAGAAATGGCAAATGCTCATAATCAAGTCTTCTGTGTTTCTTTCTGAGAGCCAGTTTGCTAGCACACCATTATCCCTATTCCACTCAGCTACCGTCTGGCATTCTGAGGACAGAGATTTGTTCCAAATAAAAAGTGAAGGCAACAGAAATACTTGAGAAACTGTACTTCAGCTGTGCTTAGCACCTGGTTATACATTTCTAGCTTTGTTTCTATAGCACTTCAACTTAATGTGGTGGGTAGATAACCGGAACAGACCACTCGATGAAAACCAAAGCTGGATAAGATTAAAAAAATTTTTTTTCAATGAATCATTGAGCTGGAAAGAGAACCACAGAAACCAAAAACAAAGTTCAAGTGGGACTCCTGGGAAGTGAGCAAGCTCCTAGGAAATCTGTCAAACGATAGTGTCATAAGTTTTCACACTGTCAAGGTACAGGGGCTGAGAGAAGATAAAGCCTTAGGCTTGTGCAAGATCATGAGCAAAGTAAGAAATCTCTCCCAATGTAAATTGATATGATCACTATGGAAAGGAGTATGGAAGTTCCTCAAAAAATTAAAAATAGAATTACTATATGATCCAGCAATCTCACTTTGGGGCATACATCCAAAGGAAATGAAATCATTATCTCAAAAAGTTATCTGCACCCCTACATCCACTTACAGTAGCCAAGACATGGAAACAAGCTAAGTATCTGTGAACAGATGCATGGAAAACGTGGTATGTATATATCTGTATATATGTATATACACATGCTGCTGCTTCTAAGTCACTTCAGTCGTGTCCAACTCTGTGCGACCCCATAAACGGCAGCCCACCAGGCTTCCCCGTCCCTGGGATTCTCCAGGCAAGAACACTGGAGTGGGTTTCCATTTCCTTCTCCAATGCATGAAAGTGAAAAGTGAAAGTGAAGTCGCTCAGTCATGTCCGACTCTTAGCGACCCCATGGACTGCAGCCCACCACGCTCCTCCGTCCATGGGATTTTCCAGGCAATCCAGGTTTTCACAAATGGCAGAATTTCCCTTTTTTATGACTGAGTAATATTCCATTATATACACACACATATATATGATGGAATATTACTCAGTCATAAAAAGGGAAATTCTGCCATTTGTGAAAACCTTGATGAACCTTGAGGTCACTATGCTAGGTGAAATGAGTCAGATAGGAAAAAAAAATATTGTATGATCTCATTTGTATGTGTAAACTAAAAAAGCCAAACTCACAGAAACTGAAAGTAGATGGTGGTTGCTATAGGCTGGTTAATGAGGGAAATGGGAAGATGTTAGTCAAAGAGTATAAACTTTTAGTTATAAAATGAGTAAGTTTTGATGACTATAGTTAACAATACTGTTGTATACATGAAAGCTGCTAAGAGAGTAAATCTTAAATATTCTCACCACATACAAAAAAAAGTAACTATATGAGGTCACAGATGTGTTAACTAACTTTATTGTGGCAGTCATTTCACAATATATATGTAATATCAAATCATGAAAATCTTAAACCTATACAATCTTGTATGTAGGTTATCTCAGTAAATTTGGAAAAAAATAATTTTATACAAGCTAAAAATGTATACATTTAAAAAAGAACTTCACCCATAAAACTGGGACTCCAAAGAGCTGAAGTGAAGGTGCCCATGGATTTGACCTGCAGAGGAGAACCCCTAAAATTTGGTTGTCTTGATTCTGGTGCTGGATGAATTTTATTTTATTTTATTTTATTTTTTTAATTCTAAGGGCCAACCCCATGGAAACAACGCGCCGCCGCCGCCGCCGCCGAGCGCTGAAGGATCCGCCGGCCGCCCCGCCGCCCCCGTCAGCCGCTCGCCCGGCCGCCCGCCGCCTCGCTCCCTCCCGCGGAGGACCGCCGGCCCGAGGTGGCGCCGGAGCGCTGGCAGAGGGGCGGCGGAGGCTCAGGGGGAACTGACCTGGATGAATTTTAAAAAGACATCTAAATCTTCCTTGAAAGTTCATAACTATGGTGTAGTCTACATATAAAATTGTGACCCAAATTCATGATACCAGACAATTTTAAAATGTTAATAAGTTCAAGTTTGGAGTCCTCCAAACAACTGGCAGAAGCAAACACAATGCCTCTCTGAAGTAATATCTTGAGCCTAGGCCCCAAAGGAGGCAAATAAAGTTTCAGGAGCAAAAGCTCACAATCAGAAAACACAAAACATACAAGAAAGCAAGCCTCCATAAGTAAGAGCAGATGGAAACAAAGTGTTGAGTCAAACACACGAAGATTTGGTGTATTGGAATAAGCAGATGCAGAAATCAAGTGTGCTTAATATATTTCAAGAAATAAAAGAGAAGTTTGAAAATATAAACAAGGAACAAGAGTCTATAAAAAACAACTGAGTAGATCTGAAAGTACTTCTGAAAGTGGCTCATATACTCCATTTTTCAACTTGGGAAAACTTGTGAAGTGAGCATGTGACCATGTCCCCTTGGTATGAAATCTATTTTAAATGACTAGGATTGGCATCTTAAATACAAATTAGTTTGAAACATTGATGTGGTACTTTAAAGAAATCAAGGCCATATGGAACCATTCATTGCTCTTCAGAATGTATGGCATCTCCCTGGGGTAATGTGGCATGTCCACTAACGTGTGAAGTTTTCTGGAATACTCTGATACTAAATCCCCTACAGGGTATGATTTAGGACTCAAGGGATATCAAGTCTGATTTTTGCCTCTGCCAAATCCAGACCTGGGAATGGAGCAAACCTGTAAAGCAGGAAGATGCCGGAGGAAAAACTTTACAGTTTGACAAAGTTTGCAAGCATAATTTAAAGTTCTCAAGCTGACAGGGTGTGAGGCCTGTGTCTATGTTATAGCAAACCCTGGCTGTAACATAGAAAAGTACCACGCAAAGCCACTCCCACAGTCAGTGTGAGGATGGCGTATTTGAGCTTGAATGCTATTCATGAACAAATGTTTTAAACATCTTAAGAGAAAGTGTTTCCTTCGTTGGAAGAAATGTTCTCTGAGTTCGGTCCTCTGTGGTGGCCTGCTAACGCAGGGGCGCTGTGGGACATGCTCTGGGAACTGGCTCGGCCCACTCCAGGAGATGGAGTTTAAGGCGAGTGGCCTGAGAGCACTCAGGTCCTCACCAGGGCAGAAATTCTGGTCAATGGTTCAATCCCCTCTTCTCAGAAGGTAGCTCTTCTTCTCATGTTGGAAAGGGCTCACCTGAAGGTTCCCTGGAGTAGTTCACATTTTTTTCAACACATTTCTCTGCCCTCTTGTGGACTACTTGTGCTCATTTCTGGAAGGACAGCTGATGCCACCAAAGCAGGTGACAAAATCACTAAGTGAAACATATGTGAGGAGGAAGTGTCCAGGCCTACAAACAGTGGTGATTTTGTGAAAGCATTAAATCTGAACCTCACAGATTTGCATAGCATTTAGAGTCCTTTTGCTATTTCATTTCTCAAATGTATAATTTGAAGCCTTCATATTTTATCACTTAAAATGGTTTTCATGAAATCTGTATTTGGGAAACAAATAACTAAGCCAAGTGAATAATTCCATAAAAGAACACAATCCCTCCTTTCATAATATATGCTAACATCAAATCACTATGTAGCACACCTAAAGCCAACATAATATTATACTCAACTTATATTTCAATTAGAAAAGCAAAGGGAACATAAACCCAGGGTACCTGTCCTGTATGGGGAACTGACCAAACCCATTGCTTTTGGTCAGGCTTTCCTATTCTCTGTGAAGAGTGAAACTCCCTTTGGAATTCTGGGAGTGGGAATTTTGCCAGCCAACAAAAGGATGAGGTCTAAGCTGGATATTTTTTTTTTCACTTTTTGTGCCATAAAAATATGTCGTTGACATGAATGGACCTAAAGACTGTCATACCGAGTGAAATAAGTCAGAGGAAGACAAATGTCATATGATATCACTTACATGTGGAATCTTAAAAACGGTACAAGTGGACTTACGTATGAATCGGAAGCAGCGTCATAGATGTGGAAAACAAACTTACAATTACCGTGGGAGTGAAGGCACGGGATAAATTGGGAGATTGGGATTCAAATATACTGTATATAAAATAGATAACTAACAAGGACCTACTGTATATAGCCCAGGGAACTCTACTCAGTACACTGTAATGACCTATATGGGAAAAGACCTAAAAAGAGTGGATATGTGGATATGTATAACTGATTCACTGTGCTGTACAGCAGAAAGTAACACACCATTGTAACTCAGCCCCACCCCAGGGACTTCCCTCATGGTACAGTGGCTGAGACTCCACACTCCAAAGCAGGGGCCTCGGTCCAATCCCTGGCCAGAGAAGTAGATCCCACATGCCGCAACTAAGAGTTTGCATGCCGCAACCAAAGATCCCGCCTGCTGCAACTAAGATGGAAGATCCCATGTGCTGTAACTAAGACCCGGCATAGCCAAGCAAATAAATAAAAATGTTTTTAAAGAAATCAATTACACCCCAATACAAAAAAAAAAAAAAAAAATTAGATGTTGAAAAGTGAATGGGCTATCATGACAACTGACTGGGAGGGTTGTGACATGGAGCTTTAAGATGGGAGGGATCGTGGGCTGCACAGGAGGCCTTTCTCCAGTGAACAGGCAGTGGAGAGGAGTGCCCAAAAGCTAAGGGCAGGTCAGTAACCTCAGGAACCACTGCCAGCAGGCCCCCAGACGGGCAAATCTCTGGGTTAAGTGGTAAAATCAAGTCTGCTTACCCACTGAGTAGAGAATCAGGCCTGATCTGGGGAAATCAGAGGCAAAAGAATTCCATGAGGCCCAGACTAAAAGAAGTGACTATTTTGACCCATTTCCCCTGTAAAAACTCCATGTTGTCAATAAATTGTTCTTCTTAAATTAATTGATCCCCTAGTGAAAAATAAGAGTTGCATTCCTATCTCAATCATATAAGACTTGTTTGCATATATAGGTTTTAAGTTATTCCCCTCCATTTTTTCATAGTTGTATGTTAACACTGAAATTAGGCCAGATTGAAATTTATCTATCACTGTTACTTAACTTCTGAATCCAAGAAATACTCAGAAGATGAAAATGTTAGATGGCTTGAAAAATTCCTCCTGGAAATTCTTAATGTGATCCTACTCATGCTACTGCATTCTGTCAGATATAAAAATTGACGAACCTTGAATGCCTCAACTTATCCAATATGAATCACAGGCACTTAAAATGTTTTAAAAGACACATTTTTTCTTGTCCTATATCTCTGAGGGTGGTTGTCCCATTTTCTTCAGCATATTTTTTTTTTTTTACTTTTTGTCGAGAAATCTAACCTGCTTACAGAAAATCACAGAACAGCTGACAGTTTATGTTAACAGTGCAGTTTAATGAGTGGTTACAAAGAGAACACTCATATTAAAAAGAGAAAGCGAGCAAGAACACCCATATAAGTAACACCTGGGTCAAGAAATAAAATATTACTAACACCTTACACATTCCTGGGGTACCCTTCCCCATGAAAACCCTCCTCTTCCTGCCTCCAAGTAATCACTCCTAACTTGTGTGGTAATCATTTCTTTGCTGTTCTTCATAGTTTTCCACCTATGTTTGCATCCCTTAACACTATCATTTAGTTTTGCCTGCCTTAAAGAGATGAGAATACCAGACCACCTTACCTGCCTCCTGAGAAATCTGTATGCAGGTCAAGAAGCAACAGCTAGAACGAGACGTGGAACAATGGACTGGTTCCAAAATGGGAAAGGAGTACATTCAGGCTGTATATTGTTGCCCTGCTTATTTAATTTATATGCAGAATATATCATGTGAAATGCCAGGCTGGATGACTCACAAGCTGGAATCAAGATTGCCAGCAGAAATATCAACAACGTTAGATATGCAGATGATACCACCCTAGTGGCAGAAAGTGAAGAGGAACTAAAAAGCCTCTTGATGAAGGTGAAAGAGGAGAGTGAAAAAGCTGGTATAAAACTTAGCATTCAAAAAACTAAGATCATGGCATATGGTCCCATCACTTCATGACAAATAGATGGGGCAACAGTGGAAACAGTGACAGATTTTGTTCTGGGGGGGGGGAGTCCAAAATCACTGCAGATAGTGACTACAGCTGTGAAATTAAAAGACGCTTGCTCTTTGGAAGAAAAGCTATGTACAAACCTAAACAGTGTGTTAAAAAGCAGAGACATCACTTTACTGATAAAGGTCCATATAGTCAAAGCTATGGTTTTTCCAGTATCCATGTATGGATGTGAGAGTTGGACCATAAAGAAGGCTGAGCACCAAAGAATTGATGCTTTTGAGCTGTGGTGTTGGAGAAGACTCTTGAAAGTCCCTTGGACAGCAAGGAAATCAAACCAGTCAATCCTAAAGAAAATCAGTCCTGAATATTCATTGGAAGGACTGATGCTGAAGCTGAAACTCCAATAATTTGGTCACCTGATGCAAAGAACTGATTCCCTGGAAAAGACCCTGGTGCTGGGAAAGGTTGAAGGCAGGAGGAGAAGGGGACGACAGAGGATGAGATGGTTGGATGGCATCACTGACTCAATGGACATGAGTTTGAGCAAGCTCTGGGAGTTGGTGATGGACAGGGAAACCTGGCATGCTGCAGTCCATGGGGTCGCAGAGTCAGACACGACCGAGTGACTGAACTGAACTGAGCTGACCTTCAATGAATAGAATCACACCACATATATTCTTTTATGTCTTGCTTCTCCTTGATATTATGTTTGTAAAGTTCACCCATGATGCTGTGTGCTGCTGTACTTAACTCATTTTCGTGGCCACATTGTACTGTTATATGAAGAGTTATCTGTCTATAACCTGTATATGTGTGTGCATGCTGAGTCACTTTAGTCATGTCTGACTCTTGGTGACCCTGTGGACTGTAGCCCGCCAGACTCCTCTGTCCATCGGATTCTCCAGGCAAAAGTATTGGAGTGGGTTGCCATGCCCTTCTCCAGGGAATCTTCCCAACCCAGGGATCAAACCCACATCTCTTGTGTCTCCTGAACTGGCAAGCGGATTCTTTACCACCAGCACCACCTGGGAAGCCATAACCTGTATATAGAGATATCGATATTTATCTGTTGTTATGCTGATGGCTAATTGGGTTGCTTCCAGCTGGGAAGCCATAACCTGTATATAGAGATATCGATATTTATCTGTTGTTATGCTGATGGCTAATTGGGTTGATTCCAGTTTAGGTAACTGCAGACATTGTTGTACTGAGCATTCCTTGGCATGTGTGCATGAGCTTAGCATGTACTTAATAGAGAAACTTCTAGGTCAAAGCCATGTGCATTGTCCACTTCATTGAATACGAGACAGTTGTCTAAAGTAGTTGTACAATTTACACTCTCAACCACACTGTATGGACATGGTCCTTCATCCACATTCTCACCAGCATTTAGAATCATTGGATTGTTTAATTTTTTAATTTTCTTTTAGTGACAATGGATTTAAACAATTTAGATTTAGTTAAGACTTGTTGAGCAATTGCAAAAGAACAATGCCTGAACTGAGAGTTTATATATATATTTAATCATCATTAATCACCATAGTCCTATAAAGGAGATAATGTTCTCTCCATTTCAGAAATGAGCAAACTGAAGCCACAGCCTGGAGTTTCCAAGCTGAGGCCCTGACATAGCTGGGACTTGAACCCAGTAGGTTTGGTTCACTGTGAAGACCAAGGCCTTCTGAGCTTTCTAGCACTTTCTAGCACTAGCGTCTGTGACAGTGCTAATTTCTCCAACAAGCACTTATCCAACATCTTCAGTTTGTACCCTTTTACAAACAAAGCTTTGGGCCCATATCACTGATACTCAGGTAAAATGCCAAGGAACTGTTTTGTTTTGCCTTGTTTCCTGTTAGTTGGTTTTTGTTATATCTTCATGGTTTACCAACTTCTAACCATTGGATTTAGCTCTTTTTTTTTTTTTTTTTTTAAGCAAGGGCCATCTTTGCTGTTTCCCCAACTGATTGTGAGGCCAGGGACTATGTCCAGCTCATCTTTGTCTCTCGACAAATGGAGAAGGAAAGGAGACAGGAAAGACAGGAGAAAGGAAGGCAGGGCTGATCTTTGGAATCTTCCCATACCTCTGGTATCACTGTGCACAAAAGTAGTCGATATTTAAACTACAGTCCCTGCTCATAGAGCTGCCATTGGTAGCAGACTCTGACCTCTTACTGAATCAGCAAATGATCAGAGATACACAAAATTACATTACTTTTATCAAAGCCTTTTGCAGGTACCTAATGTAATCACAGCCTTGATGAAGGATGCCAAGTGCTCCTGAGTGTAAAGGAGAAGAGAAAAATATTATAGTACAGTTACCAGACTCATCTAGCTCCCAACCACAGATAATCTGCCCTGGAGGATCCTTATTTCTGCTGAATTGGCATTACTGTAAAGCAACCTGGTTTCTATCTGCTTGCGTTAGTGTGTTTTAGAGATGCTTTTTAGGAAGGTCTCATTTTCTCTACCTGGGTCCAGCTCTGGAGCCTACCAACTTCCTGGTGACCCTTGGTTTATTATGACTATGTCCCAATCACATCTTCTTCTTGCCACCACGTCCCTAACTCAACTGTAAAACACAAAATTCTTGTTGGTTCAACCGTGTTCTCTCATGCTGAGTCAGGGTGCCCTCCTGCACTCACATGACAACCCCTAGCCCCTGGAAAAAGAGACCTATGGACTTCTGGACCTGCAGAGGGGAGAGGGGACAAGGGAAAGGGGGAAGGGAGGGGCAGACTTGCCAATCTCAATCTCCCCACCCCCACTCACCAAAGTCTAACCACTCGCTGGTCTGGGAGCATCAAATCAGGCTACTGATCTATTTTTTCTTTAACCACTTAGCTCTAAAGTATCCAGGGAAGGAGGACTAATCTCTGGGCAGAAAGGTGAACTTTTTAAAAAGCAGTAAGGATCATGGTGATGACCTTTCAGAACTGTGGGCAGCGTGTTGTACAGCTCCTCAAGAAGTCCATCTGTCTTGCCCAGTGACCCCTGTGTTTTGTTTTAATTGGAGTATAGTTGCTTTACAATGTTGTGATCCTGCTGTTCAGCAAAGTGAATCAGTCATATGCATACATCCACTCTTTTCTAGATTTCCTTCCCATTTAGGTCAAGAAGGGTGAACTCTTTCCAAAGCACTGGAAAGAGCCTGTAATAGAGCCAGGCTGCCTTCAGGCTAAGTTTCTGTCTACAAGGTTCACATTTCTCAAGCCTGCTGGGCCTTGGAGAGGTTCTGCAGGAAATCCCCATTTTCTGTGAGGCAGACAGAAAAAACTGTCTCAGCTCTACACCAGGCAATGCCAATTAGGTCTTCAGGTAGGGAACCTCTGAGAAATGGGCAGTCCCATCTTACTCTTTTGGCTCCCCTGGAGGCTCAGCGTAGCAGCTGCTGTGTGTCAGGCCCCAGAACTGATGATGGCGCCACTTCCCCTCCCCACCCCCCACTCCCTCCTACTTCCCTTCTGCCCCTTTCCACCTCCTATCTTCTCCCCTCCCCTCCTGTGCATACATACTAAGTCGCTTCAGTTGTGTCTGACTCTTTGTGACCCCATGGACTGTAGCCTGCCAGGTTCCTCTGTCCATGGGATTCTCCAGGCAAGAATTACTGGAGTGGGTTGCCATGCCCTCCTCCAAGAGATCGTCCCAACCCAGGGACTGAACCCACGTTTGTTATGTCTTCTGCATTGGTGGGTGGATTCTTTACCACTAGCGCCCCCTGGGAAGCCCTGCCCTCCTTCCATAGTCCCCAGTTATTCAGCAAGGGACTTTCCGGGTGGAGGGTCCATGTAATTGCCTGCCTTGTCCCAAAGCTCTCAGCCTGTCAGTGCTGTGCTAATGCCAGGTCAAAGCCTGTGTGGGCCCAATTTTAAAAACTAGATAATAGATTTCTTAAGGGTAGGGATACATCTCAGTCTTTTACCTCCTGGGTTTACAGGAGCTGTTACTGTGTCTCTGCTAATATCCTCCAAACATTGCCTGAGGTTGAAAAACAGTCTCTCGCACGTACCATGCATTACTATTTCTTGAATGGTATTTAAGTGTCATTGTAAATACTTGTCACTGTGAATTTTTCTGTTAATTAATAATCAAGTAGAGCCACGATCATGAGAGAGGCCTTGGCTCCTTTTCACATTCAAAGGGGGCCTCATGTACACAAATGTTGGGCAAAGATATCGATGGATATTTTTACCTGCCTGGCTGCTGAGTATCCCCTTTCCCAGACCCCTGGCTTCCTATTCTTTTGGGATGCCAGCATTTTCTCATCGACAGCGGGGTTCTGCGTTTGTGGGCAATGGGCTCAATGTCTTCCATTTCTGCCTTGGCTAACTTACAGCTGTTGTCACAGGAAAGATTCAGCTTCAGGGGAAACAGCCCTTTTTAAAAAGAGATGAGCTATACCATAAAGCCCTTAGCATCCATTCTGGGTTTTATAGTCACCATGACCACCTTCATTCTAATCTTGTATATCTTTTAAAAGTTATCAATAGTTGCTGAAAAGTGAATCAGTCACCTTGGGGATGAGATTTGAGCTTAGAGCATTTTTCTCCCGAACGGACTGTTTTTCAGAACAATCTTGGGAGGTGAAACTGGGGCTTGATGGTGAGGGTCCCAGTCACTATTCAAGCCCCGTTTTGCCTGCGTGAATTCAGTGTGAACCCAGGTCCTCTTCATGTCCTGAGCCAATGCCATCCCAATGCTCCTGACACCCTCGCCACTGCCATCCTTGCTGGAAGCATCCGTGTGATGCTGTCTGACATCAGTCTCTCTGTAGGGGTGGCTGTGGATCCTCACTGACCTCCCTGCTGAGGGTGCCCTGCTCTTGCTGCTGCTGGCTACCAGGTCCCCTGGATCCCTGCAAAATAGCCAATGGCAGGTTCCCCTGAGTTCGCTCGGTCACAGTTCAGGGCCCCTCAGGCTATGCCCAAGGGCCCAGCGGCTGACCCAGCACTCTGTTGCAGTCTTCTCCACCCTCCCAGCACATGACCCCACCAATGCCTCCTTGTTCCAAAGTCGTTTTGTATCAATGACATGTCTCCACTTGAATTCTATTTCTCAAGTTCCTTTCATTTGGACCACCAGACTTTCTCCCAATGCCTGATCTAGGAAACATTCCAACTCAAAAAGGGTTTATTCTTAGGCCAAGATTTCTAGGTTCCCGCGAAGCCAGCCAGAGGCTGCTCCAACCACAGTCACCTGAATGTGGCTGCACTTAGAGAAAACCTGATGCCTTGAAAGATGCTACTCGCCAAGGCCTGAGCACCCTGCCTCCTCCTAGTAACTCAGTAACTAATCCTAGTAACTCTGAAGTCTCCAGTTTGTTTTAATTTTCACCTCCCAGCCACCACGTGTAAGATATTTGTAGAGTCAGGATGGGAACAGAAAGAACTTTGGTAAAGTCTCAAGAAGAATCTCCTGATTAAAATGAAAACACATAGTGACCCCAGTTACGTTGCTTCTCTTACAGCCTAAGATGCCAAGAAATACCAGCGATGTGTATGAGATAGGATGACGCAGAAAGAAGCCCAAGCTGGCTGACCAGAAACGGGCCAGAGGTGGCTCCCTCCGCTCGCACCTCGAATGCCACGAGGTTCCTCCAAGCCCAGAGACTCCACATTTCCCTGTGAGGACAAGAAGATACCCTGTGAAAAGGGAGAAATTGAACATGAAGGACCAGGAAGCAACCGTTTCTAACTGTCGCACATGGTTATGTACAAAATCTGTTCAGATCAGAATTAACGTTTCTTTTCACTTTGGCTGAGCCGGTGAGGGTTTATGAGATAGGCATGACCTTCAGGTCGGGGGAGTTGAGGTTGAGACAATCAGGTGGGGTCCGAACAAGGCTGAAGTCTCAGCCACAGCACTGCCTCCAAATCCATCCACCCCAGAGTGCCCCCAACAAAGGAAACATCCTTCTTCACTGCCTCTGGCACTTGTCAAGACACACCTCTTTCTGGTGAGGGCTTGTCACTGTCTTCCTTAAGTAGAGAATGAGGTCAGGATTTACGGACCATCCCAGGGACCACAGTCACCTGAATCATAGGGCACTTCACTGTTCCCGGAAGGCTCTGAGAGGGCTGGACATACATGGTGCCCTGATGCCAGTCTTCCCAGAAAAACACCTTTCAACTCAGGGCAGTTCTCTTACCTGCTCTGTCACAGCAAGGTAGGCTAGAACCAGGACCCCCACTTTGCAGATGGAGAAAGAGAGGCAGAGAGCGAGAGGAAGAAGCAGAAATGCCTACCCATCCCTGGTGGCTGCCTTCACTATTAAGCTTCACAGAATTCACTTGTTTGGGCCAGCACCTCTTATTGTTTTACAGGGGACTCTAGGAAAAAAAGAAAATGATTTCTCTCCTTAGTAATTTACCCAAAATGGGGACCTGGCCAGGCGCTGGCAAGGTGATGGTTTCCCTAATGTGGAGCAAGGGCCGCCTTCTGCACAGCCGGGAAGACGCAGGTCTTTGCTCTGTTTACTGGTCTCCTCCTGCCATCTAGTGGCCAAGAGCTGAGTATACATGCAAATTTCAAGCATCTCCAGTGCTCTCTGTCCCTTGCAATCCACACCCTGGAAGGGAGAATCCACTGGACCCTTAATTCATTTACCCCTTAGAATGGAACAGGTGAGAAGAAACTGATTGTCTGAGAACATGGTAAAGTTACCAAAAGGGAGGCAGAAAACATGAGATGCCAACTTTTAGCAAGTTGATCTCTTGCTGAAATTGGGTACATAAGGTGCTCCAACTCATCCCATCAACTCAACTTTGTTCTGAAGTGCAAAATTAGCTAGGCTTCAGGACAGACTCTACAAACAAGTCCTAATTTAACCAGCTGGCCCATCAGTGGTATTCCAGAACATTTATGTTTCTACTGCATAGTTCAGCTAAATTTATTACCCTCTGATTGGGACTTTTCAATTTTCAGTTCAGTTCAGTTCAGTCGCTCAGTCGTGTCCGACTCTTTGTGACCCCATGGACTGCAGCACACCAGGCCTCCCTGTCCATCGCCAACTCCCGGAGTTTACCCAAACTTGTGTCCATTGAGTCGGTGATGCCATCGCACCATCTCATCCTCTGTCGTCCCCTTTTCCTCCACCTTCAATCTGTCCCAGGGTCAGGGTCTTTTCCAATGAGTCAGTTATTTGCATCAGGTGGCCAAAGTATTGGAGTTTCAGCTTCAACATCAGTCCTTCCAGTGAATATTCAGGATGGATTTCCTTTAGGATGGACTGGTTGGATCTCCTTGCAGTCCAAGGGACTCTCAAGAGTCTTCTCCAACACCACAGTTCAAAAGCATCATTTCTTCAGTGCTCATCAAGTACCAATAAAATAAAAGGAATTTCTTGGCTCCTATAACTGAAAAAATAAAAAACCGAAAGCAAGGGAAACTTCAGGCATGGATTAATTCAGAGGTTCAACTTGTCTTAGGGTTCTGGGTCCATGAGTGTGATTCTTTCCATTCTGACCTCCTCCGAATGTTGCCATCATCCCTGGGCTGAAGAATTCACTGTAGCAGTGCCAGGTCAGCCCTCATATCTTCAGGCTACAAAGTCCAGAGAAAGATAGGATATCTCTTCTAGTAGTACACAGAAAATCCAGGAGGCTTCCTGGTCAGAAGCCCTTGGTAAATAATATTTCTCCTCTCTGTGAGGACCAGGCAGCCTCATCCCTAAGTCAGTCACAATGCCCAAGGGGAATGGGCTCCTCTGATTGGTGTAAACCAAACAGGGACCACTCCTGGAGCTGGGGTGTGATCTCAAACAGCATGCCTGGCTGCCATAAAACGACATGGGGCATGGCCAAAGAAAATGGGACCCTGAATTTTGGTGGAAGAAAAGAAATAGATGCCGGGGAGGTGGCCCATACAAGTGTACACACTAATGTGTGGTCTCCGGTGTTTTTCATCATCTACCTCAATCAGTAAACATGATCATATTTTGCTACCAATATAGCTTCTACTAATGTAGCAGTATATTGTTCATCATAGAGCAAACATATATTTTTGAAAGCTCAAATAAAAGAAAAATTATGTAGTTTTATGTTTTATCTATTAACAGGGTTTGAAAAGCTTTTTGCCATCAAGTCTGTGATTGGAAATACCTTACTCTCTTTTTTAAAATTACAGCTTAATACTTCATGATTCAAAGGCCTAGTCTTAAGTTTATATCTACACTTGGTTTTAATGGCTATTATAGCAAAACAAAATACTCAAATGGCTGCACTTCCTAATTCCTGATACTAGTTTTTTCAATTCCATGCACCATTTACACAAAGTTATTTTCCATCTCCTTGATGCCAAAAGGTTAAAAAAAAAATGAACTCTTAATTTGGAAGCTCATGAAATTTCATGTTTTGTAAGTGTGCAGATGTGGGAATTTTTATAAGTGACATCATTTTTGGCCACAAATCACATCTTGATGCAATATTCACAGACGTGTTCAAAATGTTCTCTTTATAGCAGCAGTTACAGCTGTTGTAAAGCTGCTTCTTTCTCACTCTGATTTTTAAAACATCACTCATTCCTTCAAGGTACTGATTTAAAAAATACTAATTAGCAGAAAACTACTAAACTACTTATCACAGGAATGGTTGGCAAATTTAGAACAATTACGTTTTTTTTCTTTGTCAAAGAAAAATGTATAACTCTTCTTTAAGTCCAAAAATTCTTTTAAGCACTTTGCCATGAGCAATCGAAAAGCCTCTATGTGGAACAAAAGTTTTTCATGGCCACATCAACCCTCCACCATTTCATTTACAAAACTCTGTGAAGATCCGGTTACTGAACGCTCTTGTCTTTATAAAAGGAACCATGTCAATGACACCCTGGAACACTGAACTGAAGCATGAGGTGACTCACTGCTGGCGGATGGACAAGCACTGTCAAGGCTCAGCGCTGTGGCTGCCACTGCGCCCTGAGGACAAGTCACGTGGCTCTGGGTGCCTGCCAGCAGGCCTCGAGAGATGCTAAGGGAAAGCCTGGTTGTGAAAAAGAGTAAAACAATTTTTATTTCTAAGTTTTTGGCTTATTTCTTAATTTTAAATATGCTTTCCAACAAAACAGAACTTCCTGTGCTTTCTTCCTGCATCTCAGGACCTGTCATGTGCCCTGGCAGTGTGTACTCGCCCCAGTTTGGAGACCGCTGCCCTCTGGTAGGACTTCGAGAATGCTAGTCGTGCTGCCATGGATTTCTAAGCTTCTTAGGAACAGGAGCTGGCCTGGACCTTCCTGTCCCTCCCATGAACCCGGCGCAGGGTCGGCTGCTCCATGATGCTGGATGAATGGATGCTGGCATTCTGCCAGCTGGAAACTCTGAGATGTGCTGATGCCCATGCAGACCCAGCTGTGCGGTAGGGCTCAGAGAGGAATAAATCCCAGGCCCTGTTCTTGAGCCTTCCTCATGTACTGGCCTGAGGGATGTATAAACATGGGATGGCATACAACCCAGGGCAGAATGAAGTAGGCGCTGCTGGAGAAATGCTAGAAAAGGTGTAGGAGAAAGGAGTAAAAGACCCTGTGTTCTTGTTCATTCTCCCTGGAAGGATTGTGAAAGGCTTCCTGGGGGAGGTGGCATTTTGGTCAGTGGTATAGGTTTTTGTACCACTGAAACAAGGAGAAAGGAGAGAGAGAAGAGGATGAAGTGGCCTCTAGGAAAGTGAAAGTCGCTCATTTGTGTCTGACTCTTTGCGACTCCATGGACTGTAGCCCACGAGGCTCTTCTGTCCATGGGATTCTCCAGTCAAGAACACTAGAGTGGGTTGCCATTCCCTTCGCCAGCGGATCTTCCCGACCCAGGGATCGAACCCAAGTCTCCCGCATTGCAGGCAGATTCTTCATCATTTGAGCCACCAGGGAAGCCCCTAGTCAACAAGGAGGGCCTGTAGGGAGAAAGTATAGGTGGAGGACGGAGAGCTCACCAGATCACTCTCAAGGACAAACTAAAAAATTCCACAGGTGGTAGGCTGGGACGTTGTAATAGTACTCCAGATACACTGGGCTTTAATAAAAATGTTTGCCTCATGGGAAGACGGTCATGAGCTGTGGACTCAACGGATGTTCTTCCTCCCTCCCACATCAGTAGTGTGGTCCTTAACCTTAGGGTCCTTGCAGTAGCTTCCCTCTGTCCAGAATGCCCTCCCTGGAGGGTCACACGGCTGGTCCCGTGTCATTCGGGGATGTGCTCAGAGGGCTTCTCTGAGCTCCTACTGAGGGGCGCTCAGGCACATTCCACCACATCACCCTTCCTTTTTGTCTCAGCACTAAACACCCTGATGTCTCCTTGCTTATTTTCATGGTGATTTGTTAACAGGTGTCCCCCTCCTGCTCCCCCCACCAACAAATGCAAGGGTCAGGGCGGCTGGATCACCAAGCACACGAGTCGAGTGAGCGGCCTTACCCAGGTCCTCTAAAAATACTTGCTGTAAGGTCATTTTGATGAAATGGTCCAACTTAGGATTATCCTAAATCCACTTACGGGGGAAAAAAGAGAAGGGGAGGGAGACAGACAGACAGAGGAATATAAGACAGTGGCAATTGCTCCAGGGAAATCAGATGTATGAGGCTACCAGGCAACTTCAAACTCCTATTCAAATTAATATCTGTGTTTTATGTACCGCTCAAAGATGCCTTGGGTTACAGAAAAATGTGGTAAAACTAATAAATATATTAAAAAATATTTGGGGTGTGTAAATTCTGAGTATTTGATTTCTTGGCAAATTTCTTTAGGAACATTAAAGGTATGGAGTCTTTCTCAATTTCAGTTAACCACAGTTTCTCTGAGAGCACTTCTTTGAAGTACAGATTCCCAGGCCCCTCCACTGAAGATTCAGATTCATTAAGTTTGAGGTGGGGTCCAATAATCTGTATGAAGCTTCCCAGGTGATTCCGCTGGTGCAATAGGTTTGGGGAACACACAGTATACAAATCATTCTATACCATTATCTAGAAAACAGTATCAGTGGTCCACTCTACTGCTTGAAAGGTCATTCCTGTAAGGGAAACAGTGTTGAAGAACTGTAAGATCTTATTTGAGTGAGTGAGTGAAAGTCGCTCAGTTGTGTCTGGCTCTTTGTGACCCCAAGGACTATTTGGTCCATGGAATTCTCCAGGCCAGAATACTGGAGTGGGTAGCCATTCCCTTCTCCAGGGGATCATCCCAACACAGGGATCGAACCCAGGTCTCCTGCATTGCAGGCAGATTCTTTACCAGCTGAGCCACCAGGGAAGCCCGAGATCTTCCTTACAACTTGCTGATTATAATGCTGACACTAGGCCACTCTCTCTCTGAACCTGCAGGATACCTCAGGGGCCTCGTGGGCGGCCGAGGGCCTTTGGCCTACAGGAAGAGGTCAGTGCAGGGCTCCTGTCTCCTCTGCAGCCTCAGTGTTACCAGCAGCTGCTCCTGGGCGGGGGGGTACCCCGGCCCTGACCCTGTCACCTTCCAGAGAGCAGGCCAGCACTCTGAGCCCTTCCCTTCCCAGGAGATGCTGCTGCACACATACGTGGCGTGACCTTGACTGTCAGGTTCTTAACGTAGCACCCGTGGGCCCCTCAAGAATCCACGCAGCGGCCTCAAGGGTCTGTGTGCAGAACGTTGGCAGACTTTCGGTTACAGTGAGAGGAGTTTCCTGAGCATTCGTTCTCTGTGGACCCCACAACTCATCTTAGAGAATGAGGCCATTTTTTTCACAGCATCACAGTGCCAGTTGGCTGTCCTGCCCCACAGGGGGAGGTCTGTGCTGGGGCCAGAGTTGGGGGCCTGCCTCTCCTTGCTGCAAAAGAACCAACACACACGGGGCGAGGTCTGCAGGAGGACGCCTGAGGGTGAGAAGTGGGCCACCCCAGCCAGAGTCCCGGGCGGGAGTGCAGAGGTGGTGACAGCCTCCAAGTTCACAGGTAGGTTCCTCAGGCCTCCACTCAGCCTTCAGATGGACCCGGTGTCCACTCCTTCTCTTCCTCCTCCCAGCGTGGGTTACATCACAGGGGTCTCACCATTAGGCTATAGGGGTCCCACCCTGAGGATGTAGCTCACCCACACACGGATGTCTGTTTTGCCCCAAACAATGTTACCTCTTCATATTTTGAGGATTGTCTTTGTGCTGCTAAATCTGAGTATGTCAGTACCTCAAAGGTATAAACAATTACTTTTAATTCTACAGACTGTTATTTTAACCCACAGAAATCAATTGATACTTCTTTAGCAATTGAATTTAATATTCTGCATGCTACAGAATTTGGTAAAAGTATGATAGGTTATTAGAGCAAAACAAGGGGCATGTTTCAATGACGTCAGCAGCTTTCACACTATGCACCCTGAATTTGGGGTTCTAAAGATGAACCACTGAGTCTGGGAGGACCAAGTTAAATCCCAGTTCTCTCTGATCATTCAGAAGAGTAACATTCAAGTCACTGTATCTCCCTCTTCTGAATTTCCAAAATACTCAGTATTTCTCATGGTAGCTGTCACACTCTGCCCCATGTATCAGAGCTGTGTTTTCCACATGAAAAGATGCTCAACATCACTCATTATCAGAGAAATGCAAATCAAGACCACTATGAGGTACCATTTCACACCAGTCAGAATGGCTGCAATCCAAAAGTCTACAAATAATAAATGTTGGAGAGGGTGTGGAGGAAAGGGAACCCTCTTACACTGTTGGTGGGAATGCAAACTAGTACAGCCACTATGGAGAACAGTGCGGAGATTCCTTAAAAAACTGGAAATAGAGCTGCCTTATGACCCAGCAATCCCACTGCTGGGCATACACACTGAGGAAACCAGAAGGGAAAGAGACACGTGTACCCCAATGTTCATCGCAGCACTGTTTATAATAGCCAGGACATGGAAGCAACCTAGATGTCCATCAGCAGATGAATGGATAAGAAAGCTGTGGTACATATACACAATGGAGTATTACTCAGCCATTAAAAAGAATACATTTGAATCAGTTCTAATGAGGTGGATGAAACTGGAGCCTATTATACAGAGTGAAGTAAGCCAGAAGGAAAAACACCAATACAGTACACTAACGCATATATATGGAATTTAGAAAGATGATAACAATAACCCTGTGTACGAGACAGCAAAAGTGACGCTGATGTATGGAACAGTCTTATGGAATCTGTGGGAGAGGGAGAGGGTGGGAAGATTTGGGAGAATGGCATTGAAACATGTAAAATATCACGTATGAAATGAGATGCCAGTCCAAGTTCAATGCACAATACTGGATGCTTGGGGCTAGTGCACTGGGACGACCCAGAGGAATGGTATGGGGAGGGAGGAGGGAGGAGGGTTCAGGATGGGGAGCACATGTATACCTGTGATGGATTCATTTTGATATTTGGCAAAACTAATACAATTATGTAAAGTTTAAAAATAAAATAAAATTAAAAAAAAAAAAAAAGAGCTGTGTTTTCACACTCAGTTTATCTCCTGGACAGGATGGGTGGGTCTTGTCACCCTGCACCCTCTCCCCCAGCACACAACATCTGTAGCTCTGTCCTTTCCTCTGCCTTTTACTAACTTCCTGGCTGACTTAAGTGCTGTCAATGTTCCCAGGACACCTGGGCAAGCTGCCCTCTTGGCACTCCTGACACTACGCCCGTGTATTGTCCCAGGAGAGCAGCAGCTCATCGCGGTGAACCTTCGTCTCATTCACTTTGATGTGCCTAGCTCCTGGCAGAGGAGACAGCAAGTAAATGATGAATGAATGAATGATTAGTGAATATCTGTACACAATGTTTAACAGCTTTATTGGGATATAACTCACATACCCTAAAATTCTACCATGCCAAGTGTACAGTTCGGTAGTTTTTAGTATATTCTCAGAATTGTGCAATCATGACCACACTCTCATTTCAGACCCCCTGAAATTACCTGTAGAAAAAAAACGGTACCCATCAGCAATTAGTCCTCATTCCTGCCACCACCTCTAGGGCCTGCTTTGTGTCTCTAGGGATTTGCCTGCTCTGGACATTTCACATACATGGAATCATACAGTATGTTGGCCTTTGTGACTGGCTTCTTTCATTTAGCATAATTTGTTCTGGGTCCATCTATGCTGTGGCATGTACGATACTTCATGTTTTAAATGCTGAATAATAACCCATTGTGCAGATATACCACAATATGTGTATCAGTTTATCAGCTGGAGGATATTTAGGTTGTTTCACTTTGGGGCTAACATGGATAATGCCGTCTATGAACATTCATGTATGATTTTTGTGGGGACATATATTTTCATTTCAACTGGGTATATATTATATCTAGGAGTGGAACTGCTGAATTATACAGTAATTTTTATTTTTAAATATTTATTTAATAATAAATAGTATTTTTATAATAATATTTATTTATTTTGGCTGTGCTGGGTCTTAGTTGTAGCATACAGGATCTCAGTTCCCTGTTGTTGTTACTATCCAATCACTAAGTTGTATCCAACTCTTTGTGAGCCCATGGACTGCAGCACGCCAGGCTTCCCTGTCCTTCATTATCTCCCAGAGTTTGTTCAAACTCATGTCTGCTGAGTTGGTGATGCCATCCAATCATCTCATCCTCTGTTGTCCCCTTCTCCTCCTGCCTTCAATCTTTCCTAGCATCAGGGTCTTTTCCAATGAGTCAGCTCTTTGAATCAGGTGGCCAAAGTTTTGGAGCTTCAGCATCAGCCCTTCCAATGAATATTCAAGGCTGATTTCCTTTAGGATGGACTGGTTGATCTCCTTGCTGTCCAAGGGATTCTCAAAAGTCTTCTCCAGCATCACAGTTCAAAAGCATCAGTTCTTCAGCACTCCGCCTTCTTGGATGTCCAACTCTCACATCCGCACATGACTACTGGAAAAATCATAACTTTGGCTATAATGGACCTTTGTCAGCAAAGTGACATCTCTACTTTTTAATACACTGTCTAGGTTTGTCATAGCTTTTCTTTCAAGGAGCAAACATCTTTTAATTTCATGGATGCAGTCACTGTCCACAGTGATTTTGGAGCCCAAGAAAATAAAATCTGTTTCCTCTTTTTCCCATCTATTTGTCATGAAGTGATGGGACCAGATGCCATGATTTTAGCTTTTTGAATTCTAAGTTTTAAACCAGCTTTTTCACTCTCCTCTTTCACCTTCATCAAGAGGCTTTTTAGTTCTTCTTCGCCTTCTGCCATAAGGGTAGTTTCTTCTGCATGTCTGAGGTTGATGATATTTCTGCTGGCAA
Source organism: Bos indicus x Bos taurus (assembly GCF_003369695.1). NCBI lineage: Eukaryota > Metazoa > Chordata > Mammalia > Artiodactyla > Bovidae > Bos > Bos indicus x Bos taurus. Next base: position 41,746,914 of record NC_040084.1, read on the forward strand.
GCTTGATTCCAGCTTGTGAATCATCCAGTGTGCTCTGCATATAAATTAAATAAGCAGGGTAACAGTATACAGCCTTGATGTACTCCTTTCCCAATTTTGAACAGTCCATTGTTCCATGTCCAGTTCTAATTGTTGCTTCTTGACCTGCATACAGATTTCTTAGGAGGCAGGTCAGGTGGTCCAGTATTCCCATCTATTTAAGAATTTTCCACAGTTTGTTGTGATCCACATAGTCAAAGGCTTTAGCATAGTCAATGAAGCAGATGTTTTTCTGGAATTCTCTTGCTTTCTCTGTGATCCAACAAATGTTGACAACTTGATCTCCGGTTCCTCTGCCTTTTCTAAATCCAGCTTGTACATCTGGAAGTTCTTGGTTCACGTACTGTTGAAGCCTAGCTTGAAGGATTTGGAGCATTACCTTGCTAGCATGTGAAATGAGTACAATTCCTTGACCAGGGATCAAACTTAGGCCCCTGCTCCATGGGATTTTGGAGTCTTAACCACTGAACCACCAGGAAAGTCCCTATATAGTAACTTCAAATGTTTAACATGTTGTGAACTGCCAAGCTATTTTCCAAAGCTGCAACCATTTTACATTTTCACCAGCAATTTCTGAAGGTTCCAGTTTCTCTACCTCCTTGCCAACCCTCATTTTATCTCTGATTCTGGCCATCCAAGTGGTATGTAATAGTAGATCACTGTGGGTTTATTTGCAACTCCCTAAGGAATTATTGAACATTTTTTTCATGTGTTTATTGGCCACTTATATCTGTACACTATTTAATCAAATTATAAGCAAGACAGCTTCACAGAAAAAGCTTCATAGATGAAGCCCAAAGAGTAGTGATAAGTTATGGAAGGTTTAGCAACACAAGGTCTCAAGTACACTCCTGACTCCTCCAGCGCTCTGTTCTTGCCCCCTGGCCCTTCTGTCAGGCCCTCTGGATCCTTCCCCTGGATGAGTAGAGTGTCCGGATTCCTTGTGAGTCAGGATATGCATATGCTCTAGTGCTGCTTGATTTTATGCCTGTTGGCCATCTGTATGTCTTCTTTAGAGAAATATATAATTAGGGCTTCTGCCCTTTTTCGACTGGGTTGTTTGTTTTAATATGGCTATATGAGCTGTTTGTACATTTTGGAAATTAAGTCCTTGTCAGAAGCATCATTTAAAAATATTTCCTCTCAGTCTGTAGGTTGTCTTTTCATTTTGTGGACTGGTTTCCTTTGCTGTACAAGTGATTTTAACTTTAATTAGATCCCATTTGTCCCACTCTTGCAGACTTTCTACAAAGCCTCACCGCCAATCCCAAAAATGTCTGTTGTCTTTGCACCTCTCTGGAGGTGTGCTGGAGAAATTCTGACGACTCTGTCCAAAATATTTTCCGTTCTTCTGTCTTTTGAGGGACCTCTGGTGCAACAAATTGTGTTGATCATATGCCTCAGTTTAAGATACGTTGACATCATTTGCCCAGGGGAGGCAGCATTTTTATTTTTCCTCTTATCTACCATATTCAACCTAATTTCCTTCCTCCCTTAAGCATCCACTCTAGTGTATGTTGTTTTCCTTTAATCTAGTGCCATAAATATATTTAGATTTTGTGCCTTAGAAAAATATTTAGTGTTTATATGTGGGTTTCCAAACTTGGGGCTTCCCTTGTGGCTCAGCTGGTAAAGAATTCTCCTGCAATGCGGGAGACCTGGGTTTGATCCCTGGGTTGGGAAGATCCCCTGTAGAAGGGAACGGCTGCCCGCTTCAGTATTCTGGCCTGGAGAATTCCATGGACTGTGTATAGTCCATGGGGTCACAGAGTCGGACATGACTGAACAACTTTCAGTTTCACTTTCCAAGCTTGTATTAATGGTGTTGAATCTAATTCTCCCTCAGTGGTGTGTGACTGTTGTCCCTACATAAACACAGTTCATTGCTTCTGATGCTGCAGAGGATTTCCTTGTGGGAAGAGTCCACATTCCTTAGCAATGCATTCCCTTAGTGACAGACTCCAGGCGGCCTCCAGTTAATCCATCTCTTTGACACTCAGTTTTCTCATCAGACAAAAAGACTGGTGATGATAACACCTGCTTTTACATAATGATTGTGTCAATTGATACTTCACAGTTTTGCCAATCACCATTTTCCAGGTCTCTGCCATCTAAATGATGCTGTGAGGAGCAACCCTCTTCAATGCCTCCACACCCACATCCTTCCTGTCCTAACCCTCAAGGTCCACAATGGCTCAGTAAATGCGGGCAGACAAGGCCATTAGTACAGGATTTGGGACTAGAAAACATATTTCCTGGCTGTGTTACCTTGGGCCTCCGTTTCCTCATAGGGGGTAGGGATAATCATACTTTCAGAGAATTGCTGTAGACGAAACGAGAGAATAGAAGCGAGTGTTCTGCAAAGTGGGAAGCAATGCTGGGTCAGCCAGTCTGTTACTAGTAGGGGTGGAGAAGGCAGGAGAGTCGGGGGAAGGAGGAAAAGCAAAGGAAGGAAGGAGAGGAACAGGCTCTGGGAGGCAGCAGGCAGGCCTTGGTGTGCCAGTGGTCCCAAGCCCCAGGTCCCCTGAGGGTCACAGCAGCAGCCTTGTCTCCCTGGGAAGTGCCCTGGTGCGGAGTCAGGAGACCCACATAGGCCCACCTCCGTGGGGATACTGGGTGTGTGGTTAGGGTTTATCAACCCTGGCTTCACATTAGCATCCCACGGGGAGCGTTACCAAGTACAGACCAGATCCCCACATCTCACCAAATGCATCTGACTCTCCAGTGTAGGAGGTAGGCCTGGGAACAGCAACTTTGACAACTCTCCAACTCTGTGTGATTCTTAGACTTTTTTGCTGTCATTTCTTCTCACTGACCACAAGATGGTGCTCTCTTTCTGGGAAATCTCTGATGTTCACCAAACAATTTTCTTTATTAATCCTGAAAGAATGGGTTTGAAATTAACAATCTTCACAGCATCTCATTAGGCCAGAACTCTGTGCCCAAGCTGTCCAGCCGTGTAATGTACACCTCTCCCTTCTGCTGGAGACCATACCGGGTTAGGACTGGTCATCTCTTGTTACAAAGCAGAGTAGGCATTAATTGTTGCTTTCTGATCAAAATCATTACAGTCAATAACAACTAATATTCCTTTAATCTTTTACCGTTTGCAAAGTGCTTTTTACCAACTATCCTCAGAATAACTTTATGAAATGGCTATTATCGTCATTTATAGATAAGAAAACCAAGGCTCAAAGCACTAGTTCAAGGTCACGAAGCAAAAGCTGGCAGAACCAGATTCAGGGCCCTTCCCACCTACTTGGATAAAGAGAGGTGCATCAGAGAGACCAGCTCTCAATGGATACGGCCCCAACAAGTACAGCCCTGAGAGGAAGCTTCTCAGACAACCTCTGCAGCCCTCCTGAGCGGGCTTGGAAGACGGACAGATAGATATCCTTCTGGAGTTTCACACTGTCACACACAATAAACAGGTCAGTAGATGATACGTTTGACTGGGTTCAGTGAGGAGATGAGGTGACAAATGTGAAGTTTCTAGTGCAGAGGAATATAGAGGCAGCAGAGACTCAATAAGAAGACAGACTGGATTATTTTAAATTTTCTGTTCCAGGAAAATGAACTGCTGTGCCAATGAGAAAGAAGAATCTGCCTTGAAAAATTTAACAGACTCATGTCCAAAGAAAATAATTTTCTACCAGCCAGTGATGTCTTATGAGGCTAGTGGATCTGAGGAAAGTTATATACAAGGTCACAGACTTACTACCAGAGTTTCATAATTGATCAGGAACCCAAATGTCAGGACCCAGGACCCCAATTCCTCAGGGTATTTTTATCCCAGATGAAGGGGCTGCAACTGTAGGCTCAAGTTACTTGGAGTAAGAAGAATGTTTTCAGGACAGGAGCAGTTACATGAAAGTTTATTAAGTCACTATTTTGATCACTTTACTGACTCCAACGTACATCTTAGCAATTCAGTATGTGGTTGGACCCACTTTCTGTACCTCAGCTTCACTGTCTGCAAGTGGTATAACCATAGAATTATTATAAGGATCAAAATAGTTTATTTATAAAGCATTTAGAACCATGCCTGGCACACAGTAAGCACAATGTGTTTCTTAGATAATGCTAAATAAATAAATGGATATGAGTATGTCCATTTACATATTTTACAAATAAAATTTTAATTTTCCAAGTTCCAAGTAATTTTTAAATTATGTTATTTGCACACCTATAGGTATAAGAAATATATTCAGAAGGCATAAAATAATGCCTTATGACTAAAACTTGAAATCCCACTGAAAATACATAAATTTGATTAGAACAGTACTAGTCTTTGGAGCCTTGTAAACATCAGAAATAGGTTAAAAATTCTTTAAGTCTACCATGTCATTATTACTGATGTTAACAGATAAGCCTATCCATTGTCTAAAGAAACACAAGAATAATGCAGTGATCAGATGTTTCTATCTTTTTAAAATGTGCTTTTTCTCTACTTGATTTCTTCTAAATTTGGAAATTAGTGATCATTTTGGAGGCATTTTCCCAACAATAAAAACCCTCAGCATGACCCTTGGTCACCTCTTAAGTGAATGGGAGTGTAACACAGCAACAGTCAGTTCAAACCTCATCTTCAAGTACAAATTAAAAGCAGTTCAAAAGGAGAGACAGAGCATCTGCTCTGAGAGATTTCACATGATCCCAGGGAGAAAGATTGGAATGCTGAGACGGCAACTGGGGCAGGACTTGGAAGAAACAACACATATATTGAAATGCTTTCCGATCTAGGAGTCATTTTCCTCTCATTTTGGCATTACTTTCCTTTTTAGCAGAACTACCATATTGTTTCAAGGTAACAGGTTTTCTTGAAGGCTTTTGCTTCTTTTCTTGTAGGCTTTTTTATGAAACAATTAGTGGAGAGGAGATGGGATAACATTGTACCATTTCCAGCTACCTCCTGATACTCCCTCCTCTTTCCTTCTGGAACTTAGGCTGATATAACAGGCCCTTACACTGTCTCCTCATCTCATCCCCACAGACCCCACTCTCAGCAAGCCCCTTCTGCCATGGCCTGTCCCACCAGGTCCAGGAAAAGGGGCCTAGAGGGCAGGACAAAAGTGTAGACATGATCTGGGTACTCAGGTGGAACCTGAACTATAGTTTTACCTTGCAGCAACTGTATTTTAAAAGGAGTTTAAGTTCTTTAGTACCAAAATTATAAGGCATTTGCACTGAGAACTCCATAAGCTTCTGTACATTTAGCTAGGGCCCTAACTAACATCACATTATTGTTTCTATGGAAAAATCAAATTCTTGTTTCAAATACCTGACCTCAGATGAACTTGTACAACAGAACTTGTGGGGGACTATTCACATATACCCACACACTCAGGGACAGCTCCTCTTTCTATCAAGCAGACTGTCCACCAGTCAGTCTGTCTAGCATTCACACTGTCTTTTTATTAACGGATAACATATCTGGCCAAAAAAAAAAAAACAAACAAACTGTGAAAACAAAAAGCTTAGATTGAAAGACTAAAATTAAATATTTTATACTTACTGAGTACAAAGTAATGGTTCTGTTGTAAATTTATTAAACAAAAAGGAATTACTCTTAAAAACGATCTTGTTTTTATAGAGGTGGTATGGTAAAAAACACAGTACCTGAGTTTTGTGGTTGTAAACGATGAATCTCCAGTCAAACTGCTTTCCTGAGCCTCAGTTTTCTTGTCTATAAACAGGGATGGTTATATTGTCTCTTGAGGATTATATTTCTATGCAAGATTTAGAAATTTCTAGCAATAAATCTTGCACAGTGGTTATTTCCTGTCCTTTCTCCCTTATAACCTGTTTAACATCTTTTTGAACTCACTGTTTCACTTCAATAAAAATATTTTCAAATTGCACTTAATTTTCAGAAGTTTTGATTTAAATGTTTCGCTATTCTTGGGTACCCTACCTATCCATCTGATTGACTTAGGTTAAGGTCCAAAATAGACTAGTATGGGTAGATTATTAACCTATAAATGACATAGTTTATGTTGATAATTGTAATAATTTCTTTAAACTGACTCACCTGTGCCTACTCTCCCAAAATATTTAATTTTCACAAGATTTGTGGATTTCCATTCTTTTTCTCTTTTTTTTTCTTGAATAAGGATTTAGACTCTTGTAACAGCCTCAACCAAGATTCCTTCTGTGAGTGACAGTTAGCAAAGTCAGGTTGTATTTGAATGAGTCAAGGAATGACTTCCATGGAGGGCAAATCAGATTTCATTTAAGTAGATTCGTCAAGCGAACGTTCTTTCCCGTTTACTGTCAAGCCCGTCGCTCTGCAGAAGCAGAGGCAAGGGTGGGAGTGACATCTGCGAGCAGAGCAAACACACGTGAGCAGTGGGAAGGAGCTGCGGTGCACGGGGTCTTACGGCCTCAGCGAGCAGAGTCCATTCTGCGGCTTAGTGTGGTCCAGGGTGCTCCCCTCCTGACACTCTCACTGGTCCCCATTCCTGGTGCTTGTCTTCCGGGCTCTCAGAGTTGGGGGAATCTGCCTGTCGGTTGAAATTTGACACCCCTGTTTCTTATTCTATGGTTTCATAATCCTTGATTTTTTTTCAGTCAGCTGTGTGTCCACTGGAGATCAGGTACTGCCTGCAAAGCTTGAACTCAGGGTAAAAAATATACTCTCTGCTGTAAGGAAGCCTAAAGACTTGGGAGATTTAAAGTAATTTACAGGCCCCAACAATCACAGAGATAAGTGCATCAGAAATCTTTTTTTGTTTTGAATTGAAATGTAGGGTGTTTTTCTTCCACTCTCATAAAAATGTGTTTCTATCATGCGGCTACCAGGCAGCCAAAAGCTCACAGATGTCCAGACACCCTGCGTTTACTGGTGTGTGTATTCAAGGTTCATTCAGGTAGCTTAATATGAACCAAAATGCCTGTCTACATTCAGCTTGGTAAGAGTGCTGATTTTAATTTTGTGATGTAGAAATAAGGCCAAATAAACAGGCAAAAAGTAGACCTAAAAATGGCTTTAACTTACTAAACCACTATATCTTTGACAGCAATTTTAGATAAAAATGGTCCAGAGGACAAAGTGCATAATTAATGATGAGAAAATGATTCCTTCAAGTCCCGTAATAAAGAGTTCTCCCTGCGGTAATCATTTGTCTAGAGTTTTATTCACGCAAAAGTGATGGTTACTTCTTGCTTCTGTCTCCTTCATTCCAGTACTGTTCAGTCTGCATTTCTGTGAGTCGGGAAATTGTACGCTGAAATGCAAAGATTTCCTCTTCTCCAGTAAACATGGCGAGTCCTTCTGCTGAGTCCTATTTATCAAAAAAATAAAACAACAATCCAGCACCAGTTAAAACCTCTGCAACTAAAAATTTAAAGAACTAAGTACAAGTTTAAAAAATACTTTTTGAGCTTAGATTATAAAATATTCTACAAATTTTTTTCATTAAATTAGACTAGAGAATCAACTAATTTTACCCAACAATTAGATTAGACTAGAGAATCAGCTAATATAAATTAGACTAGAGAATCAACTAATTTAAAACAGTAATCAATTAGCAGAACAAATTAACAGGAAGAAAACATTAGACGAATAATTAAAGCTGAAACAACACCCTAATATCCAAATAAGAAAACTTTTGCTCAGATGAAAGTTCTCTACAAAATCTAAAGGAAGGACATTTCAGACAGAAAAGGAATTCTTTCTCAAAAAGTGCATGCCAGAAAAAAGTAACATCAGGACCTCCCTGGTGGCCCACTGGCTAAGACTCCAAGCTCCCATTGCAGGGGGCCCGACCGAGTTCCATCCCCAGTCAGGGAATTAGATATGTTATGCCAATACTAAGACCCAGCACAGACAAATAAATAAAAATTAATACATATTTTTTTAAGAAAGAAATAAGCAACAACAAAACCCAGTAGTTCCGGTATATCAATATGCGGCTAAGACTCTCCCTTGAAGCTTCACAGTCAGGGCCACGTTCCCAAGGGGAGGCCTGAGGGCTAATCTCTTTTTCCAAACTGGGTGACTGAGAGGTCTTCTAGGGACCTGGAGATTGTGTCTGGGAGTGAGTTTTGGGAAGGCCAGAGCTGTTTTTGGTCTTGAGCTGCTGGGACACTTGATCCTTCCATGTAGGGTTCAGTTAGGGAGCCCTCCGTGAGGCTAGCAAATAAGCTGGGACTGGTGATTTCAACACAGGCTATAGCCTGTAAGTGAACACTGAAACTTGCCTCTTTCCTTAGGAGTTTGCTATTATACTCTCTCAGAGAAAAGTTCTGCACTCCTAAATCCAAATTACTGACCTACTGTAAAACTGCATGACCCTATAGCCACGTGCCAGGATTTCTTCATGTATTATTGGCCCTAAATGCTGAGCATACTTTGCCCTGTATCTGAACTCTGATCAGAAGAAAAATTCAAAAACCAATGATTTAAAGAATTTCAGAAACTGAGATGAAGTAGCCCCTTAAGTATATTCTTCCAAATTGTCAAAAGACATTATTTGAATGTATTGCTCTCAGAGAAATGGGGTCACAAGCAGCTATGTATTTCTACATGTAGATTTAAAAATCATATTTTGAAAGTTCACTATTTAAACAATTATTGGCCTCATTTCCCCAAACTCCTGAGAGTCCATAATTTCAACTCAGGTCAATAAGGAATGGTTTCCTCATTCCAAATGGTCTTCTACCACTGGGGTTGAAAGAATGGGGCTCCCCTCATTGGGGGGGATGAGTGTTTATAGTTTTAAATCTTTTACTAATATTTCAGTTGTCTACAGTTGAGAAATATACCCTGTAATATTCATACAGAAAAAGGAAATGCAAAGCCACTTCTGTTTGGCCTGGAGTGAATCACCAGACCCCCCAAGGTCCAGGAGAACTGGGCCAGCATCAGCTGGTTTCCAACAGAGCATCCTCAGAGCCTGGCACCCACAGTTCAGTTCAGTCACTCAGTTGTGTCCGACTCTTTGTGACACCATGAATCGCAGCACGCCAGGCCTCCCTGTCCATCACAAACTCCAGGAGTTCACTCAGACTCACGTCCATCGAGTCAGTGATACCATCCAGCCATCTCATCCTCTGTCGTCCCCTTCTCCTCCTGCCCCCAATCCCTCCCAGCATCAGAGTCTTTTCCAATGAGTCAACTCTTTGCATGAGGTGGCCAAAGTACTGGAGTTTCAGCTTTAGCATCATTTCTTCCAAAGAACACCCAGGGCTGATCTCCTTTAGAATGAACTGGTTGGATCTCCTTGCAGTCCAAGGGACTCTCAAGAGTCTTCTCCAACACCACAGTTCAAAAGCATCAATTCTTTGGCGCTCAGCTTTCTTCACAGTCCAACTCTCACATCCATACATGACCACTGGAAAAATCATAGCCTTGACTAGATGGAAAAGCAGTAATGTCTCTGCTTTTCAATATGATATCTAGGTTGGTCATAACTTTTCTTCCAAGGTGCTCCACAAATGTCTACAGAATGGGGTTAGGAGGTGAATCGTGGATTTCTTTTTAAGCAAAGGGACTTGCCAGGCACAAAGTCCTAGAACAGCCAGTCCACATGATTGGATACTGTAGCATATGCTCTACAGATCCAGCAGATGTGAAGGAGGATATCCAGAAAAGGCAGCATGGTGTGGCTGAGGGAGTCCAGAACCAGACACGGGTGCCTGGTGGCCAGCTCTGGCCTGCCATTGGCCAGTGGTGTAACTGCAAGCCCCTCAGTCCACCTCCCTGGTCTTCGCTTTACCACAAAGATTCCTTCCACTCTAAGGCTATAATTCTCTATATTTACTGATGTTGAGGATATGTCTGCTATACTGGCTTTAGAAGAAAGCGGCAAATCAGTGGTTAAATACATACTGCATTCGTTCTTTAAAACATAGCCATGCATCAAACCAAAACAATTAAGTTGTTTTATAATAAAAAGAGATTATGTTAATATCACCTACCTGGCTCAGCCCCAAATCATCCATCAGTATTCTGCTTTGCTCCAACTCACTGTCATGATGATCACACAAAAATAAGCTTGATACAGGAGCTGATGCAGAGCAAATGATGCGCACCTGAAACAGAAAACAGCAAATGGTGTCACTCCTTAACTTTAACAAGGTGAAGGCAAAAACAAATTTCTCATAGAATAAAAAAATCTTTTATAACAGGGAGCTGAAGATTTTTGCTTTTAAATGGTTCTAAATATATGTAGCAAAATTGGTACTTGGTGAAAATACACTTTTACGAGCTTACAGAATGCGTATTTATAAAGAACAATGCCTTGAACTCCTCTCTTTCAACCTAAGTAACAGTCTTAACTTCATTTCTCCTTCTACACATTTTCTCCAAGTCCTATCTTTATTTTGGAAAAAAAAATATTTTAAAAGCTTCAATCTATCACATTTTTTCCTGTTTCATTAATCTATTTTTCTAATTAGAGATTTTACCTAAATATCCAAAAGTTACCGTAAAGCTACTAAAATTTTTATTAATCTCCATGTTTTAAAGTCCACAAAAAGAGCATAAGCAAAATGTGGCTGTCAAAATTTCAAAACTGGCAGGACCCATCTACACTATATCTTCTTCATTAATGAAAAAAAAAATCTTGCATAAATAAGTGAATATAGCATTTCTTTAAAGTGGATTTCAATATTTGGGAAGCTTTTTTTCTATTTCTGGAATACCTCTAAAATGTAGATACACACACCACATAACCTATAGTCAGATAGCCTGGGATCAGAGATGTTTCCAAATGTATTTTTGAAACAAAATACTTTTTTTAGGAAAACCTCTTGACCATTTTCATACTTTTTCTAATAGTCTCTTTAAAGTGCTATTTTTAAACTGCACAGCACTTTACAAACATTCCCCTGCAGCTTACATCGCCTTCTGAAGGAGGGAACAAAGGTTTTAGGGGCCGCTCCAGGCCTGGAGAGCCTCAGCTCGACACCAGTCCTGATCTCTTCCAGTTCTAAGTCCAGAGGCTTTTCCATTACCTCTGAGGTTGACATTTTCACTTGACTGTGTGAAGCCCATCTCTGTGCGCATCCGAGATGCTCTCCTTTGCACCGTTACCCCTTTGCTGCACATGTGACTAAGTCCAGTGCCCCGCTCCTCTAATTACACCCTGAGTTACCAGAACCCACATTTATACCAGCATCCAGCCAGACATCCTTGAAAAACACTAAGCTTGGCATGAATATTTCTTGATTACATAAGTGTTTGAGTGAATATCCATGTGTAATCACACACCAGAAACTGCTTTCACAACTTAATAAATTTTATGTCCACTAGTTTAAAACATACTCTTCCTGATGTTTCAGATCTGAATTTGTTTTCAGGATTCACAGCCATCCTTTTAAAATCATTATTTAAGTAAATGTGCTGATATCCATGGACATAGGAGCCTGGCGGGCTACAGTCCATGAGGCTGCAAAGAGCCAGACATGACTGAGCACACACTCGCTATCAGTATTTTAAAACAATGTACTGATGTTTGGGACTAGTTCTTCCATATACAAATGACCTTCTACCTCCTCTTATAAATTATTTTAACCACAAATGACACTTTTTTCATTACTTAGATGGAAATGTCCTTATTTCACAGATTTCTACAAATGCATTCTAAAACGATGTCTGTTTAATGCTTCCAATTTCTGAAATAAGAATTTCGGCTATGTTTTAAAAAGAGTATAAACTTTAAATGTGTGCTTTAGTTAAAGCAAATGTTAGGAGAGTAGTTCTGACATTCCATCATATTGCCAGAAAAATCTTTTTGTCTAATGAAGAAGTGAAACAGTGTGGGGAGGTAGGATCGGGGAGGGCGGGGGACTGAAGGGTAGGGATCATAAGCTTTCAAAAATAAGAGTTTATCAATGTGCCCCTCTAAGAGCCACCTACCAGTGCACCCCTCCCACTTTCTTCTTGAAGCACTGCCCTCTGAAAACAGACTGCTACCCCTGGGCAATGTATTCCAGACCCCACATGATTATTTCAGAGCTGAGTCTCTTGATGAGTAATCCAGAAGGAGACAAGTAACAGACCTTGATCCCCAGCCCTGGTGTTCTCAACTTCCTGCTCACAGGGCCCCCTGAGAGCAGGCAGCAGATTCTGATGGCACTCACTAAGGTAGGTTGCCTTTCATGCTCAGGCCCATCACAGGGCCTGTGCTGCCAACTCTCCACTCTGCACGTGGACCCCAGCCATCACAGCTCAGTGTTCACGAGCAGCACCTGAGGAGCTGATGAACCAGCAGGCTCCAGGCCCCGTCCCTGGTCTTCATCTGCTGGTGTGGCGTGGGGTGAGTTCAGGAATCTGGATCTTAAGAAGCTCAGATGATCCTGGTGCAGCTGGTCGTCAGAAGGACTTCCTCGGCCTGCCCCCAGTTCCCATACAAAGATCAGTCTACTGTCCTCCTGGACTCTCACGGCACCAAGTCCCCTCTCTCGCCAAGAGAACATCCCACACTCAGTTCTCAGAACATTTACACTCAGTTCTGCATACATTTAATCAGTGTCTCTTCAACACCTGACTATCAGCTCCATGAAGGCAGGCAGCATGCCTGGCTTTGCTTGTCACTGAATTAGCACTGTGCTTGGTGTGAAGATTGCTGAATGAATGAAGAAAGGAAACATTAAGAATCTCACCTCTCCCTCCCAGCAGATTCTGGTACCTTCTCCTCCCCTCAAGGTCCCTTCAATTTTAGAATCACTGCTCTATTTCAGTACAAGGAATAAGGAGGGAAAACTGTATCTAAGGGTAAAACAATATTTCACTCTTAACTTGAAGCGGTACTTTAACTTTACTGTAAATATATTTACAGGCATATATTATTATTAGTGGCTCGCTGGTGTTGTTGTTCAGTCATGTCCAGCTCTTTTCGGCCCCATGGACTGCAGCACGCCAGGCTCCCTGTCCTTTACCATCTCCTGGAGCCTGCTCCAATTAATGTCTGTTGAGTCAGTGATGCTAATGGCTCACCTTCATTGAAAGCTTACTGTACGCTGCACAGTGTTCTAAGTATTTCACCTGCTCATTTCATCCTCACAACAGTCTTATGAGGTAAATACCATTATTATCCTCTTTTTCTAAAGAAGGCAATTCAAGCTAAGTTGGTCTTCAAGGTAGTCAGCTTGGCCCCAGGGTCCACTCCTTAACCACTAGGCAATAATGCCCCTGATGAATGGACAAAGGCTCGGCGACTCATGCTGGTAATAAGACAACTGGGTTTTTCTTGCTTGTTTAGGGACAATGATAGTTACTGGGGTTTCCAAGTCAGAGGGAGAGAAAACTCTAATACTGAGAATGGCCCTTTAGTCATTCATTTATTCATTTTGTTCATCCGTTATTTCACCAGTCCAACAACTGATTCATGCGACAAATGTTTCCTGAGCACTCTATCTAGGTAAGGCACTGTGCTGTGCATCCTCACAGACAGAGAACAGGATGCGTCTAGGTGAGTGATGGGATTGGGCATATAGCAGCGTCTTATGATGGGGCTTTTAATACAGTATGATTACCGTTACTGCCACTACCAACAGTACTTGTGCAGCATCAGCGTGTACCAAGTGCTGTTTTAAAAGATTTACCTGGATTAGTTTATTCTGTCCTCACGATAATTCTCTGAAGTAAATACTACTTCAGAATAGTATCTTCGATTTGTATGTGACAAAACTGAGGCACAGAGAAGTAAACTAAGGGGTAGACCAGGATTCCAGCCCAAACAATCTTGCTCCACGGTCCAGAATGTTTTATTCTGAGAAAATGCACCACATCCTTACCTTGAAATCATAAAAGTTATCAATGAGAGTTATGAATCTCCGAGCTTGGGTCCTCTTTGCCAGGGTAAATTGTGGAATGTTTCGTAAAAATACTGTATCAAAATTCTTTGACAGTTCCAAATAGTCACTGGCTCCAAGTGGCTATAATTAAAATGAAATAGAGAACAGAAAATTGAAATAAGTCAATTCTGGTTGAAAATATCTCTTTTTCTCATCATGGTGTGATCTAGGTATAGCTTTGAGGTAACTTTACCAAACACAGTGGTGTTTTCAGAGCAGGCTGAGGACAGTGTACACCCTACTTACTAGGGATATAAGCAGAAGGGAAGAGAGAAGACGAGCACATGGTGGGCCGTGAAGAACAATTCCAGCCACCTCAGCTGGCATCCTGTAGGCCCACATCCTAAATCTGGTCTTCATCGTTTTATTTCTATGACATGACTTTGCTGCTAAGTCACTTCAGTCGTTTCCGACTCTGTGTGACTCCATAGACGGCAGCCCACCAGGCTCCCCCGTCCCTGGAATTCTCCAGGCAAGAACACTAGAATGGGTTGCCATTTCCTTCTCCAATGCATGAAAGTGAAAGGTGAAACTGAAGTCGCTCAGTCGTGTCTGACTCGTAGCGACCCCATGGACTGCAGCCTACCAGGCTCCTCCATCCATGGGATTTTCCAGGCAAGAGTACTGGAGTGGGGTGCCATCACCGTCTCCGATGACATGACTTTAAACATGTCCAAATGAATCCTTCCTATGACTCAACTGTAAACTGTCACTACTGGTAAACGCAGCTGTCTTATCACAGCAGCTGAATGTTATGTCACCACTTTGAAATAAAGACTGTGCTCCAGTATACAAAAGCATCAGACAATATTTTTTTGTTTAATTTGAGGTACAATTACTGAAATACAATGTAGTAAACACTGCTAACCTTTGTAGGCAATACCAGAGGGTTTTTGTACAAAAGTAGAGCAAGCCCTCGAGCATAGCTTGGTGCACCTGTTACCTCCCCACACAAGGAGGATGCAACCCTCGGGATCCACAGAACCATCACAAAGGTGTTGCCTGCAGGTGTAACATGTTTGTTCCTGAAACACGAAGGTAATTTATGACAGTTATGAAAACAATCCACACATTCTCTGGGGTCAGAAACACTCCCAGGAGAGTCACTTCTAAATTGGGTGTGAATGGCTGTACCCTGTGAACAGGAGCCATGAGCAAGGGTCAGGAGAAAGTTTCTGGCCATGAGAGAATGCAGAGAGACTCAAAGTCCAGGAGCTGCTCTCAGGTCCCTCTGGAAGCTCTCAGATCCCAACAACTGATCCCTGGGACCCAAATAGCTAAGCCTCTTCAACTTCCGGCAGAATTTATCAATACTCCTCCCTGTTTAAGAATGTCTCCCTTGGACTTCCCTGGTGGCTCAGTGGTAAAGAATCTGCCTGCCAATGCAGGAGACACAGGCTTAATCCCTGACCCAAGAAGATCGCACGTAACACGAAGCAACTAAGCCCGAGTGCCACAACTATTGAGCCTGTGTTCTAGAGCCTGCGAGCCACAGCTGCAGAAGTCCATGTGCCCTAGAGCCTGCGCTCCACAACAAGAGAAGCCATCGCAATGAGAAGCCCGCGCACAGCAACTGGAGTCGCCCCACTCGCCACAACTAGAGAAAAGCCCTGGCAGCAATCAAGACCAAGTATAGCCAAAAATAAATAAACTAAATAAATAAATAATTAAAAAACAAAAAAGAATGTCTCCCTCGTTGGGGTGGTCGTTTGCATTAAAACTTCTGCTTTCAGAAATGTAGATACAACTATGGTCCTGGGAGAATCAGGGAATTGCAAAGAGGGGGAGTCATCCTCACCTAGAGTCCACCCTTTACACCTGCCACTCTCCTAACAACTAGCTGAAATCAACTGTACTCAGAAAACTTTTCCTGCAGGTGTGGGGTGGTAAGAGTAAACTGGAGAGGGAGGCCTTGGGGAGGTGGTTCCCTCAGGAAAAGCAGCTCTAAGAAGGATGCGCAGCAACTACGAGCCCAGGGGCACAACACCAGAGAGTGGGCACAAGGAAGAGCCTTGAAACCTGCTTAGAGACACCCCTTCTCTCCTCTCCTCCAACAACCAGGTAACAAGTGGTGCCAGAGATGACCCTGTGTTTCCCCATTTCCCTGTGCTGGCTGGACAGCCTCTATCTCTAGACCCAGAGTCTGATCTTAGCTGAGACTCCCCACTCACCTCAGCCACACAAGGGCTTGCACGTGCGGGTGGTTTAACGCTGCTGTCAAGGCTGATGTGGGCCAGGAGGGTGTGTTAACAGAGCAGCTCGGAACAAGAGCTCTACACAGCCTGAGTTTGAATCCTCAGTCTGTCATTTATTAGTGATGTGTCTTTGGCAAGTAACCTCATCTTCCTATTCTTTCGTTTTCCCATCTGTAAAATGGGAATTGATTCCTATCTCACAGAGTTGTGAGG
The DNA here is from genome assembly GCF_003369695.1 of Bos indicus x Bos taurus. Taxonomy (NCBI): domain Eukaryota; kingdom Metazoa; phylum Chordata; class Mammalia; order Artiodactyla; family Bovidae; genus Bos; species Bos indicus x Bos taurus. The sequence continues at coordinate 41,763,164 of NC_040084.1, forward strand.
CTTAAACAAAATAATACATGTAAAGCGTTTAATACAGCACCTGGAACAGACATTACCACTCAACTCACTTTTGCTTTGCTCACTACCCCTGATTACATCCAAAACCCTAAATCAGCCTTTGTGCATTTTCCTGTTCTCACAGTCACAGCAGAAATCAGATGAGATTGTGAAATCCCATATAATGAAAACAATTCCCGAAGGGGTGAGGGGGAAGGCAAGATACAGTGTCTTTGCAGAAAAAGGAGACCTCTACAATAAGACACTCACGTTCTGAGGGTGACGCATACTACTTCTTGGGGATCAGTCAGAATTTAGTGTCTCCTGATGTATAGAACAGTCTTGTGGACTCTGTGGGAGAGGGAGAGGGTGGGATGATTTGGGAGAATGGCATTGAAATATGTATAATATCATATATGAAACGAGTCGCTAGTCCAGGTTCGATGCACGATACTGGATGCTTGGAGCTGGTGCACTGGGACGACCCAGAGGGACGGTATGGGGAGGGAGGAGGGAGGAGGGTTCAGGATGGGGAACACATGTATACCTGTGGCAGATTCATTTTGATATATGGCAAAACCAATACAATATTGTAAAGTTAAATAAAATTAAAAAAAAGAATTTAGTGTCTCATCTTTTGTAAATCAGAAAGTGTATGTAAAAAAAAATGTACAGCCTCATTTTAGGTATGCAGTTATATATAATTAAGCTCACTCTTTATGCATGGATATGATTTCTATCAGTATAACTACATGCCCAGGGAAAATCATTATCAGAAGTGCACTGAAGTGCCTAGGGCAGCTGAAAAATCAGAATTCTGCCCACTCAGCTATTTTTACAAATTATATACCTTTGTCAGTAGGCTCTGCATTTGCCATTAGGCTGGCAAATATCCCTTTCCTTCATATCCCTAAGATAATTATGTGCTCATTCATATAAAGAAAACTAAGCTTAACAGTTATCTATCTCCTTTAAGAACAATGGTCACTGAGGGGTGGGGAGTTATTGTTTAATGGGTACAGAATTTTAGTTTAGGATGCTGCAAAGGTTCTAGAGATGGAGTGTTGTGATGTTTGCCCAACATGAGTATAATTAATGCCACTGATCTGTATACTTTTAAAAAATGATTAAAATGGTATATTTTATGTTATGTATTACTTAACCACAGTCACAAATAGTCTTTAAATAAAGGAGAGCTTATTCGTTGCAAAAGAAATTTCAATTTAGGCTATCGAGAAATATCACCTTTTTCTCTAAAATCATGAAAAAGAAGAATGAAATGTACTAATCAAAGAAGGATGTCTTTTCCCCAAAGAAAACAGCTCCAGAAAGGTTAAAATTAATTTAAAATATAAAGGTTTTTCTTTTTTTTTTTTAATAGGTATTTAAAAGAGTGTGTTTTCTTATTCCAGCTTCAATATTGAAGTGTCTAAGAAATGACACTCAACAAAGATCCCTAGGATTGAATTTGGGGAGAGATAGGGGTTTCTTATTAATGAGAAACACTATTTTTCATTACTTAAGTAGCTGTGAATGAAAATACCATAGAAACTTTGGAATTATGGTCTGTCAGGTCTAGTGTATGACCTTGAGCAAGTCTTCATCAATGTCTGTTTCCTCACCTGTAAAAGGGGGATCATGACCTGTCTCATAGGTTTGTCCCAAGGATTTGATGTATTGATTACATATAAAATCTTACAACAATAGTGGCTGGTCAATAAATGTTAGTTAAATATTAATTTGCAGAGTTCACATGAGAAGTATTACACTCAGACACTCGATCATGTCTGACTCTTTATGACCCCATGGACTGTAGCCCGCCAGGCTTCACTCTCCATGGAATTCTCCTGGCAAGAATACTGGAGTGGGTTGCCATTTCTTCCTCCTGGGGATCTTCTTGACCCAGGGATCAAACTGGAGTCTCCTACGTCCTCTGCATTGGCAGGCAGATTCTTAACCACTAGCGCCACCTGGGAAGCCCCCATATATGAGTAGTAAGTAAAATGATTTATGCACTGTCTGCTGTTGGCATACAATAGACACATAATAAATAGTACCTATTCTTTTATTAGCTTCCCTGGTGGCTCAGACAGTAAAGAATCAACCTGCAATGAGGGAGTGAGTGAAGTCGCTCAGGAGACGCTTTACCCTCTGAGCCACCAGGGAAGCTCAAACGGCAATGTGGGAGACCTGGGTTTAATCCCTGGGTTGGGAAGATCCCCTGGAGGAGGGCATGGAAACCCACTCCAGTATTCTTGTCTGGAGAACTCCCATGGACAGAGGAGCCTGGTGGGCTACAGTTCATGGGGTCGCAAGGAGTTGGACACAACTGAGTGACTAAGCACTATTCTTTTACTAACTATTAAATAACCTTTTCCTCAGCTCACAAAGCCAGGCAAGTTCGACAATCCAGTCTGCCTCTGCTTTTGCACTTACAAGCAACAGCCATTCCCTCTCCCTCTCACTGTCTCTGGCCCACTAAAATATCTGCCCTCCTTGGCACCTCAGCCCTCCATGAAGTCATCCCTAGATGACAGACACAGCGTCTGTCTCGGGCCCTCTCCCTCCCACGTGTCTTGTGAAGGTAATACCATGAGCATTCAATGCGGGGGAAAGCCCCAGGCCCACAAAATGCACAGGCTCTAATCCAGTACATGTCACATAGGAAGTGCTTAATATTTGTTGAATGCATTGAGTGAATATATGAATAAAATACAACACAGCCTGGAGCAGGCTTACTCCTTCTTTTATACCCATTTAGTCACCAAAGAAATTGAAACACCTACCAAAAAACCCCACCTTTTCTTAGTTGGCCCAAATTCCTCACTCCCAAGGTAAGTCTCTGTTGTATACCATAGAATATACATTTAGGAATATTCTAGAAAAGATATAGATCATAATGTAAACACTGGTCATCCTTGGATAGTGGAATGAAAGATTAATTTGTTTGTTATACTTCTTGGATTTTTTGAATAGCAAAACAATAATGCTTTTTTGGAGATCATTTTTATAGTGGGCATCTTATCATTTATGCCTCATCTGTGTGAGATCATTATATTAGTTTTGTCATGGACATTTCTCTTTTTATCTCTAATTTTTCTTTTTATTTATTCTTTCTAAATGTTCTTAATCTATAGATGCAGGATTTTTTCAGGCACATTAAAAAAAATAAATAAGCTGAATGTGTATGTTCTTCTTTAAAGTTTGACAAAAGGAAAATGGATTTGATATTTGGGATAAAATTTGACTTCAGGTATACAGTTAACACTCAGCTAATGATTCTTTACACCAGGGAGACAAGAGGGGAGGGAGGGGAGGGAGGGGATGGGGCAAATGGCACCATTTCCAAATAGGTCACATTTAGCCCTCATGGCCGAGTACCAGAGTCCCCATGATCAAAGGCCAAGCAATGTCAAAATGCAAGTCACAGGCAGGTTGATACGCTCCCATTGATACCTTATCTTAATTTGAGCAATTTTGATTACCACGTTGTCAGTGTTTCTTTTTCCCGTAATTGTCAGACAATATCCAGTCCCTCTGCATGTGTGTATTACCTCTTCCATCTTCTCTTTCTCTCTCTCCTCCTTCTGCTATTCTAAATGAACCCAAGTTACATTACATCGTCTCCATTTCTTTTATCCTTTCTTTTGTATTTTCCTTTCTTTACACTTCTTCATGATTCATTTTGGATAATTTCCTCTGTTTCTCATGAGCTGTGTTTTATCTGCTCTTAATCTCTATCCACGAAGTTCTTAATTTTGGTTACATACTTTACAGTTCTGGAAATTATACTGGTTCTTTTTCAAAGCTGATCTCTCTCTTTTTATAATTCCTAGATACCTACATTTAAACGTCCAAGCCTAGCTTTCTTTTTAAATCTCCTTGAATATGTAAGCTTAGTTGTTGAAAATATGAACTCATAATTCCAATATCTTATGTTTTAATTTTAGTGTCTTGTCTCCTCATATGTTTGGTTATCTTTGCGTACTGGATTATATCTTTAATAAAACACTCAAAGAAAAAATTTCAAGTTCAAGACCTGGAATATTCTCAGCTACTCAGTTCACATAAAGTTTGACTGAAGTCCACAGAGATCTGGTTTAATTCAAGCTCACATTTATTCCTAGAGTACAATCCTTCAGGGCTCCAACCACAGTGGGGAGGAGCTTAGTAGGTTCCCATCTTTGGCTGGCCCTAGTCTCTGCCCTTTGTCTCAATAACCCAGTGAGGCTGCCAAAAGCAAGCTCAGAACTTTTAAAAGAAAATTACTAGTGCTCACCAATATCTATGTTTTCTTCGTTTTCCTGAGTGCACAGCTAGATTACATTTCCCAGCCTTTCCTGCATTTAGGTGGGGCCGCGCAATCAGGCTCAGGCCAGTGGAATGTAACAGAAAGTGATATGAATCACTTCTAGATCTGGCCCATAAAAACTCCCACACAGACTCCTCACTTTCTTTACTCAAACACTGGTTGAAGAGAGAGGCCGCTGAGGACTTAAAGAAGGGTGGACGTACAATAGGGATGAAGCCTGGATCCACGAGGGACCACCTGGAGCAGTTTCCTGGCCAACTTACACTGGATTGTGAGAGGAGCAAGAAACACGTGCTTATTTGTTAAGCCTCTGAGACTGGGGGTTATCTCTTTCTGCAGTTAGCCTAATCTGATACTTAATTGATCCAGCTTCCCTTCATTGCTCTAACTACAAGGTTGGTGCAAATTACTGACAAAGAGCCCACCATTACTGGAAGTGGAAGACTTCCCAACACTTCCTGTGTGAACAAGGATTCTTATTCACATAAGATGTTAACTATCAAAAATTTCTCTTCAAATTTTATTCAGATTATCACTAAAATTTTTTAAGTCAGGAACTGCATTTAGCCATTTCCAACATCAAATCTGATTCTTAAAAAGTTACATTCATGGGACTTCCCTGGTGGTCCAATGGTTAAGAATCCACCTGCCAATGCAGGAGACATGGGTTTCATTCCTGATCCAGGAAGATTCCACATGCCATGGGGCAACTAAGCCAGCATGCCACAACCACTGAGCCTGCAGGCCACAACTACTGAAGCCCACATGCCCTAGAGCCTGTGCTCCGCAACGAGAGATCACCTCAATGAGAAGCCTGCATACCGCAACTAGAGAGTGATCAAGACCCAGAACAGCCAAAAACGCATTTCTTTAAAAGTTACGTTCATGGAGGTAACTTTTCTCACTACAAATGTGAAAAGATTTTATCTGAAAGTTTTGTTCAAATTCAGTATTTGATATACTTAAAACACCTTTATAAATTTATTTTTCCCCTCATGATTACATAACATACAGAAGTATAATAAATGTTTTCACCAAACCACATACAGATGCTGCCAAATCATCTTATATAGCCTAGTGTGCCATAAGATCACCAAATGGTTTCATTTTTGACGTGTGACATCTTGATCACTAAGACTGGTAAACTGATAATAACGTTGCCACAGGCCCACTCGCCCCCTCTTTTTTTATTAGCATTCATCATTTAAAGGTGTCTGGGGCATTCAACTGCATTAAGTAAAAAAGTCTCTATACAATTATGATAATTTAAAATTCATTTAAAATGTTTTGGGAGAAATGAAGAATGCCTATGTGGGGTAGTCTGATGACAGTTATGACTCCAGTTATTCTTGCCTCCTTGTCCACATCTTTTATATTGTGATTTTCTAGTTCTAGTTGAAGACATGGAGTCTATCTGCACAACTCTTCAATCTGGGTAGGCTTTAATTTATCACAGCCAATAGAACAAGTGACAAATTTCCAGTTATGAACTTAGGTCTCAAGAGGCTTTAAATGCTTCCACTCACCCTGTTGCAGCACCTCAGCTGGCCTGCTAGAGGATGAATGGACAGAAGGAGAGCCATTTGCCTATAGCCAGCCAGGCCCCCAAAGAGATGAGCAAGCAAGAGCAGCAAGGCTGAGTGTTGATACATAAGTGAATGCAAAATTGATCAAAATAACTTCCCACCTCACCTCCCAGCTTTCTAGCTGACGAGAGAGTGATAGTAAATGCTTTTTTTTTAAGTCACTGAATTTGGAGGGCAATTTACTGAAATACTATGCTTGCTACAGAGATTTACTAAGTAAAGTCCATGTTTTAGAAGTCATTAGCAAGTATAGCACATGTAGAAAAAATATGACTTAGCTTTTATAGCAAAAGATAGATTTTACCTAAGTGATAAATGTGTTAGCAGAGTGCCATTTATTTTATGCTTATTTATTTTTGTAATCAATTTTGGAATTTTTATGGTATAGTATAAAACTTATTTCTAAAAATAAAACTTATGATTTACTGTATATAAGAACCAGAAAAAAAGCCATAAAATTATGTGGCATCCTTATACAGATCACAAGATGACAAAGACCCAATTGAATGAAAATAGAAAACCACAGAGAGAAAACAAATTGACATGAAGATGGAATTGGGAAGGGGACAAAAACTCATTGCAATAGAACTAAAATTTTAAGAGCATTCCATTAGAGAAAGAAATAATTTGAATAGATAGTTCATGGAACAAAAATACATAAGAAGCATAAGGAGCTAACAAGCGAAAAATATAGTCAAGCTCAATGGTAACCATAGAAAGACAAAATAAGAATGATGTATCATTTTCCATACAGCAACTTTGCAAAGAAAAATAAATTACATTGGGACTCCCCTGGTGGTACAGTGGATAAGAATTCACCTGCCAATCCTGGGGACATGGTTTCAGTCCCTGCTCTGCGAAGATTTCACATCCTGTGGAGCAACTAAGCCCATGTGCCACAACTACTGACCCTGCACAGCACAAGCACTGAAGCCCGTGTGCCTAGAGCCTACGCTCCGCAACAGGAGAAGCCACCGCAACAATGAGAAGCCCTCGCACCACAGCAAAGAGTGGTTCCAGACGGCCACAGCTAGATAAAGCTGCACATAGCGATGAAGACCCAGGGCAACCAAAAATAAATAAATACAGTTATTTTAAAAAATAAATTATACTACTCAGTGCTGGAAGGCATATAATGAGATAGCCATTGCTGATGGATGATTAAATCAGTCAGAAAAAAACACTGGATTGTATTAAGAGCCTTAAAGAAGTCATAAACTTGACCCTGTTATTCTGCTTCTAGAAATCTATCTACAGGAAATAACCAAAAATTCAACAAACAGCTATACACAAGGATTATTTATGACTATGAGAATCAAAAATCAACTTTAAAGTATAACAAACAAGAGGAATGGCTCAATAGGGCACATTAATATAATGGAATAATATGTTGCCAACAAATAATGGTGCTTACGAAAAATATTTTATGATGTAGAAACTCACTTATGGTAAAAAGCTAAGTGGAAACAGGACAATGTAAAATTATAATTGTATTCAAAGTATACATGTAGGACAAAGGCTACATAAATATGTAAAAAACACTAATAGTTGCTATCTCTAAATGGTCTGAATGATAGAGGGTTTTTTTAAATCTACTATGTTTTTTAGTTTTTTCTGTATTTTCTAAGGGTCTGAGAATATATTATAGCCAAAAAAGCATAAAAACAGAATTGGGATAGCAAAACAATGTTTGTTCAGTTCAGTTCAGTCACTCAATCGTGTCCGACTCTGCAACCCCATGAACTGCAGCAGGCCAGGCCTCACTGTCCATCACCAATTCCTGGAGTTTACCCAAACCCATGTCCATTGAGTCGATGATGTCATCCAACCATCTCATCCTCTGTTGTCCCCTTCTCCTCCTGCCCTCAATCTTTCCCATTATCAGGGTTTTTTCAAATGAGTCAGCTCTTCGCATCAGGTGGCCAAAGTACTGGAGTTTCAGCTTCAACATCTGTCCTTCCAATGAACACCCAGGACTGATCTCCTTCAGGATGGACTGGTTGGATCTCCTTGCAGTACAAAGGACTCTCAAGAGTCTTCTCCAACACCACAGTTCAGAAGCATCAATTCTTTGGTGCTCAGCTTTCTTTACAGTCCAACTCTCACATCCATACATGACTACTGGAAAAACCATAGCCTTGACTAGACAGACCTTTGTTGGCAAAGTAATGTCTCTGCTTTTTTGAGATCTTTACTAATACCAAACAAAATACACTCTTTGTTTTTGTTTTTCAGCTATTTAGTCCCCTTCATCTTCCCTGGGCTTCCCTGATAGCTCAGTTGGTAAAGAATCCACCTGCAATGCAGGAGACCCCAGTTCAATTCCTGGGTCGGGAAGATCTGCTGGAGAAGGGATAGGCTACTCACTCCAGTATTTTTGGGCTTCCTTGGTGGCTCAGATGGTAAAGAATCCACCTGCAGTGTGGGAGACCTGGGTTCGATCCCTGGGTTTGGAGGATTCCCCTGGAGAAGGGAAAGGCTACCCACTGCAGTATTCTGGTCTGGAGAATTCCATGGACTGTTACAGTGCATGGGGATCACAAAGAGTCTGACACAAGTAAGCTACTTTCACTTCACTCATCTTCCCTATGTATAAAATATTCAACATAAATGCATATATTAAAGAGCTTGAGGACTCACGAATTTATTTAAATCTGCAGTGGCAACTCTCACTTACTCCAGTGTATGAGACTGGAGTCCCCAAACTGTTAGTACTGTTGATTTGTGAAAAATACAGTTTGAGCCATGTGGGTCCACTTAAACACAGATTTTTTTTTTTTGGTAGTAAATACTGAAGTGCTACATGATCCATGGTTGGTTGAATCTAAGGGTGCAGAACCTCAGCTATGGAGGAACAAAGCATACAGAGGGCCGACTATAACTTTCACGTGGATCTTCAACTGTGTAGAGGGCCGGGAGCCCTATCTCTGTATGGTTCAAGGGTCAACTGTACTGTTTATTCACCTCAGGGTCCCTAGCACCTTGCAAGACCAGGGAACAGAATCTTGCAGAATCCAAGACTGCTAAATAAATGAATACACTGTCACCAATTCTTCAAAATCAATTATATTTACGGAAAGCATCCCTGGGGGCTCAGTGGTAAAGAAGCTGCCTGTCAATGCAGGAGACACAGGTTTGATCCCCCATCCAAGAGAATCCCACATGCCACAGAGCAACTAAACCCGTGTGCTGTAACTACTGAGCCTGTGCTCCACAAGAGAAGCCACCACAATGAGAAGCCTGAACATGCCCACTACAGAGTAGACCCCACTGCCTGCAACTAGAGAAAAGCCCACATAGCAACAAAGACCCAGCACAGACTACAGTAAATAAATAAAATTGAAAAAAATTATATTTACTGAATGTTTAAGAAATACAAGGCATTAAGTCCTACAAGGGCTCTGCAAAATATAGAGATGACACATTTCTCCACTCTTCTGACTTCACTAACATAGCACTAAATTGCATGCACATGATACCTATGGTAGGTGCAAATATTTATAGCTCTGTTCTGCATTAACTGATCTGCCTATATAAGTAAGCCATAGCATAAAACAGTTTGAAATCATAATTAGTATTATAAATTCATGCATTGTGTCCTGTGAATAAGTAAGGCATATGATTATTTTTGAGTACTAAATGGCACTCTAGTTAGTAGCATCCTTAAGGATGTTATTTTAGCTCTAAATTCAAGTAGCATTACCGAATGAAGATTCTTCTTATGATAGATAATGATGACAGTCTCCATCTTTCTACCTGAGCAATTAAAAAGTTTAATAGTCTTTGATGTGACTGGTTATCTGACTAATTTTCTAAACAAGAACAATTAAAATCCACTTATTCGATGGTTTATGCATTCTCGACTATTGTTTCAAACTCTTTGTTTCTGTGGAAACCTGATGAAAACTTAAAGAACTTAAAATATATAATGAGTTTGCAAAGAGCATTTGTTTTCCTTAATTACCAAGAACATACAGCTGGATTGTATGTAGCATAGCTTTTCTGACAAACTTTTAGGAATAAAAGAGCTTGCCTGCCATCCTCTTTCTCCTGTATGAGAAACGCAACAGCTGTCTGCTTTGGTTTGACCCAGGTACCAGGGTGGAGTGAGGATTTTCTCAATGCCACACCAATGTGAAAGGCATGAGCGTTACCACTGGGCTGCTGTCTGCTCTGCAATGAGCGGTTGATCCACTTCAGCAACAGGAATGAGCTGTCAGCTTGAGTTTCTTTTTTCTCTGCCTGGCTAATGCTTGTTCCACCACCATTATTTCAGCTCAAGTAGGACAATTATTATTTCAAGCGCTGTCTAGATAATACTGTCCCAAGGGTTACTCTTTATCTGTATAGGCTCCTCTTTATAAATTCCCTGTAGTGATGCCCTGATGGCTCCTCATTAAACAAATATGTGTGGCACCTTGCTTTGTTTACACAGAAATGACAATATCTCAAATCTTAAAAGAGAAGTGCCTTTTAACAGGAAAAAACATGTTTGAATGGTATTTGGATGACTGTGTCCTTTTCAAAACAAACAAAAAAAGTATCAAAAGAATTGATGTTAAAACAACTATGTGCACCAAACTAATAAAGATAATAGCTAGAAAAACAGCACTGAAATGTGTACAAATAACTTCTCAAGGTTGGTGATATGGCACCTTAATATGAGAAATCTTATTAATATGAAGACCATAATATCCAGCCAGGAAATATCTCACCGTTCCAGAAAATACTGCCAACTTGTACACATTCTACTTCAGAAGATGTTCTTTTTGTGCTGAGGAAAAGTCTTACTACTTGATTTATACAGTCTTAACAGCAGGAGGTTAGTTCTGCCTAGATCTGCCAGATCTTTGTTAAACTCTCCAACCCCTCTGGGGCCTCCCGGGTGGCTCAGTCGTAAAGAATCCACCTGTAATGCAGAAGACATGAGTTTGACCCCTCAGTTGGAAAGATCTCTGGTGCAGGAAATGGCAACCCACTCCAGTGTTCTTGTCTGGAGAATCCCCCGGACAGAGGAGACTGCCAGGCTGCAGTCCAGCGGGTTGCAGAGTTGGGAGCAACTGAGCACACACACACACAATCCCCTCTACGGCCAAATAATAATGGTGAATGTAGTATTCTTTGGAGGGAGTGTCATATTTTTAACAGGGTTTGTAAAAACAATGACTTAACAAAAACAACAACAACAAAAGTCAACATGGCACACCAGAGACCAGACTGCACCCTCCCCCCACTTTGACGCATATCTAGCTCTGCATATCTAATAGAGCTCCAAATCCTGGAGGTATCTAATTCTGGAGATTCTGGACCTGAAAACTTCTCAAAACACAAACCATATCATAGCTGAGTGCCTACAATATGAAAAGCACTATGCTGGGTTTATTTCTAGAAATTCTAAGTTCAACTGGAGAGTAGAAAACCCCAATGAAATTGGCATTAAAAACCTTTGACTTATTGCCTGCAGCATAGAAAACCAAAATGAAAATTATGGAGATAGATTAAAAATACAACATTAGAAGAACATTAAGAAGTAGGAAATCATTATCATTAGCATCATCATTATTGTTAATAAGCACCACTGAGTGTAAGAATTAATACCACTCCAAGGTAATACATTAAAACTGCAAAGGAATCTCCATAAGATGGTAAGAATTATTGGAATGGATTAATTATACCAACCACCTGGAATTGAGTAAATAGAGACTATAATTTTTGAGCAATTAGTTGGCATCTAAGATGTCCAATTGTTTAATAGACATCTAAAATTTGAGAAGCATCAAGAGTTACCCTTTTAGGAATGAGACAATTGGATTTGACCATGCCAACAAAATTAACACCATGAATGAGTTAGTGTAGTTTAGACCCTTCCATTCAGAAAGACCCTAAATATTTCTAGAATTAGAATGTCCTGCCCAGGTACTTCATTCTTAAGTTTTCAATTTAACTATGCATGATAGAAAGCAGTCTAGAGTCTATACAAAACAGGACTGCTTCTTTGGTTTTTAAGTCTGAGGTACATGAGTCTTCACAGCCTCCTTCACAGACCTTGACTGGCTAATTATCTCCTAGAATCTACCCTCACCATAAGATTATTCAACCTGGCTAGACTCTCTAGCTAGTTTTCAGGGTATCTAACGTTTCTGAATGAAGGTAATGAGAGGTTTATGCTTTAGATTTTACAAGAAGCCATGGCAAAACTTTGAATTACTAGACTTTCTTTATAATGACTACCAAAACTTGTTTAGCTTTAAGCCAGTTCTAACCAGACTCTATAAAAATGGGAACAAGTGAGCTGAACAATGCCTTATATTAGCCTAACAAGAAAGCTCATATTCTCCATGTCTGGAACACAGGCAGCAGAACACTTTCCAAAAACATGTTGTATACAAATGCATGTGTATGTGAATATTTCACTAGTTAGTTTCTTTAAGGAGTTTTTGGTTGGACGGTATCTAGTTTAACATGGTTCTTTATTTTTAAGTAACCATGTGTAATTAATCTTTTAAGATGATAAACAATGAGGAAATTTTTTTTTTCTTTTATTTTTTTAATTTATTTATTTTAATTAGAGGTTAATTACTTTAAAATATTGTATTGGTTTTGCCATACATAAACATGAATCTGCCACAGGTATACACGTGTTCCCAATACCTCCCTCCTCCCTCCCCATACCATCCCTCTGGGTCATCCCAGTGCACCAGCCCGAAGCATCTTGTATCCTGCATCAAACCTGTACTGGCGATTCGTCTCTTATATGATATTATACATGTTTCAATGCCATTCTCCCAAGTCATTCCCCCCCCTCCCTCCCACAGAGTCCAAAAGACTGTTCTATACATCTGTGTCTCTTTTGCTGTCTCGTATACAGGGCTATTGTTACCATCTTTCTAAATTCCATATATATGCGTTAGTATACTGTATTGGTGTTTTTCTTTCTGGCTTACTTCACTCTGTATAATCGGCTCCAGTTTCATCCACCTCATTAGAACTGATTCAAATGTATTCTTTTTAATGGCTGAGTAATACTCCATTGTGTATATGTACCACAGCTTTCTTATCCATTCATTGGCTGATGGACATCTAGGTTGCTTCCATGTCCTGGCTATTACAAACAGTGCCGCGATGAACATTAGGGTACACGTGTCTCTTTCAATTCTGGTTTCCTTGGTGTGTATGCCTAGCAGTGGGATTGCTGGGTTGTATGGAAGTTCTATTTCCAGTTTTTTAAGGAATCTCCACACTGTTCTCCATAGTGGCTGTACTAGTTTGCATTCTCACCAACAGTGTAAGAGGGTTCCCTTTTCTCCACATCCTCTCCAGCATTTATTGCTTGTACACTTTTGGATCGCAGCCATTCTGACTGGCGTGAAATGGTACCTCAACAATGAGGAAATTTTAACTGCACAAGCAGCTAGTTCTTTGAAATGCTTAACCTAGGTATTAACAACCCAACAGACACTGAAAAAAATATTGGCAGGGGGAAGAAAACCAGCCCAATGGTTGCTAGAACTATTTAACAAAGTCATTTGTTAAAATAATGCTAACCTCGTCCGAGGTCAGGGGCAGAAGCCAGGGGGACCCCATGCCCGAGGGGCGGCAGCCAAGAAGAGCTACCCCACGTCCGAGGTCAGGGGCAGTGGCCGAGAGTACCAGGCTTCTACGGCGCAGGAACGGCTGAGAGGAGCTATCCCCCGCCCGAGGCCAGGGGCGGTGGCCGGGAGGAGCTACCCCACGTCCAAGGAGCGGGTGGCTGCGCGGGAGGCAGGAGGGCCTTAGAGGAGCTACTCCACGTTCAAGGTCAGGAGGGGCGACTGTGAGCAGATATCCTTCGTCCAAGGTAAGAAGCAGTGGCTGCGCTTTGCTGGAGTAGCCATGAAGAGACACCCCACGTCCAAGGTAAGAGAAACCCAAGTAAGACTGGTAGGTGTTGCGAGAGGCATCAGAGGGCAGACACACTGAAACCATAACCACAGAAAACTATAGTCAATCTAATCACACGGACCACAGCCTTGTCTAACTCAATGAAACTAAGCCATGCCCTGTGAGGTCACCCAAGATGGGCAGGTCATGGTGGAGAGGTCTGACAGAATGTGGTCCATTGGAGAAAGGAATGGCAAACCACTTCAGTATTCTTGCCTTGAGAACCCCATGAACAGTATGAAAAGGCAAAATGATAGGATACTGAAAGAGGAACTCCCCAGGTCAGTAGGTGCCCAATATGCTACTGGAGATCAGTGGAAAAATAACTCCAGAAAGAATGAAGGGATGGAGCCAAAGCAAAAACAATACCCAGTTGTGGATGTGACTGGTGATAGAAGCAAGGTCCAATGCTGCAAAGAGCAATATTGCATAGGAACCTGGAATGTCAGGTCCATGAATCAAGGCAAATTGGAAGTGGTCAAACAGGAGATGTCAAGAGTGAACGTAGACATTCTAGGAATCAGCGAACTGAAATGGACTGGAATGGGTGAATTTAACTCAGATGACCATCATATCTACTACTGTGGGCAGGAATCCCTTAGAAGAACTGGAGTCGCCATCATGGTCAACAAAAGAGTCTGAAATGCAGTACTTGGAAGCAATCTCAAAAAAACAGAATTATTTCTGTTCGTTTCCAAGGCAAACCATTCAATATCACAGTAATCCAAGTCTATGCCCCAACCAGTAACGCTGAAGAAGCTGAAGTTGAACGGTTTATGAAGACCTACAAGACCTTTTAGAACTAACACCCAAAAAAGATGCCCTTTTCATTATAGCAGCCTAGAATGCAAAAGTAGGAAGTCAAGAAACACCTGGAGTAACAGGCAAATTTGGCCTTGCAGTACAGAATGAAGCAGGGCAAAGGCTAATTGAGTTTTGCCAAGAGAATGCACTGGTCATAGCAAACACCCTCTTCCAACAACACAAGAGAAAACTACACATGGACATTACCAGATGGTCAACACCAAAATCAAATTGATTATATTGTTTGCAGCCAAAGATGGAGAAGCTCTATACAGTCAGCAAAAACAAGACCAGGAGCTGACTGTGGCTCAGATCATGAGCTCCTTATTGCCAAATTCAGACTTAAATTGAAGAAAGTAGGGAAAACCACTAGATCATTCAAGTATGACCTAAATCAAATCCCTTATGATTATACAGTGGAAGTGAGAAATAGATTTAAGGGACTAGATCTGATAGACAGAGTGCCTGATGAACTACAGACGGAGGTTCGTGACATTGTACAGGAGAGAGGGATCAAGACCATCCCCATGGAAAAGAAATGCAAAAAAGCAAAATGGCTGTCTGGGGAGGCCTTACAAATAGCTGTGAAAAGAAGAGAAGCGAAAAGCAAAGGAGAAAAGGAAAGATAAAAACATCTGATAGCAGAGTTCCTAAGAATAGCAAGGAGAGATAAGAAAGCCTTCCTCAGCGATCAATACAAAGAAATAGAGGAAAACAACAGAATGGGAAAGAGTAGAGATCTCTTCAAGAAAATTAGAGATACCAAGGGAACACTTCATGCAAAGATGGGCTCGATAAAGGGCAGAAATGGTATGGACCTAACAGAAGCAGAAGATATTAAGAAGAGGTGGCAAGAATACATAGAAGAACTGTACAAAAAAGATCTTCATGACCAAGATAATCACGATGGTGTGATCACTGACCTAGAGCCAGACATCCTGGAATGTGAAGTCAAGTGGGCCTTAGAAAGCATCACTACGAACAAAGCTAGTGGAGGTGATGGAATTCCAGTTGAGCTCTTTCAAATCCTGAAAGAGGATGCTGTGAAAGTGCTGCACTCAATATGCTAGCAAATTTGGAAAACTCAGCAGTGGCCACAGGACTGGAAAAGGTCAGTTTTCATTCCAATCCCAAAGAAAGGCAATGCCAAAGAATGCTCAAACTACCGCACAATTGCACTCATCTCACACACTAGTAAAGTAATGCTCAAAATTCTCCAAGCCAGGCTTCAGCAATACGTGAACCGTGAACTTCCAGATGTTCAAGCTATTTTTAGAAAAGGCAGAGGAACCAGAGATCAAATTGCCAACATCTGCTGGATCATTGATAAAGCAAGAGAGTACCAGAAAAACATCTATTTTTGCTTTATTGACTATGCCAAAAGCCTTTGACTGTGTGGATCACAATAAACTGTGGAAAATTCTTCAAGAGATGGGGATACCAGACCACCTGACCTGCCTCTTGAGAAACCTATATGTAGGTCAGGAAAGCAACGGTTAGAACTGGACATGGAACAACAGCCTGGTTCCAAACAGGAAAAGGAATACATCAAGGCTGTATATTGTCACTCTGCTTATTTAACTTCTATGCAGCGTACATTATGAGAAAAGCTGGGCTGGAAGAAGCATAAGCTGAAATCAAGATTGCCGGGAGAAATATCAATAACCTCAGATATGCAGCAGATGACACCACCCTTATGGCAGAAAGTGAAGAGGAACTCAAAAGCCTCTTGATGAAAATGAAAGAGGAGAGTGAAAAAGTTGGCTTAAAGCTCAACATTCAGAAAACGAAGATCATGGCATCCAGTCCCATCACTTCATGGGAAATAGATGGGGAAACAGTGGAAACAGTGTCAGACTTTATTTTTTTTAGGCTCCAAAATCACTGCAGATGGTGACTGCAGCCATGAAATTAAAAGACGCTTACTCCTTGGAAGGAAAGTTATGACCAACCTAGATAGCATATTCAAAAGCAGAGACATTACTTTGCCAACAAAGGTCCGTCTAGTTAAGGCTATGGTTTTTCCATTGGTCATGTATGGATGTGAGAGTTGGACTGTGAAGAAAGCTGAGCGCCGAAGAATTGATGCTTTTGAACTGTGGTGTTGGAGAAGACTCTTGAGAGTCCCTTGGACTGCAAGGAGATCCAACCAGTCCATTCTAAGGGAGATCAACCCTGGGTGTTCTTTTGAAGGAATGATGCTAAAGCTGAAACTCCAATACTTTGGCCACCTCATGCGAAGAGTTGACTCATTGGAAAAGACTCTGATGCTGGGAGGGATTGGGGGCAGGAGGAAAAGGGGATGACAGAGGATGAGATGGCTGGATGGCATCACTGACTCGATGGATGTGAGTCTGAGTGAACTCTGGGAGTTGGTGATGGACAGAGAGGTCTGGCGTGCTGCGATTCATGGGGTTGCAAAGAGTCGGACACGACTGAGCGACTGAACTGAACTGAAAGAAAACCTGTTCTAATTTCCCACTGCAGAAGGCATTTCCTTAGCTAGTTCAAAACAAATGGAAAATTAAACATTATTGCTAATGCCTCAGACATTATGATATCTGATTGTATAGACTACAGAAGGTAATAAACATATGTAGCCAAGACTGATACATGTTTCTATCCTTTTCTAATTTTAATATAATGACTTTGTAAGAATGTATATGATAATAATGAAGTGATTAGTAACAATACTACCAAAATCATGGAAAACAGGAGCTGACAGACTAGTTAACGTAATTGAGCCGTCCTGAGCATCCCTCAGTAGAGGGCAGTATTTGCTACATCTGGTGGGAGGAAAGTCTGTGTTATAAATTTCTTTGGCTTTGAGACCTATCCAGAAGAATGTGAAAGATTACTCCCATATGATGAATATGAGGTTCGATGCCCTTTGCTACTGGTTCCACATGTGAACATGAAATGAAAGGTCAATCAGTGCTAACTTTACCCTTTGCATCTCAGGGGCATGAAAAGGAATATTTAGGACACTAAAAAGTAACTTTGTAAAGAACTTGAGAATAGCAAAGAAAGTGTTTTAAATTTGAGAATGATGGCTTTTGAACGTGTTAAAAAGTCTAACAAATGAAGAGGCTTTATTTTGCTTTGTGAGCATTCATTGGGAAGAAACTGAATCCTCTTAGAGGTGAATATTAGAAAAGCCTAAGCAGAGCAAGAAACGTAGATATCAATGAGTTATTTTTCCTTGTACTCTTCTGCTTTTCAAATCATGGAAATATTCAGTGAAAAATGCTAACTTGACATTCTAAGGATGCTAAAATGTGAAACAGAGCAAGGTTATATGCCCCTGTACTGCTGGTTACACAAAGGGTCAACTCCTTGAAACTGATTAAAACCAACAGAATTCTTCATTCCATCCTCCTGTCAAAAAGACAACTTTGAATTATCTACTCCCCAAATTTTTAAAAAAGATATAACATTCATCAAAGGCTTGAAAATTAATCTATCCACTTAACATTGAAAACTATTTCTCTAGATCAAATCAAATAATAAAGAGAAAAGCTTAGTTGTACTTTTTTTTAATCTCTACAGCACTAGTTTCATTGAGTTGTAATTTGTCATTATGCCCCCAGCTTATATATAAGAATCTGCACAATACAAACCTATACTATTAGCAGGAATGTTGCTGGGAAAACGTCCATTGGCATCTTTCAGATGTCCCTCTATGAGAGGTCCAAGTGCTATGCTGTGCTTTGTCGCTCAGTGACTCTCTGCAACACCATGAACTGTAGCCCGCCAGGCTCCTCTGTCCATGGGGATTCTCCAGGCAAGAATACTGGAGTGGATTGCTATGCCCTCCTCCTGGGGATCTTCCCAACCCAGGGATCAAACCCAGGTCTCCCACATTATAGGCGGATTTTCTACCATCTGAGCTACCAGGGAAGTCCAAGAATACTGGCATGGGTAGCCTATCTCTTCTCTGGGCAGCCTATCCCTTATCCAGGGGATCTTCCCGACCCAGGAATCAAACCAGGGTCTCCTACATTGCAGGTGGATTCTTTACCAGCTGAGCTACCAGGTAAGCCCCATCTTCACTTCTTCTGAAGGACTAACTTGCTTCTATCTTCTATCTTACTAAATATCCTTTCCTCTCTTTGGCTGAAGAGAGAGTGAGTGTTGATTTAATCATTCCATTTTAAGAACTTTGTAGAAGTTTCTGACATGAACTGAGAGATACTAACTTTTCCTGTCTTTCAACTTTACTATTCTCTATTTTCTCTTTGCTCTAATTTTTTTAAGTCTATTTAATTCTATTTGTGTCTGTAAGTGGGTGTCTGTGTATACATGTATGTACACATACACACAAAATACTTCTTGGAATCAAGTAAGATATAAATAAATACACACCAAAATTAACTCTTTTTCTGTTTCTTTTTAAAGCTTATTTTGTTATTTATTTTGCTTTTTAAAAGGAAATAAAAGAGAAACAGGGAAGTAAAATGTCAGCAAGAACTTCAGATAATAAACAGTGTGTGCTTGTGCTCTGTCGCTCAGTCATGTACGGCTCTTTTTAGACCCCGTGGACTGTAGCCCACCAGGTTCCTCTGTCCATTGGGTTTCCCAGGCAAGAATACTGAAGTGGATAGCCATTTCCTTCTCCAGGGGATCTTCCCAACCCAGGGATCGGACCCAGGTCTGGACTCAGATGGTAAACCATCCGAGCTACCAGGGAGGCTCTAAATAGTAAACAGCAGTACCTCTTAGCTTTGTTAGTTAACAAGTATGCACTCAACACCCATCAGTTACACAGTACGAAAAGTATAGAGTGGTATTCTTAGAGAAGGTGGGTTTTTCAATGGTAAAGGAAATTGTCCGGCATAGGAAAGTAGAAATCTATTTCATAAATGTGGAATTAAAAGGAATTTGGTGAAGGAGGAAGAAGCTTGATGAAAGCAAACCATCACTGACCTTAATAAAGCAGTGAAGGAGATCAGAAAATGTATTGTAGAAGCTGCAGCAGCCCAGAATGAAGTGAATATTTAAAAATTTGGATTTGTATTAAGACATGACAGAGAAATGTAGAAAGTTCAGGGAAGAAGCTGATAATACCAAAATGTATGCAAGATAATTTTTATATCTTCATGTAAATGTGTATAATAATTTGCTGTTTACAGAGTTTCTACATATATTAAAGCTGAATGCTGTAAAATTAGATTAAGATGAGGTGCTTGTTATAGTCTATTAAGACCTTCTACAAAGCAATATCCAAATCCCAAGATGCTACCATCTAGTAAGTTACTGCCATGTTTAAAAATTCTGTAAAAGTGTGGGAAATACTATTGTTCCTACTGAACTTTTGATTCATCTACACTAGCACCTTTCTCTGTTTCCTTCAACTGACTCTCGTGATAATGTATTTTCCAACCCCACCCCTACATCGCTTCCATTTTCTATGTCAGTTCAGGTGATTTCATTGACCCCCTGAGGCTCCAAATTAACATACCTCTATAAATATATTCCAGGTCTATAACTTCTGTACTAGACTTCCAATCATTTGTAACAGCCCTTCTCTTACCTCTGGTATTTCTGTTAAGGGTCCTGCTGTTCCTCTGATCATAAACTGAAAATGTCAGAGCTCTCAGTGACTCGCCTTGGACCTAAGATCCCTCTATATCCAGTCCCATCTGTTCTTTCAATCTATTGTGAAAATTTGGTTTATGTCTCCGGGTGATGGGGCAACTAGGAGCTGAAATCCAGTCCATGCTTGGTTTGCTAAGCCATGCATCTTGATGAGGGGAAGCATCCATCAAGAGGAAAGGGCACAGTTTTTTTCCACATAATGGCATTACTGCTCACTTAGGTCCATGTCCATCTTCAAGGGCAGCTTTATCTAATACATACAAGGCTCCACATATGGTAGCAGCAGAGCCAATCCTGTATTTGCCAGATTATCCCATACAGATCTGCTAAAAAAAAAAATAATAATGACTAGTTTGCTTTATGCTGAAGAAGGTTCTCATCCAAACTCTACTACCTGATAACGCAAGCCCCTTTACACTGACTTCAACCCTTCTACCCTGCCTGCGTGCACATCACTCTCCCACATGTAAGTTCCAGCCAAGACTCTTAAATTCACTAGATAGAGAATTCCAAATCATCAGTTTTTTCCTTTCAGCACTTTAAAAATGTTGTTGTACAGTTTTCAGGTTTCCATCGCTTTCAGTGAGAAGTTGGTCCTTAATTATATTCTTGTTCCTCTAGCTGCTTTGAAATTTTCTTTATCTTTGATTTTCAACAGTCTGACCATGATGTGCTTAGGAGTGATTTTCTTTGTATCTGCTATCTCAAAGTTTTTTGAGCTTCAAGAATCTGTAAAATTACATCTTTTAAGTTTCAGCCATTTTTTCTTCAAAAAATTTTTTCTGCCCTGCTCTCTCACCTTTTTCCTTCTGGGATTCCAATGACATATGAGTTAAACCTTTTGATATAGTTTAAAGTCATGAGGCTTTGTTTTAAAAAACCTTTTTCTGTTTTTCAGATGGCATAATTTCTCTTCATCTCCAGACCTCCCTCATGGTCCAGTGGTTAAGAATCCACCTGCCAATGCAGAGGACACGAGTTCAGTCCCTGGTCCCTGAAGATTTCATATGCTGAGGGGTAAACAATCCCACGTGCCTGAAGCTCACTCCCTAGAGCCTGTGTGGAGCCTGTGCTCTACAGAAGATGCCACCTCAATGGGAAGCCCGTGCACTGCTCCCCGCAACTACAGAAAGCCCGAGCACAGCAGCAAAGACCCAGCACAGCCAAAAATGATAAATACATAGTTTTAAAAACTTCTATTGATCTATCTTTAAGCGTACCTACTCTCTTATCATTTGCAATCTAGTGTTAAGTACATATGGTGAACTTAAAATTTTTTTAGTCTAGAATTTCTAATTTCCAGAAGTCTTAGAATTTTCATTTGGTTCTTTTTTTATAGTTTCAATTTCTCTGTTATGATTTCCTTTTTGTTCATTCAATACCAGTATATAGCTCTTTCATATTCCTGAGTATAAATATAAAAGCTACTTCAAAATCTTTGCCTATAATTCTAACATCTGTGTCATTTCAGGTTCAGTTTCTGTTGATTACCTTTTTCTCTTTTAAAATGGGTCAGATTTACCTATGTCTAGATACATCTCGAAGAAGGCAATGGCAACCACTCCAGTACTCTTGCGTGGAAAATCCCATGGACGGAGGAGCCTGGTAGGCTGCAGTCCATGGGGTCACTAAGAGTTGGACACAAGTGAGCGACTTCGCTTTCACTTTTCATGCACTGGAGAAGGAAATGGCAACCCACTCCAGTGTTCTTGCCTGGAGAATCCCAGGGACAGAGGAGCCTAGTAGGCTGCCATCTATGGGGTCACACAGAGTCGGACACGACTGAAGCGACTTAGCAGCAGCAGCAGCAGCAGACACATCTAGTAATTTTTTATTATATTCTGAATATTGTGGATGATATGTTGTAGAGACTTGAGATTCTTTTATATTCCAACAAAGTTTATTGATTTTGTTGTTGTAGCTATCATAGCAGATAATTAATCTGGCTAATCTCAAACTCCAAACTCTGTCTCCTCTGTGATGGGCAGTGACTAAAAATCTCTGTTCAATTTATTTTTAGCCTTAGTTGCACATATATAGTTTAACCCAAGACTTAGCAGAGTTTATATGAAGAATGTTGGACTCTTTCTCTCATTTCCATAATTTCTCCTCTTATTCTCCAGCTGCTATGGTCGCTCTTCTCTGATTCCTCAAGTTAGGAATACTGCAGGTTTCCACCTATTTTTAGATAGCCCATAAAAAGTCAACTGTGATCTGCTCTCAGGCAAAAAAAAAAAAAAAAAAAAAAACCTATAAAAATAAGAATTCAGCAGAGTCAATATTTCCTCCATGTGTGGATAGCGCTCCACTTTCTCCCTGCTTTTGGTTGCTCAATAATGCCTTCCAGATCATTATTTTTTAGATTTTGTCCAGAGTGACAGTTGTGATCTATAGGTCGGTTGGTCAGACAGGAGATCCTCTGTTATTAGTGGGAGGAGGACCCTCCAGGGTCTTCAAATCTTTAAATATAGTCTGAAATTTTCTACCTCTGTGTTTTTCATAGAAGCATAAAACCTCAGAGGAGGAAGAGATCACAAAAGTTGCCCTCATGATCCTCCATCCTTAGGAACAAGCAGCCACCCCTCGCGCCCTCCCGCTCCTTTCCCGCACCAGCAGTGTCTCCAACCCCGCAGCCTTCAATGCTCAGTCCGTCTCTGACCACGACAGGAGTCTGGTTGTACAGACCCTATGGTACTAATTACAATCTGCCTCACACGCTATATTCTACTCATATTTTCTCCTCTGAACTACGTGGTGACTGACTCTTATTCATCTGCCTACCGCACCTAGAACTATGCCAGCTTTCCATTAAGTACAGTAGGTCTCACTTTCCACAATTTCAGTTAACTGTGGTGAACCCTGGTCTGAAAACATTAAATGAAAATTCCAGAAATAAACAATTCCTAAGTCTTTAAATTGTGCATTGTTCTGTGTAGTGTGATGAAATCTTGCACCATCCAGTTCAGAATGTGAATCACATCTTGGTCAAGGGTATTCCGCCTAGTAGTCACTTAGCAGCCATCTCAAGTATCAGATCAATTCTCTGGATATCCCAGTGTTTATGTTGAAGTAACCCTTATTTTACTTAACAATGGCCCCAAAGTGCAAAAGTAGTGATGTTGGTAATTCAGATATACCAAAGCAAAACTGTATGGTGCTTCCTTTAAATGAAAAGGTAAAAGTTCCCAACTGAATAAGGAATGAAAAAAAATTTTAAGCTGAGGTTGTTAAAATCTATGGTAAGAATGAATCATCTCCTTGCAAAATTGTGAAGGAAAAAGAATTTCATGCTAACTTTGCTGCTGCATCTTAAACTGTAAAAGTAACAGCCATAGTGTATGACAAGTGCCTAGTTAAGATGGAAAAGGCATTATATTTGTACAATAAGATACTTTGAGAGAAAGACCATATTCTTAAAACTTTTATCATAGTTGTTGTTGTTTAGTCACTAAGTTGTGTCTGACTCTTTTGCAACCTGGTGGATAATTAACCTATTTTATTATTAGTTACTGTTGTTATTGTCTTACTATGCCTAATTTATATAAATTAAACTTTATCATAGATATGTATGTGTAGGAAAAACAATTGTATATATAGTATTCATGGTTTCAGGCACCCACTCACTCTTAATTGCAAGTATCCAATACGTTTCAGGATTGGAACATATGCCCCACAGATACAGGGGGACTACTGTACTCAGTGAATATCTATTGAATGACTTGGGGAAAGGGCTATAAATATTAATATAAAATGGGTAGGACTCTCTCTGCTACCCTGCTTTATTTGAAGATGACTCCAATAACTAGCATGTTGGCTTATTTATTAAAACAAGTTTCCTTCCTCAAAGGGTAACATTCTCAAGAGGAGATACTATTTGCCTATCCACTAGAACATGCTGGTGAAAGTTATAACCTTTTCTAGAGTTTACTGCCCCATTAGTTTTCCTAAAACATGTTTTATGTACCATGTTCTGCTCTGCAGGCGACTGTGAATCAGGGTAAGAAGTCTACACTCCTCTGCCTGATATTATGGCCAATCTGTCTGGGGTTTTCATTCTTACTTCCCTTTTCTCTCCAGCACTCTGCTCTCATTAGGCAAGTATCTTCTCTTCCTCCTGTAACATTGTTGCTTGCCTTCAGATCATCTTCAGTCTGCTCATCTGAATTCTACTTGTCTTTCAAGGTCAAAATCACTTTTCTCCTTAAATCTCAAGTCTCCTCAGAGCCTTCCTAATTCTTATCATCCTGACCTCCTGATGTACTCACAATATGTATTTAATGAGCACAGCTCTTTAAAATAGACTGTTATAGCTGAAAAGTGAAAGAAATTAGCTGATCACATCATGCATTTTATAGATGAGGTACAGTACTTGCACCCAGAGAGATTAAGTGACCTAAGGCCACTCGGCTACGTAGTATCTGAGTAACAACTGCGATTCATATTTCTTGATTCAGCTAGGCCTCTTTCCACTCTACTGCATTGTCTGGTATTTGATTCATGTTATTTCCCTTATTAAATTGTAAACTCTTTGAAAGAAACGCCTTCCACTCCTTTTATATTCCTCATAACACTGTGGCATATTGATATGGAGGCACTTAAGAAATAGTTGCTGACCACTGAATCATTGTAGGAAACTTGGGAGGGAAACCTTACAAAACATACTCCTTTTGATTAATAATAGAGTTAAATAGGACTTGATCCTTGACAACAAACAATGTTGTTCTGGTTCTATAAGAATGAAGCCACTAGCCATGGTAGTTGCTGACCTTTAACATGCTCTGAAAGGAGTTCAGGGTGGAGATCAGGAATGAAGCACTCTGTGCTCTGGGAAAACTGGCAGAAAAGGCCTTCAGATAGATATTTTGGGGAAAAAATTTTATGAACTGAATTTCTTGCATCTTCTCATACTTAGAAAAGCATCAAAATCATTAACAGAGGCATCTGCTCCTCAAGACTAACAGCAACCTTGGTGTATGCTTAATTGCATGTATCTTCTTAGCCAAAATTACATATATACTGACCTAGTCCTTACCTCTTCAGAGAAGTCCCTCAGAGCTATCTGAGAGGCTGTCTGCAGGCTATAGTCCTCAGGAATTCCCCAAATATAACTGAACTCACAGCTCTCACATTGTGTTCTTTTTCTAGTTGATACCCTAAAATACATGGAAATATCATAATTTCGTAATACTATCCCTCACTTCTAGCTTTTTTCTCAAAA
Source organism: Bos indicus x Bos taurus (assembly GCF_003369695.1). Taxonomy (NCBI): domain Eukaryota; kingdom Metazoa; phylum Chordata; class Mammalia; order Artiodactyla; family Bovidae; genus Bos; species Bos indicus x Bos taurus. The sequence goes on from NC_040084.1 coordinate 41,788,599, forward strand.
TCTTTTCCCTGACTCAACAGTATCTTCAAAAGTTATTTTAAGAAACAAAACAGTATATTCTAATAATTCTCCTACTTCTTTCTATAAAATATTTACATCCCAAAGTAAAAATAGGTCTAGTGAGATGTGCCTTACTGAATATTTTAATTAGCAATGTAGGAAGTAATTCTGAGTTAACTGATCCAATCTAGGGGAAGGTACTATGAAATATATCAAATCATATACTTTACAATGAGAAACAGAAAAACCTTAAAATTACAAATCAAAGGAATATTTGGTTAAAAATATTTTTGTTAAAAAAAAATCAAGCCAATTGGAGGTTGGCATTAGGAAAACCACCAGTGTTAGAGCTCTTTTAAAAAATCAAACAAGTACTTTTAAAGTGTTTTACAGTCATGTTAATTGATTGGCCTGCTGCTGCTGCTGCTAAGTCGCTTCAGTCGTGTCCTACTCTGTACAACCCCATAGACGGCAGCCCACCAGGCTCCCCCGTCCCTGGGATTCTCCAGGCAAGAACACTGGAGTGGGTTGCCATTCACTTCTCCACGAGATCTTCCCGACCCAGGGATTGAACCCGGGTCTCCTGCATTGCAGGCAGACGCTTTACTGTCTGAGCCACCAATTGATTGGCCTAGATTTTCCTAACCCTTTACCCATCATTTCATTACACAGGTCTTCTGTTTAGGGAACTATTCGCAACTATTATTTAGGGCTATGATACATGTATTATTAAAAGCCAAGTGAGACCATGTACTTTAAATTCTCATTTTACAAAGTTAATAACCTCTTTAATTTAAATTTTTAATTCACACTTCTTAAGCACTGTCGGAACAGTAGACACACTCCTTCCAAAGACCAAAGCAAGTATTAAATACTAGTTTGTCAGGCTTTCCTAGAGTAGAAGTGATTTTGGGAGGAATATGAGGAGTTGCATCTACTACTAGATCTGAGCCTCAAAATAATTTTATTTCTAAGAAAGAAAAAGGACATGTTGAAGGTATACAGTTCTTAGCACACTTCCTCTTCCCTTGAGACACCCTGGGAATCCTGAAGCAACTTCTCTCCAGTTACAGGGACTGAATACCTCTTAAACTGTTTAAGTTAGCAACATGACATAAATATAATTCAAGAAAATGAAAGCAAATTTTCTCCCTAAGAGAGGCTTCAAGCAGCTGTGTCTGAGAAGTCCATGGCCTGAAGAGCTTAAATTTTTTGTTGTCATACTCGCTGCATCAGCTAAGGAGATGTTCTTATTCCAGTCTAGGAACAGAAGCTGAGCAAGACTACTTAAGTCTCACAGTGTGTCTGTGTGAAAACTTCCCATGTGAAGAAACTAGGAAGGTGCTCTCTCCACCCAGTTTTTCTCCAGTCCTTCAGATTATTTTTACCTCCATTTGTATCATGAAAATGACCACAATTATTCTAAGTGGCCACAGTTTTCTAATTTCTAATCTAGCCCCTTTTAAATGGGCATTGCTCTTAAAGTCTTTTTTCCTTTAAAATAGTAAACACACACACACACAAAACATAACTTTTAACCCAATATATAGTTTTTCCCCTAGAAAAGACTAATTATCATCAACAATTAGTAAAAACTGATCTTTCAGTCTAAACTTCCAACCTTACAGCAAATTCTTATTCTTTCATTTTTTAAATTTCAGGATAATTATGTAGATTTGGGTTAAAAGTTACTAGTATATACTTTAACTTTTTAAATCAAATTATGGTATGGGTCAATTATGAGGTTTTTTTCCAAAAACTTTCCTCATAATCTGGAGGGCCAATATCAAACAGTTGGGTCCAGGTATGTATGTTGAAACTTACCATCTTACTGCATATGTCCTAAATTCCTTCTCATACATTTAATTGCACCCCTCAAACTGGCGCTGCAAGGCAAGCAAGGGTTTGTAGGGAGAATTCAGGATTGGATAAATGGTGGTTAGATAAGATGGCTTTCAAGGTGACTTTCATGATGTTTTACCTAAGAGGTCGACTGGGAATGAGGTCAGGGAAACATAAAGGACAGAAAGACCTAAGACTCATTTTTAACATTGGATTTACCTTCCTCCCTACAATAATTTGACCCATTCTCTACTCAGCTCTTTGGAATCTCACTTCTGCCCTACCTGTTCCTATGCTTTAGCCAGACTGCCTTATTCAGACAGAGGTCAGAATATCTGGGGAACAGACACACATGGATCAGCCATGTTACCAGAATGGTTTTGCTGCCAGGAAGGTAAACGGCCAAGGAGATTCGTGGGCTGCCTCAGCTCTGGTGATTAATGCCCTTATTCCCTGATGCTAATCACCACCACTGGCATCCAAACACCATCAGCCTTGACTCTCGGCCAAACAGTGGAGATAAAAGCTATTCATCCTTTAGTATTTACTGAGAGTGTACCAGGTACACAAACCAGAAGTAGTCCCTATTCAGTGGTTTCATTTGGAATACAACAAATGAAATAGAGACAGAACAAAGAACCAGAAGGGAAGCCTCTTTTAGCAACACTCCCCAAGAGATTCTGTTTGATACAATTTGATAAGTCTAACAATATACAAATTAATATGACATAATCAAGACTAATAGACAGTTGAAAAGCAAAACACATATCTGATGGATCTCCATTCTTTGAATACTAAGAACCAAAGAACAAAGCTAAGGAACAAAAAGTTGACAGTGAACAACGTATACACCCGTGCATATGCATAAACTGATACATTTTTCTGCTCAGACTTTTTGCAAACACACCTGGCCACCTGTCATTATTTTTAAGACACAAATAACAAACTACTCTTGCAAACAGTTACTTGTGAGCACAGTTATCAGTTGAGGAAACAATTTTCTGCAGGTGTAAAAATTACATTTCTCAATAAGGAAAATTTAGGTATAGTCAGTTCACTCATTAAGCCTTTAGAATTCAGTTTTGGTTTGCTTTCTTTGAATAGAGGGTACTTTCATTTTAGGTTCACAGAAATTTAACTCTAAAGAAAGCGGTTCCCAAACTTTTTGGTTTCAGGACTCCCTAACACTCTTAAAAATTATTGAAGAACCCACGAGCTTTTGCTTATGCAGGTTATATCTCCCAATATTTACTGTATTAGAAATGAAAACTGAGAAAATTCTAAAGTGTTTATTAATTTACTTAAAATAGCAATGATAAAACTTATATTCAACCTATAAAAATAACAGAAATAAAATTTTTGTGAAAATAATTATATTTTCTAAAATGAAAATAATTTTTTAAGAGGAATAGCATTGTTTTATACTTTTTGCACATCTTTTTAATGCCTGGCATGACAGAAGATAGTGGAATTCTCATACCTGCTTCTATAGTCAAAATACTGTGACATGTTGCTTTGGTTGAACCAACCGTAGGTTGGTTAAAGAAAATCTGCTGCTAAGTCACTTCAGTCATGTCTGACTCTGTGCAACCCCATAGGCGGCAGCCCACCAGGCTCTCCTGTCTCTGGGATTCTCCAGGCAAGAACACTGGAGTGGGTTGCCATTTCCTTCTGCATGAAGAAAATCTAGCCTCACACAAATATGTAGTGGAAAAGGGAAAAGTCTTTTAACAACCTTATTAGATAAATGTGGATTTTCTTCTTTGCTGCTATATGAAAACTCAGTAAGAACTTCCTTCCAAAGAGCTCACTATGGAAAAAGGAGGAAAAGGGTAACTTTATTGTGGAAAAGCCCAACAAACACTACATCAGACAAGTGTGATCAAGGTTAACATCAACAGTGATAAGTCATGTTAATAATATGTACCTTTGATATGATCTGATGAAAATAACACTTGACCTCTGTGGTCTTTCTCCTGAAGTCCACATTTCCAGTCAAGATAGGAGAAAACACCAGACAAATCTCAGTTGATGGACATTCTACAAAATAACTGACCAGTATGCCTCAAAATTGTCAGGGTCATCAAAAACAAAAGTCTGAGAGACTGTTACAACCAAGAGGAATCTAAGGAGGCACAATGACTAAAGGTAACGTGGTGCTCTGGACGGGATCCTGGAACAGAAAACGAATACTGGGTAAAAACTAAGGAAATCTGAACAATATATGGACTTTAGTTAACAATATCAATATAGGGACTTCCCTGGTCCAATGGCTAAGAACCGGCCTTCCAATGCAGGAGACGCAGGGGTGATCCCTGGTCAGGAAACTAAGATCCCACATGCCACAGGGCAACTAAGCCTAAGCTACATAACTACCGAGACTGTGCACCGTGCAACTGAGACTTGATGCAGCTAAATAATAACTGAATAAATAGATAAAAGAATAATAATATCAATATTGGCTCATTAATGACAATGAATATACCACAGTCATGTATGATGTTAATAACAGGGCAAGCTGGATTTGGGAATATACGGAAACTCTCTGGACTACCTTCTCAATTTTTCTATAAGTTTAAAACTGTTCTAAAAAATAAGTCTATTCAAAATTTTTTTTTTAATTTGACAAGAAGTAATTTTTTAAATGACAGTTGTAATATAGAATATGAAACAATATTAGCATAGTTTTAAAATTCTGTTATATTAAAATCCATTAATCTTTCTTGCATTTTAAATGGACCTTCATCATAAGAGTATACATTGGTTATTGGAAAATATTCAATCAAAGAGTTATGGATATCTTCTAAATGTATTTAATTATACAATACCAGAACTTTGTTAATATCACCATCAATCTCATCAGGAAAAAAAAATACTTAAGAACTGGGAAGAGATACCAAGTTCATGGTGGCAGCAACAAGTTTTCCAAAATTCTACTTTTCACTCATTTGCTCACATTTTATCATTGGCAACAAATACTGGTAGTTGCTTTCTTAAAGTGAAAGAAGTGAACTTTTTCTTTATTCATTTTCAAGAAAATGTCTGTTAAACACTGTGAGAAAATGTCTGCCAAACCTGAATAACCATAGTCTATCACTTATCCTTCCAAGTGAAAATGGTGTTCCATGAAAAAAGTAGGTAGTTTAGCTAACAAGTCAAACAACTGCACAAATGCTTTTACTAAAGACAACCCTCATATTTGGAATACAGCAGAGGAACTTTAGATATTCTTCCTTCATGACCATGTTCTCAACGGTTGAGATTGAACAATATTAATCATTTTTACTGCCTCTTCAAGGACATTTTAGAGTGAAACTGTAAGTCCATGGGCAATGATAACATTGTTTGGTGCCACTGCCTGGATTCACGCTAAAGCACCAGCAGTTTTACCCACCATTGCTTTTGCTCTATTACTGCAAATGTCACCACAATGGAAAAGGCAAACAGTATCCCAGTATTATTAGAGAGAGTTTTGACCTCTAGGACCTTTGAAAGTGTCTCCAGCCCCTAGACTTCTAAGACCCATACTTCAAAAACCTCTGACTTAACTAATATTTCTGACTTCTCCATTACTCTGTGATTAAGCCAAGTAACTATGTCAAGGAAAGGAAAGAAAACCCTAAAGTTCATGTTATGTCTGAAGAAATGAATTTGCTCCACTTTCCTGTACCACAGCTTTAATGTGGAGGGAGTGACAGGGAACAAAGATCATTCAAACATATTCTTTTTTACCTGCCCACAGTTCTCCAAGGCAGGGCTTCCCAACTTTTTTCATATCATGATTGGGAGGAAAAAAATGGTATTTTTTACTAAGGAATAAAGGAATGAGGCTGCCTAAGGCATGAGGTCCCTATCCTGAAGGCACAAGGCCCTAGGTTGCCTTTAGGGGCATGGAGAGGTCAGTAGCTGGACCCATTCCCAGTGGACATGCCAAGATATGTGAGTCAGACAGTTCTGCACCAAGGTTCTAACAGAGAGGCAGGTCTCTCAGACTGGAGGCCATCTGCTCCCCAGCCAGTTTCATGCTTTACGTAAGGCTTAAGGTTTAGCTCAGATGTGGCAATTCACAAAGTACCTGATTGTACTTCATGGTAGAACCAGAATTACATTAAAGATTTCATGTAGAGTTTTTCCAGATATGCTGCAGTGATTAAGAGCATAGAATCTGACTCCAAAACTACCAAGGAGTTCAAGTCTTGGGCTCTGCCACTGACTAGCTATGTGATCTTGGGAAAGTAACTTAATATCTTGGTGCCTCAATTTCTCCACCTATAAATTGGGATAGTAGTACCTACCTATTGTAAGTATTAAATTAATTAATATATATATATATAAAGTACTTAGAATGATGCCTGTACATGGTAACGTTTGCTACTATTACTATGAAGGTACTATAGGGTCTCCTAATTGAGAGTGTTTCTCTGGGCAGGATAGTGTTGAACAGTAGATTTGCAGAGAATGGGAATCCCACAGACCAAAAGACCAGATGTTAACTTGCAGGCATTCAGATCTGAGGAACTGTGCTTGGAGCTGGGAGGGATACAGGAGTCCTCTTCCTGCAAGGTATTCAATATCTGAACTGACATAGATTTTAAGGGTTGCAAAGAAATGCAAAATCATCATACCAAGAAAATACTAACAAACAAACTTTAAAATGTAGCCCTTCATGAAATAACAAAGATCAGCATGGAAATAAATAAAATAGAGCCTACAAAGACAACAGCAAGATCAATAATACTAGGAACTGGTTCTTTGAAAACATAAAATTCACAAACCTTTAGCTAGATTCACCAAGAGAAAAACAGAGGACTTAAATAAATAAAATCAGAAATTAAAGAAGAGATGTTACAACTGATACCACAGAAATACAAGGGATCAAAGGGACTATTATGTGTACACAGCAGTGTTATTTACAATAACCAAAATATGGAGACAACCTAAATGTCTGGCTGATGAATGGATAAAGAAGATGTGGTCCCTATATATAATGAAATACTGCTGCTGCTGCTAAGTTGCTTCAGTCGTGTCTGACTCTGTGCGACCCCATAGACGGCAGCCCACCAGGCTCCCCCATCCCTGGGATTCTTCAGGCAAGAACACTGGAGTGGGTTGCCATTTCCTTCTCCAATGCATGAAAGTGAAAAGTCAAAGTGAAGTTGCTCAGTCGTGTCCAACTCTTAGCGACCTCATGGACTGCAGCCCACCAGGCTCCTCCGTCCATGGGATTTTCCAGGCAAGAGTACTGGAGTGGGGTGCCATTGCCTTCTCCTACTCAACCATAAAAAAAAACAGGAAAATAATGCCATTTGCAGCAATATGGATACAACCAGAGATTATCACACTAAGTGAAGTCAGTCAGAAAGAGAAAGACAGATACCATATGATATTACTTATATGTGGAATCTAAAATATGGCACAAATAAACATATCCACAAATGACTCACAGGCACAGAGAACAGACTTGCGGTTTCCAAGGGGGAGGGGAGAGGGATGGAGAGGCCTGAGAGTGTAGGATTAGCAGATGTAAACTACATAGCATAGGGAACTATATTCAATATCCTGTGATAAATCATAATGGAAAAGAATATTTTTAAAATAAATGTCTATATGTGTTTGAGTCACTTTGCTATATAGCAGAGATTGGCACAACATTGTAAATCAACTATACTTCAATTTAAAAATTAAATTAAAAAGAGACTCTTATTAACAATTATACATCAACAAATTTGACAATGTAGAAGAAATGGATAAATTCCTAGAAGCATACAATGTACCAAGACTGAATCATGCAAAAATATATAGCAAATTTGGCAGTGAAATTGAATCAAAAATCAAAAACCTCCCAAAATCAAAAACTAGACAGTTTCACTGATGAATTTTATGCAGCATTAAAAGAAGAAGTAATACCAATACTTCCCAAACTTTTCTAAACAATAGAAGAGGTAACAGTTCCAAATTCATTTAACAAGGCTGGCATTATCCTGATACCAAAACCAGACAAAGATGTCACAAGAAAAGGGGTATTACAGGCCAATACCCCTGATGGCTCCCCAGGTGACTGGGTGGTACAGAATCCGCCTGCAATGCAGGAGACACAGGTTTGATCCCTGGGTTAGGAAGATCCCCTAGAGGAGGAATGCCAACCCATTCCAGTATCCTTGCCAGGATAATCACATGGACAGAGAAACCTGGTGGGCTACAGTCCATGCAGTCACAAAGAATTAGACACAACTGAGCATGCATATCCCTGATGGACATAGATGCAAAAATCTTGAACAAAATACTAGCAAACCAAGTTCAAGAGTACATTAAAAGGATCAGACAATATTAAAATGGGATTGGGATTTATTCCAGTTATGCAAGGATGGTTTAACATGTACAAAGTAGTCAATTTGCACACACTAAATTAACAAAATGAAGGATATAAATCATTTAATGATCTCAAGAGATGCAGTAAAAGCATTTGGACAAAATTCAACATCCATTAATGATAAAAATTTTCAACAAAGTGGATACAGAGGTAATGTACCTCAATATAGTAAAGGTCATATATAATAAGCCCATAGCTAACATTAGACTCTATAGCAAAAAGTTAAAAAGTTTTTCCTCTCAGATCAAGAACAAGACAAAGATGCCCACTCTCAGAACTTTCACTCAACATAGTACTGCAAGTTCTAGCCAGAGCAATTAAGCAAGAAAAAGAAGTAAAAGGCATCCAAATTGAAAGGGAAGAAATAAAACTGTCACTGTTTGCGGATGACATGCCATATATCAAACACTCTAAAGACTCCACCAAAAAATTGTTAGAACTAATAAAAAGAATTCAGCAAAGTCATGGGATACAAAATCATATACAAAAATTTGTTATGTTTCTATATATTAATAACAAACTATCAGGAAGAGAAATTAAGAAAACAATCTGATTTATAATTGCCTCAAAAAGAATAAAATACTTGAAAATAAATTTAACTAAGAAGAGGAAAGACCTATTTGCTGAAAACTACAAGAGATTAATGAAAGAAATTAAAGAAGATACAAATAAATGAAAGGATAGTCCATGCTTATGGATCAGAAGAATTAATATTGTTAAAATGTCCACACTACCCAAAGCAAGCTATAGATCCAATGAAATCCCTATCTAAACTCCAATGGTATTTTTCATAAAAATAGAACAAACAATCAAAAAATTTATGTGGAACCAAAGAAGAGCCTGAATACCCAAAGAAATCTTGAGAATTTCTCTAGGCTATAGGCATCATGCTCCCCAATTTCAAACTATATTACAATGCTATAGTAACCAAAACAGTATAATATTTGTATGAAACTAAGTACATAGATTAACGGAACAGAACAGAGAACACAGAAATAAATCCATGTATATGGTCAATTAATTAATGACAAAGGAGCCAAGAACATACAATAGGGAAAGTTCAGTCTCTTCAGTAAATGTGAAAAATGGACAGCCACATGCAAAAGAATGAAACTTGATCACTATCTTACCCCATACACAAAAATTAACTCAAAATGGATTAAAAAATTGAAGATAACACCTGAAACCATAAACCTCTTAGAAGAAAACATGGGCAGTAAGCTCCTTCGGAGAAGGCAATGGCACCCCACTCCAGTACTCTTGCCTGGAAAATCCCATGGATGGAGGAGCCTGGTGGGCTACAGTCCATGGGGTCGCTAAGAGTCGGACACGACTGAGCGACTTCACTTTCACTTTTCATTTACATGCACTGGAGAAGGAAATAGCAACCCACTCCAGTATTCTTGCCTGGAGAATCCCAGGGACAGAGGAGCCTGGTGGGCTGCCATCTATGGGGTCGCACAGGGTCAGACACGACTGAAGTGACTTAGCAGCAGCAGCAGCAAACTCCTTAACCTAGGCCTTGGTGACGTTTTCTAAATCTAGCACCAAAAGCAACAAAATAAAAAATAAAGTGGGAATGCTGCTGCTGCTGCTAAGTCGTATCAGTTGTGTCCGACTCTGTGCGACCCCATAGACAGCAGCCCACCAGGCCCCACCGTCCCTGGGATTCTCCAAGCAAGAACACTGGAGTGGGTTGCCATTTCCTTCTCCAACGCATGAAAGTGAAAAGTGAAAGTGAAGTCGCTCAGTTGTGTCCGACTCTTAGCGACCCCATGGACTGCAGCCTACCAGGCTCCTCTGTACATGGGATTTTGCAGGCAGGAGTACTGGAGTGGGGTGCCATCGCCTTCTCCGAAAGTGGGAATACATCAGACTAAAGAACTTCTGCACGGTAAAGGAAACCATCAGCAAAATGAAAAGGCAACCTATTGAATGGAAGAAAATTTGCAAATCATACATCTAATAAGGGGTTAATATCCAAACTATATGAAGAACTCATCCAATAGCAAAAAAAAAAAAAAATCCAATTTTAAAATGGGCAGATGATCTAAACAGTATTTTTCCAAAGAAAATATAGATGGCCATCAGATACATGAGATGTGTAATGTCACTAATCCTCAGGAAAATACAATTCAAATCCACAGTGAGATATCACCTTATATCAGTTGGAATGGCTAGCATAAAAAAGACAAGAAATGAGTGTTGGTGAGGATGTAGAGAAAAAGGAGCCCTTGAACACTATTGGTGGGAATGTAAATTGGTGCAGATACTATGGAAAACATTATGGAGGTTCCTTGAGAAATTAAAAAGAACTACCATATGATCCAGCAATTCTACTTCTCAGTATTTATCTGAAGAAAATAAAGACAGTAACTTGAAATTATAATATGCACCACATAATCACTGCAGCATTATTTACAATAGTCTAGACATGGAAACAACCTAAGTGCCAGTCAATGAATGAAAGCAAATGTGGTATACCTACATACTGAAATATTATTCGGCCATAAAAAAGAATGAAATCTTGCCATTTGCAACAACATGGAATGACCTTGAGGGCATTATGCTAAGTGAAGTAAGTCAGAGAGAGAAAGACAAATACTGCATGATCTCACTTATATGTGGAATCTAAAAATACAAAAACAAAACAAGAAAACCAGCTTATATCTACTGACAGCAGATTGGTGGCTGCAAGGGATGGGGCTTGGGGAATGGAAGAAATGGGTGAAAGAGGTCAAAAGGTACAAACTTTCAGTTATAAAATAAATAAGTCATAGGGATATAATGTATAGCATGAGAATTATAATTAATAATATTATATTGCATATTTGAAAGTTGCTAGATCTTAAAAATTCTCATCACAAGAAAAAAATTTTTAACTATATAAGGTAATAGGTATTACCTAGACTTACTAGTGGTCATTTTCCAGTGGTCATTTTGCAGTGTATAACAGTATTGAAATCACTATGTTGTACACCGGAAACTAATATTTTAGTAGGTCAGTTATATTTCAATTAAAAAAAATATAATCCTTCCTCAAACTTGCATCACAGCTTAATACTAGCTTAATCCAACCTATCATGTCAATATTCAATGTCAGTCATCCAGTCTGATGTAGTAAGTATCCCACAATTACAATATGGATATAAAGCAAATGTATTCAAGCAAAGTCACTGACAAACGAAGATCTAGCCAACTTGAAGAAAGAAAAAACTCAACAAGGACAATGACACCACATGAACTTTAAAAGAAAGTAACTGAAACATTCATGAATTAAACAGGGCTTTCCATGTACTCAACCAAATTATGAAACATAGGATATACTATTTTATCATCCTAAAATTTTGTCAAAAAAGGTATGCCAAAAAATAAATAGTAATTTGTTCATTGTTTATTTTAGGAATTTAGTTCCTGGTTGCTATTATAATCCATATTTTTGTCAAATTAGATAAAAATAATTATTTTTATGTGTTATCTCAGTTTTTCAAGGTAATGTTCCAATCACTCTTCTTCCTCACGACCCCCATACAGTAGACTATGAAGACTTTAGTCCCTGATTAGTGACTTTTTCCTGGTACTAAGTATCCTGAAATAATGAGCACATAGAAAAAAAAGAGATAAAAACTCAGTAGTTGCTCTAAGAGACCTACCTTTGCCCTACTACCCCAAGACACAATTGATCTGTCCTTCCCTTTCCTCACTAGGTCCCCTTCTGTGGAAGTAGGGTAAGCTTCTCAGATATATAAGATTTTTCCCAAGTTTATTTCTTGGGCAAAGTAAGTAAAACTTAAATGGAAACCCTAATAAAATTATGCCTAAAGATATTAGGTTATTAGGACCTTGATCTGGAGAAGACAATGGCACCCCACTCCAGTACTCTTGCCTAGAGAATCCCATGGACGGAGGAGCCTGGTGCTGCAGTCCCTGGGGTCTCGAGTCAGACACAACGGAGCAGCTTCGCTTTCAGTTTTCACTTTCATCATTGGAGAAGGAAATGGCACCCCACTCCAGTGTTCTTGCCTGGAGAATCCCAGGGATGGCAGAGCCTGGTGGGCTGCCATCTATGGGGTCGCACAGAGTTGGACACCTTGATGAGACTGACCCAATAGAAGTATGAACAGTCCATATCACCCAGAATGACTTTCATAACCAGACACTGACATTATCAACCTGTCCGAGGATTCTAATTCATCCTAATCATTATGGGTCTTGAAGTGCTTTATTACTGTGATATCATCTGTAGATTGGATTCTTCTCTCTGGGTTGAAAATTACAAATTTAGAAGTAATGAAGTTACTAGGTTTTAAGAAAAGTAGCCATAAAATGGCTAGTAGGTATAAAAAATATTTTCTCTTCTCCCTGAAAAATAATTCCTTTCTAGTTACCTAAAAGTCAAGATAAATCAGAAAGACCAGTTGGAATGATAAATTATACATGACAACGAGGTTTTATGCTTAAAGTTATATTTAATTGACTTTGTTTTTCTTAAGATTTATAATCAACTGAATACTCATTGAGTCCTGAGAATTCCCAGAGCTTTTAAAAGAAAGAATTCATATCTATAATTAATTTGCAATCAATGTCTCTCTCATTTATATGAAACTGTGTGTGTATATATATATTTTCTCTGTTGGATATACTGTTATATAATATAGATGTCATAGTTAAAAAAATTCACTTTCCTTAACCTGACCTAAATAGGTCAGATATTATAACAATAACAGAGGATCCATGAGAACAAGGAATGGAAACTCTTTTACATCATACTTCCTGGATCATGGTAGTATTACATCATCTTCCTTTCCCCACATAGTAACCTCATATCTTTAAAAAAAAAAAAATTTCTTATGTTTGACTTTTATACAATATCCCTAAAGCCCATTTTAGTTTTGCTTCCAGCTATAGTTGACAGCTCTCTCTGTATTTCTAATTTTGTGTTAGAGCCCTTCTAAGTGTAAAATTTTTGCCAATATCTATAAAAAGCACATGGGCATATACAGATGAGTATTTCTCTTAATGAGACTAATAAACCAGTTCTGACTCAGTAAATTGTATTTTAAAATTTGAAACAGGCACAGAGGAAAATATGAAGTATTTTAACATGTGAAAAGGCCACTGAGTCTGAACGTGTCTGGATACTCACTCTCTCACACAGCTCTTCAAATGTGCAGTCGGCAACGGTTCCACAAGCTTTATTCAGCCGCAGCTCTCTGCCTTGCACTTTTAGAATCCTTGGTCTAGTTACTATGGGAACATGAACAAAGACTCAATCTTGTCTGGATAATTACTATAAAATTCATCTCTTACAGATAGGAAATGCATAGCTTGATGAATAATAGCACATGATTCAACACATAAATTAGACAAAATGCTGATACAATGACTGCCACTTGAGCGTGGCATCAACCCATATACAGCAATGGAACTTATTAATTGGTCAGTGGAGATTGGGCATTGTGTTCTAAATGTATTCTCTTTCAAGAGAAATTAACTTACGTACAATCATTTTGTTTCTGAGCCAGCTCATCAAACAACTTATCCATGACAGCCTCCACATCAGCTTCACTTGTGCTACAGTGAAAAGAATAATAGAATATGAAATTAATAACACTTGAAGCCAACATCAAACAGCTGCCTGAGCCTGCTTAGCTTTTTGCCTATAAAAAAAAGAACAGGATGTTATGCTCTAAATACAAACATTAGATTTAGAATACACTTAAAAGCAGAGAATATTAACTCTCAGGTAGATGATTCTGCCTTATTTGCATACACTGAAAGACTTCTGTGCTTCTGGCTGTTTCCAGTAATGAGACGATACAGGCAGAGTAAATCCATTAATACTATGTGTACACAATGAGAAGAAAGGCTTCTGGCTCTCTCTTGCATGCAAAACAAGAACAAATAGACAAGGCAGTCAAGGATCCAGCAAAGTATCCTTTGAAATCTCTACTGAGAGGGTACATGTGAAATTAAATATTGAAGCTGCCTTTTAAAAAAATCAAGTCAAACCACTGACTGAGAGGATCAAACATCCAGAATTAAATTACCAGCTTCAAAATACCAACTTGATCTGCACATCAATAACTTTATCAGACTTCGAATACAAGGACAATTACAGACCACACAGTTTCTCTCAAAAATGTCCTTGTTGGAAATCCAAGAAAACTCTCTTCTTCTGTGATGCCCACCACTGCAGATACTATGAAGTTAGTCTCCTCAAAGAATCCTTTGTATTCTAATTAGAAATCACCATATGGTTTAGGAAACCCACATACACAAATGTGATAATACTATGGCCTTTTTTCTTCTCACTTTTTTTTTTAAAGAAGGGTTGATAAATTAACAGTCAATAAACTAAAATAACTGGCAGAAGAAATAAATGTTGTTAAAAAAACTTCAAGTGAAAATATAAGTTTACTTCGACTCTATGTACAAACTTACACAGGATGACCTGCCAATATGCTTAATTTTGACACACAAATCACTCTTATCTAGGTGTGGAAGCAATTAAACTCAGTTCTGGAATCTGTCTTAAAGTCTTATTGAAAACTCATAAATTATTTTTTCTTTACATTAAGCTTAAACTAAACCAAAATAATTTCTTCCTTGAGATAATTGTCAGGTGGCAGGCATTTAACACACAAGCACCTAATTCTTCAAATGTTCTACAGGAAATGTCTTTAGAATGCCACAAAGCACGCAGTCACTATGAAGAGTTTGGAACTGTCACATTTCAAGTAGTAACCACTCCACCTCAAGGATCTTTAAAACATCATTTGCAATGGTTAGCTTTGCAGGGGAATGCTGTTTGACTTATATAAAGCCTTGTATGATAATTGAATAGAGCTGTATCAAGGTAATAAAATGACACTACAGAGTGATTATAGAGAGAATAAATAATTTTGAAGGTACAAAGAAATCCTACAAATCAACATAAATGTCAGTGCCCACACCAAGAACCTGTATGTTTAGATGGCTTTGCCAACATCGTTCACAGGGATTCATTTGGAATCATCTCCACTTTGCAATAGTGGTGTATACACACACAACTGATGGAGAAGGGAGATATTTCTAAAAGGATATATAAAGAAGAGAGCAATGTTGACAACCCTGGACATCTGCTGGCTTTCAGTAAGTTACCCTGTCCTTATGTTAGGCATGTTACCCAATAAAGAGGGAAAAATGAATTTGGAAAAATAACCAAAATAGAAGACAGTTATGTTTCTAAAAGCATATCTGGTAAATAATTTCTTATAAACTTCCTCAGTGGTAATTTTTTTTATTCTGTGCTCAAATATACTATAATATTAAAATATGGCTCACTAGACTTTAGTTAGGCCACATCTGTGAAATATATTATAAGTGATTTCATTTATAGTGAAATTATATGTGAAATGATAAAATTATTTTTATTATAACAGCATTGTATTATACAAGATTTCTTGTATATACAAGAAATCCATTGTATTATAAAAGATTGCTCAGAAGTTACAACACCTAAAATAAAAATTTTTATTGTTATAAATTAGTCTAAAAATAATATTCATAAAAGCAATTTATGTAAGCTCACAACTGAACATACTGTTATCCACCTAAGGCCAACTTGCACTTGACCTCGGGGAGTAAGTTCTATTGACTTTTGGATGATAGAAACCTTATCTTCGTATTGTTTAACAGCAGGATGAGCTAGTGTGTGGTTTTGGTTTTATCAGATGTTATCTATACTAATATAAAATAAACATGTAATGAAAGAAATCATTATCAGAAATGAATATATTCATAATTCCTTAACAATAACTTACAAGAAAACACTAGTCTCACATTCCATTCAGACTTCAGATTTCCTTACTTAAGAGGATGCATCAGTCAGAACTCATCAATTTTTTTAAGAATAAAAAATTAGACAAGTAACAAGAAAAATTAAAGTTACCTGTCTCTACCAGCCTAAAAGTTTTACTTAACATTCATGTTCATATATATCTGGTTTAAACATCTTGAGTATGTTTTGTAATTCTAGTAAATTTGGATGATTCTGAACATTTTCAACGTGTCACACATGGAATAAAAAAAGCTATCATTTGTTGAACAGCTATTATCCAGCAGTAAGTTTACCTATCCCATCCCCACTTGCCATGCAGTATGTATTATTATCACATATTTATTAAAGAGAAAAACAAAACTCAGAGAAATAGGTCATTTTATCTAAGATCCGAATACATAAAATTTTAAATTTTTTGTATAATGGAAAGTATTATAAATAAAATATATAGGCACATTAAACTGGGAAACACAGTGGCAATATTTATGGCATATATTTAATATTTTCAATATATTAAAAGCTCTAACATATGAAAAATTGAATACTCCAATAGGAAAACTGTCAAAGGACCTGAACAGGCAAATGGCATTAAAAAAAATAGCTCAGTGGGCAAAACACATATGTGAAGTGGTTCATTCTTACTAGTGATAAAAATGCAATGTAAAATCATGAGAGACCATTCCTTTATACAAACTGGCAGAGATAAGGAAAAAGATAAAATAGCTGGAACAAGCATAGGTAAGGGGAAAAAGAACCTTCTCATGTACCACAGAATGTAAAATTGGTACAAGAGTTCAAGGCAACCAGATAATATGTAATAAAAGCATTAAAAACATGCATACCGTATCACCCCGCTATTCCACTCATAGGAATCTCATGTGTAAATAGTTAACGGTTAATGATTGTAAGGATGTTCACTGTGACACTGCTAGCATCAAAAAAAGTATAAAAGAGGGCTTCCCCGGTGGTATAGTGGCTAACAGTCCACCCACCAACACAGCGGACACGAGCTGGATCCTTGGTCCAGAAAGATTCCACATGCCGGGGAGCAACTAAGCCCACGCAACACAACTGCTGAGCCTGCGCTCTAGAGCCAGGAGCCGAAACTACTGAACCCACGTGCTGCAACTACAGAAGCCCGTGAGCCCAGAGCCTGTGCTCCACAACAAGAGAAGCCATCGAAGGGAGGAGCCTGAGCACCGCAACAAATAGCAGCCTCCACTCATCACACTAAAGAAAGCCCACACACAGTAAGGGAGACCTAGCCCAGCCAAAACTAAATATATAAATTCTTTTTAAAGTGCAAAGAACCTAAATGTCCAACAATGGGGAATTTGAAGCACATTTGGATCCACTTATACAATAGGTCATTATATGCAATTTTCCCCTCTTGTCCTGGAATTGTAATTAAGGCTCAAAGTTGATTGGGTAGAAGTGCTAAGTACCGCCAAATTGCTAGAAAGAACCACCAATAAGCCACCAATAAGCCACCAATAACCGGATTCAGGCTCTTGCCCCTGTGGTTTAATCATGAGAATAACCAGCCCTATGCACCTCTACCACCCCTCTATTCCCCACACCATAGTGTCTTTAGAAGGAGGGTAAAGAAGATCAGGAATCGATGGCTTTTGTGTCTCGTTTTTGTGATAAGAGCCTTTTCCCTCCCTTCCCTTTAGGAGAGAAGAGGGTGATTTACCCCCCTCAAAACAAGTGATGAGGGAAAGTGGGATTCTAAGAATATCCTGAGGAAATATAAGGGAGGACTGGAAGAAGGAAAGACGTGTTGCTTTCGATGAGCAGGACCTTAGTAGACTAAGAAATCAGAAGGTAGGAGGTGAGCCGAGATGAAGCAGTTCATTTCTCACAACAGCCTCCCCTACTCTACCCCCCGGCCACCACCACCACCACCAAAGGTTTGGCACTACTAGATACACTCAAAGATACAGGTGAGGGTCAGGCTAGAAACAAGAGCATTGCCTGAAAATAACACCAAGGCAGTTCCTTAGATTCCCTCTTTTCATCTGGACAGCCAGACTCCTGTAACACCTCCACTCCAGCTGAAACCGGTACATTTACTGTCTGGGACAGTTTTAACACTGAGAAAGGTTGAAAGTCACTAAACTGCAATTCTTCAAAGTAAACAACGAAACCAACAGTCCTTACCTCTTCAGCATCCAGAACCCTACCAGTCCAGGAAGCGTCCATCCCAAGAAGTAGACAGAAAGACTGGAGACAACTTTCTGGAGGAAACTGAATAGCCAAAAAAATAAAGACCTGCTGATACTGACATCTGGGGGTTCTTCAATGGAAAACCTGACCTGCTACCTTATTATCCTCTAGTTAGGTCCACCAATCAATAAAACCCCATCTATGTACACAAACTCCTAATCAGCTTCATTTTTAAGGTGAACAGACAACAAAAGCATTTCTAGGCATTTAAGGAAATCCTGTAGGATAAAAGATAAACATCACATAAAGAAATAGAGAAAAGGATCTTGGAGGAAGAGAAGAAAAAAATACAGAGACCAAAAGGGGAAAGTTATACTCTATTATGCCTTTCATATAGGCACATTGTACTGCATAAATGCTATAAACCAAAAGGACAATTAGGGCCTAAGAAAGAGCTCTGAATAATGAATGCTAAATAAGAAGTTTAGGGAAATGGTCACCTGAAACTACCAGAACATTGTTTGTTAATTGGCTATATCCCAGTACAAAATAAAAAGCTAAAAAAAAGAGAAATTTAAGGGAAAAGGTTGAAGTAATCTTTCAGAAAATATAGCAGAAATAGAAAAAAAGATGGAAAATAAAATAGAAAATTAAAAAATTAGAAGATAAATCCAGAAGGTTCAATATCTAACTGGGAGTCATTCTAAAGTCTGGGGTCTTAGGGGGAATGAAGAACCAAATTATCAAAGAAAAAGAAAATTAAATTTTCTAGAACTGAAGGACATGATTTTCTAAATTGAAAGAATCCAATGAATACCAAGCACAAAGAAGGGGAGGAAAAAAACATTCTAAGGCACTTTATCATCAAGTTTCAGGAAAGTAGGAATAAATAAAAAGTATCCTAAAGAATTTCAAAGGAAAAACAGGTCAAACATAAAAGATCAAGAAACTTGCATATCAAACTTCACAACAGCAATAATGGAAATGTGAAGATAATGGTATAGTGCCTAGAAGTTTTGAAGGGAATATTCAAATTATGTCAAATTATTCATGCCCAAATTACTAATCAAATCAAATAAGGACATTTTTGGACAGATGAGCCCTCAAAAATATATATTTCCCATGCAGTCTTCTCAGGAAGATAGTGGAAGGTGCTCTATCAGAACAGAAAGAAGAGTTACACCGCTTGGAGGATGAAGCTCTGCCCTAGCTGACTCTCCTGATGATGACGGCTGTAAACTCTGCACAAGGTACAAGAACAGGTAACCTGAAGGCACTGGAAAGTGAACAGAGCAGGTAGGTTCTAGAAGAAGCCCACCCTTGGGAGAAGGGGGAAATGGCATGCTACTCATTTTTATAGCTTTCAGACTAAAGACAATAAAATCAGTACTGCTCAAGGCAACTAAAATCCCAATAGAAAACCTACAGTTCTTAAAGCATGAAGAACCAGAGGAGAGTAGCAGGTAATCACAGAGATGGAAAATCAGGGGGAATTTCAGAAAAAGTGTTTCTAAATTGCCAAAAGATATCAATCTGGAAAATTTCTGAAATCTGTATTTATCACAATACTTCATGTGTCCTCAAATAATGAGTGTCCATAATAACAAACAATGAATCATTTTTTATTATAGGGTTATACTAAAAGTTTCAGCAGTTTTCAATCCAAAAAACTTCATAATAATAATAAATTCATGGCTTATCACTAGTATGAGTCAATATACTATGACAAGATTATGTATTTCAATAGTATGAAAATGATCTTTACCTGATACAGACTTATGATAGTAGAAAACATTAGAAGGAAATATTAACACAAAATAAATACTAAACAAAATTATTTTAAAATTTAAATACATCAGAAATTTAATATGTGAAAGTCATCATTTTTTAAAGTTTTTACGTTTATTATTTTTAAAGGCTTTTTAAATCCCTCTGTCCATGGGATTTTCCAGGCAAGAGTACTGGAGTGGGGTGCCATTGCCTTCTCCAAAAACACATAGTATTAATTACCAAATCTGATAGTCCTGACCTTTTCTGGTTAATAAATATATTCCAGACATAGGAAAATGTCTTTCATTTTGTACCGATATTGATCAAATCAATGACAGTGTGTCCTGAAACATTTTCAACTTGGGTATTAGGATACATACTGCTTCATATAAATTCATTTCCTTTAATAGCAAGTGTCTGGTTTTGTTTACTCAATATTATGTGAGATTCATCCTTATCGATGTATGTAGTAGTTTTTTTTTTCTGTACGGTGATATTCTATTGCATTAAAACACCACAATTTATTATTCTACTGTTGATGAGTGTATTAGTCTGCTAGGGCTGCCACAAAAGAATACCACAGACTGGTGGCATAAACAACAGAAATATATTTTATCACAGTTCTGGAGGATGGAAGTCTTAAGATCAAATTGTGGTCAGGTTTCATTTCTTCTGAAGTTCATCTTGGCTTGCACATGGCCATCTCATCGCTATGTCCTCACGTGGTCTTTCCTCTGGTGTCTCTTCCTCTTCTTATAGAGACAGCAGTCCTATGAGATGAGGGTTCCACCCATATGACCTCATGTAAGTAATTACCTCCTTAAAGGCCCTACCCCCAAATACAGTTCCATTTGGGTTAGGACTCCAACTATGAATTTTGGAGGAACACAATTCAGTTCCTAACAATGAGCATTTGTGTAATTTATAGCTTGGGGCTACTATGAATAGTACTACTGTGAACATTCTAGTATGAGCCTTTTGGTAAACTTCTTATACATGTTTGCTGGAGTAGAATTGCTATCCATAGGCTAAATCTGCATTCAGCTTCGTAGATACTACCAGTATCTACTGCAGATACTGCAGCTTTCCAAAGGAGTTGAAGCAATTTATTCCCACACTTACAGTGCACAAAAAGTTCTACTTGTTCCATATCTTTGCCAACACTTGGTGTTCTCCTTATATTCCATTTTAGTGGTTATAGTAGACATATGATAAATAATTTTAATCTAAGTTGCCTCAAATTATTTTTAGAAAGGAAATAAAAATACAAATATGATTTAATCAGTGCAATAGTTAGCATTTTCTTGGTAAAATGTCATTATGATATACATGAAAATTTTCAAATCTATTCTTAAAACACCTAAGATCGCTTGACTTTTTTTAAGTAGTAAATTTCAAGAATGTAACTTTATTATAAAAATTTCAACCAGAGAAAATGTCTTTAACTTCCAAAAGGGGGGTGGGGGTAAATGCACTTATAATGGAGAAAAACAAGAGTAACAGCAGTGATTCTGCAACTCCAGGACCCTCTTGTCAGTTTTCCAGTGAAACTATTTCAAAAGACAGCAGCATTATCTTACACTAAAAATCTATTCTCAGAAATACAATCATGTCTGTAAAGTTCCAAAAAAGATTAAGGGTCAGCTAGCTTCAAAACAAAACAAAACTAGTGTTTAGAACATACAATATAAGGTTGCCAACAGGTATATTCAGAAAACAAAATATACAAAAACCACACAAGGATATAGACTATATGAAATACAAATAGTGATTAAAATTACTCTCAAATTACAAACATACTTGAAAGTATTCCAGCCTAACCAGTAAAAATGAGGAGGGATGAAGCCTGGTAGTCAAAAGCAGTTGCATGGAAAAGCTACAGCGTAAAGATGCCACTAAATTAAACATAATTTTTTTCACTGTAAAAGGGGAGCTAAATTCAGAATTTTCTTCTGGGGCTATAAGAATATCATGTCACATGGATGGAAGAATGTGTTCTGTTCAGCTTTGTGTAGTTCAATTTTAACCACAGAGGCATATCTTAAAGAAGAGTGACTTGAGTAGCATCAAAATGATCAGGAGAAAATACAGGAATTAAGCTCAGATGCTCTGAATCATATTCCCTTTTCTCTCATAAGGGAAGACAGGACCATAAGCTCCTACAAGTGAGTAGGGATAAAGAATTTAAGGGACTTCTAATTCTGGATAACTGCCCCATCAGAGGGATGCCTCGGTAGAGTAGATGAGATGCAAAACAGAAAATCTGCTCACAGATAATCAAAAGGTGACTATGGTCAGAGAATTAAGTCATATTTGAAGAAGCAGAGTCACTCTTTTCCAACGTTCTTTCTTGACAGGGGTCGGAGTATGAGGGACCCAAGCAGAGCACAGACTTTTTCCTCTGTTCTAAATGCTCTGGGTAAAATCCACCCATTTCACTGCTTCTGTCACTTTTATGCTAGACTCAGAAACTGCAGTAGAGTTTTCTGTCAAGTAAAAACTACTGTGTCTTTAAGTCAGAAAAGCCCTGGAATCGACCACTATTTCATTGCCAGGAAATTTGGCATCAACAACTATAGGAATCCTGGATTAAAAGCCTGACTGCTTCAAAAGTACGAGAATTGTGATTTATTTTTCCACAATAAATTAGTAAACAGAGAGGAAAGTAATCAGTTATCTCAATTTTGAGAAAATTTCTATGGCTAAAATCAGGCATTTGACATAAAACTTACACTCAAGAAATAGAGTATGTCAAAAGAGACTTTATTGTTGCTGAATTGTTTGAAATTCTCAACAAAAATTCCAAAACAAGGGGAGGTTTCTAGAAGAGGGTCACACATGAATTTAAATGGAAATTAATTTCTTCAAGAACCTCCTACTTCATTAGGATTGACTCAGAGGAACAGAATGCTACCCACACTTTGCCCCTTTATCCCCCTTTAAAAATCAACAGCTTGTTAAGGTATCAACAAGTAGAATAGAGTTGGCTTTCCTTGGTGCCTCTCTCTTCATGTTCTCTATTCCAGAGAGCCAAAGTTGATTCAACGAGGGAGAAATTTCCCCTTCCTCTTAGAGTTCTTGTGCCAAACTTCCCTGGCAGTGAGCCTTCTCACTCTACTGATTCCTTGTGCATTCACGCTGTACAGCTCTTTGTGCTCATACCAAACATAATCTGGGGCTGGAGGCAGGTCTAAGATTAAGTTGGTTTATACTCGCCTTAATATAAAACAGACTTGGTTGCATTTCAAATCCTGTAGGTTTGTTTTACATAACAGAATCAGTTGTTAGGATGGATTTTTGTCCTAGTATTTATCTTCCTCTCAATCACTCAAAGACTTAATTGATTGTGCAGAGATCCATTTCAGTCTCTAAATTTCCCACCCTTCTCAATCACCTGGAGAGTAACTTAACTGGTTCCATTAATCTTGACCTATGTATAATGCAAGCAAGCAGGATCTGGTGCCTTTAACTCTCAAATTCCAGACCTTCAACCCTCCTTCTCAGTCCCACTCTCCATATAAAATTTCTACTAAATCTATATATTACATTGCCCACAAATAAATCAATGGTGTAACATGTAAAACTGCAACTTGGTAGATCCAAACATAATTATTTTTCTTAAAATTTCAGAAAGGCTAAAAGAATTGAACATTTTAAACAACAACAATAAAAACAAAAAGGAAGCTGGAGAATAAGAATCTCTAACTCCTGTTTAAGTGAAGAAGATAGTCACATCCACCTCAGAAAAAGAGGCCAGGGAATTTTAGTAGGTTAAAAAAAAAAGGTACACAGCAAAATTAACTAAACACATAGGACTTTTGCCAGATCAGCTTGACCTAAGTTGAAGATTTTTACTTATAAATGTGATATATTTGAAGATGAAATAACAAGAATGCTAAGGAAAGTTAGCAACTTTCCTCTGTACTTTTATATGTGTAAGTATATATATTATCTACACATGTACATATTGTATACATAGCCTATTTATACTTTACTAGATGAGTACAGTCATACAACTGAACATTTTTGTCAATATGTTTAGCTGGAAATGGTGAGCCAGCTCCATTCTGGTCCTGTCTAGCATGCTCAAAAACAAACACTGTAATATGCTGTTAAATTACAGTTCAATAAATGGATAGATGATAAAAGGTATGCTGAGCTGACTAATGGAAACTGATACTGAAATACATAGAAGATGGACTTCTTTTGCTGCTGTTTCAAATATTTCAAATATTCAAATTTCAAATCCTTGACATTTTAATTCAGGAGTCCTTAAGTGAATATAAAATTAATTAATAAATTTTAACACACATATAAATTACACCAAATAAGACATTTTGTGATTTTTGAAAGACATAATAAACGGCCTACCTGACTATAGTACATAAAGTAGAAAATTGTTACTGTTATATTTTACTAGTATACAGTTGTAAAGATTGGGGCAGGAGGAGAAGGGGATGACAGATTGAGGGCAGGAGGAGAAGGGGACGACAGAGGATGAGATGGTTGGATGGCATCACCAACTCAAGGGACATGAGTTTGGGTAGACTCCGGGAGTTGATGATGGACAGGGAGGCCTGGCATGCAGCAGTCCATGGGGTCTCAAAGAGTTGGACATGACTGAGCAACTGAACTGATACAGTTGTAAGCTTGGAGTGTCACACAGAGTTACTCATAGATAAAATATCAATAGGAGTTCTTATGACAACGATACTACTGTGTAAACTACTTCTGAGAATCAATTATCTTTTCCCTACAGGTGGCCTTAGAGTAAAGATTCATTACCATTACTGATATTTTAATTATCAAAACATATAGCAACATACAATACTTCATCTTGAATTTGAGACATTTCAGTTTGAATGAAACATTATATTTTATATGTTTCATACAGATAAAAGTTCTTCACTAAAAAAATGACCCAAAATATAATGGAAAAATTATTAAAAGGATGAAAATGTTACACTAAAAACATGTACTTAATGTAAGAGAAATAAGTAAAGGAAGAACAGAGAAACAAAAAGTCATGAAACGTACAGAAAATGAAAAGTAAAAGCTGACGTAAATCCAATTATATCAGTAATAACATAATGTGTGAATGAATTAAACAATTTAATCAAAAGGCAAAGATTGGTGGACTGGATAAAAAGGTGAGTTACAACTATATGCTGTCTATAGAAGATATGCTTTACATTTAAAGATACAAATAAGTTGAAAATAAAAGAATGAAAAAAAGATATATCATGAAAAAAGCAACCACTATTAATATCAGACAAAACAGACTTTAAAACAACAAAAATGTGATGAGAAACTAAAAGGAACATTTTATAATGATAAAACTATCAACCCATCAGGATGATATAACAATTATAAATATGTATGTGCCTAGAAACAAAGCCCTCAAAATTCATGAAGCAAAAACTGACATAACTGAAAGGAGAAATAGACAATGCAACAGTAATAGTTTGGAGACTTCAATATCCAACTTTCAATAGTTGATAGAACTAGAGGGAAGATCAACAAGAAATAATAAGACTTGAATACACTATACACAAATTAGACTAATATACAAAACACTTCACTCAATAACCAAGAAATATACATTTTTCTCAAATGCACATGAAACATTCTCAAAGAAAGATCATATCCTATGCCATAAAACAATTTTTCAATTAAAGGGAATTGAAATTATGCAGAGTATTCTCTAGTCACAGTACAGTGAAATTAGAAATTGGTAACAAAGACGTATTTGGAAAATTCACAAATGTGTGGAAATAAAACAGCACACTCCTAAGTAACCAATGGGTCAAAAAAAGAAATGAAAAAGAAAATTAGAAAATACTTTGAAAGAAAGCAAATGAAGACATAATATACCAAACTTATGAGATGCAGCAGAAGTAGTGCTTATGGGTAAATTTATAGCTATAAATGCCAACATAAAAAAGAAGAAAAATCTCAAACTAATAATCTAACTTTCTACTATAAGACTCTTAGAAAATTAATCTAAAACAAGTAGAAATAATAAAGATTAGAGTGGAAATTAATGAAGTGAAGAATATAAAAATAATAGAGCAAATAATAAAACCAAAAGTTAATTCTTTGCAAAGGTGAATAAAATGGACAAACTTCTAGCTAAGGAAAAGACTGAAAACTAAAATTACTAACATCAGGGATGAAAGAGACAACATTACTACCAACCTTATAGAAATAAAAAAGAATTATAAGGGAATAATATTAACAACTGTACCAACGAAATAGGTAACTTCGATAAATGGTAAAATTCCTAGAAAGACACATATCACTGAAGCTGACTCAAGAAAAAGACAAAATCTAAATAGAAAAGGAGGGAATTCTTCAAAACTCTTTCTATGAGGCCAGTATTACCTTGACAGCAAAATCAGACAAAGACATCAGTTCAGTTCAGTTGCTCAGTCGTGTCTGACTCTTTGTGACCCCATGAACCGCAGCACGCCAGGCCTTCCTGTCTCCATCACCAACTACTGGAGTCCACCCAAACCCATGTCCATTGAGTCAGTGATGCCATCCAACCATCTCATCCTCTTTCATCCCCTTCTCCTACTGCCTTCAATCTTTCCCAGCATCAGGGTCTTTTCCAATGAGTCAGCTCTTCACATCAGGTGACCGAAGTATTGGAGTTTCAGCTTCAACATCAGTCCTTGCAATGAACACTCAGGACTGGTCTCCTTTAGGATGGACTGGTTGGATCTCCCTGCAGCCCAGGGGACTCTCAAGAGTCTTCTCCAACGCCATAGTTCAGAAGCATCAATTCTTCGGCACTCAGCTTTCTTTATAGTCCAACTCTCACATTCATACGTGACCACTGGAAAAACCATAGCCTTGACTAGACGAACCTTTGTTGACAAAGTAATGTCTCTGCTTTTTAATATGCTGTCTAGGTGGGTCATAACTTTCCTTCCAAGGAGTAAGCATCTTTTAATTTCATGGCTGCAGTCACCATCTGCAGTGATTTTGGAGCCCAGAAAAATAAAGTCTGACACTGTTTCCACTGTTTCCCCATCTATTTGCCATGAAGTGATGGGACCGGATGCCATGATCTTAGCTTTCTGAATGTTGAGCTTTAAGCCAACTTTTTCACTCTCCTCTTTCACCTTCATCAAGAGGCTTTTTAGTTCCTCTTCACTTTCTGCCATAAGGGTGGTGTCATCTGCATATCTGAGGTTATTGATATTTCTCCTGGCAATCTTGATTCCAGCTTGTGCTTCTTCCAGCCCAGCGTTTCTCATGATGTACTCTGCATATAAGTTAAATAAGCAGGGTGACAATATACAGCCTTGACGTACTCCTTTTCCTATTTGGAACCAGTCTGTTGTTCCATATTCAGTTCTAACTGTTGCTTCCTGACCGCCATACAGGTTTCTCAAGAGGCAGATCAGGTGGTCTGGTATTCCCATCTCTTGAAAAATTTTCCACAGTTTATTGTAATCCACATAGTCAAAGGCTTTGGCATAGTCAATAAAGCAGAAATAGATGTTTTTCTGGAACTCACTTGCTTTTTCCATGATCCAGCGGTTGTTGGCAATTTGATCTCTCATTCCTCTGCTTTTTCTAAAACCAGCTTGAACATCTGGAAGTTCACGGTTCACGTATTGCTGAAGCCTGGCTTGGAGAATTTTGAGCATTTCTTTAGTAGCATGTGAGATGAGTGCAATTGTGCGGTAGTTTGAGCATTCTTTGGCATTGCCTTTCTTTGGGATTAGAATGAAAACTGACCTTTTCCAGTCCTGTGGCCACTGCTGAGTTTTTCAAATTTGCTGGCATATTGAGTGCAGTACTTTCACAGCATCATCTTCCAGGATTTGAAATAGCTCCACTGGAATTCCATCACCTCCACTAGCTTTGTTCGTAGTGATGCTTTCTAAGGCCCACTTGACTTCACATTCCAGGATGTCTGGATCTAGGTGAGTGACTACACCATTGTGATTATCTGGGTCATGAAGATCTTTTTTGTATAGATCTTCTGTGTGTTCTTGCTCCCTCTTCTTAATATCTTCTGCTTCTGTTAGGTCCCTACTGTTTCTGTCCTTTATTGTGCCCATTTTGCATGAAATGTTCCCTTGGTATCTCTAATTTTCTTAAAGAGATCTCTAGTCTTTCCCATTCTGTTTTTTTCCTCTATTTCTTTGCATTGATCGCTGAGGAAGGCTTTCTTATCTCTTCTTGCTATTCTTTGGAACTCTGCATTCAAATGGGTATATTTTTCTTTTTCTCCTTTGCTTTTCACTTCCCTTCTTTTCACAGCTATTTGCAAGGCCTCCTCAGATAGCCAATTTGCTTTTTTGCATTTCTTTTTCTTTGGGATGGTCTTGATTCCTGTCTCCCGTATAATGTCACGAATCTCCATCCATCGTCAAAGATATCACCAAAACAGAAAACTACTGACCAATACATCTCATGAATATAAACACAAAAATTCTCAACAAAATACTAGCAAACTAAACCAGCAATATATATAAAGGATTATACACCATGACTGGGGCTTCACTGGTGGCTCAGATGGTAAAGAATCTACCTACAGTGTGGGAGACCTGGGTTCGATCCCTGGGTTGGGAAGATCCCCTGGAGAAGGGCATGGCAACCCACTCCAGTATTCTTGCCTGGAGAACCTCCATGGACAGAGGAGCCTAGTGGCCTACAGTCCATGAGGTTGCAAAGAGTCAGACATGACTAAGCACAGAACATACAACATAACCAAGTGAGATTTATCCCAGAAATGCAAGGTTGATTTAAAATCCAAACATCAATTAATAAAATATATCACATCAATGGTATAATGGACAAAAACCACATGATCATATCAATAGAAACAGAAAATGTATGACAAAATCCAACTCCCCTTAATGTCAAAACACTCAAAAACTAGGAATAGAAGAGAATGTCCTTAATCTAATAAAGGACATCTGTGAAAAACCCAGAGCTAACAGCATAATTAATGGTGAAATACTGAAGTCTTTCCCTCAAGCTCAGGAATAAGACAAGGGTGTCCATTCTTTATGATAGAATATACCACTTCTATTCAACATTTCACTGAAGGTTCTAGACAGGACATTTAGTCAAGAAAAATAAATAAAAAGGCATTCAGATTGGAAAGGGAAAAGTAAACTGTCTCTATTTCCAGGTGACATGATCTTGTATTTAGAAAATTCTAAGGAAGCTACTGGAAAATATTAGAACAAATAAATGAGTTTAGCAAGGCTTCAGGCTATAAGAGCAATATGCAAAAATCAATTACATTCTTAAACCATACCAATGAAGAAACCAAAAATGAAATTAGGAAAACAATTCCATTTATGCCAGTTTCAAAAAGAATAAAATGTTTTTGAATAAATTTAATAGAAGTATTTGCAAATTTTATTCACTGAAAACTTAAAACATTATTGAAAGGAATTAAAGAAGGGGCTTCGCTGGTAGCTCAGATGGTAAAGAATATGCCTGTAGTGCACAGAGACCTGGGTTCAGTCCCTAGGTTGGGAAGATCCTCTGGAGAAGGGAATGGCCACCCACTCTAGTACTCTTTCAGTACTGGAAAATTCCACGGACAAGAGGAGCCTGGTGGGCCCCAGTCCATGGGATCACAAAGAGTTAGATACAACTGAGCAACTAACACTTCCACTTCCAAAGAAGACCAAAATTAATGGAAAGATAGCTGCTATGATCTGAACTGTGTCCTTCAAAAAGATGTTAAAGCACTAGCCCCCAATATGTGTGAATGTGATCTTACTTAGGCTCTTTGCAAATGTAATTAAGTTTAGATGCAGTCATAGTGGATTAGGGTGCTCTCTAATGTGGTAACTGGTGTCCTTACATAAAGAGGAAATTTGGAAACACACAAACATAGGGAAAATATCATATGAAGCTAGAGGCAGAGACTAGAGCAATGCACCTACAAATCAAGAACTTCACCAGAAGCATGGAATAGGTTCTCCTTCACACTGCCCAGAAAGAACCAAGCTGCCAACACTTTGATTTCAGACTTCTAATCTCCAGAACGAGAGGATAAATTCCTACTTTCTAAGATATTCAGTTAGGGGTACTTTGTATGGCAGCCCTAGGAAACGAATAAAACATTGCATGTTCATGGATCAGAAGACTTAATGTTATATCCCCAATGTGATTTACAAATTTAACACAATTCCTATCAAAGTTACAGATGGCTTCTTTGCAGAATTTGACAAGCTGATCCTCAAATTCATATGGAAATCCAAAGGCCTCAGAATAGCCGAAACAATCTCTAAAATACAACAAAACAAAGTTGGAGGACTCACATTTCCCAATTTCAAAACTTAGAATAAAGTTATGGCAATCAAGACAGTGTGGTATCGACATAAAGTTAGACAAATAGATCATGGAATATAAATGAGGGACCAGAAATAACCCTTTATGTTTACAGTCAGTCGATTTTCAAAAAGGAGGTCAACACAATTCACTAGGACAAGAATACTCTTTTCAACAAACAGTACTAGGGCAACTGAGTATCTCCATGCAACAGAGAGAAGATAGACCACATATAAAAATATGTAAAAAATATAAAAATATGTAAAAAATATAAAAATAATTTGTTCACACCACATATAAAAATAACTTGAAATTAACCAAACACACAAATATAAGAGCTAAAAGAGTAAAACTCTTAGAAGAAAATATAGGTAACAATTATTGTGACCCTGGATTAGACAACAGTTTCTCAAACGTGACACACCAAAAGCATAAGCAACAAAAGAAAAAACACATTGATCTTAAATTAAAATTTTAAAATTTTGTGCTTCAAAGACACTGTCAAGAAAATTTTAAAAAAACAGAATGTGAGAATATTTGCAAATCATATATCTGACAAGTGACTTGTATCTAGAATAAAGACACTTAAAATTAAATAATAAAAAGACAAATGATCCAATTTAAAAACAGGCAAAGTATGTATAAGAATGAAATTAGAGCAGTTTCTCACATCAAATATAAAATTAAACTCAAAATGGATTAAAGACCTAAATGTAAGACCAGAAACCATAAAACTCCTATAAGAAAACAAGCCAAACACGCTGACATAAATCATGGCAATATTTTTTTGGATCAAGCTCCTAGAGCAAAGGAAATGGAAGTAAAAACAAACAAATGGGACCTAATTAGACTTAAAAACTTTTGCACAGCAAAGGAAATTATTGACAAAATGAAAAGAAATCAATAGAACATTAAGCAATAGAGACAATAAAAGCTATTTCTCTGAGAAGATGAATGGATTAATAAGACCCTCACTAGCATAATCAGAAAAAATAGAGAAAACTTGAACCTTTTTCAAAAAAACACTTTTTATTGTAGAAAATTTCACACATACATACACGTAAAGACAACAACAGTATAATAAACCTGATGTGACAATCATGATGTAACACTCAGTACGTGGCCACTCTGGTTTCATCTATACCTCCTCTCAATTCTTCCACCCTGGACTATTTTAAAGCATGTCCCATACACCATATTGTTTTATTTGTTAATACTTTAGTTTATTGGAGAAGGAAATGGCAACCCACTCCAGTATCCTTGCCTGGAAAATCCCATGGACAGAAGAGCCTGGCAGGCTGTACAGTCCATGGGGTCAAAATAAGTGACTAACACACACTTTAGTTTATAACTATGTTGATGACTTAAGTAGATAAACCTATATGTTCTGTGTCATAAAGCTAACAATAAAATTTAATCTGTAAACATCCCTTCCCCAGACTTAAGAAATGCCCAGATCAACAGCCTGAACCTCATTAAACTAGACAGTTTCTCTAACTGCCAGAGGCAGAAATTCTGCCCTCTGCCCTGTGAGGAACAGACTTCAGGAAGGCCGAGTCTAATCTTAACTAAGGACGAGAAACTTTGATTCACACAGACTGACAGTGAACATTCAGGCATGTCCTAGGATTTACATCCAGTCATTGTACCTGGTGAATGGGCTTCCCTGGTGGCTCAGATGGTAAAGAATCCACCTGCAATGCAGGAGACCTGGGTTCGATCCCTGAGTTGGGAAGATCCCCTGGAGGAGGGCATGGCAATCCACTCCAGTATTCTTGCCTGGAGAATCCCATGGATAGAGGAGCCTGGCAGGCTAAAGTTCATGGTGTCACAAAGAGTCGGACATGACTGAGTGAGTAAACAAAACACAACAATACCTGGTGAACAGGCAGGCACTTAGCCAGAGTCTCTCTAAACCACTCAATCAAGAATGATAAACATAACCTGCTGGGGTCCTCATCCTGATCAGGGGGGCTATACTGTCAGCTTAATGGGCCAGAAAACAAACTTTCAATGAGAATATGCTATGTTGTCTTCTGTTTTGCCTAACTGTCTCCATATGGATATGTTTCTATACTTTTGGTGCTAAACAAATTTCATATTCTTTAAATGTGTGGCATCTTCTCTTCAATACCCATACAGCTCCACTGTGACACCATGCACTAGCATCAAAAGTAAGACTAACTTGAATGTTAAAGACTCTAAAAGATACATGAGAGATTTTAGAGAAAGTACAGCAGGCCTGTGGTTTAGCGTCAAACTATAAAAACTTTGTTGTAGGTGACCAGAGGTCAAGTGTTTCAGTGAAGTTACACACAGAGCCGCTGCGGGGACATTGGGCAGTCTAGTTCACAGAAATGAAACAAATCGCAGTCTAAACAGGAGGGGGCTAACTTAGCAATATTCAAGTTGCTACTGTTTGCAGATATTTCAGAGGTTCTTCAGTGAGAAGTGAAACAGGAAATGACTGGGTTGATATCTGGTGAGAAAAACTAAGACTGAAACTGCAGATTTCAATGTCTGTGACAGAAACACCTATAATGGTAATGATGGGGGATGGGGAGAAGGCCCCAAGATGCCCTAGAGATTCTGCTGATTCAGAAGGTGGCAACCTTTCAGGCAGAGGACAGATCTCTGTCGAAGTTTTAGGGATGAGAAGATGTGACAATCAAGCTAAGAAAATGCTTTAAATTTTTATCGATGGTTGTCCCGGTTGGGGGCAGGGGAACATGTGCAGGGAATATCAGAGGCAAACAAGTTTTTAATTGCAAGGGAGTAAGTTTCAACATGGATGAGTTCCAGTCTTTGTTTTCACAGACCTTTCTTCTAAAACAGAGCTCTAACCTTGAAGCTGTGCATTTTTAGCAGCAATTTTTTTTTTAAATGATGCTCGAAGATATATTCTTAGAAGTAATTTACTATTTGGAATAGATGTTTCCCAAGTGGAAAATTAAGAGCACTTGGGACATGAAGTTTCCATTGATAAAAGTATTTAAGAATAAACTCCTTAAAACTGTTCAAAAGATGGATGAATACATGTACTATATTAGTCAGGTAAAAATATGTGAGTATTTGGTCTGTGCCTGAAAAGTTGTAACACATGTGCTGTGCCGTGCTAAGTCGCTTCAGTCGTTTCTGACTCTTTGCAGCCCTGTGGACCATAGCCCACTAGGCGGCTCTGTCCATGCGATTCTCCAGGCAAGAATACTGGAGTGGGTTGCCATGTCCTCCTCCAGGGGATATTCCCAACCCAGGGATCAAACTCACATCTCTTATGTCTACTGCATTGGTACGTGAGTTGTAACATAAAATGTTCATCATTTCAGTATGATCATAGTTTCCATATATATGGAGCTGAAATGGTCTTGAAACAATTCAGGGGTTAAATAATTGAATAGTAGTCAGAAGTAATTTTGTTGAAGTGGTAGATGACTTTGGCAGATAGGAATCAAAGGAAATAAAGGGAAATTTTATTTCTTTAATAAATAAAGGTTAAAAGTCTGGTAAACATCCCCTGTGAGGACAGACAGTCCTCTCTGAGTCTCCCACTCACCCACACAGCTTGCTGAGAAGGCCAAGAATGCAAGGCCTTAACCATCTCTTAAGGTGTGTTTGTAGCAAGAAGCTTCGAGGGATGAGGCAATATCTCCCTTGAGACAAAAAGCAGTCTTGCTTACTTCTGGCTATAAAGTGGTCCATTCCCCATACTCAGAGTCCCTCTCCTATAACACAACGCATTGCAAGTGCAGGCACCCATCTGGGCCCTCAGCAAAACTCCTCTTCTCCTCCCTAATGGGACTAGGAAGCGAGAAGGGAACTGACTCAACATGCTATCTGTGCCTAGAGTAATAAAATCCTTTGTCTCTGACACAGGTTTCTTGTGTCTTCTGCCAGCATCCCTGAAACAATACAGGCAAAGCTATTACTTCGTAAGTAGGGCGAAATCAAATCCAAAATCAAATCCCAACACCTGCCTCTACCCTTTTTAGTTCAGTTTAAAATATTCCACTGAGGCCATGGCTTCCATGCTGGGGGCAGGGTGTTTGCATGTGAGCATGGTAGAGATACAGTGTTTGAACAGGAACTTTCTTCAACAGATTTAGTCAGAAAAAAAGGACCTGTGCTACTCAGATCCTGAGGAAAAGAGACAGAGAAGGAGGGTGAGTCTAAGGTGATCTGATCCCCTCTCTTCAGGAAAACAAAACCCTTCACAGAACTGACAGCAAAATGGTCAGGGGCAGCATCCTATGGACCCCTCAGCAGTGATGTTTCCTGTCGTAAAAGGGCAATAAATAACATGGCATATTAAAATCTGTCATAGAGGGGAAATTAATAAATTTTCCTGCAGGAACAAGATAAAATGAAACCTAATTAAATCAGAAATGTTAACATGACCCCAGGAACTTTTCTTTTACTCTCTCATGAAAGAAGTTCTACCCAAAGGCTCCTGTGCAACAATATAAATGAAACCCCTATCATCCCATCTGGGTATCTTTATTCTCCCACTTCTGAGATGACTTAATTCCTAATTCTTCTCTGGTGCACATATCTGCCTTCCCTCTGAGGTGTGCCCCCAGGCTCTCTATTCTTGATTATCAGACTGTGGTAAAGCTCTTTTGATGTTAAAAATTCATAAATAAATCTACTTTCTTTGAGGATTAAAGAATTTATATATTTTTAAGAAAGCTATTCCAGAGTTTCATGGTAGCCTTTGTACATTCTCGTTTTCTGGACTCTGGGATGTTGTTAGATTCTGACTTCTTCCAGTACATGTTTAAAGCACAAACCTGAATTTTGATGTTAGAATTATATTACTTTCATCAGGAAGAAGAAGAGGCAATACAGGGTAGCTCAGAGAAAAAGAGGCTCTGCTGAAGCAAAAGCAGACTTTCCACTTCCTGTAAATTCCACTGAGACCTCTCAAGGACCAAGAAACAAATTTCATGACTTAGACAACCATCTTTAGTGAAGGGATTTCCTTTTAGGAAAATGTTTTAATTCTTCGACATAAGAATATATTTTGTGGGAAAACAGGGAGCAAGGATTTGTTGAAAAAATAAAAGGAATAGTAATAAATTAATTTCTAAGTACCATACATCTGGCATATCGAGAAACAGGTAGCAAAGCTTCAGGGAAATCTTGTGAAGGTCAGAAAAATAAAAGACAGGAAAGCCCAAAGATAAAAGAAATGGAGAGGATAAAGTCCTAGTTAAAGCAGAAAAAAAGTGCTCTAAGAATTTTTCAAAATTATAAAGTACTTTAAAGACAAAGTACTTAAGGGCAGATGAAGAACCTCCTATAATAATCATCAGAATCTGAATAATAAACTGAAATAGTCCCCTTGGTACACTGTAAAGTATGCAATTTTAATTATGTGATTTTTCTAGCTAATTTCTGCTTCAAAAACAGTAAAGTACTTCTGCTTACAAGGTGGCAGAGACGAGAACTTTTCTGAACCTCTCATACACACGTAGTCATCAAAATTTAAATTAGCAGAAACATGCCTTTGAGTTAAATCACAATTAGCCCTTAAGACAGATCTATTTACTGAGAACCCACTATGTGTCCAACATTACCAGCATATGCTAAACACTCTGCATTGGTAAAGCAACTTTTTCCTTTTCAGGTTCTCACAAGTGACATTTTAAAACAAACTATATTTGTTTTCAGCATTAACTACCCAAGCTGACTACATCTATTATTATAAATTGCTCCTACTTGGGAGAATGAGCTTCTAGAAGACAAAATATATCCAGTTGTACTTGTGTATATATATTTTACATAGTTATGTATGGAAGTCAATCAACAGAGATAAATACAAACAGATTGTCTGACAAAATAAAACACAATTTTCAGGGAACAGAAATGACACATTTGTCAGAAGATGTCCACAAATAATTAATTA
This sequence comes from Bos indicus x Bos taurus, assembly GCF_003369695.1. Taxonomy (NCBI): domain Eukaryota; kingdom Metazoa; phylum Chordata; class Mammalia; order Artiodactyla; family Bovidae; genus Bos; species Bos indicus x Bos taurus. The sequence continues at coordinate 41,824,791 of NC_040084.1, forward strand.
CTTTAGCACAATAAAGATATTCTCTTAATACTAGAGTTTCTTATAAGAGGATACTCATTACTTTCTAACCATCTGTCATCACTCCTCCCTAAAAAACTAATTAGGGTTTCCTCCAATCACACATTATAAATCATGCAAATGTGGATGGCAAAAAACACAGTTTAAAGAAGTTAACATTACAACATTTTGTATTTGAAAAATCACAGGCTTCAGAATTAGCCTTTCACGTTCTAATAATTACCTTGCTTATTTTTCTCATCTTTTCCTGATAAATTATTAGATATTAAACTTAAGAACATTAAAATTAAAAAAAAAAACTTACAGGTAGTAGAGTTTTCCTGCAGCAGGAAGTTCCCTTTTCCGATAATCTATCCCAGAATCTAGCTGGACTGTATTACAGTATTCCTACAATTCAAACAGATAAAATATTTTTTTAAACAAATGGTTGCTTAGAATTATAATCTTTCTGCTATCCCATTTTTTTTTAATTTTTGAAATTTTCCTCAATAAAATAATGTTTAGAATAAAACAATAGAACTCATATAAGAATCATAAATGTTGCAACATAAAACACATATCAAACCAAAAAATATCAGTTTAATAAAATTCAGATTTGTAGCATGCTTTCCTGAAACTTTGCTAAAACTGCACTGTCAGAAAATTCCCCAAATAACTGCATTGGATTTTTTAAAATTCCAATTTCCATTACTCTGAAGTGAGAAGCTGGAGGCTATCAGAAAGAATGACTCACAGATCTTAAGCATCACAATGGGAGTCAGTCTAAGAAAGCTGCATCACAACATTAGAAGCCACATTTCAAACTGAATGATGATACCAAGGGATGTTACACGCATACCTGCCCTTCACTTCTAAATGACAGTCACTGCCCTTGTCCCTAAGCTCCCTCTCCAGCCACCCATGTCTTCGGAGTTCTAGCCTGCTGTGGACCCCTTCTTCAACCTGAAGTGATCCTAAGCCCCTACTGTCGTTGTCTCCTCACAATCACTCTTTCCTTTCTAGCCTCTGGGGTGCACGCGTGTATGGAAACTGCCATACATCACATACACACCCTAAAATTCTTACGATGGAAGCAAATGAACTTTTGCTACACTTATACAGGTCAGTTGACTTTTCTGGAATATATATATATATATATATATATATGTATATATAAAGAGTGAGAGAGTCACACATACATACACGTAATACACACACACACACACATATATATTTAATCATTCTAGTAGAACATGGTAAAGGGTTTTCAGAATAATTCAAGAAACATTTACTGTCTGACCTTTTTGTTTTCATTCAAAATAAAAACTGCATTACAAAACTTGAGGAGGAAAAATAATATTTTGACAACTTCACTACTTTTACTAATGAAAAACTGCATTTGGAAGCTAAGGTAACTGTGGTACATTATATTTTCCAAAGATAGGTGCAATAATGTTTCCATCCCAACAGATCTTCTAACCACTAAGGTAATTTTGCCAGATTATATTTTACGAAGATGGTTGCAGTAATACCTCCAGCCCAACAGACCTTCTAATCATCAAGAAGTCTGTGCACCTCACCTGAATCCTGTGGCTACGGTGAAAATGATGCTGTGCAATAATACCTGATGTGACATCTGAGGCAGCTTCCTACTTGTTGGCCGCAACACCTGCTCTGGCATCCTAAACTGTCAGGTAAGTGCCACCTGCCTGGAGGCAACTAGGAGAGCCTGAAGTTTAGCCTATACAGAGAGGCCTTAAGATGACATGAAGACAAGAGGTGTCTGACCAATCCCCAGCTGTTCCAGTTGTAGCAGCTAACGCAGTGAGGGAGCCAGAACTGTCAGCTGAGCTTTTCTCAAATCCAAGAAACACAGAAATCAGGAGGAGAATAAAATATTATTTTAAGCCTCTAAATTTTGCAGTCATTTGTTATGCAGCAATAGGTAAGTCAGAAGAGCACCATCTGGGCACACTTGGGAGGTAGCAACATTCCTGCTCCCTGAAATTACATCCTAGAATGTACTGCTCTGCAAGCACTGCTCATCATCTGCACTACAGGGAGTAGACTGTACACGGTGGCAGTGAGAATGCATTTCCCCTCCTCCCATGGGACAGCAGCTAAGGGGCTCAGGGAAGTAAGTTAGGCTGATCAACCATCCATCTGAGACTGAGACTGAGCTCCCCAAGATTGAGGTTTTTTTTTCTTGAAGCAACATTTTCAGTGCTAACACCACAAAAGTCATGGGCACACTGGGATAGTTGGTCACCCTCGGAGAGAAGGCCCTGAAATCTGGCCTGAATGGGTCAAAAAGCTATGGCATTTTGGTTTTTATATATAGCAATTGTGAATCAAGTTTACCTTGATTCAAGGTAAATTGAATCAAGGTAAACTGGAAATGGTCAAACAGGAGATGGCAAGAGTGAACATCAACATTTTAACAATCAGTGAACTAAAATGGACTGGAATGGGCAGATTTAATTCAGATGACCATTATACCTACTTTTGTGGGCAAGAATCCCTTAGAAGAAATGGAGTAGCCCTCATAGTCAATGAAAAAGTCCGAAATGCAGTACTTGGGTGCAATCTCAAAAATGACAGAATGATCTTATCTCTGTTCATTTCCAGGGTAAACCATTCAATATCACAGTAATCCAAGTCTATGCCCCAACAACTAATGCTGAAGAAGCTGAAGTTGAATGGTTCCATGCAAGACCTTCTACAACTAACACCAAAAAAAGATGTCCTTTTCATTATAGGGGACTGGAATGCAAAAGTAGGGAGTCAAGGAGTAACAGGCAAGTTTGGCCTTAGAGTACAATGTGAAGCAGGGCCAAGGCTAACAGAGTTTTGCCAAGAGAACACATTGGTCATAAACACTCTCTTCCAACAACACAAGAGACAACTCTACACATGGACATCACCAGATGGTCAATTCTGAAATCAGATAGATGATATTCTTTGCAGTGGAAGATGGAGAAGCTCTATACAGTCAGCAAAAACAAGACCTGGAGCTGACCGTGGCTCAAATCATGAACTCCTTATTGCAAAATTCATACTTCAAATGAAGAAACCATTCAGGTATGACCTAAACCAAATGGCTAACTATTATACAGTGGAAGTGAAAAACAGATTCAAGAGATTAGATCTGATAGACAGAGTGCCTGAAGAATATGGTTAGAGGTGCATGACATTGTATAGGAGGCAGTGATTAAGACCGTCCCCAACAAAAAGAAATGCAAAAAAGTAAAATGGTTGTCTGAGGAGGCCTTACAAATAGCTGAGAAAAGAAGAGACGCAAAAGGAAAAGGAGAAAAGGAAAGATACACCCATCTGAATGCAGAGTTCCTTTGAAAAGCAAGGAGAGAAAAGAAAGCTTTCCTAAGTGATCAATGCAAAGAAATAGAGGAAAACAATAGAATGGGGAAGACTAGAGATCATTTCAAGAAAATTAGAGATGCCAAGGGAACATTTCATGCAAAGATGGATACAATAAAGGACAGAAACGGTATAGACCTAACAGAAGCAGAAGATATTAAGAAGAGGTGGCAAGAATACACAGAAGAACTATACAAAAAAGAACTTAATGACCCAGATAACCACGATAGTGTGATCACTCACCTAGAGCCAGACATCCTGGAATGCGAAGTCAAAGGGGGCCTTATGAAGCATCACTATGAACAAAGCTAGTGGAGGTGATAGAATTCCACTTGAGCTATTTCAAATCCTAAAAGAAGATGCTGTGAAAGTGCTGCACCCAACATGCCAGCAAATCTGGAAAACTCAGCAGTGGCCACAGGACTGGAAAAGGTCAGTTTTCATTCCAATCCCAAAGAAAGGCAATGCCAAAGACTGTTCAAACTACCACACAATTGCACTCATTTCACACACTAGCAAAGTAATGCTCAAAATTATCCAAGCCAGGCTGCAATAGTATGTGAACCAAGAACTTCCAGATGTTCAAGCTGGATTTAGAAAAGGCAGAGGAACCAGAGATCAAATTGCCAACATCTGCTGACTCACAGAAAAAGCAAGAGAGTTCCAGAAAAACATCTACTTCTGCTTTTTTCACTACACCAAAGCCTTTGACTGTGTGGATCACAACAAACTGTGAAAAATTCTTCAAGAGATGGGAATACCAGATCACCTGACCTGCCTCCTGAGAAATCTGTATGCAGGACAAGAAGCAACAGTTAGAACCAGACATGGAACAACTGACTGTTCCAAATAGGAAAAGGAGTACGTCAAGGCTGTACATTGTCACCCTGCTTATTTAACTTATATGCAGAGTACATCATGTGAAATGCCAGGTTGGATAAAGCACAAGCTATAATCAAGATTGCCAGGAGAAGTATCAATAACCTCAGATATGCAAATGATACCACCCTTATGGCAGAAAGCGAAGAGGAACTGAAGAGCCTCTTGATGAAAATGAAAGAGGAGAGAGAAAAAGCTTAAAATTCAACATTCAAAAAACTAAAATCATGGCATCTGGTCCTATCAGTTCATGGCAAATAGATGAGGAAACAATGGAAACAATGACAGACTTTATTTTCTTAGGTTCCAAAATCACTGCAGATGGTGACTGCAGCCATGAAATTAAAAGATGCTTGCTCCTTGGAAGAAAAGCTATGACCAACCTAGATAGCATATTAAAAAGCAAAGATATTACTTTGCCAACAAAGGTCAGTCTAGTCAAAGCTATGGTTTTTCCAGGAGTCACATATGGATGTGAGAGCTGGACCATAAAGAAAGATGAGTACCGAAGAATTGATGCTTTTGAACTGTGGTGTTGGAGAAGACTCTTGAGAGTCCCTTGGACTGCAAAATCAAACCAGTCAATCCTAAAGGAAATCAACCCTGAATATTCATTGGAAGGACAGATGCTGAAGCTGAAGCTCCAATACTCTGGCCACCTGATTCGAAGAAATGACTCATTGGAAATGATGCTGGGAAAAGATTGAAGGCAACAGGAGCAGGGGACGACAGAGGATGAGATGGTTGGATGGCATCACCAACTCGAGGGACATGAGTTTGAGCAAGCTCCAGGAGTTGGTGATGGACAGGGAAGCCTGGCATGCTGCAGTCCATGGGGTCACAAAGAGTCAGACACAACTGAGTAACTGAACTGAACTGAATCAGGTTAGAATAATCCCCAATAAAAGACCAGGCCTTTAGAGACTACAAAGCTAAGCTTTTGAACTACACGTTTGAAGAATTACCTCTGAACCTAACAGTCACAGCACCATGCAATGCTTGGTGTAAGCAGCCACCCACACATCCCTAGCTCGTCATTCCAAGTGGTTCTAAACCACCCTCAGGACTCATGCCCTTAACCCATCTCACCAGAAAGAAATACAGCATTGCCTAAATACATGCATTTCACTCTCCCCTTGCCTCAGAGGACCTGTAAAAAAAAAAACAAGGTATAGCCATACATTTCTCTTCTTCTCAATCTGAGTAATGTAGTAAACCTGCTATAATTTGGGGTTTATGTACTGGGTTTGTACAACTACCCAAAACAAAGAAAGAAGGAGATACACTTGTTCAGATACACTTCTTTCTCTCTGTCTCTATGAGGGAAATCTGTCCTGGCTTGATAAGGGTCAACTATTCATAATCTACCTGTACTACAGACAATATACTACACAGTGGACCAGTATCTTCATATAAGTGTATCCCCCTAGGTTCTCTATTTCTTTTAAATAACAATTTATCTTATATTACTCAATATTCAATATTCCTAATTTAGTCAAATACTGGTGTTTTTTTTTGTTTTTTTTGCTATTAAAAAAATAAGGCTAATGAAAGTTATACATAAGTTTCAATTTTTCCTTCTGGGTAACTAACTTCTCTCTTATATGAGTGATTAAGCCCTACCAAATGATTGCATTTGTACATTCACTAATCACCACCAAGGAATACCTAATCAGCAGCATAAGAACTATAACCAAAGCCCGTAGATATTAGCTCTTAATTGTCTGAAAAATACTAACACTCAGTTTATATTTTTAAAGAAAAATAAACCTCTAAATTTCTGATTTCATTCACTTAAGTTAGAGTCTTCAGACCACTTTGCAGGAGAGTGGAGGGGGGTGAAAACTAAGCTATTTCCAAGTTGAAGATGAATCTAGTCAAAAGGGTATGATCTCTAAGCAATCTCCTAATTCCCAAGGATATTTACAAGACCTGTGACCTCTTATCACCAACCAATTCAAATGCATAAAACTAATCAGCCATCAAACTGAATTTATTTTAAGATGGTTTGTATATTTATGTATACAGAGGACAAATACAATTATGCAATTAGGAAATTCAAGGAGGAAAAGGAGGGAGGTTAACACCTTGGGAGCATACTCATGAGTCAAAGGCCTTGACTCTGGAAAGGAAAATATACAACAAAAAGGGTCGTATTCCAGAGTTTACATTTTCTTCAAGATCTACTGTGTGTATATTTAGCAATTCTGGATAATACAGTTAGAAAAATAGCATCTCACAAAAATAACTTCTTACAGCTTCCAGTCTGGCTTTTCCCTTCCCAGTTGGAACAAAAGAACAATAAATACTGTGGAGAAAAATCCTTTAAAGGTACAATATATTAACCTTGTAAGCAAAAATTGAAATAATAAAGATTTCTGTTTGTAAAATACTCTTTTATTATAAAAGTACTATTGCTTATTCTAGAAAATTTGGAAAATAGGAAAAAAAAAACCAACCACATAAATCAAAGTTTTATGCTTATCTAAATGATTACATTAATTGGGAATTTAAAGATGAAAAGTATTGGCATTTTTCTTGATAGTATTCAACTGATAAGTTTTACACAGTTTTAATAAGAAAGCATAAAAGGAAAAAAGGCTGAGACTTTTTCTAGTTCTATAATATAAAATACTGTAATAACTAAGATTTATCTTTTTGCTTAATTCTTAAAAAGTTTACATTTTTCAAACCAAAAAGTGACCCATGCTTATTTCAAAAACTTCAAATATCAAACACATAAAAATAGAAAGTTTATCACCTTCTCAGAAAAAAGTATGTGTATAGCTTATATCCTTCAAGTTTTTCCTTTACACATAGAGATGATGATAGAGAAATTGAGATCATATTATACACACTTCTAAGCTTAATCCTTTTTGATACCTTAAAAGTTCTATGAGAGAAATAACTATTATATTTAAATACTGGAAAGCTATACTGCATACCCTACTATTCTGTTTACTAAAAATACAATTCCATAAATAAATGATGAGTAAGAGTACAAAAAACACGCTGAACCAAAAAAAGGGTGGGAGACTGGGTGGGGATGTCTTTTCAAATTTTATTTATGTTTTTAGGCAGCTATACATCTAAATATATATCCTGAAGCAGCTATACATTCTAAGATAGCTGCCTCAATCTTATTTAAAATACTTATGTGCTACCATTTCAAAGCTTAAGCAATGATATATAAAAATTCAACACACAAACGTCTATACACTTTTAAGCCTTTTGTAATTTAAGTATAACAAATATATAAAAATGTAAAAATAAGCATCCAGCTCAATCAAGAATCAGAACAGTACTAGCACTTCTGAGGCCCCCCTAGTATCCTTTTTCACCTTTCCAAATGTAACCAGTATCCTGATTCTAGCATCATAGAATTTTGCCTGTTTCTGGAGCTTTATATAAAAGTGAAATTATACAGTATTCAATATGCATTCTTTTGAGACTGGGCTATTTTATGGTTTACAAGATTTATTCATCCATATGTTTTGTGTAGTTGTAGTTTATCGATTGTTGTATCATACCCACAATGTGAATATGCCATGATTTATTGATTCATTCTACTGTTGATGGACATTTGGGCTGTTTCTAGTTACTAGCTCTTTCAAATAATGCAGCCACAAACATTCCTGCACATGGTTTTTAGTACATATGCATATGTGCTCTTGCTGGATATATACTACCCAAAGAGTTAACTACTTGATCATCAATTCAATTCAGTTCAGTCGCTCAGCTGTGTCTGACTCTTTGCAACCCCTTCGACTGCAGCATGCCAGGCCTCCCTGTCCATCACCAACTCCCAGAGCTTACTCAAACTCATGTCCATCAAGTTGGTAATGCCATCCAACTATCTTATCCTCTGTCGTCCCCTTCTCCTCCTGCCTTCAATCTTTCCCAGGATTAGGGTCTTTTCAAATGAGTCAGTTCTTCGCATCAGGTGGCCAAAGTATTGGAGTTTCAGCTTCAGTATCAGTCCTTCCAATGAATACTCAGGACTGATTTCCTTCAGGATGTACTGGTTGGATCTCCTTGCAGTCCAAGGGACTCTCAAGAGTCTTCTCCAACACCATAGTTCAAAAGCATCATTTCTTTGGCACTCACCTTTCTTTATGGTCCAACTCTCACATCCATACATGACTACTGGAAAAACCATAGCTTTGACTAGATAGACCTTTATTGGCAAAGTAATATCTCTGCTTTTTAATATGCTGTCTAGGTGGGTCATAGCTTTTCTTCCAAGAAGCAAGCATCTTTCAATTTCATGGCTGCAGTCACCATCTGCAGTGATTTTGGAGCCCCCCAAAATAAAATCTGACACTGTTTTCACTGTTTCCCCATCTATTTCCCATAAAGTGATGGGACCAGATGCCATGATCTTCGTTTTCTGAACATTGAGCTTTAAGCCAACTTTTTCACTCTCCTCTTTCACTTTCATCAAGAGGCTCTTTAGTTCTTCTTCACTTTCTGCCAGAAGGGTGGTGTCATCTGCATATCTGAGGTTATTGATATTTCTCCCGGCAATCTTTATTCCAGTTTGTGCTTCATTCGGCCCGGCATTTCACATGATGTACTCTGCATATAAGTTAAATAAGCAGGGTGACAATATACAGCCTTGACTTACTCCTTTCCCAACTTGGAACCAGTCCATTGTTTCATGTCCAGTTTTAACCGTTGCTTCCTGACCTTCACACAGATTTCTCAGGAGGCAGGTCAGGTGATTTGGTATTCCCATCTCTTGAAGAATTTTCCAGTTTTTTGTGATCCACACAGTCAAAGGCTTTGGTGTAGTTGATAAAGCAGAAGTAGATGTTTTTCTGGAATTCTCTTACTTTTCGATGATTCAATGGATGTTGGTAATTTGATCTCTGGTTTCTCTGCCTTTTCTAAATCCAGCTTGAACACCTGGAAGTTCATAGTTCATGTACTGTTGAAGCCTGGCTGGGAGAATTTTGAGCATTACTTTGCTAGCGTGTAAGATGAGTGCAATTGTGTGGTAGTTTGAACATTCTTTGGCTGCCTTTCTTTGGGATTGGAATGAAAACTGACCTTTTCCAGTCCTGTGGCCACTGCTGAGTTTTCCAAATTTGTTGGCATGTTGGATGCGGCACTTTCACAGCATCCTCTTTTAGGATTTGAAATAGCTCAAGTGGAATTCTATCACCTCCACTAGCTTTGTTCGTAGTGATGCTTCATAAGGCCCCCTTTGACTTCACATTCCAGGATGTCTGGCTCTAGGTAAGTGATTACACCATTGTGGTTATCTGGGTCATGAAGATCTTTTTTGTATAGTTCTTCTGTGTATTCTTGCCACCTCTTCTTAATATCTTCTGCTTCTGTTAGGTCCATACCATTTCTGTCCTTTATTGTACACATCTTTGCATGAAATGTTCCCTTGGTATCTCTAATTTTCTTGAAGAGATCTCTAGTCTTTCCCATTCTATTGTTTGGGTAAGAGTATATTCAGCTTTAGAGGATACTGCCAGTTTTCCAAGGTGATTGTGCAACCTACACTCCCTATAGTAGTGTATGTGAATTTATGTATTTACTACTGGTATAAAGAAATACAATCAGTTTTTGAATAGTGTCCTTAGATTCAGCAGTTTTAGAAACTGACTTATTGAAGTAATTTTTTGTGTATGATTTTTAGGATTATACTATAGATGGTCCATATATTTCATAAATATACTGCATTATTTTACTTACAAAAATGTACACCTACCCATAGTTTAACAAGTTCCCTGCAAATTCAGTATTTATTTTGAATCAACTTAATTATCATTGAATACTAAACACTGGGCATATCCTTGGTTACTGGAAATACAATAATGAATAAGATATAGCTTTAGTACTGACAGTCTGGTAGAATTCAGATGTTTTCAAGTTATCATATCCTTCTCCTTCCAATCACAGGCATAATTTTTCAGATTTAGTCTTCCACCAATTGCTTAGCTCTGTGATTTTAGCCTGTCACTTAATCTTTCTGAATGTCAGCTTTCTCCTCCATAAAATAAGGAATTGAATCATGATCCCTTTCAGTCTACAATTCTTAATGTTATTGCTGAAGTTCTCTCAGTTCAGGGCTAAGATCTTCTCTGGGCTTTTTGAGTTCTGGAGTAGACCCCAGCCCCAGAGCCTATCTGAAGTCACCTCAGCTCCTTTGCTCTTGATCACTTCATGCTCCAAAATAAATAAAAACTTTTTTTTCCACTGCCCCACCCCTCCTACCCTGGCTATCCCAGTTTCTCTGACACTTAAAACATCCACACCCTGGAGAGAAGGGAACCCTCCTACTCGGGAAAATAAGCTGGTACACCCACTCTGAAGAATAGTATAGAGGTTCCTTAAAAAAACTAAAAGTAGAGCTACCGTATGACCCTGCAATCCTACTCCTGGGGATATGTCTGGAGAAAACCATGATCTGAAAGGTTATGTGCACCCTAATGCTCATTGCAGCACTGTTTACAGTAACCAACGTGGAAGCAACGTAAATGTCCACTGACAGATGAATGGATAAAGAAGGTGTGATACATATACTGGGGCTTCCCTGACGATGGCTCAGTGGGTAAAGAATCCACCTGCAGTGTAGGAGACACTGGTATATATATGATGCAATACTACTTAACCATTAAAAAGAATGAAATAATGCTATTTGCAGTAACATGGATGGACCCAGTGATTGTCATACTGAGTGAAGGAAGTCAGACAGAGAAAGATCAATATCATATGATATCACTTATATACAGAATACAAAAAAATGAACCAATGAATTCATATACAAAACAGAAAGAGATTCAGGGACTTAGAAAATAAACTCATGGCTGCCAGGGGGAAGGGACAGTTAGGGAATTTGGGATGGACATGTACACACTGCTATATTTAAAATTGATAACCAATAAGGACCTACTGTATGGCACATGGAACTCTGCTCAATGTTATGCGGCAGCCTGAACAGAAGGGGATTTGGAAGAGAATGTGTACAGTATATGTATGGCTGAATCCCTTTGCTGTTCACCTGAAACCATCACAACACTGTTAATCAGCTATGTCCCAATATAAAATAAAAAGTTAAAAAAAACACACACCCACACCCTATCACTTCAGCAAGTAAGATCTGTATCTCTCCTTTTTATCCAGCAATTTCAAAAAAATTTCCCCCTGTCAAAAAGCAGGAAAGGAAGACATTTAACACCTGCAAAGTACCTATTATATGACTCAGTTGTGCCAGGAAACTGACTTGAATTTATCTCATTATAATCCTTACAAAAATCATACATAGAACAAGGTAATCATTTTTATATGCCCATTTTACAGTTAAGGAAATTTATGAGGGAGATTATTTTTTCTTAAATCACTGTCATGGGTTAAACTGTGCCCCCTGCAAATTCATATGTTAAAGTCCTAATCTGTTGCTCAGAATGTGACTATGCAAGAGATGAGAGACTTTGAAAGGTGACTGCATTAAAGTGAAGTGTTTGTTGTGACAAGTGGGAAAAAAAGTGAAGTGTTCATGGTGGGTCCCAATTCAATATGACTAGTGTCCTTATAAGAGGAGGAAATTAGGACACAGACCTGTGTATGCACAAAGGAAGGACCATGAGAAGACAGAGAAAGAAGACAGCCATCTTCAAGTCAAGGAGAGAAACCTCAGAGGAAATCATCCCCGTCAATACCTTCATCTTGGACTTCTAACCTCCAGAACTATGAGAAAATACATTTCTGTGGTTTGAGCCATCCAGGCTGTGGTACTTTGTTATGGTAGCCTTAATCAATACAATCACTAATATTCTTATTCCATTAATAAATACACAGGAAAGCATTTTTTAAGAGTAAAAAAGGAAAAAAAATTTTATGAACTTTAAAAAAACGTCAGGGCTGGAATGAAAAAGCACCCCTGAATACACCTGTTTCTAAGCTGCGCTACAAATCTTACCTTTTTTGCAGCCTCAGCTGGAAGGGAAAACAGTTTTCCTTAGAATTTAAAGAGCTCCAGAGAGGGCACAGTCTGCAGATAGCTAAGCCATGATTTGCTCAGGTTATTTTTGCCCCCAAATCCATGGTCTACCCACCATATCAGGTCTTCCCAGCATGTCACACTGGTTTATTAAGCAGTAGCCACAGGATCAGTTTTCTTTCACTTTATACAATTTACAGGATTAACTTTTGTTCCCCAACTCCTCCATCCCTGTCCCACAGTAATTACTTCTGCCCAGTATAAATTTCTTAATCGCTCTTCTGGAGGTCCACATTGTATGATTCTATTATGATTTCCTCTAAGTATTTAGTCCAAAACTGTGAGATATATGTACCCTCTACTAAATTCTATACTTTAATGGGTTGTAATACAGTAAATTTCCGTTATATAGGACATCTTCTATGTTTAAAGTGTCTGGCCAACTCATGGTCCACTATTTTTGTGACCTTTACTTGATCATCTACACCAATGTTGTCTGTCTTGGAAGGTAAACTCCAAGAGTAGGGACTGCCTGCTTAACCTGCTGCATGTACTCATAGGCCCTACAAAGCTGGACTGGAGTCCAATGTTGGTGATGATCTCCTCTCTATTATGGGAAGAAAAAGGAAAGTACAAACTAACCTTTAATGATGATTCTCTTCTATAAACTACAGATGAAGATTCTGTTCATATTCTTAAAATATCTCAATAAAACTGCCATAAACTCAGTAAAAGAATTTGAGATGTAAATAAGTGGGCCTATATCATCAACATTATCAAAAAGCAAAGTGCCAGGATCCATTCTAAACTCTCTGTATTTAATTATTAATAATATTCTTATTAGTGCCTACCACTCTAAAAAGCAGGCATTCTTCTTCTTCTCATTTTACAGAGGAATAAAGAAATAAAGCACAGAGAAGTTACGAAACTTGCCCAGTGTCAAAGAGCAGAAAAGTGGTAGGATTCAACCCAAGCATTTTGGTTGCAGTGTTCATGTTCTTAACTACTTTGCCATACTGACACCTTAGGGTATGTTCAAGCAATCAGGGCTCTTGCTTGGATATACAAAGCAACTGAATGTTCACATAGGCTTACTGGGAAGTTGTGATACTCTGTTAGCCTGCTGGAGAAAAGTCCTACTTTTGTTGTTCATATATGCTAACTGAGTAAGGCCTCTAGTCTTGACGGTTATCTGGAGAAGCAGCGATGTTACAATGAACAGATCTGCTTATCTACATCCAACCTAACTTCACACAAAAATGACACTGGGCAGATTTTTAGAGATTCTGTTCAGCTATATCATATTGTACATAAGAACCTGGAAGTTTCCCTACAATGACTGAGATAATAGAAACAGATTTGTTTCAAGCCTGTAAGTCAGCAACTCCGCATGATTTCTTGTCATTTATTTATAATCTACTGTGTTGCACAAGGGTTAATGTGGCTTCATAAAAATATGGCATGTTGCTGCTGCTGCTGCTGCTAAGTCGCTTCAGTCGTGTCCAACTCTGTGCGACCCCACAGACGGCGGCCAACCAGGCTCCCCCGTCCCTGGGATTCTCCAGGCAAGAACACAGTAAATTCAATTTCACCATCTAATTTTCAGGGTTAGCTAATACACAAGTAAAGAGTAATTTGACAAAATCTAACAAAGCTTTAATTGCATAGAACCTTTGATCCAGAAGTTCCATTTATAGGAGTCTAACCTACAGAAACACTGACTCATGTGATTAAACATTTGTAAACAGGTTTTTTAAGCACTATCTGAAAAGCAAATAACTAAAATAAACCTAAGTATACAAAAATAGCAGATTAGTTATAAAAATGACAGTGCAGCCATAATGTGAACTACAAAGCAGCCATTTAAAGAATAAGATGGAGTCATATTTGGGATCAAAAGATCTCCAGGATATTTACAATGGATAAAAGCACAAGTCAGATTAAGACGTAACTATTGTAACCCCATTGATTTACAACAAAACAAAACTGTATATTTAGGTAATATATATAGAGATATATATATGCATAAATGCTTGAAAAGATACACTAAACTTTTTCCTGCTTAAAGTTATATAATTGACATATAAGTTTCAGTTGTATAACTGATATACTTGGTATATTGCAAAAATTACCACAGTAGCATTGGTTAACACCTCCACCACACTATATAATCATCCTTTTATTTTGTGGTAAGAATATACTTACTCTCTTAGCAACTTTCCAATATATAATAAAATATCCTTAACCATAATCACTATACTGTACATTTAATCATCTCATAACTGAAAACTTTGTACCTTTTAACCAACATTTCCTCATTTTCCCCATCTTCAAGCCCCTGGAAAACACCATCTATTCTGTTTCCAACAGTTCAGATTTTTTAGATTCCACACATAAGTGATATCTAGTACCTGTCTTTCTCTTCTCTGATTTATTTCACTTAGCATAATGTCCTCAAGGTTCATCTATTTTGTCACAAATGGCAGGATTTCCTTCTTTCTCACGGCTGAAAAATATTCCCCTGTGTGTGTGTATGAGAGAGAGAGAGACAGACAGACAGAGAGACAGCACTTTTATCCATTCACCCACTGATTGAAACTTAGGTTGCTTCTACATTTTCACTACTATGAAAAATGCTGCAAGGAACATGGGGATGCAAGCATCTCTAGGGAAAATGATTTCATTTCCTCTGAATAAACACCCAGAAGTGGGACTGCTGGATAATATGCCAGCTCTATTCTTAATTTTCTGAGCAACTTCCACACTGTTTTCCATAGTGGCTGCAACAATTCACAGTCCCATTGGCAGTACGTGAGGATTCCCTTCTCTCCACATTCTCAACATCTATCTCTTATCCGTTTGAGAGCAGCTGTTTTAATGGATGAGAGGTGATATATCTCTGTCATTTTGATTTCCATTGCCCTGATGTGATTATTGATTCTGAGCATCTTTTCAGATACTTGTTGGCCATTTGTATATCTTCTTTGGAAAAATGTCTATTCAGTTCTTCTGCCCATTTTTAGAAGTATCCTATTAACAGTGTACTACTCGCCTATTTTTCCCTTCAGATCGGTTAGTATTTGCTTAATATACTTAGTTGCTCCAATACTGCATGCATATGTATTTATGATGGTTATATCTTGGGATGAATTGATCCTTTTATCATTATAATGATTTTCTTTGCCTCTTATTGAAGCTTTTTTATTTAAAGTCTACTTTGATATACGTATAGCTATCCCTACTCTTGGTTTCCACTTGTACTGAATATCTTTTTCAATCCCTTCACCTTGAGCCCATGTGTCCTTAAAGCTCAAGTGAGTCTCACGTAGGCAGCATATAGTTTGGTCTTTTTTTTTTTTTAATTTATTTTTAAACTTTACATAATTGTATTAGTTTTGCCAAATATCAAAATGAATCCGCCACAGGTATACATGTGTTCCCCATCCTGAACCCTCCTCCCTCCTCCCTCCCCATACCATCCCTCTGGGTCATCCCAGTGCACCAGCCCCAAGCATCCAGTATCGTGTATCGAACCTGGACTGGCAACTCGTTTCCTACATGGTATTTTACATGTTTCAATGTCATTCTCTCAAATCTTCCCACCCTCTCCCTCTCCCACAGAGTCCATAAGACTGTTCTATACATCAGTGTCTCTTTTGCTATCTTGTACACCGGGTTATTGTTACCATCTTTCTAAATTCCATATATATGCGTTAGTATACTGTATGTTTTTCCTTCTGGCTTACTTCACTCTGTATAATAGGCTCCAGTTTCATCCACCTCATTAGAACTGATTCAAATGTATTCTTTTTAATGGCTGAGTAATACTCCATTGTGTATATGTACCACAGCTTTCTTATCCATTCATCTGCTGATGGACATCTAGGTTGCTTCCATGTCTTGGCTATTATAAACAGTGCTGCAATGAACATTGGGGTACACATGTCTCTTTCCCTTCTGGTTTCCTCAGTGTGTATGCCCAGCAGTGGGATTGCTAGATCATAAGGCAGTTCTATTTCCAGTTTTTTAAGGAATCTCCACACTGTTCTCCATAGTGGCTGTACTAGTTTGCATTCCCACCAACAGCTATCCAGCTACCCTATACCTTTTGACTGGAGAGTTAATCTATTTACATTTAGAGTAATTATTGATAGAAGAGGACTTATTACTGCCATCTTGTTAAGTTTTATAGTGCTCTTTTCCCCTCTTTCCTCTCTAGCTGCCTTCCTTTGCAAACAGATGATTTTCCTTAGTGGTATGCTATAACTCCCTTCTCTTTATTGTCTGTGAACCTACTCTAGGTTTTTGTTTTGTGGTTACCATGAGGCTTACATAAAACATATTATGCATACAGCAGTCTATTTTACACTGATAACTTAACTTCAATCACATGCAAAAACTCTACCCTTTTACTATCCATCTTTTGTTTTTGATGTCACAATTCACCTATTTTATATTGTATGTCCATTAACAAATTATTGTTGCTGTAGTTATTTTTAATACTCTTTCCATTTAACCTTTATACTAGAGCTAAATGGCTAACACACCATCTTACAGTATTAGGGTATCCTGAATTTGACTATGTACTTATCTCTACCAGTGTGTTGTTTATTTTCATATGTTTCATGTTACTAACTATTGTCCTTTCGTTTCACTTTGAACAATGCTCTTGTTTGAAGAGCATTTCTTGTCAGGCAGTTCTAGCAGTAATGTACTACCTCAGCTTCTGGTTGCCAGGGAAAGTTGCTATCTATACTGTATTTCAAAAGGATAACTCTTGGTTGGCCAGTTTTAATTTCAGCACTTTGAAATAAAACACATCCCACTCTCTCCTGGCCTGTAAGGTTTCCGCTGAAAAACCTACTAATAGCCTTACAGAGGTTCCCCTAATAAGACACAAGTTTCTTTTCTTTTGCAGCTTTTAAGATCCTCTCTGATTTTTGACCGTTTTATTATAAGGTGTCTTGGAGAGGATTCTTTAAGTTGAGATTGTTTGATGACTTAGAAGCTTCATGAATCTGGATATATAAATCTTTCCCCAGAACTGGGAAGTTTCTAGTCATTATTTCTTTAAATAAACTTTCTATTCCATTTCTCTCTCTTCTTCTTCTGGAACCCCAATAATTCACAGATTCTTTTGAAGGTATCTCATAGATTATGTAGTCTTTCTTTTCTTTATTCTCCAACTGAATAATTTTAAAGTTCCTGTCTTCAATCTCACTGATTCTTTCTTCTCCTTGATCAGCTATAATACTGAATGTTCTCTATTGCATGTTCTTTCATTTCATTCATTGTATTCTTCAGTTTCACAATTTCTGCTTCTTTTCTATGATTTTTATCTCTTTGTTAAACTTTTCACTTTATGCATTTTTTTCTTGATTTTGTTGAATTATCTTTGTGTGTGTTTTCTTATAGCTACTGAATTTCCTTAAAACAACTATTTTAAATTCTTTACGGAGTAAATCTCATACCTCCATATCTTTGGGGTCAGTTATTGGATGATTTCTGTGATCCTTTGGTGTCACACTTCCTTGACTTTTTATGTTCCCTGATGTTTTGTGCTGTCTTCATATTTTAAGTAGCAGTCGTCTCCTCTTAGCCTCATTGATGCTCAGTTGTGTCTGACTCTTTGTGACCCCATGGACCATAGATTCCACAGAATTCTCTAGGCCAAAATACTGGAGTGGGTACCCTTTACCTTCTCCAGGGGATCTTCCCAACCCAGGGATCGAACCCAGGTCTCCCGCATTGCAGGCAGATTCTTTACCAGCTGAGCCACAAGGGCCACCCAAGAATACTGGAGTGGGTAGCCTATCCCTTCTCCAGTGGAGCAGTCATCTCCTCTGCTGCTGCTGTTGCTAAGTCGCTTCAGTCGTGTCCAACTCTGTGTGACCCCAGAGACAGCAGCCCACCAGGCTCCCCCATTCCTGGGATTCACCAGGCAAGAACACTGGAGTGGGTTGCCATTTCCTCCTCCAATGCATGAAAGTGAAAAGTCAAAGTGAAGTCGCTCAGTCGTGTCTGACTCTTAGCAACCCCATGGACTGCAGCCTACCAGGCTCCTCCATCCATGGGATTTTTCAGGCAAGAGTACTGGAGTGGGGTGCCATCGCCTTCTCCAGTCATCTCCTCCAGTCTTTACTAATTGCTTTAAGGACAGAAATATCTTCCATCAGCCCTAGTAGAGATGTCAAGGCTTTCTCAGATCTTCTAAGGCTACTGGGCTTCCCTGATAGCTCAGGTGGTAAAGAATTAGCCTGCAACACAGAAGACCCTGATTCGATTCCTGGGTCAGGAAGATCTGCTGGCAAAGGGACAGGCTACACACTCCAGTATTCTTGGATTTCCCTGTGGCTCAGCTGGTGAAGAATCCACCTGCAATGCAGGAGACCTGGGTTCTATCCCTGGGTTGGGAAGATCCACTGTAGAAGGGAAAGGGTACCCACTCCAGTATTCTGGCCTGGAGAATTCCATAAACTGTATATAGTCCTTGAGGTTGCAAAGAGTCAGAAATGACTGAGCAACTTTCACTTCACTCACTACTTGATGATTCTTGCTCCCTCTTGTGGAAGAATTCTTAAGCTTGTATGCCCTCTGTGGATCCTGTAACACACCAAGCCTAGTGCTGACAGCCTCCCTTCTGTTTTTCCAAAGATAAGACTAAAGCTCAAATTTGTGGTCTCTCCCTGGCCCACATTTTCAGGCTGATTTTCTGAACATGCTCACAAACCATGTGCCAAAGCTCTCTCTCACTAGCACCATTAGGGGCACTCACAGGGCACCAGTCTCAGAGTTGGGGGGTGGGATGAGAGGAGGCACCCCCTAGGCTGGGGGTGACTAGGGCCATGTGAGGGGGATGTGTGGGCAAGGTGTCCCCCATAGCTGGCAGGCAAGCTTCTTAAAGGCGTCCATGAAGCAGTTAGTAGGATCCTCCTTCCTAGAATCCTATCTGCTGCTCTCTCAGCCTCTTCCCATGCGCCAGGCACACAGCTCACATTCAAGATCATCTCTCCTGGCCCCAAGCTGTGCAGCCTGTGGGAGAGTGATGTGGATAAAAAGTCAAAGTATTTCTCTTACCCTCTCCAATGAATGCAAAGTCTTATTTGTTTTTGTTCCAACAGCATGCTGGAACTTCTCCACTAAAAATCTGGACATCCACAAAAGCTCTCCCTTGTCCTTGGGCGACTGTTTAATATAGTGTGTTCAGGGGCTCCCAGAACATGGTCAGGATGGCTGGAGCTGGTTCATGGCCACTGTAGGGTCCACAGCCAAGACCGAGGTCTACATATGTGTTTCCTGACAGATGGGTGGGCAGTGTCCTCCAAGGTCCCTTGGTGTATGGTGCTGAATCTCACAAAGTTACTTTTGTCTATGGATGGATGCCAAATTATTGGCAGTGGAGGGGGGAACATGAACACAAGGTCTCTTATTTAGCCTTGGTGCTGATGTCAATTCTCCACATTCCATTTTTAAGAGTGGTTACTCCTGGGGAGGAAAGTAGTAATGAGGTCAGGGTGGAAGGTGGGAGAAAATGGGGAGAAAGTAGTGAAGGGGGAGATTTCAATATATAGTGTATATATATATATATATATATATATATACACGCTAAACTGATGTTTGGACTTTTTAACTTAATATATTCACTTATCTTTCATGAAATTGTATAAAAGGAAAGATTTTACAGAATTCCATGTATTGTGCCCAAATAGTGGTGCCTGGAAAAAGCTGATAGCTATCTTACAGATATCATAGCTATTATACATTTCCAGCTTTGTCATAACAAACAGAATTTTAATTAATGTTCCATTGTTCTCCCACTATTTACTTTATCCAAGAAAACCAGAGTTCTCATTCTGGAAGTTAAAAAAAGAAAATCATAGAATGATATACAACAGACTAGAAAAAGTCGATGCCTATACCTCTTGAGAATCCTTTTTATAAGCATGTGAAGTGAAAGTTGTTCAGTCATGTCCAGCTCTTTGCGACACCAAGAACTATGCAGTCCATGGAATTCTCTAGGCCAGAATACTGGAGTGGATCAGATCAGATCAGATCAGTCGCTCAGTCGTGTCTGACTCTTTGCGACCCCATGAATCACAGCACGCCAGGCCTCCCTGTCTATCACCAACTCCCGGAGTTTACTCAGACTCACGTCCATCGAGTCAGTGATGCCATCCAGCCATCTCATCCTCTGTCGTCCCCTTCTCCTCCTGCCCCCAATCCCTCCCAGCATCAGAGTCTTTTCCAATGAGTCAACTCTTCGCATGAGGTAGCCAAAGTACTGGAGTTTCAGCTTTAGCATCATTCCTTCCAAAGAAATCCCAGGGCTGATCTCCTGTAGAATGGACTGGTTGGATCTCCTTGCAGTCCAAGGGATTCTCAAGAGTCTTCTCCAACACCACAGTTCAAAAGCATCGATTCTTCAGCGCTCAGCCTTCTTCACAGTCCAACTCTCACATCCATATATGACCACTGGAAAAACCATAGCCTTGACCAGACGGACCTTTGTTGGCAAAGTAATGTCTCTGCTTTTGAATATGCTATTTAGGTTGGTCATAACTTTCCTTCCAAGGAGTAAGCATCTTTTAATTTCACGGCTGCAGTCACCACCTGCAGTGATTTTGGAGCCCAGAAAAATAAAGTCTGACACTGTTTCCACTGTTTCCCCATCTATTTGCCATGAAGTGATGGGACCGGATGCCATGATCTTCGTTTTCTGAATGTTGAGCTTTAAGCCAACTTTTTCACTCTCCATTTTAACTTTCATCAAGAGGCTTTTGAGTTCCTCTTCACTTTCTGCCATAAGGGTGGTGTCATCTGCCTATCTGAGGTTATTGATATTTCTCCCGGCAATCTTGATTCCAGCTTGTATTTCTTCCAGTCCAGCGTTTCTCATGATGTACTCTGCATAGAAGTTAAATAAACAGGGTGACAACATACAGCCTTGACGTACTCCTTTTCCTATTTGGAACCAGTCTGTTGTTCCATGTCCAGTGGATAGCCTTTCCCTTTTCCAGGGGATCTTCCCAACCCAGGGATCAAACCCAGGTCTCCTGCATTGCAGGCAGATTCTCTTTACCAGCTGAGCCACAAGCAATGCTTGCTACCAAACGCAAACTGCAGCTCCTATAAGCTTTCATTTTCTCCCACAAAAAGGAACTGTGTAATACATTCCCAGGTGAACAGGAACTTACCACTATATATGTAGTTTTGCAAACTCTATTTTTTCAAATTGAATAAATTTATCCACAATATTTTTCCTTCTCCTAAACAATAATCAGAGGTAAATAACTTTTCTATCTCAAAATATATAACTGCACTATAAATATGCAAAGTCCATAATGCACACAATTCATTCACACTATAATCACAACTTCCAGAATAATAAGAAAAATGAAACCTCAATAATATATTTCTATTTTCAGAGAGTTCATTATGAAGACTTTCAGTAACCAGGGCAGCATTTATAAATATTCTAAACTCTGGTTCTGCTCTTTCTTCATTGTATTTGCTCAACTTTTTGTCACTTCACTGTTCATTGGCACTTTTATTTGAAGATGAAAAGAGGAAGGGAAAGAAGACAAATGCAATCTTTCAGCTTATTCTTATCACTGATAAAAGATCTGAAGAGTAAAGTTTAAGCTATTAGCTAAAACAATATTGAGATATCACTATATTTATCATTGCATATAACCAAAGGTAAAGGATAAAAAGTACCTTATTGATAAAAGCAACTGAAAATATAATTAATTCTACCCAATGACAGTAAGATTATAATATATAAATATAATGAATATATAATGTTAATACACACACACACACACCGTGCAACATGGTTTGGAAGAAAGAACTCTCAATAAAAAGCAGGAAACCTAGAGTCGGCTCTGCCAGTAGCTGGGTGACCTTACGCATGAGTCAGTTACCTCCACTGCACCACAAGGCGGTAAGATAAACGTTTCTCCTTCAAACTGACACCCTGTACGTACACGCATATATACATGCTTTTATTTACAGGCAAGGCGGGCACTCACTAGCTCATACCAGTATGGCATGACGGGCTGTTCATAGGCCAGCACCTGTTCCGATTGGTCTGTCAATGCTGTACCAGTTGTTAAACAGTGTGAATTATCATCCTATTTACAACCACCCCCAAATTACAAAATGTCTAACATGTATATCCCTGTGTTTGCAGTCTGCCTTCCACACATAGTGAGGATATTCCAAAGTTAAATAGGCCCTCCTTAATCTCCAGTTAAAATTTAAGAGCACAATTCCTTTCCAACTCCCTTTCTCCTCTTTCAAAAAGAGTTTCTGTACATTTTCTGTTCTGTATTTCTCATCTCTCACTACTCATAACTTATTTAGTTCCATGCCAGGTAACTTCCCACATACACTGAAACTATTTTTAGCTTCCCTCCTCTGCTTTCACCTTCTCCCTTCTAAACCTTGTGCAGTTTTCTCAAGAAAGCCTCTGCTTCATTCCAATTAGAGCACGATAGTATCATATCATAAGCATGATTATTAAACTAAGAATGATGGTAGTGATACATCCAAATAGAGAAATTAAAAGGCCAAACACATAAAACAAAAAACAAAACACAAAGAAAGCAAAAAAAAATTTTTTTAATTTTAAAGGCAAAACAAAGCTCCAGTTTCATCGACCTTCTGAAATTTGTAGACACTTAAAAGGAGTCCATTCAAAATTCACATAAATTTCCATGTCATTCACTCATCCCCCCAAATTACCAGCAGTATAGAAGATAGAAAACTTATTTAGAATTTGTGCTTTATTTTAATACACCGTTGTTTTATATAACTGTTAACACTGTAATCTCCCAACATACATTTAATCATTCTTCACTCATTTTGTACTGTAGCATGATATTTTTCCTATAATTATTTATTGGTGTTTCTAATTCTAAATTGACTAGAATTTGATTTCCTTGATGGCAAGATTCATCTCAGGACAATATTCCTCACTGCAACAGTGACTAAGCATTATTAAGTGCATGTCAAAATCTAAATATTTTATCTTCTATTTTATCTTACAAAGGTGTAATATTTGAGCTTCTTGGGCAATCACACTTCTGTAGACTAGCTAGCTTAGGACTTAAAACTTGCCCAAAGTCAATAACAGAGCCAGGTTCACAACAGACAGCCTTCTCAATCCATTGTTTTTTCTGTTATATCATGGAAACCATGTAAATATGTGACATGACTACATGGTTTCTTCTACTTTCAGTTTTAAGAGTTTTAATAATTTAAGTTATTTT
Source organism: Bos indicus x Bos taurus (assembly GCF_003369695.1). Taxonomy (NCBI): domain Eukaryota; kingdom Metazoa; phylum Chordata; class Mammalia; order Artiodactyla; family Bovidae; genus Bos; species Bos indicus x Bos taurus. The sequence goes on from NC_040084.1 coordinate 41,848,275, forward strand.
AGACATTATGCCAGAGTTTATTCAGTTGATGAGCTATATCTTTATAATCTATGAAACCCAGCAATTATTATTCATTCACTATTGGCTGAGGAATACACTAAAAGGACTTCCACATGTCTTTAGAAACAAATTACAAAATTTACATTTAATAACCACAAAAACAAATTGAACACTAACCACAGATATTAAGGGTACATTCTAATTACACATTAAGAAGTCTTTTCTATTAAGTCTAATTTAAGTGCCAATCTACATTTTGTTCTTACTAATTTTATGTGCTTGTCTGTATATTCATTGTCTCAATAACCTACATATACTATTTAACACCAACTTAAAAATGGGAGGTATAGATCAGTTACTATAATCAGTAGTAAATAAATATATAAAGTATTTTGGACCAAGCACCCCTGAAATACTATAATTTTGAGAAAGAAGCTAAACTTATTATAGCAGAAAAATATTTCTTGGATATCTTGAAGGCTTAAAAACTTGGCCAAACTATTGTTCAATATGCATACAGTTTGCGTCTTCATGCTCAGATGTTGTTGAAACAGCAGACTTAAAAGAAATAATGTCAATGAATCCTACCAAGCACTATACATGACCTCTGGGGTAATTAGCAATCATTCAAAAGCAACAAGACTAAAATGTTCTATTCTTTATTACTGTCAGCTCTTATCTTGATCAGCATTTTAATAAAGATGGTTCGTTTCTAAGACAGTTTCATGAATCAGTCATAATTACATTCTGACATGCAGTGAATAGTAAAGCAAAACTAAATATCACTTCATCAACCTTTCTAACCTTTATGCAAGTATTAACTGTAAATAATTTTTACACAATCCTACAACAGAAAATCTGCATATTTCTTAGCTTTGTACATACTTTACCCCAAATGAATTTCCTGTGACCTATACCTGAAAAACACAATCAGCCATAATTATCCAGTTTTGTGAGATGTTCAGGTGTTGCCTTTCAGAGTTCAAATCAACTTCAAGTATAAAAGGCTACTTTATTCTACAAATGGCACAATATGCAAAACGGGTTAAGTAGCCAAAGCATCTCAGAGCATTGTGGCTTGAAAGAAGTCTATCCAGAATCAAAATGTCAGAACAAAAATACACTAAAGCAAAGCAGTACTTATAAAAATAGATTCACAGATTACACATTAAGAAATGGATCACTGACAACTACTGCAGAAAATCTTTTAAATAAAATATGCTAAAAGAAGGATATTAATTAGAAGGAAATCTGAACACTGAAGTATCTGAAGGGCAAATTTTTAAAAAATACAATTCCAAAAGAGCTGATGGAACAGGGTAAAAATTAATCAGAAATGTAAACTTAGAGATACTATTCTGATATTGAAGATAATATGTAAAGTGTTTTAGCCACTCCCACTAATTTCTCTTTTTGCTGAGGACTAATTTTTTAAAATATTTTAGATAGTCAAAAGTAACATAATTCAACTACCTGAATAAATTGTTATTACATTTTAGATGATTTACTGTCTCAGGTCTTAGAAAATTTGAAAATAAATGCAATGCTTTCTCAAGGATATTTCTTGTGTTTCCAGTAGTAGATATAGAATACCCATACAGAACCAGATTCCCAAACCTGGATTTCCAATAAGTACCTCAAGTTAAGTAAAGTTTATGGTAAATCTACTGAGTGATATTTTTAAACCAAACTGATTTCCATTTAAAAACTTAACTACAGTGAAATAGAAACATAGTTATCATTTTACTTTGTGTAATTTCAATTTGAAAAGTAAATTCTTTTGAAAGTCAATCTAAAATCACTATATGTTTTCTCATGCATATTATAAAGCAGCCTCACTAAAATGTTACCAATATGAGGCAAAAAGTAATATAATAAGCATCTTTTATACATGGAATTAAAAACAAAAAAAAATAAGTCTTTAATGTGATAATTTTTGTTTGACTCTTCTATTAAGTTTTCTTGAACATTATTCCTTTATCTTATTGGAGGCACAAGCAAAGCAGAGAAAAGAAGTTTTGATTCAAGAAAACAGATTTCCCAGAAAGGAAAAAAAAAAATGTGATTAAGATTTAAACAAAAGCTAAAGATGGCTTCCTCTGAGCACTGATGAGGTCTGCTGCTACCTCATTACTAGCAACCGAAAACTTGTGATGCATTTTGTTTCAAGAGAATCCAAAAGTCCTAGCTATAAAGCAGACAGGGGAGTGCGAATCCATTCACTCTTTCTGTATCACCACCATTATGTAAGCAGTATAAAACACTGCCTTTATGCTGCCAAGCCACAATGACTCTTCCTACATCAAAGGATTTTCACCACTAGGGTTTTTTCTTCAAAATTTATTCAAGCTAAGGGCAGAGAGACAACAATTCATACACGCTAATTACGTCTAATTATCTATTCCCTTTTCTGACCAGCTCCGGCCAGTGTTATTTGCTATCTGGATTTCTCACAACCTCCCTTTGCCCTGTCCATCCAGCCCAGCAGTGAAGGCTTTGAAGAAAACAGTCATGGCTTTTTAGAGTTTTCTCAATATAGAGTTCAAGCAAATTAAATAATTATTCTGTTAGTTTTGACACATTTATGCGTTAAATATGAGGACCTCTTGGTTAATTTGGCAAATTCCTCACATCTCTTCATGGCTGGAATCATAGTAACACCCTCTCTTACAGGAGCTTCTCCTCAGGCTTTCTTTTCATGATCTAAATGAAATGTTTATTGGATTAAAGTTCTTCTCTGCAGACCTCCATGGTGGCCTATGACAAAGAGCTTAAAAGTTCTATTAATTGGCTTGAGTTTTCAGGGAGGGGAAAGGGAGAATTTTATTTCACATTACATCACTAGCCAAGAAAATTGCCACATGTAATTAAACTAATTTGTCTCATGAGTCAAAGAAACAACTAATTCATATTTAAGACACACTTCCCTTAAACCATTTTCGTCATCAAAGAATTGATTTCTTGTAATTTAACCAAAAATAACTATTTATTATTCTAAGAGAAGAGAATTCAGGACCTAAATAGTACGTGTTTTACATATAAGCAATACCTTGCTATATTCCAGTTTGATATAAATATGTAGTTATATATATTTTATACATAATTATACAGATACAAATATATATTTAAATATTTCATGGGAAATCATTATTCTCATTTTATATAAGATATTTATGGGAAATAATATTTTAAAAGGCATACACCCCAAGTTACATTTACATAGGTAGGCTCAGACTAATAGAAGGTATACATTCTGGTATGAAGATGGACAAGAATTACATTTTAAGTCCTTTAACAACAATTTTTATTCTAGATACTTCTTAATTTCATGGACACAGCACAAAACACTACTACATATAAAGCTTAGTGCTTGTACTGAAGCCAATTTTTAAAAAATATTTTTCCTCAAATATATATAAAATAGGTTTATAAAAATATCTCAGGTAATTTAAGTACTTTATTTGCCTCAAACTTGGCAATTATAGGAATATTTTACAAGTCAAACAGTAATTTTTATATCTTAAAATATTAAATACTAAAATTCAAATGAATACTTCAGTGATTTGTAGGGGAAAGCCAAAACTCTTTTCACTTTTGGAGTTCAGTTTACTACTTTTGTTCTGTTTTTTGTTTCTTTCAATCTTAAGTATTAAAAAGCCAACTCATAAGTAAAGACATTATCACACTAACAAAGGGTTAATCCTTGCTAGGCTGACTCAGGTGACAACACAGTAGAGGTCAGCGGGGCTGACACTGACCTCAAAGGCTGATTCTGATTATTTAGCCCTGTGAAAGCTCCAGTATTGAAAGTGGTAATGAACAAACTGACAAATCAATTTCACCAATGAAATGAAAATTGTGGCAGGAAAAAAACGCAAACATACACTTAGCAAGTCTATAAATCCTAATGCAGGTGGCTGAACAAAGGCTGAACACTGAAGCACTTTATATAAGGGTTATACACAATTTTGCTAGTTTATAACTAGAGATCACACCATGGTAATAGCCTCAAAGAGTTCACAGTAGGTATAAAATCCCTCAGGAAAAATTCCTCAGGAAACAAAAACACAAACGCTAGTACCTAGCTAAATTTATTTTAAGTTTTAAATAAAGGATGCATAACAGCTTAGAAACATTAACAACCAAGTAGAAGAAATGAAGTCATTGCTTGAACATTAAACAAATATTATAAAAATCATAATAATAACAAAACTATTACTAACTTAGATTACAAAGTATTTTTATGTACTGCATATTTCAACTCAACAAATGTTAAACTAAAGCAGATTATGATGCTTTCCAAAGGGGCAAGTCTTCATCAGGAAAGGGAAAATTCACATTTATAAATGTTAATGTTAGTATCTTGTTTTTTTCTAATTTCTTCACCTGACACTCATCAAAGAGAGAATTATACTGTCGAATCCCTTGTTGGTTATTTTTGATCAACTTACAGTTATCATTTCAATAATCTATTAATCATCTAACTCTCTTAATTTTAAACAGAAATAAAAAACTTAAGAAATAGTTTTCTAAAATGTTACTATCAATGAGAGTTAAAGTGCTATATTATTGACAATAGAATCTATTACCGTGTGGCAAAAACACTACATTTTTATATTGCATAAGAATATTTCCCAAGGGGAATTATTTTAGATTTGTCCATACTGTTAAATGAAATAAGAAAATCATAAAAAGAAAGTTAATGAAATTCACACGGAGTTTTTTTTAACTCTAAAAATTATGATAGCATTTATCTCTTTCAGGGCTCATTACAGAATTTATCAAACAAAATGGTTGATGTGGGTGTAAGTGATGGAAGAGTGAACAGAGAGAGATTTTTTTTAACCCAAACAGAAAACATCCTCCAAAATATGAGAGTGCAAGATTTGACCAAATGGGAAGAGCAGTGTTTGCCAGGCAATTCATTTATCAAGGAGGCCAATAATAGTCTAGATGAAATTAACCCAAGAAACTTTCTTAGGATCAAAATATCAATTGGTCCCCTTTTTCTTTTAACTTCAGTAGTTTCAAATAATGCATGCAACGCAGTGAGATTATGTTCAAATTAAGACATTATTCTTTTTAAATGTATACAACAGAGACATTCTAACAAAGCTGATATTTCTCAGGTTACCAAATTATTTGAAGCTGATGCTGGCCCACTCTCTTGCCTTTAGTTCATCAAGCATTCTCCCTTCAGTCAACCATTTATCCAGCAAGTTCTCAAAATGTCACCTTCTCCAAGACCTACTAATGAATCTATGCTGACACGTTTTCCGCCACATAGAGCAAGTTTATAGAAAACAAGTGCTATTTAGTGTGTTATTTTTAACAGTTGTTTGTCTCTCTGGCCTTTGTATATTGCATAGATTAGGGGTAAGAAATTCTTTAAAAAGCCAGAGAGTAAACATTTCAGGCTTTAAAGACCATACTTCTCTGCCACAATCACACAACTCTGCAATGACAGTGGGAAAACAGAAATAGACAACATATAAAGAAACGTGCATTAAGCTTTTCAATAAAACTTTATTTACCAAAACAGGCACAAGTGAGATCTGACCACTGTCTGTAGTTTATTAACCCCTGGTACAGATTATCAGTCTACTCTAAAATACTGCAGTGCAGAGACTGAGACAGATGTATTTAATTTTATAAACTGGTGCTATGTAGATAACGACAAATGCTTTCACAACTGTATCTGTTCACATACTTCAAAAGAATTACCTAGGTTTTATTAAAATCAAGACAGAGATTCTTCAAGAATAAATCATCAAAATCAGAATATTAAGTGATATGAAGTTTCAAGTAGGCACAATAATCATAATATTAACCATCTTTTTATATAAATAAGGAAATGTTAACTGCCAAAATGTTTTTTTCTTTATACTTACATACAAAACATACTCTGCTTTTATTTTGGGTGAAGGGAATCTGAGTTTTAAATAAAATCCCAAACCTCAAGTAAACAGAAGAACAGTAGTTACTATTATATGAAAATTCAATGAGCTGAGTACTAAGCACAACATTTTTAATCTATATAATTCTCATGCTTTTCCCATGTGCTTTTTCCTCTAAGTTGAATGCCCTTTCCTGCTTTGTCTGGTAACTTATTTTTCATAACCTGCTCTTTGGAAATACTCCTGACATGTGCCATGTCCTCTACTCAAACTGCTAGTATGGGCTGAGGTCTCTTTTTTTATACTCTGCATTCTGTAGTTAGCTTAATTACAGAAGTTCACACATGAAATGAAAAAAAAAAAAAAAAAAAAAAACTTTATTGTCTGATTGTAGACAATACCGAAGACACTATTTAATCAAATTCAGTGACCACCACCAATATACTCTTACCATAATATCTCCATTAATAATTTATTAATTTTGACTGGGCAAAATCTTAGTTTGTTCAGGAAGCTTCATGAGGATTGCAATTTTTGCATTACCATATATCCAAAAATACACATTTTGGGCTTGGATTTTCATAACAGTGGCAGTTGACAAGAGGGTACATCTATTCTTTTTCAATTTAGTAAAAACTATTCTACACTATTTCAGAACCAACTTTAGGTGAAAAAGTCTCAGTCCAGCTTGATTTTTTTCCCCATTGGTTCTTCTTCTATATAACTGTAGGATTCTCTATCCTTTAAGTTTAATTTTACACCAGAAAAGCACATTATTCTTCTATTTTATCTTTATGTTTTCTTTTCTAGAAACACAAACTATGTGAATATTTGATCTGTTGTCTAGTTTCCATACTAACACCTTCGCTGTAATAGTTTTTAGTTTCTGACTATTTTGGCTTCATTTTGTGTGATTTCTTTTCATAAGTCTGATCTCTTTATCACTGGTTTTATTTCCAGTAGTGTTGATTCACTGACTTACTTTTAGTAAGATGCTTTTCACTTTTTAATGGGTCTGCCTTCAGTCTTTTCTTAGCTCTGCCAGCCTATTTTTCATCTAATCTTACAGTTTTTCATCTCTGGTTTCTTATTTCATTGGTACCATAACTTTAGTTTCTTTTAAAATATAGCAAAGTTTTAACTGGAAAAAATCTGCCATTTCCTGGGATAATTCTTCTAAAGCAAGTTTTCATGTGTTCTTACTTGTTTAGTTCATGCCTACCTTTCCCCCATCTACTCCTGATACTTCCTTCTTATTGCTGCCATTTCATTTTTTCAATAGTCTCTACATGGAACCCATGTTCAGTTCATTTTACCTTCTGCTGATTTCTCAGTTTTGAATATGGGTAGTCTTATTCAGGTCTGCTGATTTTCTAGGAAGGGTGGGTAAAAATTTACTTACACTAAAAAGTTTTTATTATAAAAATAATTCAATATCATTCCAGAAATCTCTGAAAGGTCTAAAACAGATAATTTTAATCATCTATAATCTTATCATTCAGAAAAAAGTTCTGTTTACATTTAGGGATATTTATTTTCAGTATTTTCTATGTATATATATTATTTCCAAGAAGAGTAATAGATATACTTACGTTGTATTTTTCCACTCATATTATCCTTGAGCATTATTCTACATTATCACACAATTTTTGAAAATGTCATTCTAAATAACTATATTATTTCCCCTCATGTGACCATACTATAATTTACTTAACAAATCCTCTAAACATGGGAGAGAAAGACATTCCCATCACTGCTTTCTTTTTCCTTTCTTGTTATAGTTATTCCATTTATATTTTTGTATCTATGGAAAAATACGGCTGGGTTTCCAAATAACAAAAAGAAAAAAAAATTAAGGGTAGGAAAGGGAAGGAATTAAATTCAACCTGGCCAATTTTGTTGCCTATTAGCAATGATATATTAAAATATCACAAAAACTAAGGTTTGGGGTTTAAAAAAATGTATAGCTACAAAGATGTCTGAGAACCTTTTGTCACATTCTGTGAGCCTTCCCTTTATACTTTGTGTGTTTTATGCTACATGAAGAAACTATTTTTAGCATCTATTTTTCTTAGCTTCCCTGTTTATATTTTGGTATCTACGTACACCACATTACTTTAGATTCCCAGGTGGAGAAAATACTGCAAATCTACCTTCTCCTCAAATGTAAAATAAGACTATAAAGGGGAAAAAATTATTAACAGCATAAATCTTCAAAAAGTACTTTTTCCTACATCTATAAATATCTCAGAGAAATTAAAATCCTCTGGGAGCCTAAAACTGGTCAAGGAAACAGATGTTTGGATAGCACAGGGAATAAAGTTTGGCACTAACAATAGCTCCCACTGAAGTATATTTCAAAAAGATTGTCTGACTACATCTTCAGAATATTTGAAAATAAATGTTTTTACTCCTCCTTCTTGGTAAGAATTTTTGAGTTTTATGTCTTTAAAAAAATACAGTTCTATCCTTTCTTTGGATATGCTTTTATGGACGGTGAAAAATGTACCTGAGAATTACAGGAATTATATTTGGGCATATGTGCTTCTTTCTGATACTTATCACATTCTGCTTGTTAGAGGTATTTGGGTACATAGTATATACCCAACTAGATTATAAATGACTTGCAAGAAACACAACTTACTTATTACATATTATCCATTATACCTAATGTAGTACTTTGCACATAGTAGGTTCCCAATAAATATTGGTAGAATCATTATTAAATAATTACATTAAAAATTATTAAAATTAACAGTGAAAAAAGTGGCTACTTTATTCTTAATCATATTGTAATGAAGACTATTTTAAACTCTATGCAGTGGTGATATACACAAATATTTAAACGATGTGCCTCAACTTGACATAATTTCATGATAACTTGATGGCAATCACATTTAAATATATTAGAATATTTTTGTAATAATGCTACTCTAAAATAGAAACTTTAATAGCTGGGAAAACATGTTAATGGCCATTAACCGGAAGGAAACAAGGAACATTAAATATTTTTTCAGAAACCAATGTATAAGTTCAAACATTCCACTATAATATTTATGAGCAAACCTCAAATTAACATTCATAAAATGCAAACTATCAAATGTTTCAGCTAGACAATAATTTATACCATATTTTGCAATTTTTCCTGCATACAAATTGATGAATACTATATAAAAAAGATTTCTTTCTTCTTTAGTATCTTTAACTATTACTATAAATATCAAAATAAATTCTATTTGAATGCAAGACCATAGTGATCCTGTAAAAGTCTTTGATTACCAATCAATATGAAGTGATTTTTCTTACCTTCAGGACAGCTATGAATGGGACAAAATTAGCTCTTTGGAGTCCATTTTTATAGAGATCTGAAAGAAAAAATTAGTATTAGCTTTTCACTTAGCCTAAATCATAATGTTAGGTTATATTTTAGCCTAGCAAATAAAGCTTTCTACTGATGAAAAAAATAAAAAAGTGAAGGAGAATAAAAATAACCAAAATTCATCTCTATTCTGGTACTATACAAAATTTATTATGTTCTTAAAAATAGAAAAAATTAACAATCATAGAAAGAACATCAAAAGACCTTCGACCAAATTAGCTTTAAACTATAATAAAATGCAAGCAAAAAATTTGGACAATATCACAAATGATCCTAAATCAATAACTCAACATAAAAAGATGATCTATTTAAAATTATTAATATTTGAACACCTAGATTCTATCAGGAAACAAATTATATCCCCCTTACCTCACTCATAATAAAAGTTCTCAGTACAGAAAACTGTGTAATACAGTGCCTTTTAAGAGAACATACCAGTAGATAGAACTGTGTATGTATTTGTGTCAAAGTTATATATTTGTCATTAAAGTAAATAACATTAGGGACACTCTACTTTAAAAGAAACTACCTAACGACTTACTTGGTGGTCCAGTGGTTAAGAATCTGGCTTCCAATGCAGGGTATGCAGGTTCAATCCCTGGTCGGGGAACTAAGATTCCACATACCACAGGGCAACTAAGCCTGCGTGCCACAACTAGAGAACCTGCATACTGCAATTAGAGAACCTGCATGCCATAACTCTGAGCCCACGTGCTGCGACCACAGAAAAGCCTGTGTGCCACAAAGTGCCTGTGCACTGCAATGAAGACCCAGCGCAGCCAAAATTGAAGGAAAAAAGAAAGAAACTACCTAAAGATTAAAACTCCATTCTTAATAGACTATAAATTTAACATAGTTCTATATCGTAAACAGGTAGTTTTTACTGTCTTAGAATGTTGCTTTATATATGTGCCACGGTATATGTTCATACACATATACACACACATAAGCACACATTATTAAGGACCAGTAAGTAGGAATAAGGAAACAAATTTTAAGCTCTGCATACTTTTTGTTAAAAATGGAGACTTGGAATATTTTTTCAGAAGGTTGAAATTTTATTGCATATTAAACATTCCTTTTAGGAAATTCCCTGGCAGTCCATTGGTTAAGACTCTGTGCTCTCACTGCCGAGGGCCCAAGTTCAATCCCTGGTAGGGGAACTAAGATCCCACAAGCTGCATGCCACAGCCAAAATAAATAAAGCATTCCTTTTAAAAGTCAACTCTATAAAGTAATAAGATTTAAAAAATAAAAAAGTATAAAGATAACAGTAAAGTCTTCCAAGTGATAAAAATTACAAGTTAATGTCTCAATTTTCCTTTTTAAGTATTGCATTATAGGCTCCTTTCTGTATTTTTTTGTTTAAAGAAAATTTAATAACTAAGATTTCAACTGCCACACTTACTTCTGGAAATAAAATATGGTCATTAGAAAACATTTATTCTCTTTAGAAAAATATTCATCATAACATCATTATAGCGGAGAAAGTATTTGCATAAGCTCTTTGGTTAATTAAGGACTACAGGCTTTAAATTCAGTTACATTTAAAATTCTTATTTAGTGATATTACAAAAAGTAAGATAATACTAGCCAGACTGTGAGGATCTCAAAATTCAAAATGAGGTCTTTTTTTCCTATAATCAATATATCAAATGAGTAAAATGGGTAAAATGTAGGAAATGGGTTTAAAGTAAGATGTTTTCATAGTCTTCCCTAATTATAAAGTTGCTAGGGAATGTGCATAAAAATATTGCTATGTGATAAAGAGTCAACGGTCATGACTGCCAGTAAGTAGTAAAAATCAAAAATGAAATAATTTTTAAACACACACAATGTTTACAAGCAGCTCTATCATAACAGCTAGAAACTGTAGCTTTATCTGTAACAGCCAAAGACTGGAAGGAATCCAGATGGCCATCATTAGGTGAATGGACAAATTGTGGCACATCTGCATAGTGAAATAGTACTCAGCAATAAAAAAGACAAACTATTTATGCATACCAAAAAATAGATGGATCTTAATTATACAGAGTAAAAGAAGTAATACCCTCCACCCCTTAAAAAAAGAGTACCAGAATGTGTGATCCCATGTATAAAAACTCTAAAAAAGCTGACTCATCTATAGCAATACAAAGCAAATCAGTTTTCTTAAGAAGGGACAGATTGGGACAGTGATGGTAGGGAGAGATGAAAAAAGGGAGGAAGAACATTGGGGATGTGATGGAAATGTTAATTATATTGATTGTGGTGGTGATTTCACAGATGTATACCTATGTCACTATTATTGTATTGAAAGTAAAAGTGAAAGTGAAGTCGCTCAGTCCTGTCCAACTCTTTGCAACCCCATAGACTGTAGCCTACCAGGCTCCTCCATCCATGGGATTTTCCAGGCAAGAGTACTGGAGTGGATTGCCAGTTCCTTCTCCAGGGGAATCTTCCCAACCCAGGGCTCGAACCCAGGTCTCCTGCATTGTAGACAGACACTTTACCATCTGAGCCACCAGGGAAGTCCTGAATTATTGTATTATTATTGTATCCTTTAAAAACATGCCATTTATTGTATGTCAGTTATGACTTAATAAGCTCTTTGAAAATTTATTAGGGAAAGAAACATACACAACACTAGTGAATATAAAAAAAAAATGAAATGTTACAGAACTAAAACCAAAATATTACACTAATGAAAGTTTATCTATGTTAAGTAACGTTTTGGCTTTTGGTCTTACTCACGAAATCTTTTTGAATGGACATATACAGCACACCCTAAGATGTAGTTTCTGGAGGAGGGCAAGGCAACCCACTCCAGTATTCTTGCCTGGAGAATCCCATGTACAGAGGACCCTGGCAGGCCACAGTCCACGGGGTCGCAGAGTCTGGACACAACTGAAGCAACTTAGCATGCATTCATTCAAGATGTAGTTTAATAGGCATGCACCGTTCAGAAGGTTAATGGCTATGAGAAATGTAAAGGCCCACTTGTAATATTCTTGATTAAAAGATTTCCACCGAGCAAAATTAAAGTACAATAATAATGCCTTTAAATCTTTGAGATTTAAGTTTTAAAGGTTTAACTTTTAAAAAATCAGCCTTTAAAAGGATATATAATTCAAATTTCATGATCTGGGAAGTATTTTCTAAACAAAATTCTAAACAGAATTCATTTGGCTTGAAAACCTTTAGGTTTTTATAGGACACTTAAGTGAAAAAGGACTGTACTCGTTAAACTGAAGAGTTTTTTGCAATTCAAATATTATGCTAATTATCAATACAATAGATACATCTCTTGAAATGTTATTTAGCTACCAGAATTTTTAATATTTAGTTGTTTAATATTATTTTTCTTAGACATAAAGATTTTATAATATATTTAAATCAACATTTGTCATTATTTACTAAATAGCATTTTAAAATTTAACAGAAGTTCTTGCGTACAATTTTTAAATGATCACTAACCAGAGCTAAATGAGCACTTGGTCATATAAGACAGAGTACTGGAATCATGGGACATTCAGTTTTTGAGAATGGTATAAGGACCTCTACATTCTCCACAGTGAATAACTGTAATAATACTTACAGATGAAATACATGCAAAGAGGACTTTTAAAGTAATTACAAGGATCTACATAAATACTTTGGAGATGCCCACAGACATGTAGATCTTTTCCTTAAAATCCACTGTCAAAACGACCAGGATGAATAACACCTATTATATAAGAAATAGGGGTTTTGAGTAAGAAAAACTTTTAAGATAGGTAATTAAAAGGAGTTTTCCTAAAAATTAACATAAAATACTTATATGATTCTATGGAAGCAATCTGATTTACCCTTCCAGGAGATGCTTGTTTTAGTGTAGATTAAAACAAAATGGCATCTTTAGGCCATGTAAGCAGGAAGAGCTACTTGGCTTCTTTTAAAAAATCTAACTGGAGTTCAAACAATATTATACCAAATGTGCAGATATTATAGTGAATTAAATATGTCCATTTGACGGCATATTACAATTCTATAATCAATTCAATGTACATTCGTGTATTCCTATTATTTGCACTGAAATGATTGCTGAGGACAAAAAATAAATAAAAGAAGGAACTAGCATCTGCAGAATACCTAGCAGGAGTCAGGCAATTTGCTAGACATTTCACACAAACAACAATCTTAATATTCCTACACAGCAAATATTTCTACCTCCATTTTACAGACAAAGAAACTGGCTCTAGGATTTTTTAAAATAACTTGCTGATTTCCAGCTAGTAATTAGTATATCTAGAAATTTCAGAGGAAGATCTTTAATGAGGCTAAAACTGATAGATTTTTTCAGAACCACAGCGTAACCAGTTGGACTTGCTGCAGCTGACAGACACAACCACCAATCATAACCATGATACAGGGTATAAAAGGATACAAGGTATAAACATAACATAAAGAATGAGAACTATTCATCTCATCTGGGTTCAAAGGCAGCTTTGCAGGTAACAATGGGACTAGAGTCCCTTGGAAAAATAATCAGGGTGCCACGAAGCAGAAAGAAAGCATGGGTATCCCAGGCTCATGTCAGCTCCCAGGCTCAGTCAAGAGTGAGCCCAGCTCATGACTTTACTTTCTTTTCTATACAATCTACTGCTCAAATCCACATTTTCTAACAAGCTTTCCTTGAATACACTATTGCGGGAAGACTTCAAGAGTGGCATTCCATAATGCTAGTTCTGGTCAGCACAGCTTTATATAAACACTGGACACCAGAATAAAAGGGACAGTTCTCTCTGAGAATAAGAAACGTATGCACTTTGTGCCTGGAAAACAGGAAACTTAAGCATGTATGCACAAGGAGGGGGAACCCAAGCAAAGCCTGGCTCCGATTCCCCAATTGAGGAGATGGGTGAGACTCTAGGGAAGAAAAAGTAGCTAGAGTTCACAGGGCAATCAGTGTACCAGAGAAAAGGGAGCTGCTCAGTGAAAAAGTGCTAAAGACCTGCTGAGGGTCCCAACTGAGTCCCTAGGTGAGTACTGATCAGCATATATGTGTGAGGAAGCTACCTAAAGCCAAGAGAAGAATCGTTTGAAAGTACTCAAGGAAACCATCACTGGGGTGCACACATGGCTAGGAATAGTGGCTATCTCTACTAGACAGACTGGAAAACTTCTAAATATACAGGGTACAGAGCAGAATATTGAGAAGGGATTTATCTCAGTAGCAAGAAAAATTAGTCCTAGACTAAATATGCTCTAGTCCTGCCATACAAAATTTAAAAGCAATAGCTAAAAGAATCAAATTGTAAGAAAGAGAATAGAGCTCAAGAATGTATATAGGGACAAAAAATATCCAATATCCAATCAAGTAAAATTCATATTGTTTGACATCTAATAAAAAACAAAAATTACTGGGCATGCAGGGAAACAGGAAAATGTGGCCCAGAACAAAAAGAAAAAAATCAGTCAACAGAAACAGACCAAGGAATGACACAGATAATAAATTTAGAAGAAAAGAACATTAAAGCAGTTTTGCTATATTCTATGTGTTCAAGCAGCTGGAAGAGCAAGCATATCAAATAAAGAAAATATATATTTTTTAAACTGAAGAATTTTTCAAAATGGAAACTATAATATGTGAGACAAAAAATATGCTGGATGGGAATAACAGCAGATTAGATACTGCAGAAGAAAATATTAGTGAGCTTTAGATCGTAGCAATAGAAAATAGCCAAAGGAAAGGAGAGAAAAAAGAGATACATTACATACAGGAGGATTAGAATGATAGTAACTTCTCATTTGAAACAACACAAGCCAGAACACAGTGGAGCAACATTTTTAAAGGTCAAAAGAAAAGAAACAAATCTGTCAACATATGATTCTACCCTGTACAAAAATATCTCCTTAAGTAGGGACTTTCTGTGACATACAAACGCTGTAAGAATTTATTCCCAAAACACCAAAACCATAAGAAATCGTTTAAAGAAGTCCTCACGGAGAAAAATAATATTGGATGGAACCCTGGAACACATAAAGGAGTAAACAGCACCAGAAATGGCAACTCTGGGCAAATATGAGCCTTTTAAAATTATTATCTAAATCCTTTTAAAAGGTAATAATTTCAAGCTAAAATAATAGCAATATACTGTGGGATTTATAACATGGAAGTAAAGTGTATGGAAACAATGGCACAAAGTTTGGAAGAAGAAAAATGGGTATATACTATGGTAAGTTCTTACACTATACCTGAAACAGTCTAATATCACTTGACGGTAGACTGTGATAAGTTAAGCATATATACTAAAATCTCCAAAGCAAACCATAAAACCTTACATAAAACTCCATAAAAATGAAGTTATAGAGTATATATTCCTTTGTATACTGCTGCTGCTTTAACTCATTCTAATCTTTCTAAAATTTATCCATGTTGTTATGTGCTCATTCCTTCTCATTGCTAGTGTCAATAATTTGTTTAGCAACACACAGATTTAAAAATCTGAAAGAAATGTTAGGGTCATCTACACATTTATTGTTGTTGATGATAATTTACCACATGTATCCTTGGCTAATATTTTGAATGAAAACTGCTTTAGAGAAGTCAGGAAGATGAAATCCTATCCATCAATTCTATGAATAGTCCTATAAATTGAATCCATCTTTTTATTCAAATAATAACTGCCAGCCCCCATTTTAGATATCCTATGACATTTTAAATGCTGCAATTTCCTGTAACAGTGATAACCAGGGTCCAAGGAAAAAGCTCCACAGGATCCTTTTAAAAAAAAAAAACAATGAAAGAGAAACAACAAAATGTTACATAAAATCTTGATTACAAAAATACTACCATCCATACATTTATATATTTACTGCAGTAGGTCAAACACCAATGAAGTAGTTTTTCACACCAGAGTTTCATTTTATACACAGAATCAATGAATGGAAATATCATGACTGGAGTCTTCAATGAGAAAACAAACCTTAGGTACTTTGGGGAATCCCCATACACAAAGACGACCCCAAAGCGTCAGGCAAAAACTAGTGGCAAAGACCTCGACTCTTCGGTTAACTTTTAAAACCATCTATTTCATTATCAACTGTGACAGGCTGAGGCTCAGCCAACAGCTTTCACTTTAGCCCTAAAGGTTGTCTTCGGAGTCTGAAGTGTGTGTGAGTGCTAAGTCTCTTCAGACTCTGTCCAACCGTATGGACTATAGCCTACCAGGCTCCTCTGTCCATGGGATTCTCAAGGCAAGAATAGTGGAGTGGGTTGCTGTGCCTTCCTCCAGAGGATCTTTCTGACCCAGGGATTGAACCTGCATCTCAAGATGTGGAATCAAACCCACATCTCTTATGTCTCGTGCATTGGCAGGTGGGTTCTTTACCACTAGTACCACCTGGGAAGCCCAGTAGTTGTGTATGGATGAGAGTTGGACCATAAAGAAGGCTGAGCGCCGAAGAATTGATGCTTTTGAATGGTGTTGGAGAAGACTCTTGAGAGTCCCTTGGACTGCAAGGAGATCCAACCAGTCAATTGTAAAGGAAATCAAACATTCATTGAAAGGACTGATGCTGAAGCTGAAGCTCCAATACTTTGGCCACCTGATGCAAAGAACTGACTCATTTGAAAAGACCCTGATTCTGAGGAAGATAGAAAGCAGGAAGAGGAGGGGACGACAGAGGATGAGATGGTTGGATGGCATGACCAACTTGATAGACACGAATTTGACCAAGCTCCAGGAATTGGTGATGGACAGGGAAACCTCACATGCTGCAGTCCATGGGGTCGCAAAGAGTTGGACACGACTGAGCAACTGAACTGAACTGAGGTTCTCATAAAGCACTGGCTTTGGGTCTCCTGTGACATATAGCAAATTCCCACTAGCTATCTATTTTACATATGATAATGTATATGTTTCAATGCTACTCTCTCAAATCATGCCATCCTCTCCTTCCCTACTGTGTTCAAAAATCTGTTCTTTATGTCTGCATCTCCTTTGCTGTCCTGCAGGTAGGATTATCAGTACTGTCTTTCTAGATTCCATATATATACATTAATATACAATATTTGTCTTTCTTTCTGACTTACTTCACTCTGTATGATAGGCTGTGGGTTCATCCACCTGATTTGAACTGACTCAAATGCATTCCTTTTTACAGCTAAGTAGTATTCTATTGTGTATATGCACCACAACTTCCTTATTCATTCATCTGTCAATGGACATCTAGATTGCTTCCATGTCCTAGCTATTGTAATAGTGCTGCAATCAACCTTGGGGTACTTGTGTCTTTTTCAATTATGGTTTTCTCAGGGTATATGCCCAGTAGTAGTACTGCTGGGTCATACAGTAGTTTTACTCCTAGTTTTTTAAGGAATCTCCATACTGGCACTTTCAATTTGCATTCCCACTAACAATACAAGCATAGTCCCTTTTCTCCACACCCTCTCCAGCACATATTCTTTGTAGATTGTTTGATAATGGCCATTCTGACTGGTATGAGATGATACTTCATTGTAGTTTTGATTTGCATCTCTCTGATAATGAGCAACGTTGAGCATCTTTTCATGTGTTTATTAACTATCTGTATGTCTTCTTTGGAGAAATGTCTGTTTAGGTCTTCCACCTATTTTTTGATGGGATTGTTTTCTGGTATTGAGCTGCATGAGATGCTTGTATATTTTGGAGATTAACCCTTTATTAGTTGTTTCATTTGCTATTACTTTTTCCCATTCTGAGGGTTGTCTTTTTACCTTGCTTAGTTTCCTTCATTGTGCAAAATCTCATATGTTTAATTAGACCCCATTTGTTTATTTTTGTTTTAATTTCCATTACTCTGGGGCTTCCCTGGTGGCTCAGAGGTTAAAGCGTCTACCTCCAATGCAGGAGACCGGGGTTCGATCCCTGGGTCAGGAAGATCCCCTGGAGAAGGAAATGGCACCCGACTCCAGTATTCTTGCCTGGAGAATCCCATGGGTGGAGAAGTCTGGTAGGCTACAGTCCATGGGGTCGCAAAGAGTCAGACACGACTGAGGGACTTCACTTTCATTTCACTTTCCATTACTCTAGGATATGGGTCATAAAGGATCTTGCTGTGATTTATGTCAGTGTTCTGCCTATGCCTTCTTCTAAGAGTTTTACAGTTCCTGGCCTTATATTTAGGTCTTTAATCCGTTTTGACTTTACTTTTATGTACAGTGTTAGGAAGTGTTCTAATTTCATTCTTTTACACGTACATGACCAGTTTTCCCAGCACCGCTTATTGAGAGACTGTCTTTTCTCTATTGTGTATTTTTGCCTCCTTTGTCAAAGATAAAGTGCCCACAGGTGCATGGATTTATCTCCAAGCTTTCTATGTTTTCCATTGGTCTATATTTCTGTTTTTGTGCCAGTATCATATTGTCTTAATGACTGAAGCTTTGTAGTATAGTTTGAAGTCAGGAAGGTTGATTCCTCCAGCTCCATTCTTCTTTCTCAAAATCATTTAGCATTTAATATTTAGGGCTATGATTTAATTATTGTTTTCTTTTTGTCTCTTCTGCTTTTTCTTCATCTGTTCTTTTCTTGCCTTTTTAAAAATTATTTGAATACATCTTAAAATTACTTTTTGTCAGCTGGCCTTTATTTTATTTTTCTTGTTGTTCTAGGGATAACAATATATAAACCTCATTTTATACTGCTTTGCTGTATTGAGCTTTGCAGATACTGAATTTTTTTCAAATTGAAAGTTTGTGGCAACCCTGTGTTGAGCAAGTCTGCTGCTGCTACTGCTGCTAAGTCGCTTCAGTCGTGTCCGACTCCGTGCGACCCCATAGACGGCGGCCCACCAGGCTCCCCCGTCCCTGGGATTCTCCAGGCAAGAACACTGGAGTGGGTTGCCCTTTCCTTCTCCAATGCATGAAAGGGAAAAGTGAAAGTGAAGTCGCTCAGTCGTGTCCGACTCTTCGGAACCCCATGGTCTGCAGCCTACCAGGCTCTTCCATCCATGGGATTTTCCAGGCAAGAGTACTGGAGTGGGGTGCCACTGCCTTCTCCATGAGCAAGTCTATCAGCACCATATTTCCAACAGCATTTGTCCACTTCATGTCTCTATGTCATATTTTGATAATTTTCACAATATTTCAAACTTTTCCCTTATTATTATATTTATTATGGTGATCTACAGTTAGTGACCTTTTATGTTACTGAAAGTAGCTCTTTTACCCCTTTCCTGCTTGTCCATTTCTGCTCCCCTCTATAATTAAGAGTCTAATTATAGGAATGAGGTTACTAAGCAATTGAAACTAACTCCTGATTTAAGCTCTCCTGAATGCTGTACCATGCCTTGTCAAATCTGTTGATTCTTTTCCTATACAAAAAGAAAGAAGAACCAAGCAGTTACAAAATTACTAGCTCTCTACCCCCAACAGCCTCTTTAGCAATCCCGCAGGCAGATCATGAAGGCAAGATAACATCTGAAGAGTCAGTCAGTCTGCACTCAATGGAGAATGATGCAGAACCCAACATCCTACTTCAATGATTCACTGAGATTCTTTGCCCAACCCCATTTTTCCCTTTAAAAACTGTCATGGCTAAGCAGAATTTTTGGAGTTGGTTTCTGGACATGAGTCTACCTTCTGCCCAGATTGCTGCCTTTTATGATTAAAGCACCTTTCTTTTCTACTGACACTTGCTTCTCAAATTATTGGCTTATGAGCAGCAAGCAATCAAATCTGGGTTTGGTTACATTACTATTACAAAAAGATATCAACTCACTAAAGGTTCAGATAATGATTTGCATTTCTTGGCAATAAAATATTTTTTAATTAAGGTGTATATGTTGTTTTTTAGACATAATGCTATTAACACATTTTATAGACTACAGTAGTATAAAAAAATCTTCAGATGCACTAGGAAGTCAAAAAAAATTATGTTGTTCACTTTATTGTAGTACTCGCTTTATTGCAGTGGTCTAGAACCAAACCATGAAATTCCAGATGTTCAAGCTGGATTTAGAAAAGGCAGAGGAACCAGAGATCAAACTGCCAACATCTGCTGGATCATCGAAAAAGCAAGAGAGTTCCAGGAAAGCATCTACTTCTGTTTTATTGACTATGCCAACGCCTTTGACTGGGTGGATCACAACTGTGGAAAATTCTTTAAGAGATGGAATACCAGACCACCTGAACTGCCTCCTGAGAAATCTGTATGCAGGTCAAGAAGCAACAGTTAGGACTGGATATGGAACAACTGACTGGTTCCAAATCAGGAAAGGAGTACGTCAAGGCTGTATATTGTCACCCTGCTTATTTAACTTATATGCAGAGTACATCATGAGAAATGCTGGGCTTGATGAAGCACAAGCTGGAATCAAGATTGCCGGGAGAAATATCAATAACCTCAGATATGCAGATGACTCCACCCTTATGGCAGAAAGCAAAGAAGAACTAAAGAGCCTCTTGATGAAAGTTAAAGAGGAGAGTGAAAAAGTTGGCTTAAAGCTCAACATTCAGAAAACAAAGAAGATGGCATCTGGTCCCATCACTTCATGGCAAATAGATGGGGAAACAATGGAAACAGTGACAGACATTTTGGGGGTGGGGCTCCAAAATCACTGCAGATGGTCACTGCAGCCATGAAATTAAAACATGCTTGCTCCTTGGAAGAAAAGCTATGATAAACCTAGATAGCATATTAAAAAGCAGAGACATTACTTTGCCAACAAAGGTCCATCTAGTCAAGGCTATGGCTTTTCCAGTAGTCATGTATGGATGCGAGAGTTGGACTATAAAGAAAGCTGAGCACTGAAGAATTGATGCTTTTGAATTGTAGTGTTGGAGAAGACTCTTGAGAGTCCCTTGGACTGCAAGGAGATCCAACTAGTCCATCCTAAAGGAAATCAGTCTTGAATACTCATTGGAAGGACTGATGCTGAAAGTCCAATACTTTGGCCACCTGATGCAAAGAACTGACTCACTGGAAAAGACCCTGATGCTGGGAGGGATTGGGGGCAGAAGGAGAAGGGGACAACAGAGGATGAGATGGTTGGATGGCATCACCAACTCAATGGACATAAGTCTGAGTAAACTCCAGGAGTTGGTGATGGACAGAGAAGCTTGGTGTGCTGCAGTCCATGGAGTCGTAAAGAGTCGGACACGACTGAGCAACTGAACTGAACTGAGGATCAAACCTGCAATATTTCCAAGCTTACCAGTATCCTTAACTTTTCACACTTAGAATTAATATCATACCACTTCACACAAAAAAATGTAGAAACCTTGCATCCATATAAGTCCATCTAAACATCCCACTTCGTACTATGTGTCATTTGCATCCTATCCACATACATTATAAATCCC
Source organism: Bos indicus x Bos taurus (assembly GCF_003369695.1). NCBI lineage: Eukaryota > Metazoa > Chordata > Mammalia > Artiodactyla > Bovidae > Bos > Bos indicus x Bos taurus. The sequence goes on from NC_040084.1 coordinate 41,869,855, forward strand.
ACAGATGATGTTATAATATCTCATAAAACAGTCATTTCTATTTTTAATAAATTAAAAATAAAAAGTAGTTACTTATATTTACTCCAATATTTACCACTTCTGATGCTCTTCTTTTCTTCTTGAGGGTCCAAATGTCTGTTATCATTTCCTTTCTACCTGTAGAACTTCTTTTAGAATAGCTTGTATTGCATATCTGATGCTAATGAATTTGTTCAGCTTTCTTTGATATCAGAATATCTTTATTTTATCTTTATTCTTGAAGGAAATTTTTATTTGATATAAAATTCTTGGTTGATAACTTCTTCCCCAGCATTTTAAAGATGTCATTCCACTGTCTCTAGCCTCCACAGTTTCTAATGGAAGTCATCAAGATGAGTCGCCAGTCCAGGTTCGATGCATGATACTGGATGATTGGGGCTGGTGCACTGTGACGACCCAGAGGGATGGTATGGGGAGGGAGGAGGGAGGAGGGTTCAGGATGGGGAACACGTGTATACCTGTGGCGGATTCATGTTGATATATGGCAAAACCAATACAATATTGTAAAGTTAAAAAATAAAATAAAATAAAATTTTAAAAAAAGAGCTAATCATTGTTCCCTGTATTTAACGTCATTTTTCTCTGCTGCTTTCTAGATTTCCTCTTTACCGTAGGCTTTTAGAAATTCAATTACAGTGTATCTAAGCAGTACTTTCTTATATTTATTCTGCTTGGATTTCACTGAGGTTTTCTTGAATCTGTAAATTTATGTCTTCACCCAAGTTGGGGAAATTTTTGACCATTATTTCTTCAAAAGTTTTTCTACCCATTATCTCTCCTTGCCTTCTGGGATTCCAATTAAAAATATATTAGAAAGCTTGTTATAGCTCCACAAATTCTTAAGTCTCTGTTTCTTCACTTCTGTCATTTTCTATTCTTCTTCACATTGGGTAATTTTAAGTTCTCTCTGGCTCTTTGCTGTTATCCTCATTCTGCTATTAAGCTCTTGAAGTGAATTCTTATTTAAAACACTGTCTTCTTTTAGTTTTAAAATTTAAATTTGGTATTTTTATGGTTTGTATTTCTCTGCTGAGATTCCTTATCCTTTCATTCATTACAAACATATTTTCTTTACCTCATTTCCCCCTAAATTATAGTTACAGTCCTTGTTTTAGTCTTTGTTTGCTAATTCCAATATCCGGGGCATATTGGAGTTGTTATCTGCTGATGGCTTTTTCTCTTGAGAATGGGTAATATCTCCTCATTCTTCACCTTTGGATGGTATTCTGGACCTTCTGGATTCTGTTTCTGAAGACCATTGATATTTTTGTCTTAGCAGGAAATTACCTTGGTTGGACTAAAACTATAAACTCAAATCTAAGTTCAGCACCCTATCCTTAGGAAGCTTCTAGTTTGCTCTGCAACTGTATGGTTCAGAGGCCAGTCAGAGAATTTATACACAGAACTTGAGAACCTGGGGCTATATCAATCTAGTTCTCCCTGGGATTCATTTTTCATTTTCCAGCAGCTATGCTTGCCCTAAATGCTGCAATCTGGTTATTCTAGCCAGAAACAGTGTAGTTTTTCTGTCAGAATTTTAGTCATTAAATGCATCACTCACTTTATCTGCCCTAAAGCTGATAACCATTTTTTTAAAAGAAAGAAAGAAAAAAAATTAAAAGAAAATTCTCTTCATTTTGGTTCTCTTCCAGGTTTTGTCTCCCTTCTACAATCTTTCTGGGACCTTCAGATAGTTGAGTTACATATTTTGTTCAGAATGTATTATGGCTGTCTGCAAGAAGGTCTTTTGGTTAGGAGCTTATTCAGCCACACCAGAAGAAGTTTTAGTTTTTAATAGAGGATGTAACCCATTTATTATATTTCCTGTCATGGACATGCCTGATTGTGTTCCATGCTTTTTATTCTTTTTTTCTGCTGTTTCTTCTGCTTTCTAGCTTTTGCTTTAAGAAATATTTTTACTTTGATCCCTTGTCTTTTCTAGCAATTTGAAAAGTAGAAGGGGTATCTTAAATTCTAATATACTTGACAATATATATATTATTTTTTCCCTAGTTATCAGTGCCACAAATATTGACACTATCACTTAGGATCTGTAAACTCTCTATTTAAGGGGAACAAAATTTACAAATAAATAAGCAAGCAGAAACTACAAATATTCACTTAACCTTAATTCACTGTTATGATCAATTTTCTTATTTCCAACACTTCTTTTTAATAAATTCACATTTTAAGACCTCTTTCTTCCAGAGGACTCACTTTTTAAAAAAATCTTTTCATTCTTTATTCTCTTTCTGCACACTACCAGAGCTTTATAAGTGGTTTCCCCTCATCACTGATTTCATTTTCTATAGTTTCAATTCTACACTTCAGTGTTTCTAATACTGATTTTAACTGATTTAATTTAAAACCCCTTTATCACATGTTGCTTTTTTTAATTTCATCTGAATTCTTAGTAAAAAGGTTTCAACCCATTTGTTTGTCTTCTCTCAGCTTCAGATCAGATCAGTCGCTCAGTCGTGTCCGACTCTTTGCGACCCCATGAATCGCAGCACGCCAGGCCTCCCTGTCCATCACCAACTCCCAGAGTTCACTCAGATTCACGTCCATCGAGTCAGTGATGCCATCCAGCCATCTCATCCTCTGTCGTCCCCTTCTCCTCCTGCCCCCAATCCCTCCCAGCATCAGAGTCTTTTCCAATGAGTCAACTCTTCACATGGGGTGGCCAAAGTACTGGAGTTTCAGCTTTAGCATCATTCCTTCCAAAGAAATCCCAGGGCTGATCTCCTTCAGAATGGACTGGTTGGATCTCCTTGCAGTCCAAGGGACTCTCAAGAGTCTTCTCCAACACCACAGTTCAAAAGCATCAATTCTTCGGTGCTCAGCTTAGATCTTCTATGTTACAGAGTCTATGTTTCCCTTATTTTTAAAGAATACAAAACAATCTTATAATGCTTGCTTCTCTTTCCTACTTATTGTTCCCATATTAAAGTATTTTCTATTTACATAACCTTGAAAAAGGAGTTGTATGACTAATCTTCAAGAGCTCCTGTAACCTAAGATATATGGTGATTCCTCTTTCCCTATCCACCTAGTCGTTCTTATAATATTTCAGTCTGTACTATAGTTCACTGTTAAAAAGTGATAACTGACATCCTTGGCTTGTTCATTCTTGTAGTAGATATACCACAATGTTTCCAGGAAGCATACTTCTGTCTTTTGAACTGATATACATATATTTGGTATCATATTAAGAAACTCTCCATCTATTTATATGTCATGGTGTGATTACATCAAGATGCTGAATTTTGTCAAGTGCTCTTTTATGCTTTTATGGAGAACGTCAATGGATTTTTTTCTCCCTAGAAGTATTGTGTGTGTGTGTGCTTAGTTGCTCAGTCATGTCTGACTCTTTACAACCCCATGGACTGTAGCCTACCAGGCTCCTCTGTCCATGGGGATTCTCCAGACAAGAATACTGGAGTGGATTACCATCACCTCCTCCAGGGGATCTTTCCCACCCAGGGATCGAACCTAGGTGTCCCACATTGAAGGCAGATTCTTTACTGTCTGAGCAACCTGGGAAGACCCCCTAGAAGTATTAATATGATAAATTACATGAGCATGTGTGTGTGTGTGCATGTACCAACTTCCCAGTGATATCCAGTCTTTTATTTACTACAAACAGATTGGCTTGAGTAAGAATCACACAGTGTTGTTGCCTGATAATCTAAATAACACAGGATTATTCTTGGACATTGTAAGGCTATCTATAGTATTTTCATTATAATAAATAGTGAATTAAAAACTAAAAAGTCCAAGAGACTTCCCTGGTGGTGGTCAGCTGGATAAGAATTCGCCTGCCAATGCAGAGGACACAGGTTCGACCCCTGGTCCAAAAAGATTCCACATGCGGTGGAACACCTAAGCCCTGTGCGGCACGACTACTGAGCCCGTGCTCTAGGGCCTGCAAGTCCCAACTGCTGGGCCTGTGTGCCACAACCGCTGAAGCCCACACACCTAGCCCCTGTGCTCCACCGGGGAAGCCGCCACAATGAGATGCCCTTGCGCTGCAAACAACAGTAGCAGCCCCAGCTCACTACAACTAGAGACAGCCCGTGTTCAGCAATGAAGACTCAGCAGCAGCAAAAATAAACAAACAAATAAGAAACTAGAAGTCCACAATGCATTCCTCAAACAAGGGATTTTTTTCTTTTAGCACTTTTTGTTTTACTGTCAAAAAGCATAGCCATTTCAACTTGCATACTGTTTTTCTCTACAAAAATATATTCGTATTTTTGATTGAACAAGTTCTTACGTTTAATTATTAATTTCAATTTAATTAACTTAATCTACCAATCTATTATTAATTTGTTCTTAGAGTCTCCATGCACTTAATCTATAGTATTGCTTTTTCCTACTAGAATATCATGAAATTAACAAAATTTTGTTAGAAAGTGAGTAGCATATATATGATATTTTAATTTTTGTTTCTGGCTCTTCTAATGATCTGACAGTATCATCTTCAAAATGTAAAAATAGGTCTATTTGTACATGAGCATTTGTACATGTACATTTGTATTTACCTAAATGACAAAAATGCTAAATAAATCATTAACTTGAGAGTTTATAAAAGTAAGAAACTGAATATAAACTAAAATAGATATATTTTATCTAAAAACTTCCCAGCAATTTCCTATTCCTGTGGATCCTCTCTGCTTCAAGAATCTTAACCAGATTACCCTAGAAAATGTAAAACAGCACTCCATATGTTGTGTTACAAATAGTTAAAATACATTAAACATATTTTGAGTTTACAAGAAAGTAGAAAAATCCCTGCAGACCAGTAAACACTCAGGAAGCCAAAAGCCAAAGTAGTAATCATGAGCTGACACTGGTTTGAGATTTTAACAACTATGCGGTGTAGACAATGAGGCCATCGACCTGAGCAAGGCAGGACTTAGAAGGGAGGACTAGAAAAAACAGCGACACACAGGCAGTCACTCTTTGGTACCTTATTCCCTTCACCCCTCAAGTATCACTTCCCTTTCTTTACTTGTACTGGACTTTCCCAGACTACTACCTCCAGAGCTATTTTCTCTTCCAAGTTCCTAAATTCTGGCCTTGCTTTTACTGGCTAACAATTATTTTCTATTAAAATTAAAGGTTTCTAATCACTTTCTATTAAAATTAATAACATTTATCTACAAATTGACAATAAAGGTATAACTGTAATTTCTACCAACAACCTTTATTCTTAATTGATGCATTCTAACAAGAAATGGAGGGGATAAGATGAATGATGTGGAAGAAAGTTAAGCATAGCAGCTAAAGATAACAGAGGGGGGAAAAATACAGTGTTCTTCTCCTAGGCAGTATCTTCTGGACTTCTAGCCTCCAGATTATTCTGTCTTTATTGAATAAAGGCACTACCACCTACCCAGTTGTATGAGCCAGAAATTTAGAAATTGTCCTTTCCTTTTCCTCAATATCCAACCTATAACCAGGTGATACCCATTTTACTTCTTAACTATTTTTCAAATCTATCCTCTCTGTATCCTATATCAAGTTTTCTCAACCTCATATCTATTGATATTTTAGGCTTGATAGTTCTCAGTTTTGGGGGGGGGCATCCCTGTACACCACAGGATGTTTTGGCAGAATTTCTGACTTCTATGAGATGCCAGTAGCAGCACCAACTCCTCCTTACTGCCGGGTGGTGACAATCAAAGATATCTCTAACATTGCCAAATACCTCCTGGTTTGCAAAATACCCCCCAAGATGAGATCACTGCCTTATACCAAGTTATTATCATTTCTTGTTATTATCATATATTGTATATATAGCAATAACCTACTAGAGTGTCTCCCTGAATCCACCATATTACTGTACCCCATCCTATAACCCATTCTCCATACTATAACCAGAGTGGTATTCCAAATCCAATCTTACCAGTCCCTACTAAAAGCACTTTAGTGGCTTCCCATTTCTCTTATAATAAAATCCAAAATCCTTATTACTGCTTTATAAGGTCCGAGCTCTCACTTCTCCAGATTCATCCTGTACCTCACTGTATACTACTTCCCCTTCACTGGTGTATTCCAGCCACATTGGCTAGCTTTCAGTTCCTCAAACAGGTCATTCTCTCTCCAATCACTGCGCTTTGCTTCAACCCTCTGCCAAGAAGGTTCTTCTCCCACCTCGCATAACACTCTGAGAATAAGCAGAAGCTATTTTGAAAATAATAATAAGTATCCGGGGGCTAGAAATTAACAGCAGTAACCTAAAGAAAAAGTTGAATGCATTCTGATGGCTGGAAAAGAGGACATACTATACCTGGGATGGGGTAGAAAAAGATCAGTGATGACCAACAAGAAGGAAAGATAGAGGACAGTGTGTCAAAAGAGTCACAACCTACATTCTAGCCTCTGTTCTGTCACTCACTGTCCATGTGATTTCTTTTTAATCTATAAACAGGAAAACTAACTTTTTTGTTGTCCAATTCTATGAGGTTTAACAGATGTAACCACCAGTACAATCGGGATACAAAACAGTTCCAAACTCCCCCTCAAATTCTCTGGTGCTGGCCTTTTGTAGTCAAACACCTTATCACTCCAGGCCCCTGGCAACCACCGACCCATTCTTTGTCCTACACATTTAACTTTTCCTGACATTCAAACTTAATCTTCCTAAGTCTTGTTTCTTCAGTCATGAAGAAACACACACACACACCAGCAGGAGATGGCATATATATATAACATATATACCATCTTCTTTATATTAAAATAGTAAGCTACTTATGATGACTGATTGTCTGCCATGGTTAAAAAACCTGGTGTATGCTAAGCATCCCATCTAGATTCATATTTAGAAAAGGCTTTCTTTAAATTTGTGGCTAATGCCCGATTTTTGGAATCCTGCATCTTGGACCTTCGGTCTCCTCCATAGGGACGGCTCCATCTCGGATTTCTATGTGCTACCTTAGTGGGCCTATAACTTTGTTTACTCCTACAAAGCTATGAGCTCCAGAATGTTCCTAACCTCTCCTGTGGTTGGCCTTCCTCAGTTTACACACTGCAGTAGCTTGAGCAGCCACTGGCAATTTTCTTCTCAACAGTCTTTGCTTGGGGAGTCATTCTAAGCTTGTTCATGCACCTTGCTTTTTATGAACATAGCTTATCCTGAATGCCTAAAGGTAATACTGAAGATACTATTAAGTCAACAAGTCGCAGGAGTAGAGTCAAGCCTTCTGTCCCCATTGATGATCTAATATGAAAAAACTTATTGCCTTGTCTCATAGGGCTATTACACTAGTAAATCACAAGAATGAGATACAGAACATTATAAGGATTTTAATAAATGCATCTGAAAAATCATTCATAATTCTCTATAGTATAACAGATTATGTATAACTATAATTGTTTGAATAACTAGATCTTAAGGTATTGATGAACTAATTAATGTTTCCCTAAAATAAGGCATCTTATGGTATACAAGAAGAGTCTAAACTTGGCCTAACCCTTCTGCTGCTGCTGCTGCTGCTGCTAAGTCGCTTCAGTCGTGTCCGACTCTGTTCGACCCCATAGATGGCAGCCCACCAGGCTTCCCCGTCCTTGGGATTCTCCTGGCAAGAACATTGGAGTGGGTTGCCATTTCCTTCTCTGATGCATGAAAGTGAAAAGTGAAAGTGAAGTCGCTCAGTCTTGTCCGACTCCTAGCGACCCCATGGACTGCAGCCTATCAGGCTCCTCTGTCCATGGGATTTTCCAGGCAAGAGTACTGGAGTGGGGTGCCATTGCCTTCTCCGGCCTAACCCTATTTATATATTTTAATTAATGAACAGCTGAAGATATAGAGGCCCAATTACTAAGCTTATAAATGTCATAGCTAGTAGGGGTAGCTAAAAATAATGTTAGAATCATACTTCAAAAATATCAACATAAATCAATAATATGGAAAAACATAGACAAATTAATAAGCTGAAACAGGAAGAAAAAAGAGATCAACTACAAAAATAGAGAAAGAGAGAGACCTAGTTTGACAGCAGCTCACACAGTAATATCTGGGCATATTAGTAGATTACAAATTCTCTATAAGTCATTAATGTGACATGACAATTAAAAAAAAAAAAAAACAGAACCAAAAACTCACACCACTACATTGCTCTTTTCAGGTTCAGTGATGAGCTCCATGTCACCAATTCCAATGATCAACTCTCAACCTCATTTTTCACCTCCTAGCAGCATTTAACAAAGGTGATCATCCATCTTTTTTGTACCGCTTCCCTTTTCCTTGTTCAACATACTCTTGGCTCTCCTACTCATTGGCTGCTCTTACCAGCTTCCTTTAGGACAGATGACTCCCAAATTTCTATCTCCAGTCCAAACCTTTCCTTGAAATCCAAATTTATATGCATCTGTCTCATAAACAATAGACACCCCAGAACCCTACGTCTACCTCCCTTCTCAAATTAGCTTTTCCTATAGTCTTTCCCATTACAATAAACAGCCAAGTTACCCTTCCAATTGCTCAGGTCATAATCTTTGAGCCATTCTTGATCTTTTTTTTTAATAACCCATATTCATTCTATCATTAAATCCTTTTGACTGCCTGCAAAACCTGACTACTCTCACCACCTTCACTGCTCCGTCATCTGCCCTCAGGATTGTTACGGTCATCTTCTAAATGGTCTCCCTACTTCCAACCTTGAAACCTCACTCCCACAATCTATTCTCAATACTGCAGAGAGAACCTTTAAAAATACACATTTACTCAATATTCATTCTAAGCCTATTTACTGAGATCCAATTATGTGCAAGGCATTATTTCAGGTGCTTAAAATATATATATATGTGAAAAGAAGAGGTAAAAGTTGTTGCTCTCTTAAAGCTTTTGCATCCTGGAAGAGCACAGATAATAAACTATAAATACAGTAAAATAAATAAATAAATGAAGTACATGGTAGATCCATAAATGCTACACGAAAAAAACAGAGCAGGTAAGAAGAAGCAGTGCCAGGGGAAATGGGATGGTTTGTAGATTCAAATGGGAAATGAGTCTAGGTGTCATTGGCAAAATAACCTTTGAGCAAAGACCTGAAAGAGGAAAGGACTTAATCATGCAGATATCTGGTATAACAGCATTCCAGTCGGATGTTAACATTCAGTTCAGTTCAGTTGCTCAGTCATGTCCGATTCTTTGCGACCCCATGAATCGCAGCAGGCCAGGCCTCCCTGTCCATCACCAACTCCCGGAGTTTACCCAAACTCATGTCCATCAAGTCGGTGATGCTATCCAGCCATCTCATCCTCTGTCGTCCCCTTCTCCTCCTGCCCACAATCCCTCCCAGCATCAGAGTCTTTTCCAATTAGTCAACTCTTCACATGAAGTGGCCAAAGTATTGGAGTTTCAGCTTTAACATCAGTCCTTTAAAAGAACACTCAGGACTGATCTCCTTTAGAATGGACTGGTTGGATCTCCTTGCAGTCCAAGGGACTCTCAAGAGTCTTCTCCAACACCACAGTTCAAAAGCATCAATTCTTTGGTGCTCAGCTTTCTTCACAGTCCAACTTTCACATCCATACATGACCACAGGAAAAACCATAGCCTTGACTAGACGGACCTTTGTTGGCAAAGTAATGTCTCTGCTTTTGAATATGCTATCTAGGTTGGTCATAACTTTCCTTCCAAAGAGTAAGCGTCTTTTAATTTCATGGCTGCAATCACCATCTACAGTGATTTTGGAGTGCAAAAAAATAAAGTCTGACACTGTTTCCACTGTTTCCCCATCTATTTCCCATGAAGTGATAGGACCAGATGCCATGATCTTAGTGTTCTGAATGTTGAGCTTTAAGCCAACTTTTTCACTCTCCTCTTTCACTTTCATCAAGAGGCTCTTTAGTTTCTCTTCACTTTCTGCCATAAAGGTGGTGTCATCTGCATATCTGAGGTTATTGATATTTCTCCCGGCAATCTTGATTCCAGCTTGTGTTTCATCCAGCCCAGCGTTTCTCATGATGTACTCTGCATGTAAGTTAAATAAGGCTGACAATATACAGCCTTGACATACTCCTTTTCCTATTTGGAACCAGTCTGTTGTTCCATGTCCAGTTCTAACTGTAGCTTCCTCACCTGCATATAAGTTTCTCAAGAGGCAGGTCAGATGGTCTGGTATTCCCATCTCTTTCAGAATTTTCCACAGTTTATTGTCATCCACACAGTCAACATTAAGAATACATAAAATACTATTTTTTGGTAGTATTCAACCTTCAATTGACCACATGATGGGCTGAAAGATACAAGATTTTAACTTGCTATTTTTATCTATATTTTCTTATATTTTAATTCTTAAACAATGTCCTAATAAGCCACAAGTGTTTTTTCAGAAATGATAAATGAAGTATCAGAAACCACTTATGCAGGCAAGCTTTAAGTCTTTTCCCAAGATTCAATTAGGAATTTTTCCTTTCATTTCACTGAGTTTCTTTCATGACCCATAAAAAGCAGTTAGAAAGGCCAGTATTTTTAATATGCATATCGAATACTCAGAGAAAAACTGCAAGTGTGTCAAACACAGGAGATCACCTGGATTTAGCATGCTAAAACATTTTCAAATACAAATACCGACTGATTTTTCAAATTAAGTTAGCTATAAAACTTAGGATAAAACTAAGTCATCAGATTTATTAACATAATAAAATGAGTACAAAATTATGAATTTTTAAAAGCTTATTCATTCCCACCTAATTGGATAAGACTAGCACAATGTTTGTTTTTACCTTCCGGTGGCCTGTTGGATGTTGCCACAACGACGACCCCATTTTTGAACAGATTTTCAAAAAGCTGTTTCAGAATCATGGCATCAGCAATGTCAGTGACCTATGGACAGCAACACACTTGTTTTATTTTAATTTTACTTCTGCTCTAACAAATTTGTTAATGGCTCATCTTTTTTTTTTTTTTAATATGGAAGTGAATTCCAAGAGAAAAATTCTAATTATCATGAAGAAAAGAGTAGATAATTAAAAGCATGGAAGACTGTAGTCAGTTAAACTTGACTCTTCTTTTTTGCAAGCCTATCATTTCTACACAAATTATCAAATGATTCTATGTTAACTTCTTTCATAGAACTACAGGTGGAAAGCACAGATAATTGTCCTAAACATTTAGGAAATCTAACTAATTAGAACTAACATAACCAACTCCCCCCTCATACTCCCACCTCCTACTCCCATTACAGCCTCTCTCTCCAAATAAAGAGGAGAGAGGAAAAAAGAGAAAAAAAAAAACACAGGCTGTTTGAGATTTCTAACACCTTTCTGGCAAAGGTCCTTGAAAAGGTGACTTTAAATGGTCATGGGACTTTAGAAATAAGGACAAGTAGCCTGTGAGACAAAATCAGCTGCTGTTGAAAATAGAATGATATGACATAGATACTATTGTGCAATTGTTGCACAAAACAATTCAACAGATGGCCCATCACAAAAATAAGCAATTTCATTGTTCTTTTTAAGTGCCTTCTATTACTGTCCATGAATAATCAAAAGGCACTGCAGTCATTTCCAGCACAGCCAGCCTCTGCTAACCTTCACAAACACAAATATTCCTTCTACAAAAAAAAACCAAAAACAAAAAAAACCAACCTTATAAGAATGGTTAACATGGTGCTGAAAAAAAAAAAATAGCTTCTGACTAAAACAGAAATAAACAATGCAGATAAAACTATTTCATCTAAGTTACAGAGATAATATGACCACTGATACTTTCTAAGATTATTTTTTAATCCACAATTAACAAGCAATCTTAATGATAATTTTTTTTTAAAAGCTTTTTAAAATCACAAAGAAATACAGAAATTAGGGAGGGAAGGAAGTTGACTTCACAAATAAATATATAGTGAAGGTTGATATTAATTATTGCACCTTACCCTATGAATATAATAACATGGTTTTGGATACTCTCAGTGTAAAAATGTTTTGATCTTCCTTTAACAGCACATTTTAGGTAATCTCAATAAAACTTATTTTATATTCATAAAAATATATCACACAATATATATCACATTGTTATTTTTAAACCATGCTAAAGTACACAGAAACTAGTGACATTTTTTCAAATTAGATCAAAATACTAAAAGTGACCGACTAAATGGTTGTAACACAACTAACAACAATCTGGGTGACAGAAGTCTAAATCACTTCTCTCTTTCAGCTGATATCTCACTCAAAAGTTGATTTCCTTCCCACCTGAACAAAACCAAATCAAACCAGGATATGGGAATGTGCAGATCTTTTTTTTTTTTGCTGTCTCAGGCTTTAACTTTAAACCATTAACTAAAAAAATTTAAAAAGACCTAAAGAACTTACAAAGTGGTGATTAAAATGAAAAGGAAAGTGGTACTGATATTATTTAATTTGGAGCTTAGGATCACTGTCAAATTTTGCTTCCGCCAAAACACTCACAGAGAAGGCCCTTTTCAAATGCTTAAACACCAGTGGCATTTCTGATGAGAGGACAGAACAAGCTTGCAAATTTTAGAAGCAACTGCACTTTTAAATTGGATTCCCAATACACTGACTTTTAAAAAGAATGGTTATTAATTAAAATCACCCAATTTTAGAGAATAAAAATGATCATTTGACTATCTCACTGATTTTCTTGAAAAAAATTAAAATAGCTTTTGTGCCCTAAAGGTTCAGATAAGTGAAGGGACATTTAGCTTATAACACTGTGCAAAGGTTTAAACTGGAAGTTGAAAAAGCAAGCAATAAGGACTGGTGGTTGAATTATAATTTGTTGTTTTTGTATTACAGAATGTTTTTGCTCTAGCAGAGTAAATTAACTTGGAGAAGCGATGGCTAATTAATAAAGCAGGAGTCACTTGGTGTAGCCGGGTGCCAATGCATACTCTTTTGATCTTGTCCTTGCACTTGTTCAGCTTTGCTGGGGAACAGTAATTTTACAGTATAAGTGAACAGAAGACAATTGGCCACACATTCTTGAAGAGCGAGCTTTTTCATCACCCAGCATTTCATTACCACCAGGAACAAAAGAGAAGGCTACAGATTACCACTAAGGGTAGTCTGCTAATACAGAGTGGAGACATTTCATTAGCATTAAAGAGAAAAGATTTTTTTATGACCTAGAGTTGCTTTCCATCATGACTCGCTTAAGTAAAAAAAAGGAAAAAAAAAATCTAATGGTTAATTTACATGTGTAAGTACTTGAGTCTCAGTCATCTACTGATTGGTACAGGGCCCTGTAATGAGTGACAAACATAAGCATGCATTATTAGTAATTAGTATTAGCACAAAAATAAGCACCTATTTTTTATTAGCAGTTTTTAATAGCTTTCCTGTTTTATAAAAACGGTCAAAACTATTTTTTAAATGATATTGATAGCTTATAGAGGAGAATTTTGCATGATATTCTGCTCATCGGAATTCTTTTTTTTTTTGGACCATATTAGTAAAATATCTATCCAGTGTCCCTAAAAGAAACATGAGAAAACATTTTTTAAAAAATTCAGTCTCCTTCAGTATTCTGATATCTTCAGAATCATAAATGGCTTAATAATAAATATTAATATTCAAAGAGAATATAATGAAGACCCTAAAGAAAACTTTAAGGAAAACCTATTCTTTTATTTCAGTAATTAATAATTAAAACACATAAAAATATTCTATCTAGACAAATCTCTCAAACAAGAACAATGTATTTGATAAGAGGTAAAACTGAAATACTACGCTTGGTAAAACTGACCTTCTGCAAATGTAATCTGAATGCTACCAAAACATAATCTTAAAAAAGCCCTAAATTTAAGAGAAAATAAACAATGTATTATTGTTTTTAAGCAACAATTGTTCCCATTCATCCCCCTATAAAATAAATATTATATTAATTAACACCATCTAATGGTCAATAATAATTAAAAATCAAGACCAGTAATAGGATTCAATTTTTAAAGTGAAGTGGTGATTGCAGATACACTGTCATAGAGATTAAAGTGCCTAAAAACTGCACTAGCAAATCAGCAATGTATGTACTAGGCTTACTAGGCTTAAGGATAATTTCTACATTCTATCATTAAAAGATTTTCTAAAAACCCACCTAGTTCTAGGTCTATATATTTAAACATATAATAGAAGACATATAACAAAAAGAACATACAACATAGACTTTATTACTAGTGAATAAGAGCACTGATGATGGATTCAAGAGTTACCAGCTCTGTAACCTTGGAAAAGTAACTCAACTTCTCTGACCCTTAATTCTCTCATCAATCCAATAAAGGCAGTAACAACAACTACCTTGCAAAATCATTAGATATAGTAAATCCTCAAGAAATGTTCACTATGACTGTTACCTCTGTATGTTATATATGCGAGGATAAGACCATACGATTTTTATGTAACTGTTAAGAATTTTAGCTGTAGATGGAATGATACACAGCATAGCACAGTAGTTAGGAGCACGGGCACATAGAGAACACTCAGTAAACAGTAGCTAATATTATCACAGCATATACTGATAGAATAAAAGCACCCTCATAAATAAATGGTCATTGAATCCAACAGTTAGTTCACAAAAGATGGATTTAACAGTAAGCAAATATATACAAAAAAGACAAACCATATTATTAAAAGAATATAATTAAAACAATGAGATCCCATTTTTCACCTATTAGACAAAAATGCTAAGATAATTCAGAACATTGACAGGAAAAAATGCAGGTTGTTATATATGAAGGAAGTGGGCTTAGTTGGGGGAGCACTTCAATAACTTCAATAGTTATTGATACTAAGATTTATTCATTCATTTGCTCGCTCATTATTATTTGTTCATTCATTTATACTCAAGCACTATTCTAGACATTTGAGATACATCAATCAGCAAAACAACCTTCGAGTTTACACTCCTGTAGAGAAATATGTATAATAAGTAGTAAACAATAAATAAGTAGATATATGTCAGAGGTAATATATGTTATGGAAAAAAAAGGATAGGGGCTTTAGAAGTGTGGGAGTCAACTGTATTTTTAAACAGGGTATCGGCCTTGTTAAGGGTATAACTAAGCAAAGATCTGAAGAAGTAAGAGAGTATCATGATGGACATGTAGGGGAGGCCATTCCATGCAGAAAGTGCAAAGGCTTAGCTTGTTTGTTCTAAATTGTACAGACGCTGGGGTCAGAGTGCTGGTGTGCCAATACTCTGAGATATCATTTTATCTTCTTGATTTTTAGAAAAGGAGGACCAGTAGAGACCTGAACTGGCAGTTAACCCAGTTTTGATGTGCTAGAAGGAGCTTTTCTAAGACCAGTGGAAGACAGTCCACAGGATACTGAAATTAGGAAATCTAGGCTCTGCTCAATGATCAACTCTGCCCTCATTCTTGCCCTTATATTCTCGCTTTCCCTGGCTTTTCTCCAAAGTGAAAGTGAAAGTGAAGTCTCTCAGTCGAGTCCGACTCTTTGTGACCCTGTGGACTGTAACCTACCATGCTCCTCCGTCCATGGGATTCTTCAGGCAAGAATACTGGAGTGGGTTGCCATTTCCTTCTCCAGGGGATCTTCCTGACCCAGGGATTGAACCCCGGTCTCCTGCCTTGCAGGCAGACGCTTTAACCTCTGAGCCACCTCTGTTTAGCGATCTGTTTAGGCTCTGCTCAGTGATCAACTCTGCCCTCATTCTTGCCCTTATATTCTCGATTTCCCTGGCTTTTCTCCAAAAGGTATATGCAAATACTAGTCTTTTCTTGCATGCAGTGATAAGCTCCAAGGTTCAAGTTTGGTACTGCAGGGAAAACAAAAAAGCAAGACTATTAACATTTTTCATTCTAGGACATTCAGGCCAACTTTGCTCAAGGGAAGAGGGTAAACGCTACCATACTAGCATGCTACCCTGAAATACAGGAGCAAATAAAAGCAATCAAGTTGTTTTTCAGTCTCATTCTGTAGTCTTTCTGCATATTTTTTTCAGAACTCTGGTGAGAAACAAGTATTTGGTATAAAAACCACCAATACCTATGGTTCCCTAATCTATGAAGAAAATAGGATTGGGAAAAGTAGGGAACATTCAGTGAGTCTGAAAGTAAGAGTGATAAGGTTAGAAAGGAAGCGGGTGCTGGCAGGGAGCAGGGTTGAGCAAGGGGGATGACACCATCTTGAAAAGTGAAAGTCTTAGTCACTCAGCCGTGTCTGACTGAGTAGCCTGCCAGACTCCTCTGTCCATGGAATTTCCCAGGCAAGAATTCCGGAATGGGTTGCCATTCCTTTCTCCTGCCTTATAATCCCATCTTATATTCTGCCTTAGAGTTTAAGCCCTTTTAAGTTGGGTTTTCTGTTACCTGCAGCCAAAAGCATCCTAATGTATACCTCTTCTCTTTGCTTTTCTTGGGCTTTGGTTCATCCAGGTAAACCTCCTCCCATTAGAGGTAACAGATATTAAGGAAGATGACATTTCCTCACATTACTTTACTTCTATTCACTCTATTTGTTCTAGATCACAGGAAATTTTTTTTCAATACAGAAGATAAGAGCAAGACATAAATTGAATAATTCCTTTCTCATCAAAACTCTTGGCAAGAAACAGGAGATTCAGCTAAAGGAAAGGGCTTGTTTATACTTGAGATCCCAGGATGAAATAGCACTGAAAGCACCTCCTGGGAACTGGTGCTGGAAACTGGCCTGAAATTACAGGTTGCTCTGGAGAGCTCAGCAGCTGCCTAGGGAGGACCCTGGTACTCCTTCCGCTAATGTGATTCAGCTACTTCCTAAATCTCTTTGTTCTTGGCTCATTACTAAGTGGGAACTTCCCTCTGTACCTTTTAGTTCAAATACACAAGAAAAAATGTATGACTGGCTTAATCACTAGGCCACACCACACAAGTCCACGGGTGTTGACAAGCTTGTAGACTAGCTACTCATAGATCAGATGTCCTGACATGATCCATGTGACTGTGGGACAGATAGGGTCCTATAGAAAGGAATAAGACTCTTTAAGACAACTGGGGTGAATGAGTAAATGAATGAATGAACCAATTCTGGATAAAGTAGGAGATGACAGACAGCTGCGTCACATTCACTTTCTCTTTGTTAGCAAGCAACATTTTATAAGCAAGGGATCTGTCTCCCTCTTGATCTCCCCTAATATATAATTTCAAAAATCTTTTCTGTTGCCTTACATTTCATTTACAATACTTGATTCATCCCAATAGATAGTTGCTTTTGTTTCCTTCTTCACAACCATGTATCAATCTTCTAAAATTTGAACTCAACAGAGAATATCCAGCAATCAGACAGGTTTCTATTAAGACCTCACTATGAGGATGGCAATATGATTTTCATGGGCCCTTTAACCTTCAGAAGACCTTTCCTCAATTAAAATATATTTAAACATATATATAAATATACATCTATATACATATAAATTACATTTTATAACTGTGTTGGTATAAACAAATATAGTACAGATACAGACAGATACAGGCTGGATTCACTATTGATATATTCATTTCTTCTCCAAATTATAAAAAAAATTATTTTCATGGGTCCCTTAAAGTATCATGGACTCTCAGCACTGTACCTGCTGTGCCTAGTATGTAATTTGGCCCTGCTTGGCATAAATCTTCTCGGGATCTTTGCACAACCAGATTTTTATCTTCTCCTAACATTCCTAAACAGTCTTATCAATGGTCCTGCCAACTCTATTAGTTACTTCCATCATGCAGAATAACTATTTAATAGAATTAAGTGAAGTAAGGACACTTTGTAAGCCATGAATTTGTTAACAAAGTTTGGGTAATAATATACTTTAAAAATTTTAATTTCAATACCTTTAATCAAAAATTTAATGTGTTGAATACCTGATAACTGTGGCAAAAGAAGGTACTCAGAGTCATGTACCTCAAAGTTTCTCTTGTTTAAAAAGCTGACACAACACAAGTAACATACAGAAGTAGTGCTTTGTTCACATCACTGGTTTCCCTCTTTCAATAAAACTTCTGTTTCTAAGGGGAAAAAAAAAATTTAACTCTGTCGATTCAATTTTGTTTAGAGATATTTTGGTTAAAACTCATAATGAGAAACCAAGAGAGATGGCGTTCAGTGATTCATGACTGACTTGTTGAAGGCCACATAACTGTTAACTCGGTGCTATTTTTAGAACTAAATAAGGCCCTCTCTTTCTGTAGTACACTCGTGTACTCAGTGTACCTCTTCAGAGCAGCTAAGGAACATCTCTTTCCATAAGCCTTTCTTCCGAAGACCTTTGTAGTTCTATAACACAAAGGGTGAATGCGAATGCCAGGCTGTCTGAATATGACTGAAGGGAGAAAGAGGTAAAAATTCCTCCTCCCCAGATGGTTCAGTGTAACACCATTACTGGTTAAAAAAAATTCTCCTTTCTCCTCTATCATAAACTGAGACCGTTGTGAGCTGTGTGTATTGAGTTGCTGCTACTGCTACTGCTAAGTTGCTTCAGTCGTGTCCGACTCTGTGCAACCCCATAGACGGCAGCCCACCAGGCTCCCTTGTCCGTGGGATTCTCCAGGCAAGAATGCTGGAGTGGGTTGCCATTTCCTTCTCCAATGCATGGAGGTGAAAAGAGAAAGTGAAGTACCTCAGTCCTGTCCGACTCTGAGACACCCCATGGACTGCGGCCTACCGGGCTCCTCCATCCATGGGATCTTCCAGGCAAGAGTACTGGAGTGGGGTGCCATCACCTTCTCCAACTGAGTTGCTAGAGGAGACCAACTTGCCTCATTTGGGATAAAGGAATCCTGGCCATAGATCTACCCACTAACTCGCACAGAATAACAGGAAATAATGCACTACCAATTTAAATGCATAATTTCAGAGAATCTTAAAATTGGAAGAAACTTTAAAATTCAACCAGAGCAATTTCCTCACTTCATTACAAATACATTGTGAGGCTTAGATGAGATGTATGAGTCACCCAGGGCCTGCCTTGAGGTAAAGTGAAAAGTGAAAGTCACTCAGTCATGTCTGACTCTTTGAGACCCCCATGGACTATATAGTTCATGGAATTCTCCAAGCCAGAATAATGGAGTGGGTAGCCGTTCCCTTCTCCAGGCGATCTTCCCAACCTACGGATTGAACTCAGGTCTCCCACATTGCAGGCAGAATCTTTACCAGTTGAGCCACGGGTAGGCATATAACTAATGTTAGTTCCCTACTCTTGAAAGTTCTCTGGGCCTTTATTCTAGGCAATCAGACACAGGAGTTTCTGCACTCGGGTCCAGAAATATTTTTTCAAAAGTTTTGGGTGTGATGCCCTGTTTTTAAGCTTATATTCAGTACTCACGGATTTATTTTGAGCTTATATTCAGTACGTATGGATTTTTCTATTTTCATTCCAATAATCAATTGCACTTATGGTAAGCATCTTAGAAAAAGCATTTCAGAACTACCAAAAAGAACAGTCAAATAAAGAGAAAATAATTCTTAACCTAGAGTATCTTGTATCATTATTATTGTTGCTGTTATTTTTACTACTACTATTTTAACACTGGGATACAGAAGGATACAGAGGACACAGAATAAGCATAAGACTTTGCTTGCCTTGATGCGATAACTGCTCTCATAAGAAATAAAGACCAAGAAATAACATATTACCAATTTAAATGCACAATTTCAAACCCTAAAACCAAAACAAACTTTAAAATTTCAACTCAACCATTCCCTTCCTTCATCACAGATAAGTGATGAGGCTTAAATGAGATGTGTGAATCCTTTATTTTTTATATAACACTTGAAAAAAAAAAACTTCAAATATCTTTAAAGATATTATTTTGTAATCATAATATTATTTCCTTTACATCATGATGTAGGGGAAATGTGAATCCATTGATTAGAATATAGGGTAGGCAAGCTTCCTACAAAAGGAAGAATAGTAAACATTTTAGGCTTTGCCAGCCATATAGGCTGTCTGATGCATTTTTGTTGTTTTTTTTTCTTTAATAATTTCATTTATTTATTTATTTGTTTATTTTTGGCTGTTCTGGGTCTTTTCTGCTGTGCAGGCCTTTCTCTGTTTGTGGTGAGCAGGGGCTATGCTTCATAACAGTGTGCAAACTTCTCATTGCGGTGGCTTCTCTTGTTGGGGGACACAGGCTCTAGGTGCCTGGGCTTCAGTAGCTGATAGTTGAGGTTTCCAGGCTCACAGCACATGCTCAATAGCTGTGGGCTGAGTTGCTTCACAGCACGTGGGATCTCCCCAGGCCAGGGACAGAACTTGCCTCTCCTGCACTGGCAGGTGGATTCTTTACCAATGAGCCAACAGGAAAGCCCTCTTTTCCTTTTTTTAAAAAATATAAAAATCTTTTTTTTTCACTGGCCATACAAAAGTAGATGGGTCAATTTGCCCTGTGCAAGTGATGCTGTGCTGACTCAAGGACTAGATAACAAAATTAAAGTCATAAGAGATAAAGTATTAATTTATAAAAACTGATAAAATCAGGAACAGAATTGAAATACTCACACTTAACTCAGTATACCATTCTACATCTATGAAACATCTCTACCTTACCTGAAATTCATCAAAACATAAGAGACATGCTTCTTCACTAATTTCTTCAGCTATAGGAGCTATTGGATCATATGATTTAGCCATGAATCCTGGTTTCCTCTTTGGCAAACTCTGTTTAAGGCGGTGTATTCCTTAAATGGATGAAATTAAACACAAATCAAATATTGTACTAAAAGTACATTTTAGACACCTAAGTACACACTTTTTAAACCTCTAAATGAAACAGCGTGAATATACAAATGAAGTTTAAATTTCACATATAAGCAAATATGATTATTGAGGCTGGTTGCAATTTCTCTACCTCAAAATAAGTTGTTCACATATTACTACATCCCCATGGTTGTAAGGACACTCTGTGATCATTCCATCTCCACTCTTCAGCCACTTTGGAGATGACAAAGTGACAGAACAGATGATTAGATGGTGGCTGATGGATCAACAGATGGATCTTAGCCCTGAGGACTTCAGGGATGCAGGCACAGGAGGTCACCCTGTCCTCTATGTCTGGCACGTCTAATCAGGATGTTCCCTTACTTCCAGCCAGGCCCACTTCATTCACTATATGTTACTAAACGCTGAAAGTATTTGAAGAAAAGTATAATATTCCTGCCCTGAGGAGGTTACAGTATGGCTGGTAAACAAATAATGCAAAGATGAAATAATGTAAGACCACTGACAAAGCAATAAAGCATACATACAAGAACAAACTGAATGCCCGCATGCTAAGGTGACATGGAGGAAAGGGCCTAATCAAGAATACCCTGGTGAGACAGGTGAGGCTTTAACATTTCTTACTAATCCTTAGTAGAGGAAATGTCTGGCCTTCACAGAGTAACCTCTGTTCTCTGATTTGGAAGGAATGAATTTGTCTCTAGGACCAACTCTGGACACACCACTAATTATTTCAATATAGCACAAAACAAACGAAACTAAATAAAATCTTACTTTTAGCAAAAATCTAATTTTTTAGATTAAGAACTTTAAAATGAGGAAAATTACTTTGCTGTGTTTGGCCACTTAAAAATCACTTCTTTCAGATCATCAACTTACTTTGGTGAACGTCTAGCATGAAACCGTGAAAATGAACACGTTTTTTCCTCTTCATTTCCACATAAGCATAAAACATGTCCATCACCATTGTTTTCCCTGTACCTTAAAAAAAAAAAAATACTATTAAACAGTATGTACTGATTGCTCTAGCGGTTGTTCATTAGCTTTGGGATAATGAACCCACACTCTGCTACTGGAAAACTTAACACTATGTTACTTTTTTTTTTTAAAGGAGTGTTTATTTCTTATGTTAAACTACCTAAAAATAAAATGTTGATATTATTCTTTTTTGTTAAAATCCTGTTTTTAGGAAATACATCTAGTTAGCACTCTGGGGACTATTTCCTCCAGAGAACTATGTTCATAACTGGCAAGAATTACAGATTATTTATCAGTCAGTATCTCTTCTGAAAGGCACCAGTATAAATAAAATAATTATTTTATTATTTAAAATAATAATAAATAAAATAAGTAATGGCCCTTACTTAGCATGAGAAAAAGTGTCAGTCACTCAGTCATGTCTGACTCTTTTCGACCCTGTGGACTGTAGCCCACCAGGCTCCTCTGTCCATGGAATTCTCCAGGCAAGAATACTGGAGTGGGTAGCCCTTCCCTTCTCCAGGGTAAGTTCCAGACCCGAGGATCAAACCTGGGTTTCCCACATCCTAGGCAGATTCTTTACCATCTGAGCCACCAGGGAAGCCTGTGGAACTGTCTCAGGCACTATGGAAAATTCACCAGTAAAAAATAAGAAAATATAGACTAGCATCTAACATAAAAACTGCAAATAAATAATAGCTGTAGATTAGAGCTGGATAACTGACAATTATAATACTTTTTTTAAAAGCTGAGAATATAGGCTTTTGAAAGAAATTCAGATACAGATACAGTTAAATTCAGATACAGTTAACCTTTATAATTAAATTATCCAACTTTAATAATTTTAAAGTTAAATAAATACACACTCTCTGAAACTTTTAATCACTATGATCACATTAGCAATCGAAGAATCAACAGCCTGAGCATTTAACAAGGTATGCACCGGAAGCCTATTCCCTCACAGAAAGCCCAGAGCTTTGAGGACACTGAAAGTGATCAAGTTCATTTCACACCCAGCATTCCCCAGCAGGCAGGCCAGGGAATGCTGGTCTTGTCTCTCATCCTCATGGCTTCCTCTATTATCCCTTGCACACTGTTGGTGGGAATGTAAATTGGTGCAGTAGCTATGGAAAACAGTATGGAGATAGCTTTAAAAACTAAAAATAGAACTACCATATGATCCAGCAGTTTTACTCTTGGGCATATATCTGGAAAGAATGAAAACACCAACTTTAAAAGATGCATGCATCCCAATGTTCACAGCAGCACTATTTACAGCAGCCAAAATGTGGAAGCAACCCAATTGCCCATCAGCAGACAACTGGATTAAGAAGATGAGTCCTATGTCATTCCAGATTTTAGCTTGCAGGCACTTTTCAGATTGCTGCACAGAAAGAGATAAAATACCCAGGTCTAACTGAGTTGGGCTAAGAGATCAGGATTGTGGGAGCCCAAAAATGCAGGTGAAATTTGTGAGGCAAAGTGCCAGAGAGGAGGCAGTTCTATAATGAAAGAGCCCCAGAAACCAACACGTGGGCACTCTTGAGTCTTTCACTGAGTAACAGCTGTTCACATGTAAGGTGATACCTCATAACGTGAGCCAAAGAAAGCTGTGAGATGAGCCATTTCCAGAGACAGTGATACATACAACGACTTGAATGATGGTACACTGAATTATGCTGAGTAAAAAAAAGAAAGCCAATCTTAAAAAGTTACAAGCTTTCTTATTTATATAACATTCTTGAAATGACAGAATTTTAGAAATGGAGAACAGATTAGTGGTTGCCAGGATGTAGAAATGGAGGGTGAATAGGTATGGTTATAAAATGATGGGCAATACAAGGAATTCTTGTGGTAATACAATTGTTCAGTACCTTGACTAAAGCAGTGGATATATGAACCTACATAGCTGAGAAACTGTATAGAAATAAATATACACACCTAAGTGAGTACAGCACAGCTGATGTGGAACTCCCAGAAACAGAGGGCAAAGTGCATTCCTTGCAGTATGCCATTTTATATAAGGGACATGAATATTACCAAATTTTTATATCCTCGAGGACTACTGAAACCAGTACCCTGTGGATATCTAGGGATGACTATATAATTAAAACTGGAGAAATCTGAATAGGATCAGTGAATTGAATCAATGTCAATATCCTCATTTTGATATTTATACTACACTTTTGCAAAATGTTGCCTTAGTGGGGAAATGAGTAAAGTGCATAGAGATTTCTCTGCATTACTTCGTATAACTCCATCTGAATCTATAATTATCTCAATGAAGTTTTCAATTAAAAAAAATACTTCAAATGAATCAAGCTGGCATGCAAGTAACTTATTTAACTACCTGTCACAATAAAATTCAACATATAAAAATTAGATAATCCTGGAACCCTCCTATACTGTTCAGTTCAGTTCAGTTGCTCAGTCGTCCAACATTTTGCGACCCCATGGACTGCAGTACCTCAGGCCTCCCTGTCCATCACCAACTCCCAGAGTTTACCCAAACTCACGTTCATTGAGTTGGTGATGCCATCCAACTATCTCATCCTCTGTCATCCCCCTCTCCTCCTACCTTCAATCTTTCCCAGCATCAGGGTCTTTTCAAATGAGTCAGCTCCTCGCATCAGGTGGCCAAAGTATTGGAGTTTCAGCTTTAACATCAGTCGTTCCAATGAACACTCAGGACTGATCTCCTTTAGGATGGACTGGTTGGATCTTCTTGCAGTCCAAGGGACTCTCAAGAATCTTCTCTAACACCACAGTTCAAAAGCATCAATTCTTCGGCATTCAGCTTTCTTTACAGTCCAACTCTCACATCCATATATATTTATATTAAACTGAGATAATGAATGGAAACTAAACTTATTGCTGTAAGTTTGAAATAAGTTTAGTTTTGCAATACATTCACTGTGTTGTTCAACTTAAGCTTACATATGTCACATACGGATCATAATGTTATATATGAATTACGTCTCAATAAAACTAGAAAAACGTGTCAATTTAAAAAAAAATTAGATAATCCTGGAATCCCCCTATACTGTTGGTGGGAATGTAAAGTAGTACAGCCACTATGGAGAACAGTATGGAGGTTCCTTAAGAAACTAAAAATAGAATTACCATATGACCCAAAAATCCTACTACTGGGCATATACCCAAAGAAAACAATAATTCAAAAAGATATATGGGGACCTCACTGGTGGTCCAGTGGCTACGACTCCCTGCTCCCAATGCAGGGGTCCTTGGTTCACTCCCTGGCCAGGGAACTAGATCCCACATGTGACAACTAAAGGTTCAGCAGGCTGCAACCCAAATCTGGTACAGCCAAATAATAAATAAAATATATTAAAAAAAAAAAAGATGCACCCCAATGTTCGCTGCAGCACTATTTACAATAGCCAGGACATGGAAGCAACCCAAATGTCCATAAACAGAGTAATGGATAAAGAAGATGTGATACATATATACAATGGAATGATATTCAACAATGAAAAAGAACAAAATAATGCCTTTTGCAGCAACTTGGAGGGCCTTAGAGATTATCACACTGAGTGAAGTAAGTCAAACAACAGAAAGACAAATATCATTTGATATTGCTTACATGTGGAATCTTAAAAAAAGGGAATAAGTGAACTTATTTCCAAAACAGAAGTAGAGTCAAAGATATAGAAAACAAACTTAGAGTTACCAGAGGATAAGGAGAGGGGAGGGATAAATTGGGAGATTGGCACTGACATATATATATACTGTGCATGTGTACTAAGTTGCCTCAGTCATGTCTGACTCTTTGAAACCCTATGGACTGTATAGCCTACCAGGCTCCTCTACCATGGGATTCTCCAGGCAAGAATACTGAAGTGGGCTCCCATGCCCTCCTCCAGGGGATCTTCCCAACCCAGGGATCGAACCGAGGTCTCCCACATTACAGGCGGATTCTTTACCATCTGAGCCACCAGGGAAGCCCATATATATACTATTATATGTAAAACAGAAAACAATTAGAACCTGCTGTATAGCATAGGGAACCCTACTCAGTACCCTGTAATGGTCTATATGGGAAAAGAATCTAAAAAGGAGTGGATGTATATATATATATATATAAAAACTGATTCCCTCCACTGTACAGCAGAAAGTATCACAACATTGTAAATCAACTACATTCCTGTTAAAAACTTTTAAGGATTATATAATTCTCACAATGTTTGAAAAAATTTTTGAAAAAATTCAACACAAATTCACAGTAAAAACTCTTAGCAAACTAAAAAAAAGAAGCAAACTTCCTTGACCTCATAATGGACAAATACCAAAAAACCTACAGTGAAAAGATACTCAATAACATTTCAAAAATGCAAATTAAAACTACAATGAGATATGACTTCATATCCATTACGATGGATATTATGAAAACAACAAACAAAAACAGGTTGATAAGGATGCGGAAAAATGGGAAAACTTGTATATTACTGGTGGGAATGTAAAATGGTGCTGTTGCTATGGAAAACAGTATGGCAGTTCCTCAAAAAAGTAATCATAAAATGATCAGGTGATCTAGCAGTTCTACTTCTGGATATATACAAGACACCTGAAAGTTGGGATTCAAACAATATCTGTACATCAATGTTTACAGCAGCATTATTCACTAGTCAAAAGATGGGAATAACCCAAACATCCATCAGTAGATGAATGAATAAACAAAATTGGTATAAACAATATGACAGAATATTATTCAGCCTTAAAAAAAGCATGAAATTCTGACACACACTACAACATGGATGAATCTTGAAGACGCTATGCTAGATGAAATGACTCAGAAACAAAAGGATAAGTAAGCATTATACGATCCCACTTACATGAGATACCTAAAGTAGCAGTGAGTGATCCAAGATTACTGCAGATGGTGACTGCAGCCATGAAATTAAAAGACTCTTGCTCCTTAGAAGAGACGCTATGACCAACCTAGACAGCATATTAAAAGGCAGAGGACATTACTTTGCCAACAAAGGTCCATATAGTCAAAGCTATGGTTTTTCAGCAGTCATGTATGGATATGAGAGTTGGACCATAAAGAAAGCTGAGCGCCAAAGAATTGATGCTTTTCAACTGACATGTTGGAGAAGACTCTTAAGACTCCCTTGGACTGCAAGGAGATCCAACCAGTCCAACCTAAAGGAAATCAGTCCTAAATATTGACTGGAAGAACTGATGCTGAAGCTGAAACTCCAAATCTTTGGCCATCTGATGCAAAGAACTGACTTACTGGAAAAGACCCTGATGCTGGGAAGATTGAAGGCAGGAGGAGATGGGGATGACAGAGGATGAGATAGTTGGATGGCATCACAGACTCGACGGACATGGGTTTGAGCAAGCTCCAGGAGTTGGTAATGGACAGGGAGGCCTGGTGTACCGCAGTCCATGGGGGTCACAGGGAGTCGGACACAACTGAACAACTGAACTGAAAGTAGTCAAATTCCTAGAGACAGAAGTAGAATGTTGGTTGCCAGGACTGGGAGGGAGGGGTATTATTGTCTAATAGGTACAGAGTTTCAGTTTGGGAAGATGAAAATGTTTGGAGACAAACAGAGGTGATGTCTGCACAACAATTTCAATGTACTTAAAATGCCTTTGAACCATACAGTTAAAAAGGTTAAAATAGTAAATTTTATATTATATATATGTTGCCACGACAACAACAACAACAAAAAACTAATACATTAACACACACACAGACACACAAACACACATACCCTACAGTCAACATCATACTCACTAGAAAAGACTGAACATTTCTCCCCAAAATTTGACACAAGGACACCCACTCTCATGACTTCTATTCAACACCGTATGGCATCCTAGCTAATGAAATGAGGCAAGAAAAAGAACTACTGAACAGAAGGCATAGACATTGTAAAGGAAAAAAGTAAATTCTTTTATTTACAGACATGATTGGAAACACAAAAAAATTTTGAAGAAGCTACCAAATAACCACTAGAGTTAATACTGAGTTTAGCAAAGTCATCAAAAAATCAATTGATTCTACATATTAGCAGTGATCAACTGGAAATTTAAATGTTAACATACAATACCATTTGCTAAAGCTTTTGGCTGTGTGGATCACAACAAACTGGAAAATTCAAGAGATGGGAATACCAAACTACCTTACCTGCTTCCTGAGAAACCTGTATGCAGGTCAAAAAGCAACAGTTAGAACCAGACATGGAACAACAGACTGGTTCCAAATAGGGAAAGGAGTACGTCAAGGCTGTATATTGTCACCCTGCTTATTTAACTTCTATGCAGAGTACATCATGTGAAATGCCAGGCTGGATGAAACACAAGCTGGAATCAAGATTGCGGGGAGAAATATCAATAACCTCAGATTATGCAGATGATACCACCCTTATGGCAGAAAGTGAAGAACTAAAGAGCCTTCTGATGAAGGTGAAAGAGGAGAGTGAAAAAGCTGGCTTAAAACTCAATATTCAAAAAACGAAGATCATGGCATCCGGTCCCATCACTTCATGGCAAATGAGAGGGGATAAAGTGGAAACAGTGACAGATTTTATTCTCTTAGGCTCCAAAATCACTGTGGATGGTGACTACAGCCATGAAATTAAAAGACGCTTGTTCCTTGGAAGAAAAGCTATGATAAACCTAGACAGCATATTAAAAAGCAGCGACATTACTTTGCCAACAAAGGTCCGTCTAGTCAAAGCTACGGTTTTTCCAATAGTTATGTATGGATGTGAGAGACCACAAAGAAGGCTGAGCGCTGAAGAATTGATGCTTTGGAATTGTGGTGTTGGAGAAGACTCTCCAGAGTCCCTTGGACTGTAAGGAGATCGAACTAGTCAATCTCAAATGAAATCAATCCTGAATATTCATTGGAAGGGCTGATGCTGAAGCTGAAGCTCCAATATTTTGGCCATCTGATACAAAGACCTGACTCATTAGAAAAGACTCTGATGCTGGAAAAGATTGAAGACAGGAGGAGAAGGGGATGACAGAGGATGAGATGGTGGGATGGTGGCATCACCAACTCAATGGACATGAGTTTGATCAAGCTCTGGAAGATGCTGAAGGACAGGGAAGCCTGGCGTGCCGCAGTCCATGGGGTTACAAAGAGTCGGACATGACTGAGCAATGACCAACAACAACCATTTGCAATAGCATTAGAAAACATAAAATACACTGGACACTGGAACAAATTTATTGAAACACATGGCAGACCTCTGTACTACAAACTAAAGAATACCACTGAGAGAAATTCAAGAAAATATTTTAAAATTAAGAAATATACCATGGTGATAGATTGGAATGCTCACTATTTTAAGTTATCAATTCTCTGTAGACATTGATCTTTAACATGTCTTTAACATACTCCCAGTCGAAATCTCAGGATCCTAAGATTTTTTTTTAAATGAACAAATGAATTCTAAAATGAACATGGAAACGCAAAGGCAATAGAATAGCCAAAATAATCTTGAAAAAGACAAAATTGGAAGACTCACATCACACTTCAGTGTGCATCAGCAATGTCCAGGTTATAGGAAATCTTACAGGATAAAGAAGTTTATACGTGTGTGGTGTGCACACACCCAAGGATATACTACCTCAGGATGTAAAGTAAATTACTACCTGTGAGCCATGTCCAAAAAAGCCATTGCCACAGCTTGTAAACCTTGAGTGAGCAAAGGCTGTGTCTGCTTTCATTCACCATTACATTTCCAGAAACAACAGACAACGGGGCACAAGGCAGGTGCTTATTTGTCAAGTAACTGGAAGAATGCTGGGGAAAAGTAGGGAAGAAACCAACACTAAATTTCCCTTACCTCACAATTTTGCTTTGGCATCTGCTGCTACTGCTGCTAAGTCACATCAGTCATGTCCAACTCTGTGGGACCCCATAGACAGCAGCCCACCAGGCTCCTCCATCTCTGGGATTCTCCAGGCAAGAACACTGGAGTGGGTTGCCATTTCCTTCTCCAATGCATGAAAGTGAAAAGTGAAAGGGAAGTCGCTCAGTCGTGTCCGACTCTTAGCGACCCCATGGACTGCAGCCCTCCAGGCTCCTCCATCCACAGGATTTTCCAGGCAAGAGTACTGGAGTGGGGTGCCATTGCCTTCTCCGGCTTTGGCATCTACAGAATCCTAAATAAAACCTTGTAATTTTCTCAAGATAAGACAATCAATCTTACTAGGGGAGTCATTTATAAAACCTAAAACTCTTGTGCATGATAAGTTGCTTCAATCATGCCTGACTCTTTGCAACCCTATGGACTGTAGCCCACCAGGCTCCTCTGTCCATGGAACTCTCCAGGCAAGAATACTGGAGAGGGTTGCCATGCCCTTCTCCAGGGGATCATTCCAACCCAGGGATCAAAGCTGCATCTCATATCTCCTGCAATGGCAGGAGGGTTCTTTACCACTAGTGCCACCTGGGAAGCCATGTAAACTCTAGTAAGTTCTAACTTTTAAGCCCATAGCTGGGAAGCCAAAAATCATTACTCAAGAGCCTCCTCTAGTGGTGCTCTTTTCACAGGTGACACCCTGCACCCCCGACTCCCCCACAGAAGGAGCTGGAAGTGGTAGCTTCCACCATTACCTCCCACTTAGCAGAATTTTGCTTTCCAACTCCTAACCTTAAAACCAGTCTACCTTTCCACTGGTAAAATTACTAGTGTGAAACAAGTGAGGTTAAACCAGGAGACCGCAAAAAAGGGACTTTATTCTCTTCTGATACATGAGAGAAATCATTAACCCTGTCATCACACATTCTGTTAGTCTAGAGCTGAAACCTTGCTGTAAGAAAGCCAGCTGTAGGATAAGAATGAAGCCACAAAATACTGCTACTGCAGCTTTTGGTTTTTGCATGAGATATAATAAGCTTTTTGTTAATGAAACATCTCAGGATTGAACCATGATGATATCAACGTTCCTGGGGTTCCCTAGCCTATCTGATCGATTATCTCAACACACCTATGAAGATAAGAGCAGAGTGAGGTGGGTATAACAGAGCCCAAGCCAAGGGCAGGAATAAGGAGAGGAAAAGGGATTGCTATAAAACAGACATCTTTTCCATCAAGTCTCTTTAAAATTGAATACTTGTTTCCCAAGTCTAAAAAAGAAAAATAACAAAGAATAAGAGCTTGTGAAGACATGCCGAGGCTACTCTCCCAGCCAGTAAGCCCCACAAAAATGAAAATTTGACCTATCTTTTATTATCTATTTTGTAAGAATTCTAAACTAAAGAGTAAAGCCACCAAAATGTTCACCTCACTTCCTGTTTCAGAATTCCTTTCTCTTCCCCTCTCTACATTATGAAGATGTGCATAGCCAAAGATTACCACACATCCAGCCTATGTGAATATACCATGTTATCACATCTTTTCTAATTCTTTCAAACATTCAGATGAATTATGTTTATTGTACCTCCCTTCAATGTGTTAGAATATGGTTGTATTTTCAAAACTAAAATCCAACAACCTCCATATTTGTGCTTTTTTTTTTAAGTCCTTTTGCAGAAGTGGAAACTGTTGTGCTTTACTAAGCATCTTCATTTATGGTTAAGTGGTTAAAGAAACAGGGGAAACAAAGATTCTGATTTTAGCAATCACTGAACATGAAAGTAAAGGTACAGGAAGTAAATGTTCTCCAAAGAGGCAAAAAAATGAGAGATGACTACAGAATGAGATCTCCTAGCGATAGCCAAAGGTGCAGACACATAATCTGATCAAGTACCTGATATAAATTAGATGCTGAGTAAGCATACATTGGTCTCAGAAATACCAATTAGCTGATGAACAAAGAAAAAGAATAGTTTGAGATTCTTTCACATTTTTAAAATCTACAAGTTTCAAGAACTTAAAAGAGAAAAACAAATACCATATATTTACATGTATATGTGGAATCTAGAAAAATGGCTCAAATGAACCTATCTGCAAAGCAGATACAGAGACAAAGAGATAGAGAACAAACATATAGACACCAAGAGGGGAAAGGGCGGATGGGATGAATTAGGAGATTGGGCCTGACGTATATACACTACTATGTATAAAACAGAAAACTCAGGAGAACCTACTGCACAGCACAGGAAACTCTACTCAACGCTCTGCAGTTACAAAGAGGGGATACATGTGTACGTATAGCTGACTCACTCTCCTACGTAGCAGACACTAACACAACATTGTAAAGCAGTTAAACGCCAATAAAAATGTTTTTAATAATTTAGAAAGAAAGATAAAAGAACTTCAAGAATCTCTATCATTCCCTTTTTAAAAACTGAACACTAATCATTTATTAGATTTGCTAAATCTATAAATGTAAAACAGACATTTAGAGGCATTAATAAACATCAGAATAAGAGAGAGGACCGAGAAAAGAAAAGAACAGTTTGACCTTTAAGGCAGTGTAACTACTTATTCAACTCCTGCTGCTGCTGCTGCTAAGTCGCCTCAGTCGTGTCCGACTCTGTGCAACCCCACAGACGGCAGCCCACCAGGCTCCCCCGTCCCTGGGATTCTCCAGGCAAGAACACTGGAGTGGGTTGCCATTTCCTTCTCCAATACAACTCCTATTATCCTAAAATTCTTACTAAGATAATAAACCTCTGCCACCACTTCCTCACAATGAAAATCTGTTATGGCTACAAGGGAGTCTGAGGCTTGTTGATCAGTCAAGGACTAAAACTGATGCAGTTCTTGGGGTCAGACACAAAGAGTCAGACACGACTGAGCGACTGAACTGAACTGAAAACTGATCTCGTTACATCAAATACTTTGAGTATGCCAAATAAAGAAGTGATTGGCAAGCCGTAAGGCCAGATGACAGAAGAGCCACCTTCATGGCATTCGTGAAGGTGGATAACTAGGGAAAGGTTTAGGACTAGAACAAAAGGATTTGGTTGAAGGAAAATCGAAACCAGAAAACAGACAACTTCATCAATAATGAAGTCAAGGAAGAAGCAAGACAACTGATTAGGAAAATCTATTACAGAAAGGCTTACCAGGTGGTGCATTCGCCCGCCAATGCAGCAGATGCAAGAGATGTGGGTTCAATCCCTGGGTCAGGAAGATCTCCTGGAGTAGGAAATGGCAACCTACTCCAGTATTCCTGCCTGGAAAATTCCATGGATAGAGGAGCCTGTCGGGCTACAGTTCACAGGGCTGCAAAGAATCGAACATGACTGAGCACGCCCACATATTAGAGAAACTGACAGTTCACAAAGTTTCCAAGAAAATGAGTCTTCATGCCCAATGACTGGAAGTGCGAGAAGGAAATGTTACCACTTATATGTTTAGAGTGTGCACTCATCAATAGACTGAAGATGACTAAATTAGGGGCAAGAGTTTAGATTATGAGTAGAAGTATTAGTGGAAATTAAAATTAAAATGAGCAACTTATTAAGTTATTAAGCTGAGTCAAACAGCACTGAGCAATGAGATTCTGATTTATCAAATAACCTATCTAGAGATGATTTCTGTCACTGAGATCAATTCACTTTATTCATTAAATAGTGTTTGCACCTAACATGCTAACTAATCATGCCTTCAACTACAGTCACAGCTCATGAGAAATAAAAGTAAAACCTAAGAAATCTACAATCCTCTCCTCTCCCCTGTTTTACCTCATCTCATCCTATTCCTGCTGGTGGTGTGTTGAAAGATAGAAATGGAAGTTTTCTCTGAGTGAAAGCTAGGAAACTTTTTGTTTAGACCACTTAAAACTTATTTTAACACACTTACCCACATCTCCATAAACATACAGGCCCCTTGGAGGTTTGCTCCTTGAAAAAAGCTGCAAATTAAGAAAAAATTATAAATCTCCAATGTGGAAATAAATGAATATCATCATACACAGTGTTCCTAACCAAGCTATATATAGGAGTGAAACAGGCTACTGCACACAGTAAGTACAAAAAACTTGATATAAAAGGCTATGATGCCCCACTTACATTTTAACATAGAAGGCAAGAATCAGTAGCTCAGAGCAAAGCTCTGAAGTCACACAACTTAAGTTTACACCTCCTTCACCATTTACTAACCATGTAATCATTCCACTCATTTGCAAATGGGCTCCCCAAACAATGACAGCCTAGTTCATTCCCAGCAAGCAAGAGATCGGAAGACTTTTTATGGAGAAACTAAATGGTTTCCAGAGAAAAAGGCACTTGTGTGTTGGTTTCTCCCAAAGAAAGAACGGGATCCCTATCAGATCACCTTACAGTAAAGTACGCTAGTCAACAAATCTCTTAAGAGTCAGCCTTCAATCAGCTCATTAGTATCTGAAATGACACTAAAATGATTTGACAGCTCAGAATCAATAGAAATTGGAAGAAAAAAAAAAAAACTCTCATTATGAAAGTTGGAGACCACAGCAAATATACAGAGGAAACAGACTGCAAAAGGAAACGTCAAAATAAAACTATAACCAGTATAATTAATATGCTGAGGGAAATAAGTTATTAAAACTATAAAGCAAGAACAAAATGTAATTTCTAAAAAGGAATATTAAGAACAAAGGAGAGTACTCTGAAATTTAACATACAGTACCAGAAATAAAATTCCAGAAATAAAACAAATGGTAACAATACAAGATGGAAAATGTAAGAAAATTACAGGATTAATTCAGGAGGTCCAAGAGCTAACCAAAAGGAATTCCAGAAAGGGGAAAGATAAAAAAGAGAGAAGGAAATTACCTAAGATTTTTCTCAAATCTGAAGGATGAAATTTTAAGATGAGGAGGACAGAGTAAGCATCCAGCACAACGAGGGAAATAAGACCCATGCCAAGTCACAAGAGCTTCCCAGGTGGTGCTGGTGGCAAAGATCCTGCCTGCCAATGCAGGAGACATAAGAGACACCAGTTCAATCCCTGGGTTTCGAAGATCCCCTGGAGGTGGACATGGCAACCCACTCCAGTTTTCTTGCCTGGAGAATCCAATGGACAGAGGAGCCTGGTGGGCTATAGTCCATGAGGTCACAAAGAGTTGGACACGACTGAAGCAACTTAACTTACTCTTGCTCACCAAGTCATAATCCTGAAATTTCTGACACAAGGAAAATAAAGAAAATCTTACAAACATCCAAGGTGGCAGTGGAGGAGGGAAGTGGTAGAGACAAGTCATAAAAAACTTATAAAACTTGAATAAAATTTGAGAGACAATGATTTCCCATCTAACCATCAAGTGTGAAAATGGAAGTTGACATTCCACATTTACAAGGTCTTAAAAAATCTTCCCCAGCAGAAATATGAACACCTAGGCTACAGTGGCACAAGCAGGACAAGAAAGCAATCAAGTACAGACCAAAGCAGGAGGATGAAGGCCTCAAAAAGAAACAAAATGGAACTTCTCTTTGTCCGACATTATTATCAACCCAAATTACCATTCTAAATTTTGTTCCACTTAGAAGAGTAACCTTCAAACTCTATGACAGTTCCTAGACACCTATGTAAAAACCAAGGAGAGCCAGATCCAAGAGAGTACAGAGAGGATAAAAGCAGAAAGGGGGCTTCCCAGGTGGCTTAGTACTAAACAATCCACCTGCCAAAGCAGAAGACACAGGCTTGATCCCTGGAAGATCCCCTAGAGAAGGAAATGGCAACCCATTCCAGTATTCTTGCCTGGGAAATTCCCTGGACAAAGGAGCCTGGTGGGCTACAGTCCATTCGGTGTCAAAGAGTCGGACATGACTTAATGACTAAACAACAACAAAAGTGGAAGGAAGCAAAGGTTATGCCATTTAGCATCACCACAGCAGTAGATAATTTGACAGAGAACATTTGCAAAAGCTAGATTTCAGGATCTTTTATAACACTTTTGTTTTTTAATATGTGGATTCAGTCTGGTATGCCTCAGAAACCTCTCTTGCTCTCCTCTTAGCTTTCTCTATAAATCCAGCCCCTGACTTCATCAGCCCCTTCCAGAAGAACCTTCATCAGTTTAGGCAAAAGAATCTGCTTTGCTTTGATTCTGCCAACTGGATGCCTTTCCTGTGTTCTTCTGCACATCAACTCTCCATCTATTCTTAAATCTCAAGAGAAAGAAGAAACTACTCCTGCCAAAACTCCTTAATTTGCCTTGTTTTAATATCTTACATGAACCATTCTTATACATTGGTTATTCTATTTTCAACTTTCCAGAAAAAAACCAATGTGCTCCTCAACAATTTTTTTCCCTCAATAATTTTAAAACAGCTTCAAATTAGAAAACTTATATACAACTTAATAATCTCTAAGTACATTTTATGTATTAGAAATCTTTTGAAAGCAACTTTCGCAGAAAGTAACTGGCAATGTCACAGCAATTGATTACTTGCTCACAACATATTTTGCTGTGATTCGAACAGATTCAAGGGATTAGATCTGATAGAGAGAGTGTCTGAAGAACTATGGACAGAGGTTCGTGACATTGTACAGAAGGCAATGATTAAGACCATCCCCAACAAAAAGAAATGCAAAAAGGCAAGATGGTTGTCTGAGGAGGCCTTACAAATAGCTGAGAAAAGAAGAGAAGCTAAAAGCAAAGGAGAAAAGGAAAGATATACCCATTTGAATATAGAGTTCCAAAGAATAGGACAGAGAAGAAAGCCTTCCTCAGTGACCAATGCAAAGAAATAGAGGGAAACAACAGAATGGGAAGGACTAGATCTCTTTAAGAAAATTAGTGATACCAAGAGAACATTTCATTCAAAGATAGGCACAATAAAGGACAGAAATGGTATGGACCTAACAGAAGCAGAAGAACTATACAAAAAAGATCTTCACGACCCAGATAACCACGATGGTGTGATCATTCACCTAGAGCCAGACATCCTGGAATGTGAAGTCAAGTGGGCCTTAGGAAGCATCTACAAACAAAGCTAGTGGAGGTGATGGAATTCCACTTGAGCTATTTCAAATCCTAAAAGATGATGTTGTTAAAGTGCTGAACTCAGAATGCCAGCAATTTTGGAAAACTCAGCAGTGGCCACAGAACTGGAAAAGGTCAGTTTTCATTCCAAAGAAAGGCAATGCCAAAGAATGTTCAAATTACTGCACAATTGCACTCATCTCACACGCTAGCAAAGTAATGCTCAAAATTCTCCAAGCCAGGCTTCAACAGTACCTGAACCATGAACTTTCAGATGTTCAAGCTGGATTTAGAAAAGGCAGAAGAACCAGAGATCAAGTTGCCAACATCCGTTGGATCATCGAAAAAGCAAGAGTTCCAGAAAAACATCTATTTCTGCTTTATTGACTATGCCAAAGCCTTTGACTGTGTGGATCACAACAAACTGTGGAAAATTCTGAAAGAGATGGGAATACCAGACCACCTGACCTGCCTCTTGAGAAATCTGTATGGAGGTCAGGAAGCAACAGTTAAAACTGGACATGGAACAACAGACTGGTTCCAAATAGGAAAAGGAGTACGTCAAGGTTGTATAATGTCATCCTGCTTATTTAACTTATATGCAGAGTATATCATGCAAAATTTCAGGCTGGATAAAGCAGAAGCTAGAATCAAGATTGCTGGGAGAAATATCAACAACCTCAGATACGCAGATGACACATCCTTATGGCAGAAAGCGAAGAAGAACTAAAAAGCCTCTTGATGAAAGTGAAAGAGAAGAGTGAAAAAGTTGATTTAAAACTCAACACTTAGAAAATGAAGATCACGGCATCTGGTCCCATCAGTTCATGGCAAATAGATGGGAAAACAATGGAAACAGTGAGAGACTTTAGTTTTTTGGGCTCCAAAAATCACTGCAGATGGTCACTGCAGCCATGAAATTAAAAGACGCTTACTCCTTGGAAGAAAAACTATGACCAACCTAGACAACATATTAAAAAGCAGAGACATTACTTTGCCAACAAAGGTCCATCTAGTCAAAGCTATGGTTTCTCTAGTAGTCATGTATGGATGTGAGAGTTGGACTATAAAGAAAGCTGAGCACCGAACAGTTGATGCTTTTGAACTATGGTGTTGGAGAAGACTCTCTTGAGAGTTCCTTGGACTGCAAGATCAAACCAGTCAATCTTAAAGGAAATCAGTCCTGAGTAGTCACTGGAAGGACTGAAGCTGAAGCTGAAACTCCAATACTTTGGCCACCTGATGCAAAGAACTGACTTATTGGAAAAGACCCTGATGATGGGAAAGATCAAAGGCAGGAGAAGAAGGGGATGACAGAGGATGAGATGGTTGGATGGCATCAATGACTTGATGGACATGAGTTTGAGCAAGCTTTGGGAGTTGGTGATGAACAGCAAAGCCTGGCATGCTGCAATCCATGGTATTGCAAAGAGTTGGACACAACTGAGCAACTGAACTGAACTGGACTGAACATAATTTGCAGAAATTGTCCAGGGTCTAGTCAGAATATAATCAACATGTGCTGAATCAGTGAAATTCAAGGCAAAAATTTAACAAAGATGGGAGGGGAAAGATGACATGGCAAGAACTCAACACTGCTAAAAAAAACCCCACATATATATGCATATATGTGTTAATACAAATATAGGCATGTGTATGTATGTATATATATATATATATACACATATACACACACACACACATATATATCTCACTTGGGCCTCTCTTCTGTTTTACCCAAAGTTAATATATTTTTGAAAAAGTAGTTTGCCAAATATTCTACTGCATTATTGGAGTAGGAAATAGCAACCCACTCCAGTATTCTTGCCTGGAGAATCCC
Organism: Bos indicus x Bos taurus; assembly: GCF_003369695.1. Lineage (NCBI taxonomy): Eukaryota > Metazoa > Chordata > Mammalia > Artiodactyla > Bovidae > Bos > Bos indicus x Bos taurus. Next base: position 41,908,239 of record NC_040084.1, read on the forward strand.
ATGAACAGAGTAGCCTGGCAGGCTACAGTCCGTGGGGTTGCAAGAGTCGGACACGACTTAGCGACTAAACCACCACCACCACCACCACCATCATACTACATTATATATTACATACATAATTTATATTATATTTAAGGCAACATTTAGAAGATGATAAAGAGGTACCAGATGGTTATAGAGTACCAAAGGAAAAGATTCTCAAACATGTGAAATCACAGATATCTAGTATAGCATAAATACTCTTTAAGATGCAGATTTTACTCCAAAGAAAGATTTTACTCCAAAGAAGTTGATAAACACAATGGATAGTCCCCTAATGATAAATGTTAGATATCATCCATCTAAACTCTATTATATGCACCAAGTATTTTTACTTGGAGAAGCAAGCTGATTTTTTCCTAATAAAATTTCAGTCTTCCAAAAATTATTGAAATTATTTCAAAGGATTAAAAATCTATATTTTAATGGGAAAGTCAGAGGATTGAATGGAGAACAGTAAAGCTATTTACAAGGCTGTAAAATGGGTCCTAAAGAAGTTTCTAAGTTCTTTATTCATCATAGTGAATTCAGGGAGAGTTGGGTTCACACAGTTTCTTCAAAATAACTACACAGGAACCCACATCATTTACATGTTCCTAATTTACATTTTCTCACAATTTACCCTATTTTTCAGGTCCATTAAATTCCCTTTCTCAATGTTGTAATTTCCTGTAATGTGTTCTTATGTCTCAGAGCACGCCACCCTGGCCTGGGTCCTAGGTGCTGGGATGTGCCACATGCTCCCGTCCCCCAACAAGCCTCGGATGTCCTGCTCTCTACCCTAGGGGGAAACCTTGCTGGCTGGCTGCTAGCTGGCTGCCAGCTGGGTTCAGCCTCTGGGAGGCACTGCTTGTAGGAGACTGGAGGGAGGGGGTGGAGAGAAAGCCCCGCTGCCTCCCTGCTTCCAGGCTGTGTCTCTGGCAGAGAGGCTTCTCTCCAGAGCCATGAGGTCCTCGTGCCACAGCTCCAGCTCTCTGCGGGCTACTCCTTCACTCCTCCATGCCCTGTTTGCTGCCTTAGGACTGCCCTGCCCATGACTCTCTAAGTCATTTCTTGATTCAGTCTTTATTTGGAACTGCTGTGAACAGTTTCCTACCAGAACACTGATACATGCCCAACCTCTAAAATACACACACTTTACACTAGACAAAAACTTGGAAATCTGAACATAAGTTTCTCAAGTGACCAGCTGTAAAATTTGTCATGTTAACTATATCTTAGGGAATTTGTGAAGTAGGATCATGACACCTTCTCTAATGGGTTTTTGATAGGGATACAGTGATACTGTATTATAGACTCTGCAGATAGTAAGCATAAGGATGATGTTGGAAGATAGTGGAAAACTATTACCTACCTCCACAAGGAAAGAGTAGTAGAGCTGAACTGAAAAGATCTTGGTACAAATTCTGATTCTGCTACTTATTAGCTACATGACTCTGGGTAAGCCACATCAACTCTACACCTTATCTATTGTGCTGCTTCCTTATCTATTGGATTCAGGGCACAGCACAGGGGAGTTCCCATCCACTGCCCACCTCTGCACGCCTAATCACAAGGCCCACTCACTCACACTGAAGACTGCAAACTTCATGTGCTGATACCCACCTCTATCCAAACCTATGGACCACAAAAGAAGAAACATCACACCCTCTGACACACCCCTCTCAAAGATCTGAACATTAATGTACACTTAAGCTATTTCATATCTATATAAACTCTACCAAACAAATCAAGAATACATTCAAGAACAGGGAGCACATTTTCAAATACTGTTCATATTCTAAGCAATTAGAAGCAATCTCAATATATTCCAAAGAATCACTGTACGCCTACCTAATGGAATAAAATTAAAAATAAATATGGAAGGATAGCTAAAAACAGAAAAAACTCATACTAAGATACTGACTTTCTTTCACATTCCTTCACATTCACCCAGACTTCTGGGATTGCAACTTCATATAGGAGGCTGAAGGAGGGCCAACACAATGCCTTCTGTTTTCTCTTTATAAAGACGTAGACATCTGTTGAAAGTGATGGGGGAAGCGTAGTTTAGCTTGAAGGGAGCTAAGAAGGCTCTAGAGAATTGTTCAGAGACACTGTAAACTAACCAGTGAAATAGATTTGTTGACAAAATGAAGGGGTACTCCTCAGGGCTTTCAGACTCTTCTCAGCAATCTTATACAACTGTGCGGCCGTCATGTCCTTTAGATGAGAACAGTCCTACTCCCTGCTCTATCCTCCACAACCAGATGAGGGTTTCAGGGGTAAGTCTATGACTAAGTTCAACCAAGGGGAGTTCTGTTATTCATCTCTAGGTGAAAGAGCTCTTGTCTTCTGGGCAGTACGCTGCATAGATGTGATGCTAGTTTGCTACTCTGACATAAGCCAAGTTGAACACAAAGTCAAAATAAGCAGGAGGGCAAGATAAAGAAGATCTCCAGGGCTTCCCTGGTGGCTCAGTGGTAAAGAATCCACCTGCCAACATAGGAGACATGGATTTGATCCCTCGTCTGGGAAGATTCCACATGCCTCGGAGCAACTAAGTCCATGCACGACAACTACTGAGCCTGTGCTCTAGAGCCCGGGAGCCACAGCTCCTGAGCCCACATGCCACAGTTACTGAAGCCCATGTGCTCAGAGATCATGCCCCATAAGAGAAGCCACCACAATGAGAAGCCCTCACACTGCAACCAGAGGAGCCCTGCTTGAAATAAGTGTTGCTGAGGATGTAGAGAAAGGGAACCTCATGCACTGCTGGAATGTACATGGGTATAGCCACTGTGGAAAACAGTATGCAGGTTCCTCAAAAAATTAAACATAGCACTACCATACGATTTAGCAATTCCACTTCTGGATATTTATCCAAATGAAAACTCGAGCTCAAAGAGATATCTACAACTCCCTGTTCATTGCAGCATTATTTACAATGGCCAAAAAAACGGAAACAATCGAAGTGTTACACACACACACATAATGGAAATTATTCAACCATTAAAAAAGAAAGGAATTCTGACATTTGGGACAACACTGATGGACACTGAAGGCATTATGCTAAGAGAAATAAATCGGACGGAGAAAGAACGTATGAACTCATATGTGGAACCTAAAAACAACTCACAGGTAATGAGTCAAGAGAGCATCTCAAGTTTAGGAGACTTACTATAATAAGTAATAGAACACTATAACACTAAATCAAAAGGGAGGCTAACAAGAAAAGCAGCTGTCAGAAACAATGTTATTAAAATTTTTTTAAATAATATGACTAAATTGCCAGTCGCCCAACAAGGAAATGTGCTAATGTCACAAGTGTTTGGGGTCCTAGTTGTTATATATTTTGGTGATGACACTCCAAATCACTAAATTTAGTAAAAATTTATGTTTTTAATTTCATATACATGGAAAGCCCACTTTCACACAAAGAATCTTTTGAACATGAGTTTATGTTTTTAAAGTAAATACCTGATAATTATTCTATCAAAATTTTATTAGACAAAGTCAAATGTAAAACATGATTACTGGATTCACATACAAACACATATTTAAAAGAACATTTGGGACAACTGAAGAAATTTAAATATGGGCTTCATATTTAGCCCATATTAATTACTTTATATTATGAGATAAAATACTGGATGCCCAGTTAAATTTGAGTTTCACACTGACATCATATAATGTTGCATGGGACATACATACACTAAAAAACCATTATTTATCTGAAATTCAAGTTTATCTAGACTTTATTTTTATTTGCTAAATTGAGTGACCCTATATCACTGCATCAACGTTAAGAGAAAATATTTGCAAATGAAGCAAGAAGGGATTAATCTCCAAAATATACAAACAACTCATGGAGTTCAATGTCAAAAAAAAGCAAACAATCCAATCAAAAAATGGTGGAAGACCTAAACAGACATTTCTCCAAAGAAAATACACAGATGGCCAACAAATACATGAAAAGATGCTCAACACTGCTCATTATTAGAGAAATTCAAATCAAAACTACAATGAGAGGGACGTCCTTGGTTGTCCAATGGCTAAGCCTCCCCTCCCACTGCAGAGGGCCTGGGTTCAATTCCTGGTCGAAGAACTAGATCCTACATGTTGCAGCTAAAGATCCCGCATGCCACAAAGAAAACGGATCAAAGATCCTGAATGTGACAACCAGGACCCGGCACAGCCAAATATGTGTTTCAAAAAAAACCACAATGAGGTACCACATTCTAACCACCCATCAGAATAGCCATCATCAAAAAGTCTACACACAGTAAATACTGGAGAGGGTGTAGAGGAAAGGGAACTCTCTTGCATTGTTGGTGGGAATGTAAATTGATATAGCCACTGTGGAGAATAGTATGGAGGTTCCTTACAAAACTAAAAACAGAACTACCATATGACCCAGCAATCCCACTACTGGGCATATACCCTAAGAAAATCTAGGCATAATTCAAAATGACACATGTACCTCAATGTTCACTGCAGCACTATTTACAATAGCCAGGGCATGGAAACAACCTAAATGTCTAACTGTCTAGCAACAGATAAATGGATAAAGAGGATATGGTACAGGGACTTCCTTGGTGGCCCAGTGGTTAGGAATCTGCCTGCTAATGCAAAGGACACAGGTTCCAGCCCCAGTCTGGGAAGATCCCACATGCTGGGGAGCAATTAAGCCCACGAGCTGCAACTACAGAAGCCTGAGTGCCCTAGAGCCCACGCTCCACAATGAGAGGCCACCGCAATGAGAAGCCCAAGCACTGCAACTTGAGAGTAGGCCCCATTCCTGGCAACTAGGGAAAGCCTGCACGCAGCAATGAAACCCAGCCCAGCCAAAAATAAAATTAGTTAATTTTTTAAAAAAAGAAGATATGGTACATATATACAGTGGAAAATTGCTCAGCCATAAAAAGGAATGAAACTAGATCGTTTGTAGAGATGTGGATGGAAGTAGAGTCTGTCATACAGAGTGAAGTGAGTCAAAAAGAGAAAAATAAGTGTTGTATATTAATGCATGTATGTGGAATCTAGAAAAATGGTATAGGTGAAACTATTTCCAGGGCAGGAATAGAGACACAGATGTAGAGAACAGACATGTGGAACACAGGTAGGGGAAGGGAAGGGTAGGATGAACTGGGAGATTAAGATTAACATATACACTACCATGTATAAAATAAACAGCTAGTGAGAACCTGCTGTATAGCATAGGGAGTTCAGCTCTGTGCTCTGTGAGAACCTAGATGGGTAGAAATGGAGGTAGAGGGGAAGGGAGGCCCAGGAGGGAGAGAATATACGTATACACATAGTCTATTCACTTCCTCGTACAGCTGAAACTAACACAATATTACAAAGCAATTATATTCCAATAAAAAAAAGTTTCTTGGTGTGATAATGGTAATATAGTTATGCAGGGAAAGGTCCTTGTTAGGATACATAATGATGTTTTTGGAGGTCAAGTGTTTCAATATTACAACTTATTTTCAGATGATTAAAGGGAAAATACTGAGAGAAAAAAACCCTAATGCAGCAAAATGTTGACCATTTTAAGTGGTTTTAAGAGTACTGTTGAAATTTTTCAAAATAAAAAGTTGGGTAAAACAAAATGCAAAATTTGTAAAAGTGATTAATTACTGTATTATTTTTACTTTTGAATTAAGTCTTAAATTATTCCAAAAGTATCTACATATTAGCATTTTAGACAATTGCTTTCAAAACTATTCCTTTAACTTCTGCAAGGTAAACATCTGTCATCCATCATTCCAAATATTTTGATTTAATCATTCTAACTTTATCCTTTGTTCCTTATAATATTAAAATTCAAGCATTAAAAATAATCCAAGGTGATTCTCATCAAAGCTGGAAATTAAAATAGCATGTCCTCCACCTTTCTGGGTTACTGTCCACTTGCTAGTCAAGCATAATTTCCATTAGGACAATTAAGATAATAATGGTGGTGCTTTTAAATAAAAAGAGTTTTCAATTTGTTTAAAATGCAGGAATATTACTTTTCCTGCTTCTCCACACACCCCTCACCATTCCATTATTATCTCCCAAAATGACAGAATCAGAAACAATGATTCCAGCTGGAATGCTGAACATAATTACATCTTTTAAAAACAAGCATTATATCATTCTCAACATAAACCACTGTTTGATAAAAGTAGATCACTTCAGGTTTCTTTTTTTTTTTTTTCACTTCAGGTTTCTAAGAAGACCATTAAAAAACTAAAAAACTGAACTATATGTTAGCACCCATAAATTCTTTTTAAATGAAAATCTTTTTTTAAATGCCTTCAGCTGATTTGCAAAAGAACCCTTGTAACCTAAAGTACACCAATTTGTTCAGTTTACTAGTATAATTAAGCCTTTAAGTAGCTAAACAACTAGCGGGAGGAGGGTGGGGGGTGAGTTTAAATCTCTAAAACAACTAGCCTAAGCAATGGCTCAATCTCTGATTACAACAGAATTGAGAGATGCAAATGACTTTTTAATGCTGCATGCATTCAAGTAACAAGCGTTTCTAAGGCTCATTGAAGAAGACTCTGATGCTGGGAGGGTTTGGGGGCAGAAGGAGAAGGGGATGACGGTGGATGAGATGGCTGGATGCCATCACTGACTCGATGGACGTGAGTCTAAGTGAACTCCGGGAGTTGGTGATGGACAGGGAGGCCTGGCGTGCTGCGATTCACGAGGTCGAGAAGAGTCGGACACGACTGAGCGACTGAACTGAACTGAACTGATACATGTCAGACAAATGAGCTAATTTCTTCAGCAAATCCTTCCAGCTTACTCACTCCTGACTGAATTCAAATTCTGGACTAGCTTGGGTGCGACCTACTCCAAATCCACCACTTGTTCAGAGGGACATCTAGGACATAAGTATAATTTTCAAACTGACCTGCAGTTTATCAAAAGAAAGATGTGGAAAATATTCCATTCTGAACCCAGTTGAGGTTCTGAATTTGAGGGATTAAAACGGCCATCCAAGCTTCTCCTGGATTTTCAAAGAACTGGCACTATGGAGGAAATGAGAACACAAACATGTCCACAGAGAAGCAAGTGAATGTAAAACTCACAAAAACACCAATACTCTCACACAGACATAAGGATAGGCTCATGGGCAACTGACTTCAGAGTCAGCAGAAAAGTATTTTGTGACTCTTCAGTGATTGCTTTGTTATTCATTCAAATATTCCTTTTTTTTTTTTTTTCATTTATTCCAGAGTCATGAATTGAACATCGAGCACCTACTTTGTATCAGGCAGTGAACTAAGTTGTGCAGATCTAGGCAATCCAGAAAACATGACATGGCATGTACTAAAGGAACATGTGGTCACCAGGTAGGCCATGGGAGATGAGCCGTAAGTAAAAGGATACAGAGACAGGCAGCCTCAACAAAGACCCAGAGGCAAGAGAAGGTCCCTGTCATGTCTAACAATCTTTAAGTAGTTTGTCACAGCTGGGGACAGCTGATAACAAAGACGGATGAGGCTGGTAAGAGGCAGGGACCAGGCAGGCTCTCAAGAACTATGTAGAACGTGCTAATGAGTTTGTACTTTATCTGGAGGGCACTGGGAAGCCTTAAGCAGGAGAATGGCCCAACCAGGTTATCTCATATAAATATCATTATTGATACAGCATGGATAATGAGAGGAAACTGAATGGGAGGCAACTGGAGGAAAAGGCAACACTACCAGTATCTGCTCTGCTGACAAGCCACCCCCGGCCAGGTGGCAGTATGATTCTGGGAGAAATACTTACGGGTACTTCTTGTGGTTCATCAGGGCAAAGTTAACTGAAGGCAGCTCTGTGGTGCTCTTCATTGCCATGAAGGGACTACGGATGCATTGGAGCTATGCTTCACACTTCTGAAAAAGCTACACATGGCTGTGGCACTTTGGCCTGAAATGTACGTTCAGTGTTCAGGTCCTAATATCTGCACATCTCCACTGGAGATGATAGCATGGGTTAGAGGTGCTATTTCTTTATAGTTCTCTCATTTCCAAATAGAGGTTTTCACTCAGCCAAAAACCTTTTACTAAGATATTTCCTATGCTTTGCTGAGTACTTTCTGAGCTCATAATACCCCTTCCTCAGTCTATTTGTAAGAAGCAAATGCTGAACCAGTAGAAGTATATTATCAGGGAAAGTTATAATTTCCTTAAAATTATTTCTTAAAATCAACTAACCTGTTGAAATATCTCACAATTACACTTAAAGATACATTTATGGAATATTATAAATAGGCTAAATTGGAGAAAATATTGACCACCTGGTTACTTAGCTTTCAATCAATCTAATTATCAAATCTTTATATTTTGACATATTTATTCCAAAATTTAAAAAAAATTAGATACAGTTGATGCCCCCCCCATTTTGTACCCTTCTTCCTCAGAGTGAACATTTCATTTTAAAAATATGTTCTGATTTACTTATCTTTTTGTGGTATCTACTACTTATTCCCCCAAAACAGACTCTTCTTTGACCATTTTTCTACCAGCTTGATTTTTTTTTCTTTTTGGTAGGAGTTCTTTATATATATTCTAGATAGCAATCTATAGTCAATTTTTTTTATTTTTAATTGGAGGATAATTGCTTTACAACATTGTGTTGGTTTCTTGCCATATGTCAACACAAATAAGCCACAGGTATACATATGTCAGCTTTCTTTCGAACCTCGCTCCCACCTCCCTAAGTCAATTATTTTTGATGTAAATATTTTCTCCCAGTCTGTGGTCTTCCTTTTAACCTTTCTAGAGTGCTTTTTGTTGACTATAAGTTTTAAATTTTAGTTGGATCAAATGTATCCAACTTACCTTTATAATTTAAGCTTTCATATCTTGTATAAGCAGGTCTTCCTCTCCTCACGGTCACAAACATAAATCCTCTATATTTTATTCAAGAAGTTTTAAAGTTTCCCTTTAAGTTTAGGACACTGATTCTGTGGAATTTATGTTTATGTTCAGAAAGGTAGATATCTAATTTTACTTTTCACAAAGATAATCAATTGTGTCATCCCTGTTGGCTGACTAGACCATCTTTTTCCACTGATTTTCAGTGCCAACTCAATGGTGTATCAGGTCTCCATGTATTCTATTTTGTTCCACTTGTCTGTATGTCTATATAATAAGTGATCAGTGAATAGTTCTGTTGACTAGAGGCAGATATAGGAAAGTAACAGAAAATTAGACTGGAAACCTAGACTAAGTACATTTCTGGTAGAACTTTGAACACTATTAACGGTCTCCCACCACCCTCAAATCTAGTCAGGAAGCAGTCATCCATCTATAGCAGGGGCAGCAAGTTATGGCCTGTGGGCTAAATCCAGCCCGACATCTGTTTTTATAAATAAATATTTATCAAAATACATTTATTTATGCATTGTCCATGGCTACTTTGAGTACAATGGCAGAACTGAAGAGCTGTAACAGAGATCATATGGCTCCTAAAACCCAAAAGATTTCCTACATGGTCCTTTACAGAAAATATTCACCAGCCCCTGATCTAAAGACCTGACCAAAATCTCAACGTAGATCCCATGGTTCTAATGCCTCTTTATGGCCTACATAATTCTGCTGCCATAACCAAAGCAGTCAGTTTTGGCTGACAATGACAAAAAAGTTCCTATCTTAAGACATTAAGGTTATTCCCCTTTTCTTTCAATTTACTTTAAAGAATTTATAAAAGATATTCTCATCTAGTGAGGGGGTGTGGGGGAGAAATGGATGAAGGCAGTCCCAAAGTACAAACTTCTAGTTATAACATAAATAACAGGGATATAATGTACAACATGATTAATATAATTAATACTGACACATGTTATATGTGAAAGTTGTTTGGAGAGTGAATCCTGAGAGTTCTTATCACACACACAAAATTTTTTTCTTTGTTTTATTTTGTATCTACATGAGATGATGGATGTTCACTGGACTTGAATGGTAATCATTCCACCATGCATGTAAGTCAGGTGGTGCTAGCAGTGAAGAACCCACCTGCCAATGCAGGAGACACAAGAGACGCAGGTTTGATGCCTGGGTTGGGAAGATCCCCTGGAGGAGGAAATGGCAACCCACTCCAGAATCCTTGTCTGGAGGATCCCACTGACAGAGGAGCCTGGCAGGCTACAGTCCATAGGGTCGCAGAGTCTGACATGACTGAAACAATTTAGCACCCACACATGCATGTAAGTCAAATCAGTATGGCCGACACCTTAGTTATATAGTGCTATATATCAAATATATCTCAATAAAACTGGAAGAAAAAAACAAAAATAGACATTCTCATCTACACTGACAGCATAATTTTACCTCTGGAACCATGACAAAATTTAAAATGTAATTGAATACATTTGTTAATTATTCTGGAGATGGAAGCAGGCCCATTATATTCTCTTTCTCAAATTTCAGACATAAATGAGTCTTTGGCATGTGTTAAGTTCCCAAAAAACAATGCAGTTTGACTCCCAATCTTGTTTCCTTACAGATAGAGCTGTCATTGGGTTAGGACATAATCTTTTGCTTTGGCTTTCATAAAAATTTGATACAAAAAAAATATACATTTAAAAATATTTCCAGTCTTTAATAAAGCTGTAGCGATAGATATCTATTCCAAAGTCAATGCTGCTTATTATGTTCTAAAGGCTAAATCACCAGATAACAGGGAAGCTTTACCTAAATCCCACTGCTCAACCTACTTCACCTATAGGATATGTCAGTTTTAAGAAAAGGAACAGAGAGAGTAAGGGCTCACTTCCTTAGCTGGAGGAGAGAAGGGAGGAACTGAGGAAAAACCAGCAAACTGGCTAGTCTTGGATAAATAACTGAAGGGAGCCAGACAATGGGTCTCCTGCATCTCCCGAAAGAAAAGTCCACAGCATAGCATTCCAGGTATCTAGCTCACGGCTCCCAGGTGTGAGGAGCCAGATCAGAGAAAGCACCAAGACCTTACACCAGCTGAATTCAAGGCAGCGCAGGTCATTTCTACCTGCTACATGCATTGTTCTTAGGAGAGTGAGGAGAGGTATCCAAATTAAAGACCATAATAGGTTGTAAAAGGAAGTCTGAAATAATAATTTCTCATTAGAGAAAAACAAAATTATTTTGTGGAGAGCAGGAGAAAAGGAAAAGGAATTCTGACCCCTGCTCCCCTTCCCAGTTCCCAGGTCTCTTTGGCTATGGTGTCTCCTCCCCAGAGATGAAAAAACCTGGCTGCCTATATACCCCTGATTAATGGAAACAGAGATTTTCAGAGCAGCTCCACACTCTGTTTAATTCTTTCCCTCCATGACTCTAGAAATGCTTGATTTGGCTGTGTAAAAGTAATACTAATTATAGTGATTTACATGAACTACTTACCATTTATGCCTAATTACCTCACAGCACAATAACAATTATGCATACATTAAATGTGTCAGATTAACCTGGTTGTAAGTTTTATTTGATAACAAAAGTAAAGTGTTCATAAATGCTCATTCTTCCTAGTTTGTTGTTCATATAGCATGGTCATCTTCTCATAACTTTTTCGAATTTTTACTAGAGAAAACATTGTTACATAGGTAGGTGAAAGCAGCCTAATAGTCTGCCACCAATTCTCCTCACTGATAAATAACTCCAGCATTTTGCAAAGAATGTGCATTTTATTTTAACATTATGGCTTATCCTTACAGAACGGTTCTTAGGAGTACAATTTGTTTTAAGTCCACCAGAGTGAATATTTAAACATCTGTACCAAAAACAAAATCAAATCTGCATACATGCTAACTGAAATTCAGTCAGACAAAGACCATCCTGTATGTTCTCACTTACAGGCATAATTTTATAAGAGCATAACTCATAGGATGGTGGTTATCAAGAGCTGTGGGGCAAGGGAAATGGTGAAATATTGGTCAAAGGGTACAACCTCCCAACTATAAGATCTAATGTGCAGCGTGGTGACTATAATTAATAATACAGTAGCATATTAACATTTGAAAGTCGTCAGAAGAGTAGATCTTAAATGTTTTCACCACAAAGAGAAATAGTAATTATATCAGGGGATACGCTGCTGCTGCTGCTACGTCACTTCAGTCGTGTCCGACTCTGTGCGACCCCATAGACAGCAGCCCACCAGGCTCCCCCGTCCCTGGGACTCTCCAGGCAAGAACACTGGAGTGGGTTGCCATTTCCTTCTCCAATGCATGAAAGTGAAAAGTGAAAGTGAAGTCGCTCAGTCATGTCCGACTCTTAGCAACCCCATGGACTGCAGCCCACCCAGGCTCCTCCGTTCATGGGATTTTCCAGGCAAGAGTACTGGAGTGGGGTGCCACTGCCTTCTCCAATGTCAGGGGATATAAGGGTTAACTAATTTTATTATGGAATCATTTAGCAATGTATTCAGGTATGAATCATCACACTGCACAATTTAAATTTAGATATATTATCTGTCAATAATATCTCAGTAAAGCTGAGGGAAGAATCAAATGTCCATGAAATTGTAAACCCTATTTATGAAAATCAAAAAATCTACATACTGGGCTTCCCTGGTGGCTCAGTGGTAAAGAATCAGATTGCCAGTGCAGGAGACATGGGTTTGATCCCGGTCCAGAAAGACCCACATCCTGCAAAAACTAAGACCGTAAACTGTGACCCTTGAGCCTGTGTCCTAGAGCCCAGGAACTGCAACTACTGAGCCCTGAGGCCACGTGCCATAACTACCGGAGCCCACATGCCCTAGAGCCTATGCTCTACAACAAGAGAAGCCACCACAATGAGAAGCTACACACTGCAACTGGAGAGGAGCCCCACCCCACAGCAAGCAGAGAACAGCCCACACAGCAACAAAGATGCAGCACAGACATAAACAACATTATTTTTTTTAAAAAGGGATTCTAAACTACTAACAAAGTTCTATTGCTGGAAAAATCTAACAGCTTAAATTTTCCTTCTCTGATAATTGGCATGTCAGTATTTTTAGAAGAAATAGTCTTGTGGCATCTTTATAATCTCCAAAACTGAAGTTTTACATGTTTTATTCAGACTAAATTTGTTATTTGGGTCTTCTGCAATGCTAAATATTTTATGGGCTTAAGAAATGACAGGACAAATAAAAAAGATGTTGATCAATCTACTAAATATTCATTCACATATGCATTGGGATTAACAAATATAAGCTTTCACTAGACACATTAGAAACTACCTGATTTGTCAAATTTCCTCCTTACATAAGAATTACACAATAAAACAAGGGCCTCTAGATAGTAAAGTATTGCATTTAATTACTGCTAAATAGCTGTCTATTTAGAGGCAGATTCAGTATAGCCAATTCATATATCAAAGGTGGAATGAGATACAAAAGTCATGAGAGAAATTTTAACTTTCAGATAACAACAAAAATCTGGTAAGTAAAACATCTTGTCTCCTGGCTAGGACATATAACAAAGTTGTCATTTTATTTGGAAGACCTCCTGTAACGCAAACTATAATTAAGTATGCAGTACTTAAGCAATCTATGTTTTCCAAACTTCTTACTTCTTGATTCACCCATAAACTTTTGGGAACACAAGAGAAAGAGAAAACGTTGGCCATCAAAAGGGATAATTCATCATTATTTCCCATAACCATTGTGCTGGACTAGCCAACACACCCTGGCGCCCAGCCTCACAGTCCACTTCTGAGGGAAACTGCCCTGCTCTCAGGAGCACTGGATAGCACCTTATACAGAGAGCCAAACTTTGTGTTGACTAGCAGCCCCTGGAAAACTGGTGCGAAACTTCTGCCCCAACAGGGATGAAGGGTTTGGGTGGCCTCTCAGATTCTTCCTCAGGAACTTAAACCACAGATACAGGAAAAGAAATGAGAAGCTGGTAGGATGAACAGAGCGGGAAAGAGAATGGGGAAAAGGAGCAAAGAGTAAATAGATCACTCTTTATGAATGGCAGGGCACTGGAGCATCCACAGGGACCACTTCCTACAAGTCATCAGAGATTTCAGAGCCACTGTGCTCAGCTGTTCAGTCGTGTCTGACTCTTTGCAACCCCATGGACTGTAGCCTGCCAGGCTCCTCTATCCAAGGAATTCTCCAGGAAAGAAAATTGGAGTGGGTTGCCATTCCCTCCTCAAGGGAATCTTCCCAACCCAGGGACTGAACCCGTGTCTCTTGCATCTTCTGCATTGGCAGGTGGATTTTTTACCACTGCGCCATCTGAGAATGGTGCCAAATGCTGGTGCCTGCTCTGTGAGGCCTGGCTGAGTGATGGAGATGCCCTTTGTTGCTATTTTCTTTTTTAATCTTATTCCACATCTCCATTTCTTTCTCAAGCCTAAATAAGTAATACTTTATTGTTTTTAACCAAAACATGTTAATACAATGCAGTACTTTTCCTTACATAAAAATAAAACCATTTTGTTACATTCTCAAGTGCTTTTTAAAAAGTAAAATTACTTTCAGTAGAACTTATAAACAAAGTACTATTGTTATAGTTATATTGTTATTGTTATATTGTTATACAGTACCTTTCTTATAAAGATCTTATAATAAGAGGATATTTGTGTTAAGGGGGAAACGTAGTTTGGTCCGTTGATTAAAGGAAAACTAGTTTCTTAGGTTGAACCATAATATCCCTCATAATTTAAGGATGACACCACTGATAACAGAGCTTCTATAGCAGGACAAGGAATGGGAGTTTTTCCTTTTGTTTCAGAATTTCAGCTAAACCTCAAAGCTGAGGACATGAGAAACAGGTGCCCCTATACACTACAGAGAGGCACTAGTTGTATATATGCAAGAATTCCTTAAACAGAGGCAGGGGGGAATCAAAAAACAGCCGCACAACCAAAGTAATCAAGGTAGAAAATTGTTAGCTGGGTAAAGAATCCTGTGGCATTTCCCCTGGATGAACCAACCTCATGTCAAGTGCAAGGGGTCCCCAAGAGAAACATCCAAACAGGTTAGAATTAAGGCAAAATGGGCATCCTCTCCCCAGTTGGATACTCACTTCATTGAGAAAATCTGCAGACAGCTACCCAAGTAGGGTGTGAAAGAGTTCACAGAAGAACCTGACACGTATGTGTCCCCAGGAGTACAGGGGCACACAGAACAGATGCTGGTGTTTGCTTCTTAAATCTGCAGAAGTCCAAGGGCAGGAGACTGAAGCTGCCCACACAGTAGGGTTTGGAGAAAGGAGATGTGTTACTTGGGGTGGTCTCAGTAGACACCACAAAGGCGACCTGGCTAGAGCTGTCCTGAAAGGACCCCACTGAAGAAAGCTAAGTGCAAGGGCAAGGCCATCCCCGCACCACAGGGCCAAGCTGTGAGATGTTTGTTCCTTAGAGTCGTAAGAGGTCGGTCACAGTGACGCAGTGGGGAGGTCCTCATGGGAGTCCTGAAGAACGCACACAATGCTCCTCACAGAGAGCTAGCATGTCAGTATCTACCACACAAATGGCCCTTAACTGGCCACTCAAGACTCTGCTGTTTCACTCTAATCGTCTATCCCCCGCATTCTGACCCTAGGGAAGCCAAGCTGGCAGAGAGAGGAAAAGGAGAGAGAAAAAAGAACAAGTCACTCCCTCTTCTCTGCTACTGATCCTAGGCCAGGCCTGAGCTAAAGCGAGGGGGAAGCTTTGAATTGCATACAAGTTTTCACTATAACTGGTATTTAGGTATTCTTTTTACTACCTCAGTATGAAGCTATTTGAATCCCCTTGAAGGTAAAAGAAAGCTATAGAACATCAAGAGGTCAGAAATGGGGATCCAACAGAGCTTGTTTGAAGGAACTGGAAGCAAATTTTCAAGCTCTTTCATGAGTCTACCCAGCTGCATTTAATCCATTTTTAAAATGCTCACACTTTTAACTGTTCCATCTTTAACATGACACAAATCTTACCTTAGAAAAAAGGCCTTCTTCCTCTATCCTGTATCCTTTAAGGTCCTCATGCAGTTTCTGCAGACATTGTATGACTCTTCTTTGATGTTCATCATCCTTTAGCTCACGAGCTTTGATCAGAAAGTCATAGTGGTCCAATGGTCCATGGCAAACAGCTAAAGCTTTTGAATAAGCCTCTGTAGCAGCAGTTGGAGACATACTCTCAGGGGGCTGAACTGAATAGGCTATAAACAAATACATATATATAAGATTTAAGACTTTCTGAAATGAAGGTATTTCATAGTGCTCGATACTGTTTCTTAAAACTTTTAACCAATTACAATTGTACATATTTGAGCAGCTGTTGTAAAAATCATTTTGATGAAAACCATAATATAAAACACATTTTGGGGACTTCTCCGGTGGTCCAGTGATTCAGACTCTGTGTTCCCAAAGCAGGGGATCTGGTTGGATCCCTGGTTAGGGAACTAGATCTCACATGCTACAACTAAGACTCAGAGCAGCCAGATAAATAACTTTTTCAAAAACATACACATTTTGTACAATAAATATATAAATGATTGACTCAATTTAATAAACCCCAAACTCATAACCTATCAATATAACCCCTCTTCTAGGAAGCCTTTGTGTGTGTATTTAGTTACTCGGTCATGTTCTACTCTTTGTGACCCCAGGGGCTGTAGGCTCCTCTGTCCATGGGATTCTCCAGGCAAGAATACTGGAGTGGGTTGCCATGCCCTCCTTCAGGAGATCGTCCCAACCCAGGGATCGAACCCAAGTCTCCCGCATTGCAGGTGGATTCTTTACTGTCTAAATCACCAGGGAAGCCCTCTAAGAAGCCTAACCCCCTCTACAGTGACAGCTTTACCTCCACTCCATTGAATGCTACCAAGGTTCATAGCATCCTTCCCCACAGCAGAGGTGGTACCTTTCATTGCATTAGGCCTAAATCTGGTTCTTTAACACCAAGGCAGAGACTTAGAGACTAGTCACAAAGGGTTGTCTATTGCCTCTTTATTCCCTATCCAAAACAACACAGCATTCAGACATTACCATGCTGAATTCAGTTCTCTGCTTACAAGATTCCTTCACTTTTTCCATTACCTTTAGGTTGAACACCAAGAGCTGAGAGACAAGAAGAGTGTTTCAAAGCAGGGTGTGTTCATCCTTTTTTTAGCTTCTCAAGGAAGAAAACTGATTATCTGTGGTAAGGTCCGGTTATAACTCCATTCCTTATTTGGGGCAGGTTCAAGCTGGTACATTTTTAGGCAAAGATTTTGCAAGGGTATTTTGCCAGAGTTTCTCTTGTTTCATTGAATACCATGTTTCCTTTGTTTCAATAATATGAAAATTACTTAATTTAGGAAAAAAATTAAGTCACAACATTATTTTCATCTTTTTCTAAGAAAGGAAAAAAAAATCCTTAAATATACTGTGACTATTGAGGATAGGGCAGGGCTATCCCCTAATAACTGTTCTCCCTTTCTAAATAGGGGTTTTAGCTGGGTACAAGTCAGCCCGGTAAAATATTCCATATCCTGGTCTCTGGCAGCTAGGATGGCCACGTGACCAGTGGGATGTAAGCTGAAATTTGTGTGCTCTGCTCCGGAGCACTTAAAGGGAAAGGGCAAATTCCCCTCCTCTCTTTCCCTCCCCTCCCTCTGTCTGGAAAGAAAGTGCCATGGCTGCAGCTGGAAGAGCCAACCTGGCAAGGAGAGGCACACAGAATGCTGAGCAAAGCAGAGCAAAGTTCCCCAACAATGCTGAGCTGCCAAACCAGCTCTGGACCACCTGCCTGGATTTTTATGTAAAATAAACGTCTATCTTGCTTTTCAAGCAGTGTATTTTGGGGTCTCTTTGTTACAGAGGCCTAAATTGTACCCTAACTAATACATTGGGCTTACAGCCTGCAATAGAGAACCAAACTAAGGGTCTCCTGGGATCCTAGGCCTTGTAGGACCAAGGACAAGATTTGGGTTCATGCTGAAACTGAAGGCACAGGTTGAGAATTCCGCAGAGGTTTCCAGCGATTTGAGACGTTTACCAGGGTGGTATAAGAAACATACTTGCAGTTGGTCCACAGTCCCTGGCACAGAGATCATAAAATCCTTGGAATTTCCTAAGTGATAGAGCATCTTTTGTTATTCATAATGAGCCTCTTTCCATCACACATATGCTAATGAACTCAGGGAAGGTCCTGAAAATAGTCTCAGGACAGGGCTGGTTCCCAGAAAGACTAAGTGTTTAGAAAGCTGGCAGTCCCATCCACCAACCTATGAGGGCAAGGGAGGCTGGAGATTAAACTCTATAAACACTCCTGAACAATAAGATTTGGAGAGCATCCAGGATGGTGAACATCTCAAGGGAAGGTGACGTACTCAGAGAGGGCATGGAAGCTCCATCCCTTGCCCCGTGAACCCCTTCCATTTGCCTGTTCCTGAGCTGTACATACCCTTTATAACAAACTGATAAACATATTTAAAGTGTTTGTTTCTGAGGTCTATGACCATTACTAGAAAATTATCAAACTTAGCTAATTATCAACCCCCTGAATTTGAATTCAGCCACGCAGAAGGGTGGGAAGCAGGGCAGCACAGTTGCAGCTGGCCTCTGAAGTGGCACCATTTTTATAGGATTGGCCCTTTAACACGTGGGAGCTGATGCTACTACCTTCAGGTAGATAGTGTCGGTATCCACTACTGGATACCCAGCAGTGTTGGAGGATTATGAGACCCTCACAACCAGGGAAAATGCTCTTTTCCACTCCCTGGAATCAACTAAGTAAAATACCTAAGATAATGCTAATTTCCTTCTCCAACCCCAAACCTCCTCCCCAGACCGCAACCAGATCCTCAGCCAATCAATCATCAATGCTACCCAATTTTCTGTGTGTATGTTAGTCGCTCAGTTGTATCTGACTCTGCAACTCCATGGACTGTAGCCCACCAGGCTCCTCTGTCCATGGGATTTTCCAGGCAAGAATACTGGAGTGGGTTGCCATTTCCTTCTCCAGGGGATCTTCCCAACCCGGGGATCAAACCCAAGTCTCTCACATTGCAGGCAGACTCTTTACCGTCTGAGCCATCAGAGAAGCTCTCTACCCAATTTTACATCGTAAAGTCTCTCTAATCCATTTCCTCCTCCTTCTTCATATAACCACTCCAGCCGATGCTCTTAATTATCTCTGTCTTGATCTCCCTGCCTCTGATCATCTCCAACCTCAAATTTATCTTGACCACAATCTCTTAAAAAAATATCTCCCATCAACAACAGAAATGATCCTACTAAAATCCAAATGTGATTTTACCAATATTTGGCTTAAAATTCATCTCATTGTTTAAAGGAGTGATTTTCAAATGTAATTTTAACAGCAGCACCTTTTTTATATACAAAACCTTCCATCGGATCCTAAATTTACTTAACAGAAAAGAAGAAAGGGGTAACAAAGTCCCATCCTCTCCACATCTCCCTCATTCTCACACCCATATCCCTTCATTTCCAAAGTAGCCCCTAAGGCCTCTTCCCCACCTTATAGGATCACATTAAGTGAGAACAGTGCACAGAAAAGCGTTAACACAGCAGGCCTCAGACTGCAGAGCTTAGAAATGCCTGCTTGCAAAAGTGGGACCTTGACTGGAGCCTGAATTCCCACAGGGTTCCCCATCAATCCAGAAATAGTACGAGTGACTCACTGTGCCTAAACGCTTGTATTATATATAAGCAATATGGTTTATGCTGAACACCGAGTTTCCTTCTACAAGTCTGGAATTTTCGCACAGGCTAGGCAGAGGGTGGGCTTCCCAGGTGACACTAGTAGTAAAGAACCCACCTGCCAATGCAGGAGGTATAAGGGATGCAGGTTTAATCCCTGGGTAGGGAGGATCCCCTGACGGAGACCATGGCAACCCACTCCAGTATTCTTACCCATGGCAAGAGGAGCCTGGCGGGCTACAGTCCATAGGGCTGCAGAGTCAGACATGACTGAAGCAGCTAAGCACGCACGCGTGGACAGGCAGAGGGCACGTCCATAACCACCACTCGACCCTAGGCCTCGAGTCTCTAATGAATCTTCCTAATAGACATTTCACCCCTGTTGTCAAAGTTGCTGGAGGTATTAAGCATGTTCTGTTTGACTCCACTGAGAGAAGATGCTTATATGCTTCTAATTTTTTCCCAAACTTTCCCCCACATGCCTTTTCCCTTTGCTGATTGTGCTTTGTATCCTTTCACTATAATAAATGGTAGCCTTGAGTCTAACTATATGCTGAGTCCTCTGAGTCTTTTAGTAAATCCCCAGAGGGTAGTCTTAAGGGGATCCCCAACACATATGGTGTTCTCATTCTGAGGTTCAAGGAATCAATAAACACAGAAAAAGCATTTGACAAAAACTAACACCCATTCATGATAAGAACTCACAGTAAACTAAGAAAAGAAGGAACTTCCTTATCTTGATAAAGAATATTCACAAAAACCCTATAGCTAAAAATATACTTAAGAGTAATAGCCTAGAAGTTTCCCACTAAGATCAAGAACAAGTAAAGGATGTCCCCTCTCTTCACTCCATATCAACACAGCATTAAATAATGCCGTAAGACAAGAAGAGGAAATAAAAGGCATGCAGATTGGAAAGGAAGAAATAAAATGTTCTGTTCCCAAATGACATGATTGTCTATATAGAAAATACAAAAGAAACAACAAAATAAGACTCCTAGGACTAACAAGCAATTCCAGTAAGGTTATAAGATACAAGGTTAATATACAAAAGACAATCACTTTCATCTATGCCTGCAGTGAACAGTGGAATGTAAAATTAAAAACAATAGCATTTAAGGACTTCCCTGGTGGTCCAGTGGCTAAGATTCTCCACTCCCAATAGAGGGAGCCCAGGTTCAATGCCTGGTCATGGAACTAGATCCCCCATGCCACAGCTAAAGATTCCCACATGTCCCAATGTAAGATCAAAGATCTTGTGTGCCACAACTAAGACCAGCACAGCTGAATTAATAAATATTTTTTAAAATACCACTTACATTAGCACTCCCAAAAATGAAATACTAAGGTGTAAATCTAACAAAATATGTAAAAGATCTATATGCAGAAAATGACAGAACGTTGATGAACAAAATCAAAGAACTTAAAAATGGAGAAATATTCTATGCTCACAGATAGACTAAATATTGTCAAAATGTCAGTTCTTCCCAACTTGATCTACAGATTCAACGGAACCTCAATTAAAATTCTGGCAAATTATTTTGTGGATACTGACAAAATAATTCTAAAATGTAAATGAAGAAGCAAGAGAGACCCAAAATAACCAACACAATACCAACAGAGAAGAACAAAATTGGAGGATTGACACTACCCAACTTCAAGACCTACTAGAAAGCTACAATAATCATTATAGCACTGTATTGCCAAAAGAACAGACAAACAGATCAATAAAACAGAGTAGAGAGTCCAGAAATATAGCCACATACATATAGTCAATTCATTTTGCCAGAGGAATAAAGGTAATACAGTGGAGCAAAGATAATCTTTTCAATAAATGATGCTGGGACAACAGCACATCCACATGCAAAAAGGTGAATCTAGACGCAGACCTTACACCTCACAAAAATTAACTCAAATTGCTTCACAGGAGGTCTTCCTTGGTGGTCCAGTGACTAAGACTGCACGCCCAATGCAGGGGGCCCAGGTTCAATCCCTAGTCAGCGAACTAGATACCACATGCCTCAATCAAGAGTTCATATGCCGCAACTAAGACTGGGTGCAGCCAAATAAATAAGTATTTTTTTAAAAATGCATCATAGGACTAAATGTAAAAAATGAAATTATAAAACTCTTAGAAGATACCATGCAAGAAATACAGGCAAAACCTAGATGATCTTGGGTACCGTTTTAACTTTTTAGATACAATACCAAAGGTACAATTCCTGAGACAAATCATTGATAAGCTAGACTTAATTAAAAACTTTTATTCTGCAAAAGACAATGTCATGGTCTCATAAGAAGACAAGCCACAGACTGGGAGAAAATATTTGCCAAAGACCCATCTGATAAAAGACTATTTTCCAAAACACACAAAGAACTCTAAAAACTCACTAGAAAACAATCTGATTAAAAACTGGTCTAAAAACTTTAACAGAAACCTCACCAAAGAAGATACACATATGACAAAGAAGCATATGAAAAGATCTCCACATCATATGCCATCACAGAAATGCAAATTAAAAGAACAATTAGATACCACTAACAGTGTCAGACTTTATTTTTTTGGGCTCCAAAATCACTGCAGATGGTGACTGCAGCCATGAAATTAAAAGATGCTTACTCCTTGGAAGAAAAGTTATGACCAACCTAGATAGCATATTCAAAAGCAGAGACATTACTTTGCCAACAAAGGTCTGTCTAGTCAAGGCTATGGTTTTTCCAGTGGTCACGTATGGATGTGAGAGTTGGACTGTGAAGAAAGCTGAGCACCAAAGAATTGATGCTTTTAAACTGTGGTATTGGAGAAGACTCTTGAGAGTCCCTTGGACTGCAAGGAGATCCAACCAGTCCATTCTGAAGGACATCAACCCTGGGATTTCTTTGGAAGGAATGATACTAAAGCTGAAACTCCAGTACTTTGGCCACCTCATGCGAAGAATTGACTCAATGGAAAATACTCTGATGCTGGGAGTGGTTGGGGGCAGAAGGAGAAGGGAACAACAGAGGATGAGATGGCTGGATGGCATCACTGACTCAATGGACATGAGTCTGAGTGAACTCTGGGAGTTGGTGATGGACAGGAAGGCCTGGCGTGCTGCGATTCATAGGGTCGCAAGGAGTCGGACACGACTGAGCGACTGAACTGAACTGAACTGAACATGCCTATTAGAATGGCCAAAATCCAGAACACTGACAAATGCTGGCCAGGATGTGGACCAATAGGACCTCTCTTTCTTGATGAGCATGCAAAATGGTACAGCCACTTTAAAAGACAATTTGGTGGTTTGTTACAAAACTATACTCTTATCATACAATCCAACAATTATGCTTCTTGGTATTTACCCACAGAAGCTGGAAACTTATGTCCACAAAAACCTGCACACATATATTTATAGCATCTTTATTCATAATTGCCATAACTTAGAAGCAACCAAGATGTCTTTCAGAAGGAGAATGGATAAATAAACTGGCACACCCTGAAAATGGAATATTACTCAGCACTAAAAAGAAATGAGTCTATCAAGCCATGAAAACACACACACAAAAAAATGTAAAAGCACGTAACTAAGTGAAAGATCAATTTGAAAAAGCTATATACTATAAGGTCCTGTATCTTAATTATACAACAATGACATTCTAGAAAAGGCAAAATTATGAAGATAGTAAAAAGATCAGTAGTAGAAAAAGGAAGCAAGTAGATAGGAAGAAGGTGTGAATAGGCAGAACACAGAGGATTTTTAGGGTAGTGAAAATACCTTAAAATATACTATATTGATGGATACATGTCATTATACACTTGTCCATGTTCGTAGACTGTACCACACCAAGAGTGAACCCTACTGTAAACTATGGACTTCGGATGATGATGCTGCGTCAATGGAGGTTCATCAACTATAACAAATGTACCTCTCTGGACGGGACAGTGATAATGGGGACATGCTGAGGGGCAGGCAGCGGGTATTTGGCAAATCTCTGTACCTTTCTCTGAATTTTGCTGTGAACCTAAAACTGCTCTAAAAAAAATAATAAAGTCTTTTTAAAAAGAAAGAGAATCAGTCAGGCAAGATGCTCAAGGCTGAAAGACTGGCCAGCTTAGGCCTGGATAGCAGCTGTATAAATTGAAACACAAAAGACTTCTCAAAAGCTGCACTAAATTAAATCTGTTACTACATCAGTGTACACAAATTATGTGATGCTGCTGCCATATTATTTTGATTTGTATTAATTTGCCTTATTGTACTCCAAATGGACAGTGGGAAAATGCCATTCTGAAGATCCACACACTAATCCACAAACATAAATGGGAGATTTTAGAGGGGAAAAAAAAAATCTAAACTGTTTTAATACCTCAATTTTCTACCTTATTTCACTACTCTCTCCTAAACTAAGTTTTAGGAAGATTCTACTATGCTCCATAGCCCACCTGCTATAAGATATACTCAATATCATGATATTTTAGCATCTGAACAATCTATTATAATTTTCTAGATAGTATTCTAACAATTACATCTATTTTTCTCCCTAAGGAAAAAAAAAATTAGCTTCCCCAGGCTTTAACAGGTTTATTTGTTATTACTTCAGCTACCCCTCCACCAACTTTTTTTTTAAATGAACATAAGCTTAAGATTTTACTGTCTTCATAAAAAAATAAAAGATGAAGCTTAGGACTGGACCACTTAGCCCTTATATCTCCTCCCAGTTCAAAATGCTTGCAGGCCTTAACAGTCAGCACTCTCTAAATCTGCAGCACTTTCTAGGCTCAATTAATTCAAGCCTCAGCACAATCCTTTTTTGTAATTTTAGCCCTTTTTCCAGAAAAGCAGCTCATTCTGCCCATCATAGCCTCTCTGCTTCCTGTCATAAGACCACTTTTCCTGGGCATTCAAAGAATCCTTGCCCTTCTTGTCCTGTGTCACTTTGTGGGTTTAATGCTTGGCACACTTCTTACAGAAGTCCAGCAAGTTTTAAGAACACAAATCACGTCTGTTTGTTGCGGGGGCATTACTGGCAGGAAGAGAAGGGAGTTCCCCCAATATTTAAGATTTCATCTTAAAACAGAGATTTAGAACAAAAAAATTTTTAAGTTCTGCACTCTTAAAGTCTATGCTAACATGTTCCACTTAAATAATCTCATTGCCTTAATAGTATAAAGCACAATTACGCTCTGTGGGGCTTCCCAGGTGGCTCCATGGTAAAGAATCCACTAATGCAGGAGAAGCAAGAGGCACGGGTTCAAACCCTGGGTCCGAAAGATCCCCTGGAGGAGGGCGTGGCAACCCATTCTAGTATTCTTGCCTAGAAAATCCCATGAACAGAGGAGCCTGGCAGGCTACAGTCCAGGGGGTCACAAAGAGTAGGACACAATTGAGCAACTGAGCACACAAGCACTGATGCTTTTCTTAACGGCACATAATAACTTACAACAAGAAAGAAGAGGCAATTCGACAGTACAACTGTTGAGAAATTAGAAAAAGGCAAATTGACGCAAACAGCCCTAACAAGAATTTTTATATATATATGGGTTGTTTTTTCTAAATAAGGTCTTGATAGGCTGGCAGTGAATTGAATGGGGGGAGGGGGTGGGGTGCGGTCTGAGAGCTTTCTGAAATTAAAAGTGTCTGTGTGTATGTTTGTGCATTTTTCTTGAGGTAAGACCTCTAAATATACTACAAATTCCTTTAGAATTTCAAACAAGTGAACAAAAACTGGTTAAGAATCACTGTTTTAAAAAGAATTGTCAAAATTTTGAGTTTAAAAGAAAATTCTATTAAGAGCGGCTCACATTTATTGAGCACCTACAGTGTACTAAGGACTAGGTTAAGTAACTTCACATAATTACTTGCTCTACTCTGCACAATAATCCTATTATACAAATAACTAAAAACACCCATAAATGAATCTGTTCATCGATTCATTCATTCACGTTTCTTGAGAACCAACTATGTAGCTCAGGCACTATTCTTATCACCAGTGAAACTACACTTAAAAACAAATAAATACCTTTCCTTGTGGAGACTTCCCTCCAGTCAAGGGGAAGACAGACAAAAAATTAAATGAAGAAGCAACAAAGGATCATGTAGTGATCAGTATACTGGTGAAAATAAAACTGAATGATATCCTGGGACCTCTGATCTCCCCAGGGAGCTCAACAAAAGTACAGAATTTTAGGCACCACCTCAGGGGTCTGAATCAAAATTTGCATTTTTAACAAAATATATAGGTGTTTCATATGCACACTTAAGTCTGAGAAGCACTATGCTAGGGAATGATTGAGGACTCCTATAGATGATCAAGAAAAGCCTTCCTGTGGAAGTGACATAAGTTGACACCTAATATCTGAAGAAGTGGTCCTAAGGAAGAACTGGGAGAACTGCTCAGGGAGAAGAAAGAGCTCTGGCAAACCTTAAAGTGAAAATGGAAATAAGCTTCACATTTTCAAGGAAGGAAGAGAAAGTTTACAAGGTGCAGTATGTTATAAGGTGAAGTTGGAAAGGGAGGAAGGACCAGATCATGCAGGGTCTTACAAACCATGGTAAATAGCATGGATTTGATAAGATCAAGTAGAAGAATTTTTCTTTTCCTTTTTTTTTTTAAAAGGCAGAGAGACCAGTTAGGAAACTGTAACAACAGTACAGTTCAGAGATATCTATGATTTGGACCAGAGAGTTAGCATTACAGGTTAAGTAAACTGACCAAGTCATATAGATAATAACAAAAGCAGCAAAAATTGCCGTTTAGTGAGCTCTCACTAAGTGCCAAGTACTTTTCTCAGTACTTTACACACTTCCAATCATTTAATCTTCACAACCGCCTTTTGATGCAGGTACTAACATTATCCCTAACTTAAAGAACCTGAAGCACAAAGGGACTAAGTAAGTAACTTGTCCATGTCCCCATAGCTAGGTAGTGGCAGAGCCAGCATTGTACCTACAGGTCCAGCAGGGAGGCAGGATGTTATGGTGGAAGGGGCATGGGCTCTGGAGTCATACCCTCCAGATTTATCTCCTGACTCCACCATTTCAACTCTGAATCATAGCAAGTTGGTCACAAAATCACAGTCCTAGCCAATGATGCCTAAGAGGAAGTCAACTTCTGCCAGAGTGTCTCCTGATGCTCTTCAAAAGATGACTAGGACAGAAACTCATTCCTTCCTGCCTCTGTACTTTTACCTGTGAAGTCAACATACCTGTACTGCTGCAAGTACCTTCAGAACATGAGAGGAAATGCCGCTGACACACTGAGGACAACAATAATCTTGATATATGTGTGATAGTGAATTTTATGTCAACTTGACCGGGCCATGGAGTGCCAATACATTTGGTCAAACACCACTGTAGATGCGTCTGTGAGGGTATTTCTTTTAAGCTTAACATTTGAAGCAGTAGACTGAGTAGACTGCTCTCCGTTATGTGGGAGGGTGCCATCCAATCGGTTGAAGTCCTGAACAGGAGACTGATCTTCCCCTGAGTAAGAGGGAACTCCTTGAGCCTGGATGCGTTTACGCTGTAACATTGGTTTTCTCCTGCCTTTAGACTCAAACTGAAATGTTGGTTCTTCCTGGGTCTTAAGCTGAGAACTACACTATTGGCACTTCTGGTTTTCAGGCCTTTGGACACAGATGGGAATTAACACCACCAACTCTCCTGGGTCTCCAGGTCTTCAGCATACTGATGTAGATCTTGGCACTTGTCAACCTCCATAATTGCACAAACTGATGATTTCTTATAATAAATCTCTTTCTAATGTACATACATCCTATTGGTTGTCTCTGAAGAACCTTGACTAAAATATATGTCATAAAGCTTAACTGTGTTTCCACAGAGCTAGAGTAATAACAGCAAAGGGGATGTGTGGTCTCTGTGCTCTTTGGGGCTTTAAATAGGAATGAAATTTCAAATTCTACACAAAGTAGATAGTTAAGAAAATCTTACAGATATTCTTTAAAGACTTAGGCAAAATGGTGGACCAGACTATTTCAACAGAAAGTAAGCATTTTTCTTTCAGAAATGTTATTTTACAGGTTTGTTTCACCCTTAAGGGTTTTCACTTGGTGTTACATATTTTTGAGAACCCATCTCCAACTTTATACTCAAAATCAGTAGAGATGTCATTTAATGTGCAGAAATTTTACATACAACTCATCAGTAAAGTGGCTCAGCTCAAAAACATACTAGTAAAGAATTCTCAGCTCAAAAATACCCTGTGATTAGAGAACTGAATATATGCAAGATAACAAATGATTATACAAATTTAAAGAGTTTTCAAGGTAAAGAAAATTATCTTTTTGCATTATTCCTTCCTAGACAGCTATATGTCCAAAAATATTCAATAAAATTTTTGATGAGTCTATTTCAAGACATTGCATGTGTTTACTTCACTAGAATTAAGGATGTTGTATAAAAATCAACAGATTACAAGAGGTACTTACATAACCCAGAAAAGTCATATGCTTTATGTTCATTTTAACAACTTAAGATTTTCTTTGCAAAGCTTGGATTCATTTGAAAACTTATGAGAAACAGAATCCTGAAAGGTAAAGAAAACACTAACAAGTGCCTCCTATGTAGCCAGGGTACACATAGCATGTTCTATATATTATCTTACTTCTCCAAAAAAATCTAAGGTAGGCATTGCTATTCCTTACAAATGAGGGAACTAAAACACCACAAAAAGTTAGAAAATGTTAAGTGAATGTGCAAGATAGGAGCCCAAGCTAAACGACCCCAAACCACCAGGATACTTCGCTCATTAAAATCACCATAACACTACAGACAAGTGAAGACTGTGCTCCCAGTTATCGCAGCCAGGCAACAGAAAATCAAAACACAAACCTCTCTCAGGCCCTCTAATTTGAAGTACTCAAGCCTCCTGGAGCAACCATCAACCCACTCCTGGGTTTCCACCCTACTCAGGCCCAGCTAGAGCTCTGACCTGCCTGCACTCTGGGGTCAACCTCCCTCTGCTAATAAACGGTACTCTTCCAAAACCCAGCAGCAGCAGCAGATTTTTTTCTACTGAAGTATAGTTGGTTTACAATGCTGTGTTAGTTTTAGCTACAGCAAAGTGACTCAGTTACACACACACACATATATATATATGCTTTTTTCAGATTTTGTTTCATTACAGGCTATTATAAGACATTGAATATAGTTACCGGTGCCAGATAGTGTTCTTGCCTGCAGAATCCCAGGGACGGGGGAGCCTGGTGGGCTGCCCTCTATGGGGTCGCACAGAGTCGGACACGACTGAAGTGACTTAGAGCAGCAGCCAGATAGTAGGTCCTTGTTGTTTACTCCTGATTTACCCCTCCTCTCTCCATTCCTCCTTGGTAACCATAGTTTTTTTCCTATGTGTATGAATCAGCAGCTTTTTTACTAAAAGCCCAAAGTTGAAATGTTAGAGCAAAGAAATTCCTTTCTATATAAATATAAAAGCGCTTATACTTCACATAACTGGCTCTTAAGAATTCTGACTAACTAGATTAATGTACACCTTTTTGAGTTTTGAGAACCAAGTATTAACATATTTGGCACTAAATGAAGACCCAGCTCTCAAAAACAAAGATGACACCAAGTCAGGAGACAGACCAATGGATCACAGTTGTGATTCAAAATGATGTTGATGTGCCACAAAACGGGATAAAAGTACCAAAAGGTGTAAATAGCTTCAAAAACTTAATTATACTGAAAAGAATCAATTGAAAACTTTTCAGCAGAAGAACTGAATACGCAACAACAAATAAAGTAGCCATAGAGTATAAAGCTCTGTACTAAAAACTTCAAACAACCATCTAGACAGACACTGTAACTGTACTCAAAATGCCAACAGGGCACTGGGAGAGATTTAAAAAAGTGGATAAACAACTTTAATAAAATGTGGTACCAAGTAAAGGGAAGAGAAGGATGCTATGAGATCACAGAGCCAAAGCACCTAGGTTAAGGAGGTTAAGTAAGGTTACTCAGGAAATGATGTTTCAATTGAGAGCAAAAAAGAGAAACAGGAGTTAGCCAGGGAAAAATAGAAAAAAGAGAAGGAGGTGCATCAGGCTGAGAGAAGGCTCTGAAATATGAGAGGACCATACATTACAGAAAATGAAACAAGTTCAGTACTGAGATAAAATATAAAAGGCCCAGGGGCAAGAATTAAGATACTAGAAAAATACAAAGAAACCAGGTGACACAGGGCTTTACAATGGTAAATTTAAAGTTAAATTCAAATAGTTTTTTAATTTAATACTGAAGATACCAGGGAGCCACTTAGGAGTTTTAAAGAATTTGGTGGCTTAATTATACCTCCTCTTAAGCAAAGAAGAAGGATGCTGTGCTGTGCTGTGCGTAGTGGTTCAGTTGTGTCCGACTCTCTGAGAGCCTATGAACTGTGGCCCGCCAGGCTCCTCTGTCCATGGGGATTCTCCAGGCAAGAATACTGGAGCGGGTTGCCATGCCCTCCTCCAGGGGATCTTCCCAATCCAGGGATCGAACCCAGGTCTCCCATATTGTAGGCGGATTCTCTACTGTTTGAGCCACCAGAAAAGTGCAAGGAGAAGGATACTGGAAAACAATTTAACAGCTTTATCCTTCTGACATATTAGCAATGACCTGTTGCAAATACAATAGGGGAAAAAAGGATCCCACTTACAATTAAGATTAAAAAGTCTAAAATAAAGAAGAGTCATATTAACAATCAATCTGTAAGATCTATGTGAAGAGAACTAAATTTTCAAAGGCATAAATGAAAATTTGGAAAACTGGACACAATGTTATGGAAAAGAAAGGCACAACATCATAACACTGTCAATTCTGTACAATTTACAGATTAAACACAGTTCCATCAAATTCCAATTCCAACATCTTTAGAAAATCATGAAGATGTGAAGTAATGAGGAGGATCTTATCTACCAGATGAGAAAATAATTATAAAACACTGTGGAGAAGGCAATGGCACCCCACTCCAGTACTCTTTCCTGGAAAATCCCATGGGCAGAGGAGCCTGGTAGGCTGCAGTCCATGGGGTCGAGAAGAGTCGGAAACGACTGAGCGACTTCACTTTCACTTTTCACTTTCATGCACTGGAGAAGGAAATGGCAACCCACTCCAGTGTTCTTGCCTGGAGAATCTCAGGGACGGGGGGCTGCCCGTCATTCAACAAGTGACAGCTAGACAACTAGAATAGAAAAGTTAATTTAGATTATCCCCTCATAGTACATACCAAAATACTTTCCAGATGGCTTTAAAATGTAAATACATTAAAAATTTCAAACCAAAAAAATAAAGTACAGGTGAATATCTTCCTAGTCCAGTGGTCTGCAAACTATGGTCAGCAGGCCAATGGCTATACCCAATAGTCTATTGTCTCTGGCTGTTTTCACAGTACCAGAATTGAGTACAATTGTTCATCGGTATCCGCAGGAGATTGGCTCAAGGAGCCCCTTCATATACCAAAATCGACAAATGCTCAAGTCCCTGATATAAAATGGTACAGTACAATAAATACAGTTGGCCCTCTGCATCCACAGATGTTCAACTCAAAAATAAGGATGGCCAATTATAGCTGCAATAGAGACCATGGCAGGCAAGGACAAAAGTATTACCTGACCCTTTCCAGAAAAAGGTTGCCAATCCCTGACTTACTCTCCTAACAGGTGTGGACTTTCTAAAGCTAATCCTGTCTGGACAATGACAATCATCTGTGAAACTCAGACTTAATGAATCCCAATTAAATCCCTGTAGTAATGGATCAAAAACATAACCATGAGAGCTAAAATTATAAAATGTTTAGAAGAAAACATCATTGTAAATCTTCATGACCTTGGATTAGGCAATGATTTCTTAGTTATGATACCAAAAGCAAAAGCGACCAAACAAAAAATAAATTGGACTTCATCAAAATTAATACTTTTGTATTAATAAAGGACATTACCAAGAAAGTGATGGTACAACCCACAGAATGGGAGAAAACATTTGCAATCTATAATCTGACATAATTCATTAAGAAATAGAATCCAACAATTTCACCTATGAGTATTTCTCTGAAGGAAACAAAATCACTATCTCAAAAAAATCACTGCACCCCCATGTCCACTGTGTGTGCATGCTCAGTTACTAAGTCGTGTCCCACTCTTTGTGACCCCATGAACTGTAGCCTGTCAGGCTCCTCTGTCCATTGCTGCTGCTGCTGCTGCTGCTGCTGCTAAGTCGCTTCAGTCGTGTCCAACTCTGTGCGACCCCATAGACA
Organism: Bos indicus x Bos taurus; assembly: GCF_003369695.1. NCBI lineage: Eukaryota > Metazoa > Chordata > Mammalia > Artiodactyla > Bovidae > Bos > Bos indicus x Bos taurus. The sequence continues at coordinate 41,940,079 of NC_040084.1, forward strand.
GCAGCCCACCAGGCTCCGCCATCCCTGGAATTCTCCAGGCAAGAACACTGGAGTGGGTTGCCATTTCCTTCTCCAATGTATGAAAGTGAAAGTGAAGTCGCTCAGTAAGTGTCCGACTCTTCGAGACCTACCAGGCCGCGACCTACTCTTCTGCAGCCTACCAGGCTCCTCCGTCCATGGGATTTTCCAGGCAAGAGTACTGGAGTGGGGTGCCATTGCCTTCTCCGTCTATCCAATGCAGCATTATTTAAATAGCCAACACATGAAAACAAGTGTAAATCAACATATGAAAGGATAAATCAACAGTAACATAAACCAGGGTGTTGACTGCCATTTTGAGTAAAAAACTAATGACTTTAAGGGTACACAATGTGAGCCTTTGAGTACTACAAATGTTCTATTTTTGATTTGGGTTGTATTTACACAAATCTGTTTATAAAAATTCAGTAGGCTTTACAATTACCACTTGTGTACTTTTCTAAATGAATCGTATACATTAATAAGTATACTTAAAAAATAAAAATGAAGTTCACAGTGATTATCTTTCCTGTATTTTCTACTATGCACATGTAGTATTTTTATAATAAAAATAATTTACTTTTAATAGAAAAAAATAACTCATCAAGTATAAACAAAGGAGACCTGTCTTAATAGCCCAAGGAGCCTTAAGGTGAGACATGAATATGACCTGGCCACCAAGTTAATGCACCAGGACACAGAAAAGGTAACCTAAAGTACTGTTCTGGCCAGAAATGTCCAAAGGAATATACTGATATGTGGACCGTGTTTACAGAATGACATTCAGAAACCATACTGTAGTCTCAAGAAGGGAAGTACTTCAGGGATCTAGAAACCGTAAGATTTCATAAGAATGTCATGAGATGCGACTGTAAGACAAGAGAGGTTGACACTAAGGAGAGAGTAACATCCCAGCACTTTGTGTCTAGCATACAGGTGCACCAAGAAATATTTGCAGAATGAATGCACAGATGAATGGGAGAAATATAAGTCTTTGATGTTGTAAAGGCTGTCAAATGGAATTGGGACAAGGAAATATGATAAATGAATAAATGACTATATAAATTAATAAGATACACATCATCGGTCTTAATATACTTAGAAAACTGCCATGAGAATAATGAGAACTAGAGTTATATAAGCTGTCCTTGGGGAAAGAGTCAAGATGAATGAGGAGAAGTTACAGAGAAGCTCAAATCTTAGCCTATTAAAGTATTTTCTAGCAATTAGGGCTACCTAAAAATGAACAGAATGCCTCAAAAAGAAATAAAGGCAGAAAGTACATTCCCATCTGACATTTGACTACATAACCCAGAGGTCCCCTTCAGCTCTATTATTCTATGATCCTACGAAATGTTATCATTGTATCTCACTGCACAGCAAATAATTAACAACTGGAGTTACTCTGAAAACAGTATCCATAAGCAATATCTTACTAAATGAAGATATGATACCTAAGTGACTTATCTGAATACTATAAATCAAATTTGAACAGCTTTCTTTGAAACATCATGATGAAAGCAGTAGCTCATATTTTCTAAGACCCTCTAGATATATTCAGGATATCCAGAGAAAAGGTAGTTAAATCTAGGATAACAACAACCATCCTGGTTATCTGTAGAGGCCCTCCACACCATCTTAGAAAAATCAAAACTGCATTTTCTAGAATTCAAAGCATTGAAATCAGACTGAGTCCTTTGCCATTGTTAACATAAGTGAGTCTGCCCCCCAAATCAAAAAGGTTTTAGTAATTATACATAGAGCTGAGTTCGTCCTATTCCTTTTCACTGACTGGAATCCACCACCTCTACCATTTCAATATTACCATTTCAATTACTCCTGGCATAGCCCCACACTTATATAACATGTCTTATGGTTTTCAAAGGACTTTCTCATACAATAACTTATTTGAGCCTCATAGATGACATTTGAGCCTCATGATGACATGTTAGTTAGGATGACTAATCTCATTCGACAGATGAGAAAAAGGAAATATCAAATTAAATGACTGATTCAGTACCAGAGGATGAAACCAAAATCACAATCTAGCCTTCCCAGGTTACATTTTATTATTCATCAGGTATCCCATATGTTCATTAGTCCTAAAACAGAACTGATCAGAATTCTTCTAAGTAATAGTTATGGGATAAAAGGAGCTTTACTTTTTCACAAAGAGAAAGAAGACTGTTGCCAAAAAGAACACACGCTTAGTTAAATGAAATCAAAACTATATGAGGAATTTAGATTTCCAGTTTAAAATGTTTACCCAACTGCTGTGAGAAAAATGCACAATCAGGAAAAGCACGTTTAATATTTCTAAAGGGTTGGATTAAAATTTCAGCTGTAAACTTCATTACTGTAATTAGATTTTTAATGCATATTTATTAAACATCCATTCAAATACTGTGTTCACAATTATTCATGAGTGTTTTGTACATTTGTGTTGATTTTAACAAACTATAAACAGTGGCCACTGACCAGAAATGTTCTCCTACAATGACAGAAGCCCATGCTAAGGTCATATGCAGCCCGTTTATGCTCTATTATGGTCTATTCATACCCAAAGAAAAACATTCAGCTGCCTTTCTGAAAACTGCAATGGTCATCAATGACCCAAAAAGTCAGATTTACCAGTGACACTAAAAGACCTATGTTTGATTCAGTGATGAATAAACAAAGTGCAGAATAGAAGAAAATCAAATCTTAATTAAACTCTTTCTTTAGAAAAACAACATAAGCCATCATCAAGGAATGCATCACAAGATGATTTACTTTATTTATAAATGGCTGATTTAGGGGCTTTAAAAGGGTGCTTTTGATTTAAATAGAAAAATTATGAAAATTGAAACTAAATGCTTGCCAGTTATCATTCTTTTCCTTTAGAAGCTAGTTAATCTTCAATCTGTCAATGTGTGTAACTTTACAAAAGGAAAAAAAACAGTACTTTAAATTTCATAACAAATCAGTAAAATACTGCCTAAAAATCTGAATAAAGCTATTCTGAAGTAATTATAGGCATGGCCTAGCATACTGAGTAACTCCTTAATATTCACTCTTTCCAAACACTACTTAATAATGAAATCTAAGAGATCTATTTTCTTTCAAACAATAAAGAAAAATAACATCTATTTGTTATGTTCATTTAAAATTTTTTACACACATATATAAAAGAATTTTTAAATGGAATCTATAGGAGTTATATATAAGATATAAATTGCATTATGGAGCTTTGAAATAACTAAGATCTACATGTTCAGGCTTTAAAAATTGCTGAAAACAGGTGTACCTGGTCAAGAACATGGACAGATAATGTTGAAAACTATCTTTGAGGATGAGCTGAATGGAGAGAAGAAATAAGAAGGACAAGCAGGATAGTGAAAGAAGGTTAAGAAAAAGATTCCAAAGATTAAAGTATGAGTTACCTCCAACAGGGTGCACACAGAAATGAGACCTCAACAGAGGACTTCAGGCAAGGAAGACAAAACACAGCAGGAAGAAGAGACATATTCAAAAGGCTCTTAAGAGAGAAATTAGAACAAATCTTAGTCACTAGTCAGAGAAAATTATGAGAAACAGTGTGAGAGAGAGTCAAGCTGAGGCCACATAACCTTCTGTCAATTTACAGAGCATATTAGTGTACTGGTGCCAAGGCTGAACTATCAATTTCAAGACCACTGACTATTACTTCTGTAGTACTTTTGTGAAAAGACAAATCCAAAATAGTTAAATCCATTTAACATTCACCATTCACTTAAAGAGAATGCAGATCACTAGGTAAAAAGCAGTGCTAATTTACGGTAGATCAGTAATCTGTCTCTAGACTTCTAAAGTTCCTTTTGAATGGTTCCACTCTTAAGTAAGCAAGTAAGTGAAAGTAAGTGAAAGTCGCTCAGTCGTGTTTAACTCTGAGACCCCATGGACTAAAACAAGACAGTCCATGGAATTCTCTAGGCCAGAATACTGGAGTGGGTAGCCTTTCCCTTCTCCAGGGGATCTTCCCAACCCAGGGATCAAACACAGGTCTCCTGCATTGCAGGCAGATTCTTTACCAGCTGAGCCACAAGGGAAGCCCAAGAATACTGGAGTGGGTAGCCTATCCCTTCTCCAGTGAATCTTCCCGACCCAGGAATCAAATGGGGTCTCCTGCATTGCAGAAGGATTCTTTACCAACTGAGCTATCAAGGTAGCCCTGTTCAAAAGTTCCACTCTTGAATCCATCCTATTTCATCTGCCAACCCTCCACCACAGAATTACATTTGGACACTAGCTATGCCATGTAGTAAGTTCTACTATGCTTTAAAAAAAATTAACTGAAAGAAACCTGTTGTTATTTACTCACTTGCTAAGTTGTGTCCGACTCTTTTGCAACCCTATGGACTGCAGCACACCAGGCTCCTCTGTCCACGGGATTTCCCAGGCAAGAATACTGGAGTGGGTTGCCATTTCCTTCCCCAGAGGGTCTTCCCCACCCAGGGATCAAACGCACGTCTCCTGCACTGGCAGGTGGAATCTTTACCACTGAGCCACCAGGGAAGCCCAAAGAAACCATTATCATGAAGTTAATCAGTCTCAGGAGGAGGCATGAACATTCTTTTCTAATACAATAATAAATGTTAATAGAAATCCAAGAAATATGAAGTTTCACACAGGGTATTCATCTAATTGGGTAATAAAAGTCCAAAGTCCATTTTCTTAATCACTAATCTATACCACCAATAAATAATACCAACTCAAATGGTTGAGTTCTACTCACAATAATACCTGATGAGGATCTCCAATGTGCGTGTACTAAAAAAGAGATTGTGAGCTAAAGGTAAAGATGAATCATCAGTTAACAGAGAGATCTAAAAATACAACATTGAGATGCAGAAGGACAGTATAATAATAAGAAATCACAAGATGTGACTCTCATATTCTCTCACCTCTAGGAAACAAACAATTTCTAAGGCTAGCTTAAGTAAAATAGATATGCTGATTTTATGTTCTAGAAAAATTAAAAGCACTCTCCTCCTTGGTTTCTCTCCTCTTACTCCTATGACCTCTCTAACTGCTCCCTGACAAGGTCACATTCTTTTGCTCATAAAATAAGTTTTCCTTAAGAAGTCATTCCTAGTCTTTCCTCCTTTTCATTCTACAAATATTACCAAGCTAGTTCTTCCATTCTCATGTGTCTCAGCACCTCCTATTTCCTTTCTTAGATGCATCTCTCATACTTCCTACAACTAATTAGATTTATTTACCTAGAATTATCACTAACATCTCAAATTTAATATATCCAAAATGGAACCTCCCCTAAAACACCTCTGGCCTTACTTTTTGTTTGTTTAGTTTTCTTTGATAGACGGAATATGATGCCATTAAGTTGCCCAAAGTAGGAAACCCAAATTGACCTTAACTCTGCTATTTCCTTGTCTCCCCCAGAGAGGGTCGATTTACCAAAACAATATCTCTGAACTCCCTCCTTTGCTGCCCTGCTCTCCATTTTTACCAGTAATTCAGGCCCTAAGTCACTCTCCTAGATAATCACCATGCTTCCAATATTCCCCCATCCAGGCATTCCTGATCTGTTTTTCAGGTGGCCCCAAGGACAAATATACTAAAGTGGACCTGATCACTTCTCAAGAAATATTCAACAAAATCACCCTGAGCCTACATGTTTGTATACTATACAAGACTCTTCTAAACAGAATCTGGCCCACCTGCCAAGCTTCATCTCTACCTACTCCCCCTGAGGAATTATACCTACACCAATAAGGGCCAGTCACAGCTCACTTCTACACTTTTGCTTAAAAGCCCTTCCATTTCCAAGCAAAGCTGCTTTCTTTTGTGTAGTCCTACAAGACTTCTGATGAGCCTAGATATGTTGGTGTTAACGTTTATCATCTTGCTAAAGAGCTAGTAGAACATAGTGGTTAAGTTTGTGCTTCTGGAGCAAAAATGCCTGGGTTCAAATACCACTAGAGTGGCTGGTCAGACTGTTTATCTATAAAATAGAGATAACAACAACTTTACATAAATAGTACAGGAAACTCTATTCAAAATTCTGTAATAACTTATATGGGAAAAGAATCCGAAAAAGAATGAATAAATACATATGTACAACTGAATCACTTTACTCCTGAAACACAATGTTGTTAATCAACTATATTCCAATATAAAATATAAATTTTTAAAATGTAAATAGTAAGTAACCCCACCCCCCAAAAAAATCAAGAAAAGGATAGAAAACAAATTTAAATCAGACTCCAAATACTGAATAACATTTAACTTAAATTTCTTCTTTTACTTAAAGAAGGAGAGGGAGCAATTTTAGTTACAGTTAAATTGACTTCTATCCTAATTACATTTTCATCAAATGTCCACATTCAAAACTGGCTAAATCTTGAGTATAGGAGATAGTATGAGTTCAGGTTAATAGCATTGGCCTTAGGCTCAGATGTAAGTCCAGACACAGCCTTTACTTGAACCCACAAGTTCTGTCACTTAACTAGCCATATAACTTTTGCAACCTTGGGTTTTTCATCCCCAAAATAAGGATAATGAGAATTAAATAAGGTAAGGTATGTAGAAAGCAGTTAGCATACTGTATGACCCCGAACAAACATTCAATAAGTCTCATGTTATTACGATGTTCCTTAAGTCCTAATTTTCAGAAATTATGGTACATGCATAGAATGGAATTCTATTTTAACCATTAAAAATGTGAGGCAGTTCTACATGTATTGATGTGGAATGACTGCCAAGATATAGTATCAATACATGAAAAAAAACATAAGGCTAGAAAAGTGTGTATAGTACATTACCACTTCTATTTTTCTGTAGCACATACCACAGATATTTATAAATATATATATGTGTATATATGTACACACACACAGATATATATATATATATATATATATACACACATACACACACACACAGAATGTCTCTGGAAGAATACATAAGAAACAAGTATCAGTAGTTGCTTCTGGGAAGAAAAACTAAGTGGCTGTGGGACAGGGGTGGAAGAAAGTCAACATTTTACCTAATTCCTTTTTGTACCTTTGAATTTCCTATTGTTTACTTCTAGTGTCTATACTGCAAAAAAAAAAAAAATTCTAAGTTTATATTATGATCGAAGAAACCTCATGCTACCAAAATATTCCATTAGATAGTAAGTGTGCTAAGCCACTTCAGTCTTGTTCTACTCTGTGACACCCTATGGGCTGTAGTCTGCCAGGCTGCTCTGTCCATGGGATTCTCAAGGCAAGAATACTGGAGTGGGTTGCCATTTCCTTCTCCAGTATAGGAGGTGGATTATGCTAAACTTTACAATAAAACCTAAAGGGACTTAATCACAGTTCCAGTATTAATTTCAATTCTATTGTTGATAATAATCAAAGACTGAGAGAGCTTTAGCTAAATTAGACAACGACAAACAATCTATTGAGATCTATGGGGGGAGTGGCCTGGAGATTTTTTTTTTTTTTAAAGAAAGTTATGTGGATGAGGGAACAATAAGAATAACATCACTCAAAAAAAAAACATATATATATATATATATATATGGCGCCAAACATTGTGCTAAGTGCTGAGGAAACTGACATCTGGTCCTTGCCTTTGAGTAACCTGCAATTTAGTTGAAGTATATGAACAGAAGTATATGAGCGACGGAACTGAACTGAACTGATGTGAACAGAGCAGTAAAATTAGCACTCCTGGTGGGCTTGCTTACTTAAAATACAGGTTCATTTATTCATGAACACATAACAATTCGAATGAATGAATGGTGTAAGCCTTGGTGACAAAATACACTTCGCTGAAGCCTCTAGTAACTTGAAAAGTACATGAGAACTCGACCCCTCAATCTGAGAATGTTTGTACACTTCCATTCCCGGAATCCAGAGAGCTCGCGGAGCCTGCAGGTGTCAGAGGCTTGGCTTTTCACTACAGTCCCGGGATACCAGGCTGGAGACATTGGGACTGCGAACGCGCAGGTTGGAAGAATTCCTAGACCTCAACCCCCACCCCTCACCCCCACTTGAATCCTTTCAAGCCAGGTACTCCCACACCTGGGCTTACAAAGTCTCAACTGTAACAGCCGGGGTCCGGGGGACAACAAACCCTGAGTCGAACCCTGACCCTCAAAATGAAAAGTCATTCTGGGCTACCTCCCTCAGTGCTTAGTGCTCCTCCTGGAGCAAGCAATAATACTAGAGCACGAGAGGGTGAAATCCCTCTGGAGGAAACCTCTCGAAAACTGAACCAAAGCGGCAGTATATGGAGCTCCAGGAGGGTTGACTGCCCCGAGGCTTCCTGGGTCATAAGCAGTGGGCTCGGCTTACTCCAGACACAGTCACTAACCTTTACAAAGAGGGTTTCCAGGGGCGATGGCCGAAGGGGTGAGAGCAGCGGCCCAAGCCCTGCACCCAACACATCTCCCTCTCAGCCGGCTCTGCGTTAAGCACAGGGTAACCAAGGGCGACCATGAGGCCGCCATCTTGAGCTCCGCACCAGGGGAGGAAGAGGAAAACTTTATTGAAACCCAGAAGAGAGACGGTAGCACAGACAAACGTGGCCGGGTTCATGGAAGGCTCCGCCCGAGAGAATGAGCAGCGGAAGAACTCGACCTCTAGTAGCGAGGGGGCGGGCTGGCCTCCGATGCCCTTTGGATCCTTCCAGACATAGCAAATCTGGACTACGACTCCCAGCATGCAGTGCGGCGGCACCGAGGGCGGGGCGGGCAGCTCAAGCCTGGCGAGAGGGACAATTGTCCATCCAGAGGGTGCAGCAGAGGATTCCAAAAGACTTTCAAGGAGTTGGAACGTGATTACAGCTTGTATTCAAACAACCATCCCTGAGCCTTTTAGGTTAGAGAACCTGACCGAGATTGCAAAATCAAAAGTGCAGGCTCATGTTTTAACGAAATATTCATGTTACCTTCCATAAATGGTAGGATTTACTTGCCTCCAGCGTCCAACTCATCTTTAGCAGAGTATCTGAAATGTGCTCCTACCACTTTTGCTTTCTGTATTTTAATACCATAAATTATTTTTGATGTGGCGTACACTCAAACGTTTTTATTTATTTTTATTTTTTTTTATTTTTCACTTGGTATTATCTTTAATTACAAAGACTTTTCCAATCACATCACATAGAGATCATTTTATCCACTGCTCTGTTTGGCTGCCAATCTCTTATCTCTCTCCTCAGCAATGGTAAGGCGAATACCCTTTCCACGGGGAAGAGAGATCCACGGTTTGTTGCCTTTGCCAATAACGAAAATGTTTGAGAGCCGTGTGGCAAAGCTGTTGCCGTTCGCATCTTTCACATGAACTACATCAAAAGAACCTGGATGCCTCTCCCGGTTTGTAATCACACCAATTCTTCCCAGGTTAGCACCTCCAGTCACCATGCACAGGTTACCAGTGTCAAATTTGATGAAATCAGTAATCTTGCCAGTCTCCAAGTCAATCTGAATGGTATCATTCACCTTGATGAGGGGATCAGGGTAACGGATGGTACGAGCATCATGGGTTACCAGATGAGGGATTCCTTTTGTTCCCACAAATATCTTTCTTACTTTGCACAATTTATACTTGGCCTCCTCAGGTGTAATACGATGAACAGCAAAGCGACCCTTGGTGTCATAGATCAAATGAAAGTTCTCTCCAGTCTTATCAATGCTGATGACATCCATAAAACCAGCAGGGTAGGTTATATCTGTGCGGACTTTGCCATCGATCTTAATGAAACGCTGCATGCAAATCTTCTTTACTTCATCTCCAGTTAGGGCATACTTAAGTCTATTCCTTAGGAAAATGATTAGGGGGAGACACTCCCTTAGCTTGTGGGGGCCGGTAGATGGACGAGGGGCAAACACACTGGTCAGTTTATCCAGCATCCAATGTTTTGGAGCTGCTACGCGTTTCAGGTGCTTCTTGGGACCCCGAGCCATGGCTGCGCTAGGCACGAAAAGAGCCACTCAAACGTTTTTAAAGAACATGGGGAAATGTATGTAACATGGGAAAGCCAATGGCCTAAAATGAATGAGTGGATAGAATGGCCATGGGACAGTGTATCTAAAGAAGAATTTCTAGGTGATCTGCCCTATTTTGGTTAATCAAAAACTGTTTTGAGTCACTATGCTAAATACATTGGGAATACAAACTGCTGACCTGAAGAGTTAGTCAATCTGGTAGGAGGGATAAACACAACAACAAAATGTTTAACCACGTGTTGTGGAATCAATGAAAGAACACTTTGGGAAATCAGGAAGGCCTTCTAGAAGCTTTACTTTCAACAGGAAATGAAGACCTTCCAAGAACAAGGAATAGAGTGAGTTAAGGCAGGAAAGAAAATACGGATTACAGAAAGGAGAAAGCCAAGTTTCAAACTACACTATAAAGAGTTCCAGAAAATTGGGTTGTTGGTCTACAATAGACCTCCTCACCCATCACAGCCTTGTGTTGGTGAGGGGGCTTGACTAACTCAATGCAGCCATGAGCCAGGCCCTGCAGGGCCACCCAAGAGGGGCCAGTCATAGTGAAGAGTTCTAACAAAATCTTCTACAATAGAAGATTCCAAAGAAACAGGAAAAGAGAGCATGTAGCATGGTATAATATTTTGGAGACTTCTTTACTGACTGTCAAATCATTTATGGAAAAATTATTTTGATCATCTTCCAAAATATGTTGTCAGATTTTTTTCTATCTTTAATTACGTCTGAAAGGACAAACTATTCCTGCATGTTTGTTTCATTTAATATCACTAATTTTTGGTGTGACACTTTGTGAAAGACCTTTTGAAAAAAATTGGACCATTTCTTCCTTGACTTACACATTTATCACACTCAAGACTTTCAGAGAGTGTCTGAGTATTATTTTGTTTGCTCTTGGAAAACTACTGCTTGTCTTGGTCAATGAAATTATCTCTTATTAAAGATTCCAAGTTTAATAATTACAAAAGTGAAATAAGAACTCATGTATAGTTTAATGCCAAACTTCTAGGAAGATTTACGGGAAATTTTCACATGACTGTACAAGTGGATGGAAACATGGCAAATGAACTTTGTTGTGTACAAATATAAGGTAACTTAGAAATAAATTACATTTTTTGTATTCAAGAGAATTGATAATGATAGAAGACTAATTAAGTAGCCATTGTAAACTATTTTATTAAAACATCAATCCCAGGGACTTCCATGGTGTTCCAGTGACTAAGACTCCACACTCCCAATACAAGAGGCCTAGGTTCCATCCCTGGTCAGAGAACTAGATCCCACATGCTGCAACTAAGACCTGGCTCAGCCAAATAAATCAATACTTTTTAAAATAAACAAAAACATTCCATCACAGATTCCAAAGTTGTAATGCCTCCCTAAAGTCTATGGAAGGAAATACAATTTATTCTGTATCTTGAAAAAAATCAAGATCTGGTTCTTAACTACCTTACCGTCTTCTCACATTGAATGAATGAAGCCCTGTGATTTAAGTATCTCATTTGTTTTCATGCCAAGTCGCTTCAGTAGTGTCCGACTCTGTGTGACCCCATAGACGGCAGCCCACCAAGCTCCCCGTCCCTGGGATTCTCCAGGCAAGAACACTGGAGTGGGTTGCCCTTTCCTTCTCCAATGCATGAAAGTGAAAAGTGAAAGTGAAGTCACTCAGTCGTGTCCAACTCTTCAGGACCCTATGGACTGCAGCCTACCGGGCTCCTCCGTCCACGGGATTTTCCAGGCAAGAGTACTGGAGTGGGGTGCCATTGCCTTCTCCATTTGTTTTCATGAATCTCCATATATATTATTTTCAAAAAAGCTGGAAAACGGATCTTATCTTCCTACTCCCTATCCCCAACTTTATTTCCTAAGTGTGTTCTGATACTTTTTTAATTAGAAAAAAATAACTACTGGGATTAGCAGATACAAACTACTATATATACATTATATAAACAAGTCCTACTGTGTAGCACAGAGAACTATATTCAATATCCTGTAATAAACCATAATGGAAAAGAATATGTATGTATATGTGTGTAACTGAATCATTTTGCTGTATACCAAAAACTAACACATTTGTTCAACCGTACTTCAATTGTAAAAAAAGAATCATGAAAACTAGTAATTGAATATTTCCAGGGCAACTCCAAGAATGTTCCAGGTTTAATACTGCATATGTATTCAGTATTTATCATTACAAAAACAAAAAAATGCCATGTGTATGGATATCCAGACTTATGAGAAAAGTTATTTTTAAATCTTGTGTGTGTGTTAGTTGCTCAGTCATGTCCAACTCTTTGCAACCCTGTGGATTGTATGTTGCCTGTAGGCCATCCGTGGCATTCTCCAGGCAAGAGTACTGGAATGGGTTGCTATTTCCTCCACCAGGGATCTTCCTGACTCAGGGATTGAACCTGGGTCTTCTGCATTGCAGGCAGATTCTTTACCATCTGAGTCACCAGGGAAGCCAGGTAACTTCTAAATCTTAAAGGTACCTTAAAGATCTGATTTTAACCCAGCCATTTTACATATGGACATGAGTTTGAGTAAGCTCTGGGAGTTGGTGATGGACAGGGAAGCCTGGCGTCCTGCAGTCCATGGAGTCAAAGAGTCGGACACTATTGAGCGACTGAACTGAATTTTACATATTGAGACACAATAATCCTAAGAGAGAATAATTTACCCAAGATAACACAGGCACCGCTCCTTCTTGAAATTAACTGAACAGTAAAAGAAACTGAAAACTTATTTATTTAATTAGATAGTTCTTCAAAATGTCTTTAAATGAGACCTATATATAGGCAAAAAGTATACTGTGCTATAAGAATTTTGATTGTCACATAGTGATGGTCATAGTCAATCTAGTTGTGTTGTCTGGTTAGTTAAATTTGATGCAATGCATATCCAGGCAATCAAATACACTCAATGTTTTTCAGTTCTATAGATACAGATTGTTTTTTCAGAGGAACTAAAATTAAATTGCAGCTATTCATCAAGACTCAAAGATGCAATCATAAAGCTATGTGAACTCATTTGTTTATAAGTGTTAGTTCTTGCACCAGGTGACTACACTCAGAATTAGCCATGATTTGGCCTAGACTTCAAAGGAATCAGCTGGTGGTTTATTTTCAAATGGACATCTTAGGAAGATTACTTGGATAAATAATTATCCAACTTTACTGATAATAGAGAAGTTCTCAAGCTAGACTCTCTAGATGATAAAACTTGAATACCTTTTGGTCATGGGACATATCTAACTCAAGAAGGGTGTCTTCTGCCAAAACCAAGACTAGAGAAAACTAGGGCACCAGATGAGGAAAGGATCATGAGACCACTAATGTCTATACACACCAATTATAAGGGCCCAATTTTCCCAGCATGTATCTCACTTAGGCCAAGTAATTCTCATCAACTTCAAAGGGAGTGATGTGCATCCACAGATCTGAGTTTGCCATATCCAGGGCTTACTCAGCAGGAATACATACTATAATTCATGATACCAGGCTTCATTCTTTAGTCCAAATCAACCCAGCTGGATTTTGAAGCATTTGTTCTTGGAAATAATCAACTGTCCCTTAAAATATCAAATCCACTTGGCTTCATTTCACATATCAATGCTGTTGATTACTCAAGACAAGCCATAGTTTGAGTTTATAGATTGATATGCAAGACATGTATTTTAGAGTTGCATGCTATACTACTATATAGTTTTATAGTATTAAATTACTAAAATTTATCCTGGAAATGCGGAGAAGGCAATGGCACCCCACTCCCGTACTCTTGCTTGGAAAATCCCATGGACAGAGAAGCCTGTTAGGCTGCAATCCATGGGGTCACTAAGAGTCGGACACGACTGAGCGACTTCACTTTCACTTTTCACTTTCATGCATTGGAGAAGGAAAGGGCAACCCACTCCAGTGTTCTTGCCTGGAGAATCCCAGGGACAGGGAGCCTGGTGGGCTGCCATCTATGGGGTCGCACAGAGTCGGACACAACTGAAGTGACTTTGCATAGCATAGCATCCTAGAAATGATTTTATGCATAGCAAAGAGAGAAACAAGAGATATGACTTCTTGTGTTTGCTACTCAACAATTTTTTAAAAATATAATTCCGTTTATAGGTACTGTTTTTCAGCTTTAATTTGATACTTTAATACCAGGTAAATTATCTTTTTATTTAATTACTTTTATATAATAGCGATCTTGAAAGTCTGAAAAATGATTAAAGGGCATTTTCTAAGAAATAGATTTCTGAACTTAAATTACACAATTTTTCTGCTTATAGTTTTGGTGTTATCTAAGTTATTATTATATTATTACTGTTATTAAATAGTTATGAAATGGCAAGTATAGAGTTTGACATTTACAAATATCTGAGATGTTAGGTCTAAAATGTTTTTAATCACACATTTTGAAAATTAATATAAGTATACTCCCATTGTCTTTTTTTGTTGTTGTTTAGCTTCCATCTATGGGGTCGCACAGAGTCGGACACGACTGAAGCGACTTAGCAGCAGCAGCAGCATTTATTAGTTTTGACTCACTCTAGCATATTATACACATAGCACCTGTGCCCATTTAGTAAAGAATTTCAGTACAAATCACTCTGAATTGAATACACATCTCTAAGAAGCATTACAATTGTTGCAATATTTTTAGAAACTGAAACAAGGAAATAAACAACTTCAGTAAAAGTGATTTAAATAACAAATAACGTATCTTTATAAACAGCTTATCTCCTTGAGAACAAAGAATAAACAAGGAGACAAGGGTTTTTTTTCCTTCCACTATTAAAGCAGATCACAATATGAATGGGTGAAATGTCATGAATAATTGGAGAAAATCACAGAGTAATCTTCGACAAAAACATCTGATTTATTTAAATTGTCATTGTTTGTCTTATTAGAACCTTTATTTAACCTTGTTATCCACAAGGCAGTATTCAAGCTGGTTTATCAAAAATATACTCTGGAACTAATGATATTTTGAAATTTTTGACTTTCGCATATGCAAGCTATGGTAATGTAAATCTCCCATGGCAGATGTTTTACTTGGGACCTAATTAACTGACATTACCTTAGACAGAAATGCCTATGAAAACCTAATGTTTTGAATCTAAAATGACAGTAAATAAATCAAGGCTTTGAAACATTCTGTCAGTAGACCTGAGCTCAGCTTTCTGGTCAAGAGGATCAAGCTTTTGAGTACTTGATTCATTTAGTTACAACATTGATTGAATATCATCTGTTCACAGACCTAGCCGTACACCACCAGTCACTTCTAATCATAGCTTCAAGGCTTCTTCCTATGATTTTCCAGCCACATTCTTTCTTCCTAGATAAGGTCATTTCCAATCTCCTTCACAGATTCTAGGCATTTCAGGGCTTACCACATGTCTGGTACTGTTCTCAGTGCTTTACAAATATTAATTCTCAATGCTCATAACCACCTGGTAAGGAAGATACTATTGTCCCCATTTTATACATGAAGAAACAGAGGCACAGGCAGGCAAAGTAACTTTTCTAGGGTTGCTCATCTACTAAGGATTTTGCCCATGTCCTCTACCAAACCCTGACTTAATAGAATATGATTTGCTCATAGTACTGTCTTCAAGTCAGACACGTTTATGTAAAATATAAATTTCTAGATGAGAAATATTTCTAATACAAAAACATATCAGAATGGTGATGTGTAAATCATGCTAGTATTCTGCGTAATGGATAGAAGAGATTAGAGAAAGTAAGGCAGTATGGAGAATTCTGCAGTCTAACCAAACTAAGATATGGCAGGAGGTGGTGAAGAGTAGATGAGAAAGGAGAGAAAAAAGATGACTCACTGTTATAAGCCCAAGTGATTTACAGCAGAAAGGATGTAAATATCAGAGGTATTGCTTAAGAATAAGTGGGATGAGACTGATTTAGACAGTCAAAGTTTGATTTAGTCAATAGGACAACAAACAGAAATAGCACATGGTTGCCTGGGCAAGTGTGTGTCGGGGTGGGTGGCAAGCACTGTGGCAACATGCCCGCACTCTAGGTTGAGGTAAGTATAGATCTGGGAGCATTGAACAGCTGAGCAGATCAAGCCTTGTTGCAGCAGGACTGCTCAATCTCTCAAAACCAACCCACGAGACTTCCCTGCTGGCCTAGTGGTTACGAATCCACCTGCCAGTGCAGGAGACATGGGTTTGATCCCTGGTCTGTGAAGACCTGACATGCCTGTGCACCTGTGCTCTGGAGCCCAGGAGGGGTGATTCCTGAGCCCAGGTTCAGCAGCTACTGAAGCCCATGCAGCCTAGAGCTCGTGCTCCACAACAAAAGAAGCCGCTGAAATGAGAAGCCCATGCACACAACTAGAGAGTAGACACGCTCGTCACTCTAGAGAAAAGCTTGTGCAGCAACAAAGACCCAGTGCAACCAAAATAAAACAAACAAACAAAAAACTTGACAAAATTTAAAAAAAAGAAAACAATCCACAGGTTCTGGCCGAATACACCTCCTATGAAGAGGCATTCCTAAATGTAGTTAGAAGAGTTTACTTCCTTTGCAAACACAACTAGGAACCAAAGCTGGTATGCCTGGAGTGTATATTGTGGTGGAAATGCCTTTCACTAGAATGCTGACACCAATTCACATAGATTTGCCAGGCCTTTCTCCTCCCTATAGGAGTTATGGTGCTGTTTGCATCCTGAGATTTGGCATCTCACAGATATCCAGTCTGGACAGTCCTCCATTGCTAAATGCAGTACCTTCTCAGGTCAAACGAAAGAAACAGAGGCAGGGCAATTCACTTCAGTTCAGTTTAGTCGCTCAGTCGTGTCCGACTCTTTGCTACCCCCTGGACTGCAGCACGCCAGACTTCGCTGTCCATCATCAACTCCCCGAGTTTACTCAAACTCATGTCCATTAAGTTTGTGATGCCATCCAGCCATCTCATCCTCTGTTGTCCCCTTCTCCCCCTGCTTTCAATCTTTCCCATCATCAGGGTCTTTTCCAATGAGTCAGCTCTTCACATCAGGCGGCCAAAGTATTGGAATTTCAGCTTCAGCAACAGTCCTTCCAAAGAATATTCAGGATTGATTTCCTTTAGGATGGACTGGTTGGATCTCCTTGCTGTCCAAGGGGCTCTCAAGAGTCTTCTCCAACACCGCATTTCAAAAGCATCAGTTCTTCGGCACTCAGCTTTCTTTATAGTCCAACTCTCACATCCATACAGGGGCAACTATTTCTCAAATCCATTCTCTTCTCTACATTCCCACTGCTGCCATCTTAGTTCTGCCAGAATGATTTTTCTAAACTAAAAATCAAGTCAGTCTCATTCAGTGGTTTCCTTTAGAATGTCTTTAGATAATGTCCAGAACTGTAAACATTGACTGAAATGCCCTCTGGCCTTAGTCCTTGTCATTTTGCCCTTTCATCCAGCAGTACTAACTACCTGTAGCTCCCCAGCAGTGCTTTCCTCTGGGAAACAGAGGCCTCGGCCTGTGTTTACCTCTATCTCTGGGATGTACCTCCCACACAGAGGCACACCCAAATCACAGATGCTTTGTGTGTCAAACACCAACTTCAAGTCCCATGTTTACTGTTGCTTCCTTCTGGAATTCTTTCCCTACTCCCCTCGAGACTGGGGTATGTGGCTGTCATCACAGTCTACTGGCATGTGCCTATGACCAGACTGAAATATCCTGTAAGTAAAAACTGTATCTTGTTCACCACCTTCCCTCTTCTCCGCCCGCAAGCACCTAACACAGCACTTGGTTTACAGCACTTGCTCAGCAACTATTTGTCACATGAATGGCTAGAAGGATTCAAGAGTTCTAAGGGGGACATATCTGTTCAGCTAAGGAGACCACATAATGCCACTGGTTCTGGAAATGACCCTCTCCCTGCCCCACCAACAAATCAATATATATGGAATTCTTGAGATTCTCTAGATTCTTGCTATCTGCTATGGTCTGGAGACCAGCAACAGTGGCATTTTCTGTAACTTGCCAGAAATGCAAAATCTCAGGCCTCATCCTAGAACTCCTGTATCAGAATCTGTAGTTCTACCCAATCCCCAGCTGAGCTGTTCCTCAATATTAATGATTGAGGAACACTGCTCTGAGTATTGGTGGCTCTTTACTCAGAAAGTTCATAATCCATTTTCTTGAGAGAATGAATACAAATACCTGGTTACCACTGTTTCTGCAGCTGAGGACTTGCGTATTTTCACCCCAATTCAGGTTTACACTAACCTTGCCTGACCTTACATGGTTGATATCAGTCACACTATATGAAATTATAGGCTTTCAATTTCAAAAGGAATCCTGTGCCTTTTTATTTTTTTCAGAAGTCAACCACTTGACCAGGGACAGAAATCGCTCATTGTCCTGGCTGCTTTTGACTCTTCCAGACATTGGATCCAAAGTCATCTATAAGAGGAGAGTCCCTCCTCACCCAGTAATGGGTCTTATATTCCTGACGTCTGAGCAGTCCTCAACCATTGGTTGGTGTACTCAGCATTCGGCTGGGAGCAACCATGGGACATGTGGACTCACAGCAAATGCAGTAATGACATTTCAGTACACAGCAGCTGAGGCCATAGGTTAATTATGTTCCTGAGGCTAGAGATCTGAGAGGCACATTCTTATGGCTACCACAAAGGGTAAAGACAAGGTATAGGGAAAGTGGCTTAATTGGTGGAGAAGAACTTGAAAACAGCAAGAGAGGGGGGTTCTGATGTTGATACAACCATCTGGGTACTGCCTGGTTTACCAATACAGAAGAGACACTAAATCACACACACACACACAAGTAATAAAATAGAGAATTATGTGTGTGTTGGACAAAACTTTGTCTCAGGGTGGCAAGTAATATTGCTCAAAGGGAATGCCCAAAACACAACAGATCAACAGGTGCTCACTAACCTGCCTTCTGTGAGTCACATTTACTAGGCTTATTTTGCTGAGTGGCTCGCTCTAGGTCTTGCCACTTCTTTTTTTTTGGTCACGTGGCACACATAGGGGATCTTAGTTCCCCAACTGTGGATCAAACCATGCCTCTTGCAGTGGAAGTGCAGAGTCTTAACCACTGAGCTGTCAGGAAAGTTACTTGCCTCTCCTTTAAATGAAATCATGAACAAATATACCAAAAAGATCAGTGTGAAGATATGTTCAACTAAATTATTAGCCTCCCCAAGACCCTAAACTCTTAGTCCAGGGAGCAAACCTGCACTAACCCCTCCCTGATCGTGGAAGTAGAAAACTTAACTTTTAAGAGAAGGATAGAGACTATCTGATATGTGCCTAGAAGGGCTTAACATCATCTCCAAAGCTTCTGATTCTCCAATCCCAGCTGGGTGTGCAACAATTCAATTCTGACACTACCTAGAGTTAACACAAACCCTGCAGGTTAAAGATTTAGACCCACAAGACTGCAGACACCAGCCTTAAATGGGGTACCTAAACTACTCGCTTCTGCTTCCTGCCTGAAAAGTGAAAGTGTTAGTCACTCAGTCATGTCTGATTCTTTGCAAATCCATGGAATACAGCCCACTAGGCTCCTCTGTCTGTGGAATTTTCTAGGCAAGAATACTGAAGTGGATTGCTATTTCCTTCTCCAGGGGATCTTCCCGACCCAGGGACTGAACCTGGGTCTCCCGCAATGTGGGCAGATTCCTTGCCATTTGAGCCACCAGGTGCCTAATTGGTTACGAATTTGAGGACTCTCAAGACCCTCTTCTCCCTAAGTTTTGATAATTTGACTCACAGAACTCAGAAAAGGAAAAAAATACTTTATGTTTAAGCTTATTTTACAGCTCAGGAGTAGCCAAATGGAAGAGGTGCACAGGGCAAAGTATGGGGGACAGGGCGCAAGGCTCTTCCGTGCCCTCTCCTGTCTGCCACATTCCCAGGAGTCAGGGGGTGGGGCTGAAAGTTTTAATGGGCTTTGCTTTATTGTGCTTTTCGGATACTGCACTTTTTACAATGGAAGGTTTGCGGCAACTCATTGTGGAGCAGGTCTATCAGTGCTATCTTTCCCACAGCATTATTTTTTAATTAAGGTTTGTACATTGTTTTTGAAGACATATTGTTGTAAACAGACTACAGTGTAGTGTAAACATATTTGTATGCATTGGGAAACCTAAAAATTTGTGGACTTGCTTCTAGAGTAGATAATAACCAAATGGACATAAAACAGAGTAACACAAAGAGAAACTTAATTTTGTATGTACCAGAGTCCCATAGAAGCAAGCGACTAGAGAAAGTTGGGCAGTTAAAGCTTATGAGCCATCCTGAGCTAGGGAGTAGGATAGGGGTCTGGGGCTTCCAAAAAGGGAAGGGCAGTAATTCAGAGGGCAGTAAGAGATGCAGATGTCTGGCAATTAGGATGTTTGCCTTGCCTCAGCAGGTCATTCAGACAAAATCTATCTTTGGTAATAGCTCTCTCTGGGCCAAGCCCCATCTACTTTCTTTTAGATAGTGAGGAAAGAGGTACAAGTTTTTCTGAAGTCAGTTGCATCTTGATTATCCTCCATTCAAGATAATCCACATGCCAAAGTGGCATATTTGGGGGTCACACATTCTGCTCCCTTTCAGGGACCAGTTGAATAAATTATGGAACATCATGTAATGAAATACTTTACTGCTATAGTAAGTGTGGATTTCGCTCCAAGATATATTGTTAAGAAGGTACAAAAGTGTGTGTATTCTATGATGCCATTTCTGTTAGATAATACATATGTATATAAACACACACATTTTACATGCTAGACTATTTCTGGAAGGACACAAAGATACGTAGCAAGAAACTGAGAACTGTGGCTGTCAATAGAAAGGGGAAGTAGATGGCTGCAGATAGGGACTGGAGGCAGGTGTTTCACTGGATACTCTTAAATGCACTTCGACTTTTGAATCATGTAAATGTTTTACTTAAAATGAACAAACAAATCATAGTGTTTATAAATTCCCTCAATACTAAATCTGAAAATGCCCACATTCTCAAAAGCTGGCAGTGGTCTGGGCATGCCTTACACTCTCAGAAGTTCTGAGGGTGACTCATGTTGTAAGTAGCCTTCAGTGGGGAGGAAGGAAGCACTGAGCTTTGTGGCTTTTACTTTTCTGTGTGCTGCATGAAGTGAGGTTACATGCTGAGAGTTTTAGGAAGAGGGTTGCAAAACATTTTATCTGAGAAGCAAATAAAGTAAGGGACTGCTGAGGCATGTTGAAAGGTCAGCTGAGATTAGAAACCATAAATGTGCCAGTCAGCTTAGGATTTTCTTCAGAATTCTCAGCAGGCTGGGAGCAGATGTTTGGAGGTGGGTCAGGGTGTGAACTAGAAAAATGACATAAGAGTGGCCAGGATGGCCCTTGAGAAGTTTCCAGGACTTTATTAGGTTTGCCACAAATTCAGAGTCTGATACTCTGGAGGTCCAGCTACTCAGTTTTATAATTTTCCTCAGAGGCGATTAGGCTTGGGGTAGTGATGCAAGTCAAGCTCACAAGATGCTGGTTGATAAGACAGAACCTTAATTTACAAGTTTAAAATGAAAATATAAACTAGCTGCACCCACAAGGCAGAATTTCCTTTTGCCTGCAAGAAAGTCCTCATGATAAATAATCCTAAAATGTATATGGAACCACAAAAGACCCAGAATTACCAAAGCAATGCTGAAAAAAAGGACAAAGCTGGAGGGATAACCCTCTCAAGACTTCAAACGATATCTCAAAGCTATTATAAAACAGAGTAGTATTGGCACAAAAACAGACAAAAGGATGAGCGGAACATAATAGAGTCCAGAAATAAGCCCAAACACATCTGGTCAATTAATCTTTGACAAGAAAGGCAAAAATATACAATGGAGAAAAGACAGTCTCTTCAGCAAGTGGTGTTGGGAAAGTTGGACAGTCCCATGTACATCAGTGACGTTAGAACATGCCCTCACACCATACACAAAAATAAACTCAAAATGACTTAAAGACTTAAATATAAGATGTAACACCAAAAAGCTTCTAGAAGAGAACACAGGCAAAATATTCTCTGATGTAAATTGTAGCAATACTTTCTAAGATCAATCTCCCAAGGCAAAAGAAATAAAAGTAAAAATAAACAAATCGGACCTAATCAAATTTACAAGCTTTTGCACAGCAACAGAAACCATTAATAAAAAAAAAGACAAACCTATGGAATAGGAGAAAATATATGCAAACAATGCAATAGATAAGTGCTTAATTTCCAATATATACAAAAAGCTCATGCAACTCAATATCAAAAGGAAACAACCCAATCAAAAACTCGGCAGAAGACTTAAATAGACATTTCTCAAAAGAAGACATACAGATGGCCAATGAACACATGAGAAGATGTTCATCATTGCTGAGTCTTAAAGAAATGCAAGTCAAAACTACAATGAAGTATCACCTCACACAGTCAGAATGGCTATTATCAAAAAGTCTACAAATAATAAATTCTGGAAAGGGTGTGGAGAAAAGGGAAATTTTCTATACTATTAGTGGGAATATAAATTGGGACAGCCTTTATAGAAAATAGGACAGACGTTCCTTAAAAAATTAAAAACAGAGCTACCATATGATCTAGTAATCCCACTCCTGGGTATTTATCAGGAAAAGCTGAAAACTCTAACTTTAAAAGATACATGCAGTCCAGTGTTCATAGCAGCATTGTTTACAACAGTCAAGATATGGAAGCAATCTAAGTGTCCAACAAGAGATGAATGGATAAAGAAGATGTGGTTTGTATATAAAATGGAATATTACTCAACCATAAAAGCATGAAATATTGTCATTTGCATCAATATGGGTGGACCTAGAGATTATCATATATGTAAGTCAGAGAAAGACAAATACCACATGATATCACTTATATGTGGAATCTAAAAAAAATGATACAAGTGAACTTACAAAACAGAAACACAGACACAGAAAAAAAAAGGGAAAGGATGGGGGAGAGGGATAAATTAACAAATACACACTACTATATATAAAATAGATAAACAACAAGGATTTACTATGTAGCACAGGGAACTATATTTAATATCTTGTAATAATCTAAATGGAAGATAATCTGAAAAAGAATATATATAAACACACATATATACATATACATAATATATAATGCAATTACTTTGCTGAACACCTGAAACTAACACATTATAAATCAACTATATTTCAATTCAAAAAAATTTAAAAAAAGAAAATCCTCACAAAAATGAAATTACGATCAGTTGACTGTTCAGTGATCTCTGAATAAACAGGAATGGATGATCTTAGTGATCGGATCTACCTAGCTATGATAAGCTAATACACTACTCAAGGAACACACAGTAATACAGGCAAATTGACATAATTTGTCTAAAATGGACTATTCAGGTCAGTTCAGTCGCTCAGTCGTGTCCGACTCTTTGTGATCCGATGAATTGCAGCACGCCAGGCCTCCCTGTCCATCACCAACTCCCGGAGTTCACTCAAACTCATGTCCATCAAATCAGTGATGCCATCCAGCCATCTCATCCTCTGTTGTCCCCTTCTCTTCCTGCCCCCAATCCCTCCCAGCATCAGAGTCTTTTCCAATGAGTCAGCTCTTCGCATCAGGTGGCCAAAGAATTGGAGTTTCAACTTTAGCATCATTCCTTCCAAAGAACACCCAGGACTGATCTCCTTTAGAATGGACTGGTTGGATCTCCTTGCAGTCCAAGGGACTCTCAAGAGCCTTCTCCAATGGACCATTAGGAAAACATAAAATTGGTTATAGTTTTCTATAATCTAGCCCATGCTTAGATTATGTTTGTGTCTTCTCATCCCTACTCCTCGCTTCAATTACCACCCTTTCTTGAGTTAACAGTGTTAACAGTCTGGTGTATATCCTTTCATACGTAGACTGACAGGCTTTTATTTGTTTACCCAAATTAGATCATACTGCACATATTATTCTTTGATCCTCTTTCCAAAATATCATGGATATTCCTCTTCTAATTCATTTTAAAATTTTTATTTATTTGGCTGTGCTGGGTCTTAGTTGCAGCGTCCCTGACCACGGATCAAGCCCAATGCCCCTGCATTGAGAGTGTGAAGTCTCAGCCACTGGACCACCAGGGAAGTCCCTCCTCTTCTAACTCTAATAACTAAAAATAGGTATACTCTAACATCTTAAATAAAAGTTAAACTATTTCATCTACTCTATTATTTAACTTATATATTACATGTAAATTACATAAAAATATTATATACTTTCCCATAGTTTGAATATACTATAATCCAAGCATTTCTAATTCAGGCTGTTTTCAGTTTTTACCACCACAAATAAAGCTGCCATAAACATTCTTGTGGTTACATTCTTAAGTACTATAGTCTCTTGCAGCAAAAGTTGGATTTGGGGATCAAAGTTTCCTAAATACTTTTTTCCAAATATCTTTAATTTTGATAAATATGAGCAAATTGTCTCTTTCCCTTTAGTCTCCATAACACTGTTTCTGATCTTGTGGTTTTTTTTTTAGTTATTTATTTGGCTGCACTAGATCTAGTTGTGGCCTGCCTGATCCTTAGTTTCAGCTTATGAAGTCTTAGTTGCAGCATGCAGGATCTAGTTCCCCTTCCAGGGTTCCAACCAGGGCCCTCTGTGTTGGGAGTGCAGAGTCTTAACCACTGGACCACCAGGGAAATCCTTGTTTCCCTGTTATTTCCCTGTTACTTGTTATTTTTGCCAATATGCTAGACAGAAAACAGTATTTCATATTTGCTTAGATGAGGATTTGATTCCTGGGTCGGAAAGATCCCCTGGAGGAGGGCATGGCAACCCACTCCAGTATTCTTGCCTGGAGAATCCCATTGTCAGGGGAGCCTGATGGGCTACAGTTCAAGAGGTCCCAAACAGTCAGCCATTACTGAAGCAACTTAGCACGTACGCACATTTATTTGATTAATGAGATTGAGCATATTGTTCTCATTTATTGTCCATTTTAATTTCTTTTCCTAAGAGAGAGCAAAAAATAGTGGTTACATATGTAAATACTGGAGTTAGTTTTGCCATTCTGTACTCAAGTTATTTTGCCTTTGTGCCTCAGTTTTCCCATTTTTAAAATGCAGACAATAATAGTACCCACTTTTAGAGTTATTATGCAGATTTGATAAATTCATTATCTGAAAAAGTATAAAATAGGACCTATCCACATTCTTTGCCCATTTTTCTATGGGATTCTTTTTCTTATCAATTTATGGGGAGTTCTTTTCACATTAGGAATATTAGCCTTTTACTATCTTACTTGTTACAAACATATTTCCTTCAATTCTTTTATTATAATGTCTTTTAAAAAGTAATTTTTACAAAAAATTTATGCACTTAAATGGCTACTTTTTCTTTATAGTTTGTTTCCCATATTGCTTAGGAAGCACTTTTTTACTCAAGGTTGTACAATTTTTCTCCTAAAATTTCTCTAAACACACACACACATATTAATATTTGAATTGTATCTTGGAATTCCCCGGTGGTCTAATGTTTAGGACTCCATGCTCTCATTGCTGAGGGCCTGGGTTCAATCCCTGGTTGGGGAACTAAGATCCCACAAGCCATGTGGTGTGGCCAAAATAAAAAAAACCCACCATCAACAATAAATAAGTTCTATCTGGAATTTTTTCATATATGGTATAACACAGGGGTGGGCTTCCCAGGTGGCTCAGTGGTAAAGAATCTGCCTGAAAATGCAGACGATGCAAGAGACCTGGGTTCAATTCCTGAGTCGGGAAGATCCTCTGAAGAAGGGAATGGTAACCCACTACAGTATTCTTGATTGGAAAATCCCACAGACAGAGGAACCTGGCAGGCTACAGTCCACGGGTCACAAAGAGTCAGACACACATAATGCAGAGGATTATGCCAGAAATACTTCCCCAATGATTTGAAACACTCCCTCTGTACTACACTCTATCTTATACACAGCCAAAACCATACTCTTGTGGCTTTTTTTTTTTTTTTTTTGGTCTGTGCTGAGAAGCTTGTGAGGTCTTAGTTCCCAGACCAGGGATCCAACTGGGGCCTTGCAGTGAAAGTGAGGAGTCTAACCACTGGACAGCCAGGGAATTCCCTATGCTTTTGCTTACAGTTAGTCTTATAGTTAAGTTTTAACATTTGGTAAAGCAAATCACATTTTTCTTTTCATGTTCATGGTCTTCTTGGTTAATCTCCAACATATGAACTTAAAAAAGAAAATTCTTGTCCACTACTACCCTATGCACCCAAGGCAAAGTAAAACCAACTGCAGTGGGATTCTGATTCTATTTGCATTATTAATAGTAAATTAGGTGATTTGTTTTATATTAAGTCCTCCTATCCAAGAACATGGAGTCTTTTTTATTTAGGTTTTGGCTTATATCTTTTATTAAAATTTCATAATTTTGTTTCCTGTAGCTCTTGTGCCTTCCATTCTTGTTTTCTTTTTTACTTTGGTCTCTGTTATGAATATGATATTTTTCCCATCTCCAGTCTAACTAGACATTGCTTAGAGGAAAACTATAAATTAAATTTGATACCTTCATTCAGTCACTAAATTTTCTTGCTAATTCTACTAGCTTACTCTTCATAGGTTTTTCTAGGAATGCAATCGTATCGCCTTGAAAAATAAAGATGATTTTTTTCCAGATGTTTATCCTGGGAAGCTCTTTAGCTGTGTGACTGTGCTGCTATTTTCTGTAGATGCTACTTCACTGCAGGCAATTGCTGCTGCCCAAAGCTACTCTGCCATGGCCTCCAATGAGACAGAAGCTTTCTAAGCAAATATCCCATAATTGCTTTGTTCAAGTGTCATGGATGACAACACAATAGAGTGGTTCTTGGTCTCTCAGGTCTCACATAGTTCAATTCAAAGAATCATTAAATACATTCTTGAGCTCACTGCTGTAATCATACCTGTCAAGTTTCCCTTTGGTCTCTTGCAACAGAGTAAGTATGCCCTTATTCTGGGAGTCCTGTCTGGGCATACTTACTCTGATATTACTCTCTCTTGGAGAGATACACTCAAAGAACTTCTCTGACCAACTTAATGAGCTTGTTGGGTCACTTTCATTCACATTACCCAGTATTATCTTCTTTATAACATTAATCATATTGGTAGATGTATTACTTATTGGTTTATTATTTGTCTACCCAAGATAGACAATATATTAATACAAAACAATTAACCTGATGAGATCAGGGAATTTTAATGTCTTCCTCACCCTTTTACCTCTAATATCTAGAGTTGAAAACACCTAGCAGGTCTTCAGTAAATCCTTGCTTAATGAATGAATGTTGAGTTTTCCTGAAAGGGATTGACATCATGCTTAAGTAATTTTTTACACCAACTTTTCTGAGCATTGCTAAAGATGCAGGTAATTTTTTAGTTTAAGGGACAAATCAGATTATTTAAAGTGAATAAGTTTTCTGAAACTCAACATATAAAGAAATGCAAAAAGGGTTATGAGACCGTAACAAGAGAGACAACTCCCCAGGCAGGGATAGACATCTGTCCTTTTACCTCAATGCTCAAAGTTTGCATTTGTCGGAGATTAACTATGATCTACTTAATTGTTTTGTCGTTTTTTCGTTTCTGATAAAGGTTATCTGAATTCCATTTCAAATGCTGCAGCAATATTTTTACCACTTTTTTTTTTTAATTTACTGTAACTGTGTGGTAAGTGAAGGGGAAAAGCTGCAGATCACTCGACCATCAGAAATTCAAGGCAAGTTTCAGCCCATATATTATCTTGTTTTAGAGGACTGATCAGTCTCCCCAAACGGCTTGACCTTACGGTATGATCTTATGAAGTAGTTTTTAGACCACTCTACCACAATTTACCAAGCCAGACGCATGTACGGTAAAACTATCAAATTGATGTCAAAAATCACTTGAGGCATTAATTCAAAGTTATCTATCTGGAAAGGCATTTTCAGTGGTTCACAGCGAGACGGTGGATAGGTTGGCATTGAATTAGCGTAGGCAATTTTGCTCGGACTGTGGGCAAACCTCCCCTAGCTCGCCATTTAACTTTTGTCCCCGCGTCTTCCAAGGCCGCGAAGATCTCGTATAGTGCTCTTTCCACTGCTCCAGGCCGAGGCCGACACTGAAACTGAGCCCAAAGCAGCTCTGCCTCGGCCCGGCGGGGGCGCGCTCGCCCGGTGCATTGTGGGCTCTGTAGTCCGGCCGGAACCTGTCCGCACCTACAAGTTCCAAGCCTGCTGTTCCCCTCCTCTGCCTAGACCCAGTCCCCTTCCGCGGCTTCCGCTGGGTCTCCCGGGTCTCGGGCGCGAAGTTCCGACAGGTCAGCTGTTTCCCTCCAGGGCACAGGAGGCGGAAGCCGGAGGGACGCGGGGAGGAGCTACGCGCGTGGGGGTGAACGCCCGCTCTACGTGCTCGTTCGCCTTGCGACCGCTGCGCGCGAGCCCGGTGTCTCCGCGGCGGGCAGCAGCAGCAGCAGCGGCGGCGGAGGTGTCGGTAGAACGCGGAGGGGGCGGAGGGAGTCCGCGGCGGCGGCGGCGGCGGCGGCTGCAGCAGCGAAATGGCGGAGACCGTGGCGGACACCCGGCGGCTGATCACCAAGCCGCAGAACCTGAATGACGCCTACGGGCCTCCCAGCAACTTCCTCGAGATAGATGTGAGCAACCCGCAGACAGTGGGGGTCGGCCGGGGCCGCTTCACCACCTACGAGATCAGGGTCAAGGTGAGGCCGTCTTTTCCCACTACGGAGAGACTCCTGTGGTCCTGGCTGTCCGCCGCGGACCCTGGAGCGCAGACCTTCAAACGGCCACGGCCGCCCAGGCGGGGCCCCCTGCTGACATGGTGGGGCAGACTTTTCCACGGGCGGGGTCCGGGCCAGGGCCAGTCTTCGTGTAGGGCTTTCGTGCAGGGCTTGGATGGGAGCTTGTAGGGTGAGCTGAGGCCAGCTCTGGCACTTGAAGAAGGTACTCGGAGAAGAGGGCGTGGGTTGAGCGCCGCTGGCCCCTCAAGCAGCTGATCTGGGAATGACATTTGAGTTGGAAAGGGGTAGATCTTTCGAGAACACAGCCCTTCATCGGGAATGGAGCTATCTGTGACTGAGAAAGAGGGTTTGCGCAAAGTTGAAGCCAATCCGGTTTTCTTTTCCTGGAGACTATTCCCCCCCCCACCCCCACCCCCGAGTTGGCCGAGCCAAGCTGATTCCTCTCAGGCCCTTCCGTGCTACCAAACTCACCTAGATTGCACGCTTTTCTGAACAGAACCTTAAGAAAGTTTACAAAAGCCTGTCAAATTTGGTAGGGCTGAGCCAGGTGAGAAAACGGTGATGGAAAATGATTGACCTTAGTATTTTGGGCCACAATTGTGCTAAAGGCTGAGGAGTGGGAAGTGTTGCCTGCCTCACAATCAAGACTACCACTGCTTTAAGAAAAGCCTGTTCATTTAGGGATCTTGCTCTCCTAATTTCGAAATTTGCACTTCACTGAATGAAAGAATCAGCTGAAGTAGAACCACATTTATAATTTCATAACCAGTATTTGTTGGCAGTAAGTAATTCAGATGATTTGAAAGATACTAATTGAGTATAGTGCTTTCACTCTCACACACTACTTTAAAATTAAAGAATTTCCTCATGTATGGAAGTATCTTTAAAAATTAGTTACAGTGAAACGAATCCAGCTGCTAATGACAGTAACAAATTACTAAAAATTAAGCCTAAGAATTTGGTTTATGAGTAATCAAATTTTATGTAACAAATTACTATTAACATTTAAGTGGAATAATGTCTGATTAACGTTCTCATTTTTTGTGTGGTAAGATATAACAGAATATACCATCTTAACCATTTTTAACTGTACAGTTTAGTAATGTTCAGTTTATTCACTGTTGTGAAACTTAGACACTTAAAAATAATTTACTTATGTGTTGCTATAAAAAATGTAATAATCATCCAACTTAAAATAGAAACTAACCTGTTAAATGTTACAAGTCACCCTTGTCTCTCTAAGGATGTGTAAAATATGAGTCACAAGCAGTCTTGTTACAGCGAAACTGCAGAATCTGAATTCCAGTGTACCTAAGGAAGCACATTGTCACCTAAGCCTAGTGGAAAAAAATGAGGCATTTTTTCCCCCTTAACTTTTGGAATGGTTTTGGGTTGCCTTTAATATATCTCAGGTTGTAACTGAAAAGAACTTCTTTTACTCTCATTCATCAGCATATTTTCCTTTATTTCTTGTGCTACAGCAGAGCTTGGTATTCCTGTTTCTAAACTTCCAGAGCTAGTACTTCCTGTCACACAACTGAAGTGGAATCTCCTGCCTACATTTCCTCATTTAATAACTGTGTTTGTCATGCTGAGTTCTTACATAGTAAATGGACTTTAAGTATAATAACAGTTTTAAAAAAAAATTCATCTGATTTTTATTACCAAATAGCGTATGTGACACTTTAAATTGTGCTATGGTATTGTCATTTGTATTTTGAAGAAAGCAATCCTTTTTAAGAGTGATTAATAAGTTAAGGAATTAACAGAGTATACACACCTACACTGGTTTGTTAGATTATGTACACCAGATTGTTGTGTGTTAGTAACTGTTAAGTCATAAGTGCTTGTGCCTTCTAAGAAAATATAATTGAGTTTCTAGTCCTTATGAAATGTCATTGGGGATTCTCTTAATAATGTAATGTGTTAACTTAAAATGCAGGACACCGTATAGTAAGATATTAGAACTTATTTTAGCAGCATGTGATTTTTGAGAGTAATTAAGGTACAGCTGCCAGTGAGATGAATAGGTAAGTCATTTTGTCATTTATTACTACTTTTCTAAACTGTTCCTTCTCTCCCTAGCCCCTGCTGCTTGCCTTCTGCTGTTGAATTTGACACGTGTCAGACCATTTTATGTTCCAAAGTTTGGGCCCTTAAACTATCCTATGGTTACACTCTAATTTTAGTCTTAAGAAAAATGTTCCATTTTATAGAATCTGATTGAAATTACCCTAATTCACAGAGTAATTTTATCTGGATGATGGCACTTTAGAATGCAAGTTTCCCAATCTCCATTTATCTTTTGGTTTGAGGATAGTGTTTAAGACTATTAGGATCTCTTGATTATCTCTGTGCTTTTAAAAATAATTGATACAGTATTAATGTTTTTTAAAATCATTCTAATGGTAGGCATAGCAGAGAGCACCATAAATGATTAAAGGATTTGGAAAGCTCAGGTTCTAGAATTATTTTGGCATATTAAAGAGAAAACTGAAGGGGAAATTCAGTCACTGTTTATGAAGTTTGTGCTATAATGTGGCTTTAATTTTCTGAAGATTCTAAGTTAATTAAGGTGTATTGTACCTGGAGAAAACTGCTTTGAACCAGAGTTAATTTAAGGATTTTTCTTGAGCTCTGAGTTCAAAGAATAACTGAGTAAGGTACAAAATCTAAGGTCCACTTCCCTTCTGTAAAATAGGTGTGCTAATAATAGTACAGTTGGTTCTTTGTATTTGAGGATGCCGGTTCTGCATATGAGTATTCAACCAACCACAGACCTAAAGTAGTAGGAAAAAAATCCAGAAAGTCCCAAGAAGCAAAACTTGAATTTGCTGCATACCCGCAGCTATATATATATAACATATGCATTGTGTGTTAGGTATTATAAGTAACCTAGAGATAGTTTAAAGTGAAAGAGAGGATGTGCGTAGGTTGTATGCAAATACTAAACCATTTTATATAAGGAACTTGAGCATCTGCAGATTTTAATATGGAGGTGTGTGCGTCCTGGAACCAGATCCCCCATGGATACTGAGAGATGACTGTACCTACCTCAGAGGACAAAATGACATAATACACATAATTCTCTTTAGCACAGTGATTGGTATATAATAGGCACTCAAAAGTTGCTTCTTTCTAAATACAGCTACTTCTAAATTAAAAGTCATTGATCAGCTGACTACATTCTCTACATTAATGTGCAGGGGTGAGTTACTAAAATAATTTGATTTCCTTATCAAGAACTCTATTTGTGTCATTCCATGTGGGAAGCTGTGATGCCATTCAGAATGTAGTAAAATTTCACACTTAAGACCAAAAATATTTAATAGAAGTCTCCATATTTTAAGGTGGGGGCTTCCCACATGGTTCTAGTGGTAAAGAATCTGCCTGCCAGTGTGGGAGACCCAAGAGACTCAGGTTCAATTCCTGGGCCCGGAAGATCCCTTGGAGTAGGAAATGGCACCCACTCCAGTATTCTTCCCTAGAAATTCCATGAGCAGAGGAGTCTGGTGGGCTACAGTCCATGGGATCACAAAGAGTGAGACACAACTGAGCAACTAAGCACCTAAGCACACACAGACATTTTAAGGTAGTATGTTTCCTATGATTGTGCTAGTATTGATATTTTTTTTTTTCAGTTTGAGATCTAATTGACATATAAAATTGTATTTAAGGTGTACAACATAATGACTGCTATATACATAAATGATTACCACAGTAATTTTAATTAACATTATCACCTGACATGCTTCTAAAAGTAGCTTTTTTAAGTTGAGGCATATTGAAACATAAAACTGAATAGTAAAGTTTTCTAATAAACCTTGTACCAGGAAAGATAATGAAAGTAGCATCTTGACAATATTTGCCATTCTAAACTTGTATTGGTAATTCTTCTCTGGATGAGTCCTCTCATTTTAAATTGAGTCATTAGTATTCTCTTCAGAAATAAATTAATTTTTAGACTTGTTTTTAGGGTTTATGTGAATTAATTCTTAAAGGGCTAAAATAGTATTTAAAAGAATCAAAGCATTTTGGAGCCGAAGGACATCTGCAGAATCTAGGTAGCTTTATCAATTGACCATGAAAAGTCTGATATACATCTTTGCTGCCAGCTATGGCTGACCTCCAGGATCTCTATCAGGGAAAGATAGCTTTAAGAGTCTGTTCTTACCTAACCCATCCCTTAATGTGGGGGGAGTGAGGCAGTGGCAGTTAAAAAGTAGCTCTGTTATATTGTGTTAAGGGATCCTGTTTTATATTGTTCATTTTGGCACATAAGGGAACCAAGACACAGAAAGATGTCTCTTACCCAACGTAAATCATTAATATCTAACTCAAGTCAAAGTCAGGGCTCCCCTGATGGCTCAGACAGTAAAGAATTTGCATGCAATGAAGGAGACCTGGATTTGATCCTTGGGTCTGAAAGATCCCCTGGAAAAGAAAATGGCTACTGACTCCAGTATTCTTGCCTGGAGAATCCCATGGACAGAGGAGCCTGGCGGGCTGCAGTCCATGGGGTTGTAAAGAGTCAGACACCACTGAGTGACTAAGCACGAAGCTCGTGTGAGTATCAGAGTCAGGGTTGGATTTGAAGTATTGTGGTCCACATTCTGTATTGCTTCACAGCTTCAGTTCATTTAAACAATATATTAAAACCTTTTTTATCTACAGCCTGGTGTTGGAGAACCCTCAAGTGTCTGAACCTTTAGAAGGAAGTCTCAATGTTAGTGTCCTTGAGACCTAAGAGTTGACTGTTCATTAATCCACAGTAGATAAGATGCACCCCAGAAAAACAAAATAGCTGAAAAGAACTCACTGTTGAATTCTGTGCTATGATGAAATCATCTGAAGAAAAAGTGTGTTGTTGATTGGCTCAAAAGAAAAAGTGTGTTGTTGATTGGAAATGCTTATAAAAGGCAAGCTTCTTCTCGTGTGAAAGGTGAGGGAATTTATCACCTGAGTACCTGTTGTGTTCAAGACAGTTTGCTATATATGTAATTTGATCTTTGAGTAACCAAGCAGAGCAAATAATATCTTTGTTTTGCAAATGTGGAAGCTGAAGTCATTGTTGATCCTCATCTCTTGTTCCTCCCTCATTCTTATTTTAGTTTTGCTGAACTACTTATATCTCCCAAATAAGCTGACTACTATCCAGGCCTTTGCATACACTTCTCCTCTATCTTGCTTTAGCAGCCTTATCTGGCTATCATTACTTGTCCTGCAGAACTCAGCCTTGCTTTTACCTTTTTAGAGATTTTGCTGATCCCTGGAATCCAGACTGGATTTCCTCCTTGTGTGTCCTTGTAGCCCTTTTAGGATTACATTTGTTTGCTTGTATGGGCTTCCCTGATGGCTCAGATGGTAATCCTGCAATGCAGGAGACTCAGGTTCCATCCCTGGGTCTGGAAGATGCCCTGCGGAAGGGAATGGCTACCCACTCCAGTATTTTTGCTTGGAGAATTCCATGGACAAAGGAGCGTGGTGAGCTTCAGCCCATGGGGGTTGCAAAGAATTGGACATGACTGAGTGACTTTCACTTTTTTTCCCTTTAATTCCTGTTTCTTCTGTAACCTTCTAGAGGACAGGGACTGTCATGATCACCCTAACTCAACATCTGACATTGTGCTTGACATGTAGTGGATACTTTAGGAATAAATGGAGTTTAGGAAGGTTGAGTAACTTGTCCAAAATCACAGCTATTAAATGGCAAAACTGGGATTTGAATATAGATTTTCTGATCTTCAGAGGCCATATTTTTTCTTTCACCCTCACTGAACATTCATTATCACCCGGGGAGCTTTTGAAATCCTTTAGATTCTTTTTTAATTGGGTTAGGGTGGGATTTGGGAAGTGGTAATTTAAAAAGCACCCCAGCAAGGGCACCTTACTGTTGTGCAGCAAGGATTATACCTGGTGGCACCAGGCTCTCTGTCTTTTGAGTTATGACAGGCAACAGAGAAGTATGAAAAAAAAAAAAATGGAGCTGCAGTGGTTAGTAGCCTCAATGGGATTTTTAAAAAGGCAAATTCTAGGGTGGTAGGGGGAGGGAAGGGAGAAAAAGAAGCAGATCCTTACATGTAGCAGAGAGGAAAACCAGTGATATTGGCCAAAGATGAAAACTATTTTTAAAGGGGAGACAATTTAGATACTATCAAAGCATGCCAACAACTTAGCTTTGGGGGAAGGAGAAGCATTTACTACATTCAGCCAAGCCTGATCTTTTCACCCCTGTCTTATGCCATCCATGTCTGTATCCCTGTGTAATAATCATGAAAGTAAGCCAGAAATCAGGAAGAGACAAATTTATATACATTTAAGAAATCTTTGTATTTTAGTAGTATTGCCACCCTATACCTTTAAAGTGTAAAATCTACTAGTGCCTAATTTTCAGGTATTTTGGTGATTCCATGAGATTTTTCATCTCACTTTCACAATCATACTTAACAAAAAAAAGGAGTGAAATGTTATTTTTAGATACTTTTATGTTTGTATTATAATATGCTGCTACTTTGCCAACAAAGGTTCGTCTAGTGAAGGCTATGGTTTTTCCCGTGGTCATGTATGGATGTGAGAGTTGGACTGTGAAGAAGGCTGAGCACCGAAGAATTAATGCTTTTGAACTGTGGTGTCGGAGAAGACTCTTCAGAGTCCCTTGGACTGCAAGGAGATCCAACCAGTCCATTCTTCAGGAGATCAGCCCTGGGATTTCTTTGGAAGGAATGATGCTAAAGCTGAAACTCCAGTACTTTGGCCACCTCATGTGAAGAGTTGCCTCATTGGAAAAGACTCTGATGCTGGGAGGGATTGGGGGCAGGAGGAGAAGGGGACGACAGGATGAGATGGCTGGATGGCATCACTAACTCTATGGACGTGAGTCTCTGTGAACTCCGGGAGGCCTGGCGTGCTGCGATTCATGAGGTCGCAAAGAGTCGGACACGACTGAGCGACTGATCTGATCTGATCTGATCTGATGCTGCTTCCATGTAAGCAGAGCGAGCAGTTTTTTGACTATCATATAAGAAAGATGGTATCTGAGAAAATCAATACTGTAATCCTGGTACTGCTGTTTATGGATTGCTTAGTTAAATGATTTAAAGCTTTCAGCCAAATAAGGTGTTCTTTTAAAGAAATATTTAACTTAGAACCTATTAGGACAGCATAGTAAAATATGACATATGGTCAGTTAAGGTATAGTTTGGGCTGTTCTCACAGAGACCTCAAAAACTGAGTTTATTTTTCATGTGAAGAAGTCTTGAGCAGTCCAGGGCTGGCATTGTGACCTGACTGTGAGCTTCCTGGTATCACATCCACATTCTAGGCAAGGTGAAGGCACATTTCTGGCCCATTGCCACATTTGGCTATAAAGGAAGCTGCAGAATTTAATCTAGCTGGGCAGCCATGTGAAGAAAGGAGGAACAGACACTGTTCTCTGCTTCCACACAGTGGTAAAGAAGTAATCGGGTCTGTCTTCTAGGCTGTGGCACTGGCAACATTCTCCTCTTGTCTTTTTTTTCCTTTGTTTGCTGATGACTGAGATTTCAAAGTTTAGAGAAAGTTTATTTGATTTGTAAGAAATAAAATTTGAGCTCCTTTTAGTTTTGACATCCTTGAATGTAAGTTGGGTTTTGTTTGTTTGTTTTGATGTAAATAAATTTGATCCCTTCCAGAGAAAATTTTGGTGAGTAGAAAAAGGAGGCAGGCATGAAGACATGGCATGTTCGATAGAAGTACGTCATGGGGTCGAGTTTGGGTTAGAAGTATGGAAAATACATGATTAACTTTTTTTTTTTTGCCTTCAGTGACTGTTTAAAGCTATGTAGGAGGTTTTACTTGGGACCAGCGTTTTAGTTGATGACAGTGAGTAATGGAGTATATTGTTTGAGCCATCTAAATGAGTGAGGTCAGTGTCTCTTACCAGGGAATCCTAGGAAGACAAGATCACTTTAATAAAATTACTTAGTGCCTAACAATACTGGAATGATCACTTTCTAATTCTTTGCTCTCTAGACTTTTATAAATGATGTAGCATCTCTGTTTCCTTGGCTTTCCTAAAATTATTCCACACCTGCCACCTATAGCTTGTTTACTTTCCGTTTTTCCCCTTCCTGTCCTTACGGGATGAGCTTCTCTGTTCTATAGTAAGTTTGGAAATTCTAATTCATTTAGAGGAACAAAGGAGCCTCAAAGTTCGTTTTCTTATGTCTAGTTCTCAATATCTCCTCTTTGCCATGATATTACGGATCATTTTCATGTGGAAACAAAGATAAAAGTCTTGTTGGCTAGGCATACTTCTGTGTATCACCAGACCTTTGTTTAAATTTACACTCAAAGATTTCCACCATATTATATAACAGAAAACAGTCTTAAAACACTGATCACTATAGAACAGGGATCAGCAGCTATGGGCTTACCTATTTAATGTTTTATTAGAACACAGCATATCTTTTAATATTTTGTTTACATAGTATTTACAACCACTTTTGCACTGAAAGGACAGAGTTGAGTAGTTTCAAATAACTGTCTTGCCATTTGGGAAAAAGTTGGCCAGTCACTGGTCTATATTTTATGTAGCTTTGGAATAGTGGAAAACAAAGCACTTGGAGAATCTTATTTGATTGTAAAGCATGGTCCTATTCTTGGGTACTGAATGAAATAGTAGGCGCCATTTTTTCCTTCTAAAGGTCGAGTTTTTGCAAAGACACAATCTAACCTTGTGAGTCATTACATCTACTATTCATATTAAGGCCAACCACAAAGAGTTTCAGTTTGTAAAACTAGTTTTCTCGCTTGAAGCCTTTTGTAAACTCCTT
This sequence comes from Bos indicus x Bos taurus, assembly GCF_003369695.1. Taxonomy (NCBI): domain Eukaryota; kingdom Metazoa; phylum Chordata; class Mammalia; order Artiodactyla; family Bovidae; genus Bos; species Bos indicus x Bos taurus. The sequence continues at coordinate 41,977,616 of NC_040084.1, forward strand.
TGAATATCTAGAGAGAGAGAGTTGGGGCTGATAGAAACTGTTAGGTAGCTAGTTCATGGTGGTTTAGTTTCAGTTGATAAACCAGTGACAAAACTGAAGGTGGTGCCTGACAAAACTAGAGTCTGTTCTAGCCAGGATTGGGGTTTAGATATTTTCTAGCTCAGAATTAGTTGTTTCATACCATATCATCATTTAACGTTTTGTGTTCTTACATGGTAATTGTTTACATGTTATAGCAGTATGCCATTATTAAATGATTAAATTGGTATTAGTTGGACTACTGATGTGGGTAAGTTTAATGTGTGAATTGTAGAAAGGGGTTAAGTTGAAAATTGAGGAACTGTGATATTAGTTCTCAAAATGGAACAATATAGTAAATTGATAGAATTTTTCTCTTAGTTTAAAAGGGCAGATGATGTTGATATACTTAAGCTGAAATAAATTGTAGACATTTTCACTTAGATGTTAGATATGGTTCTTATCTGTAATCTGTGTATTTGCCCAGTTTTATTTTCTTAAGACTCTAATCAGTTTTTTCCTAACTACATTTCTTTTTAGATTCAACTTAACATTTGAGTGGCTCCTGTGGGCCAGTTGTTTTATTGAGCACTTGGAATGCTATGGTTGGATGGTATCACCAACTCAATGGACATGGGTTTGGGTGGACTCGGGGAGTTGGTGATGGACAGGGAGGCCTGGTGTGCTGCGGTTCATGGGGTTGCAAAGAGTCGGACCCGACTGAGCGACTGAACTGAACTGGAATGCCAAGTTTAAAAAGATGTGGTTGCTGCATTTAGAAGTTCACACCAACCTGAAACAGGACTGGATGTTTTCTTTGATCAGTTTTCCCTAAAACTGTCCAATAAATGAACATTTATGAACCACCTAGTACATGCCAGTCACTGTGTTAATGTATGGCTTGCTCTTAAAGGCAGGAAGCTTATAGACTGGAACGTAGGGAGGTAGGTCAGTTTGATTCTATTCAGTTCAATTTAATGATACTACTTGGTGAAAACAGTCACAATGTTCAGTAGGAACCCAAGCCTGCATGCGGGACCAGGGGTGTAAGGGCAGAGAGAACAGCTGTCTTTTCCATTGTCAATGACCTGCCAAAGTCACACAGTATTAATACTGGATTTTGACCACTTTATGCCCTGGGACCTGTTGTTACTGTCTGGCTCAAATGTCTTTCCCTACCTCTTTATTTATGGTTTGTTTTATTTTAAGCATGTTTTGGGCAGTTGCTGTGTCTCAAGCTGGTATGGTGGGCACTTTATGTTTTCTTTGATATAGTTTTAGTTATCTGCCTCTTCTTAGAAACTGTAATGGCTTTTATTTCCACTTAGAACAGATCATAAAAATAGCCAGGGTCATTCTTATTTAACAGTCATTTCCTGTATCAGCCTGATCATGCTTTGTGATACAGCCATGAAAGTCTACCTGCTGTTCTCCTCTCCCATCTAACCCAAATGACCTTCTTTATTCCTCCTGCCAAAAGCTCATCCAGATACGTACACATTGTAGACTGGTTTTTCCCAGTAACCAATATTATGTCAGTTGCATAACTAACCACCCCAACTTAATGACATGCAACAGTGATTTATTTCCTACCATTCTGTGGTCTGGCTGGGCAGTTTCTGTGTGCTCATTTGTGCAACTGTTTTGAGCTGGAGAGCTGGCATGTCTGGCTGTCTGTCTCCTGGGGTGCCTTATTCTCTTCCAGATGGCCTCTCATTCTCCAGTAGGCTCTACTGATTTTCTTATATGGCAGTCTTAGAATAGCATTCCCAGAGAATGAAGATAGAAAGTTGCAAGACCTCTGAGTTTTAGGCTTAGAAAACTGCTTGTCACTTCTACCACATTCTCTTGCTCAAAGCAAGTCATAGGCTAGTCTAGATTCAGAGGTGGGGAAATAAACTCCACCTCTCAGATGAAAGTAGCTTCAAAGAATTTGTGGCAACATTATCTACCATACGTTACTTGTTAGGAATCTTCAAATGTCATAATTGGTGGCACCTGTGGCTTGGGTTATTGACGGTGCAGAAATAACTCCCCAAAGATTTCTGCTTCTTAATAACTAGAATCTGAATGTGTTAACATATGAGAATGTTACCTTTGGAGATATAATCAAATTAAGGATCATGAGATGGAGAGGTTGTCCCGGATTATCTGGGTGGGTCTAGTATAATCACAAGGGCCCTTATAAGTGAAACAGGTGGGAGAGTTAGTCATAAAAGACGTGACAGTGGACGTAGAGGTTGGAGTGATCTAATCGCTGACTTTGAAGATGGAAGAAAGGACCGTGGGCTGAAGAATGCGAGTAGCCTCCAGAGGCTAGGTAAGACAAGGAAGCATATCCCCTAGATCCTCCAGAAGGAATGCAGCCCTAGTGACATCTTGATTTGTCCCAGTGAGACTCATTTCAAGCTTCTGACCTCCAAAACCATAAGATAATAAATATGTGTTGTTTTAAGCTACTAAACTAGTGGTAATTGGTTAAAGCAGCAATAGGAAACTAATAATAGTGACATGGCCCTGTCTTAAAGATAATTTCCAACAGAAGGAAACACAATAGACTCACTCCAAGAGAATGAGAGTCAGTGGGGACTGGGCTCAGCCTGATTCTGAGCCTTGGTTATAGGCCACACAGCCTTATCTTTCTTATCTCCATCAGAATCTAGCACCATCAGCTCTCATTATCCCTTGCCTTCTAGTCTGCCAAGATGTTTTACCAAAGGCATAGAAAAACACTTTTTCTCATGGAAAAAATTGAATGTGTTACTTTAATCACCTGTAGAGGATTATTTTTCCAAACTATAGAGAAAATTACTAAAAGACTGTTGCTTTGGCTGTTCATGTGTAAGTCAAAATTAACCATGCTGCATGACTAGTGTATTTTTTAAAAAGATTTCATATAAGAGAAAGAACCGCATAATCTTCGATTCAGTCATTTGCCCTTGCTGTTGTGATCTAGTGCCTTTGTGTAAGAGTGCTAACTTCTGAGACTAGACAAGTAATGTTCTGGGTGATGAATATCTTAGCTTATTAGCTCTTGATTAAAATTTAACTTAGAAAAAATTTCCTACTCTATTGTAAGGTCTTTGACCCTCCATAATTTCAAGCCTAGTCTTAAAAACACTAGTATCTTCCATTCACTGCACACCTTAAGAGAAAAGTATTTTGACCTTTGCAACTTGTGATTCTAGGCCTCAAAGTCTAAAATATATTTAAGGATTTCAAGCAGTGAATGTATAACTATACAATTTCTTCAAATGTCACAAATTTTTTTTGTTGTTTTTGTTTTGAGAAGAAACCTGAATCTTGATAAGGCATTCATTCAAAATGAACAAAAACAATCTTTTGAAAACTCCTACGTTGATTTGTGACAGAATAAATTTTTAAATATCCAATTATGAAGCCCATAAAAATATGTATCAAACATATGGTACCCAGAGTTTCAAGAATGTCAAAGCTAACAGTATTTTAGAAGGATTGTAATTATATAGAATCTGATCAAACAAAATTAAGAAAAATTTTATAGGTTGAAGTAGGACATCAGTTACGAATATACTTCAATAGATTATTTAGAATGAGTATGTTCTTCAATTTACCTTTCTCTAGAACTTCTGATATTTTTGTCTAAAACAACTTTAATACAATAGCCATTCGCTATATTGGGGTATTTAAAGTTTAAGATTCAAATTATCAGACGTCTCTTTGTCCAGTTTTCTTGGCATTGACGTTGACTTGTATGATTTGTCTAGTTGACTATAGTTGATACTGGCCTCAGATATACAGGATGGCTCATATATGAAGGGGCCAGTGCACTCAGCGCTTTTTAACCTGTGATTTTGTTTTGCTTTTTAACCTGAGATTTTGTTTTGCTTTTTTACCTTTTTGTCCTATCTCACTGTTTCTGGTTAGTGGTCACTCACAATCTGGTCACTGTTAGCCCTGTGCCAAACTCTAGGTGTAACTGACTTCATACACATCCCATTCTTCATTAAGAATAGATAGATTTTCTTAATCCAACCAAACAAAGGTTAGAGACTTATTTTCTTGATAGGACCTTTTTATTAACTATCATCTGGCTTCAGAGATATCTTAGCAGTTTTTTGATATCAGTATTGCTAGAAAATTAGAAATTTTGATATCAGTATTCTCTGCCGGAGTCCGCAGAGACATTTTGTTGTTTAGTTCATAGTTGCTGTTATTTACTATTGTTATCTCCTACTCTTGCCCTGACATTACATTTGTTTCTCTCTCTCCATCAGTCTCTGTATCGGGCTCACTACTGCTTATCCACCATCTCATTTTCTTTTTGAGCTTTAACTAATAGGTCTGGCATAGTGTTTTAAGTATTCTTCTCAAGGAAGCTAGATTTCTCTCCCGTTTGATCTAAACATCTGGGACAGTCTTTCCCAGCCTAGTGTTGGTAGAAGGGAACAGGAGGCAGACTGGAGCAGAGGACCTTGTGGCAGAAGAACAAAACAACCTACTACTGAGGCGCTACTTATGTAGCACCTTATGTACATTTTTTTAGAGCTTCTACTAATTTTGGGGGAGATACTGTTTAATGTATCTTGAACATCAAGAGCACTTGAACTACGAACACGAATTCATGCCTGGTTTTACACTACCTACTAATTGAGTGCCCTTGGGCAGTTAACCTCTCTGAACCTTTTGTCCATCCTAAGATGAAAGTGTTAGGATCCTCCTAAAATTAAATGATGTGTGTTATGGACTTTTAAGTACTGTCTTGTTTATTTAATACTAGCTGCTGCTGTCATTATCTGAGAATTGGCTCTAGGTTTTTATTGCACTGTCAGAAAAAAGAAGAGTGCTGATTTCAGTAAAAGATTAGTTTTGTAACATATATATTACCGGATCTGCATTTTTTCCCCCCAAGCACTCTGATTTACCCTTGGAGTTGCTTAATGAAAGGTCAAAACTCTTAAGAATCCAGTTACTCATTATTATTTTTTTGAGATTTATTTACTTTTTTTCCCCCTGCTGTGCTGGGTCTTTGTTGCTGCACCAGGCTTTCTCTAGTTGGAATGCGCGGGGGCTGCTCTTTGTTGCGGTGCCTGGGCTTCTTACTGCAGTGGCCACACTTGATGTGGAGCGTGGGCTCTAACCACATGGGCTTCAGTAGTTGCAGCATGTGGGCTCAGTAGTTACAGCTCCAGGGCTTTGTTGCTCCACGTCATGTGGGATCTTCCCCGACCAGGGATTGAACCTGTGTCCCCTGCACTGGCAGGTTTATTTTTAACACTAGACCACCAGAGAAGGCCAGGTACTCATAGTCTTATAGAATGTATTCTTTTAAACATGGGAGTTTTGTCAGCAGATGGTAGTGAGGGTTGCACAACAATGAATGTACTTAACGGTGCAGAACTCCATACACATAAAATGGTAATTTTTATGTTATGTACATTTTACCACAATAAAAAAAGCATAGAAATGGATAATAGAGGAGGTGGTTGTTGTTTAGTTGCTAAGTCATGTCTGACCTTTTTGTGACTCCATACACAGTAGTAGCCTGTCAGGCTCCTCTGTCCATGGGATTTCCCAGCTAAGAAAACTGGAGTGGGTTGCCATTTCCTTCTCCTGTGGGGGAGGGACAGTTATTAAATGTGTATCTTCTTTCCTTTCAAGTTACCAAAGCCAAGGAGGAAAACATTTCTTTAAAACTTTTTGCCAAGAATCTCAATTCTTTGGTCTTAAAATCAGTTTTATCTGATACTTACACAGTGACTCCAGCTTTCTTATGGTTAGTTGTAAGCTGTATATCATTTCCCATCCTTCCACTTTTAACCTGTTTTTGTTTTTGAATCTTAAGTGCCTCTCTTGTAGAGAGGATATAAGTTTTTTATTCAGTTTGATAATCTGAATAATCTGCCTTTTGATTGGTGTATATAATCCATTTTGTTTTACAATTGTTAAAAATTTTTAATTGAGGTACAGTTCATGTATATTATATAAGTTTGAAGAGTACAGCATAGTGATTTACAATTTTTAAGGGCCGTACTCCATTTATAGTTATTAAAAAGTACTGGCTGCACTCCCTGTGTTGTACAGTATACCCTTGTAGCTTATTTATTTTATGCACAGTAGTTTGTACCTCTTAATCCCCATCCCTATTTTGCCCTTCCTTCCTTTTCTCTTCCCACTGGTAACTGCTAGTTTGTTCTCTGTGAGTCTATTCATTAGTTTTATTTTTTAGATTCTACATATAAATGGTATCATACAGTATTTGTCTTTGTGTGTCTGACTTAATACACTCCGAGTCCATTGTTGTCGAAACTGGCAAACTTTCATTATTTTTAAATGGTTGAGTAGTATTCCACTGTAATAAACACTTAACACACGCATACATGTATACTAAAAACCGTATCTTCTTTATCCATTCATCTATTGATGGACACTTACGTTGCTTCCATAATATGGGAATTGAAAATAATGCTGCTATGAACATTGGAGAGCTTGCCAGGTGGCTCAGAGTAAAGAATCAATCTACCAATGCAAGAGACTCCAGAAATGCAGGTTTGTTCCTTGGGTTGGGAAGATCCCCAGAGTAGGAAATGGCAGCCCGCTCCAGTATTCTTGCCTGGTAAATTCCATGGACAGAGGAGCCTGGCAGGCTACAGTCCACAGGGTCTCAATGAATCAGATACAATTGAGCCCACTCACCCACATGAACATTGGGGTTGCACACATCTTTTCAAATTAGTGTTTTCTTTTTTATCTGATATTTACCCAGGAGTGGAATTGCTGGGTCTTACTGTTTTCCACAGCGGCTGCACCAATGTATATCCTCACCAACAGTGTACAAGGGTTCCCTTTTCTTCACATCCTTCCCACGATTTGTTATTTGTGGTCTTTTTGACAATAGCCATTCTGACAGGTGTAGGTGATATCTCATTGTGGTTTTAATTTGTGTTACTCTGATAATTAACAGTGTTGGGCATCTTTTCCTGTGCCTTTTGGCCTCCTGTGTGTGTCTTTGGGAAAATGTCTGATCAGTTCTTGTTTTTTAATCAGCTTGTTTGCTTTTTTGCTGTCAAGTTGTGTGAGCTTTTTATGTGTTTTTGAGATTAACCCCTTATTGGTCATTTCATTTGAAAATATTTTCTCCCTAAATCCGTTTATTAAAAAAAAAAAAATTATTTATTTGGTTGTGCCAGGTCTTAGTTGCAGTATGTGGGATCTTCTGTCTTCCTTGCGGTACATGAGTACTTTTAGTTTAGCAACTCTTAGTTGTTGCATATGGGATCTAGTTCCCTCATCAGGGATCAAACCTGGGGCTCCTGCCTTAGGATTGTTGTCTTAGCCACTAGACCAGTAGGGAAGTCCCTGCATTTATTGTTAATGAAATCACCAGTATGATGGGTTTATTTCTGCCATTTTGATACTTGTTTTCTATGTCTCATGTTTTTCTCTGTTCCTCCTTTACTGCTTTCTGTGTTAGATATTTTCTGTTTTACTGTTTAAATGCCCGAGATTCTTTTTACTTCTTAAAAATTATTGTTAGTGTTTGATATTGAAATTACAGTATGCCTCAGCTTTTCTCAATGTACTTCAGATTAATACCAACGTAATTCCAGTGAAATAGGAACCTTGGTCCAATACACTTTCTCCTTCCTTTGTGCATTATTGTTGTATATGTTACATTTGTATATGTTAGAATAGTACAGTTTTATAATTGTTTTAGGCAGTTTTTTTAATCAGCTAAGAGAAAATTTTATTTTTTATTGTCTTACATGTTTACATATGTAGTTGCCTTTATTTGTTGTTGTTTCGTCGCTAAGTCATGTCCAACTCTTTGTGACCCCATGGACTGCAGCACAACAGGCTTCCCTGTCCTTCACCATCTCCTGGAGTTTGCTCAAATTCACGTCCATTGAGTCAGTGATACTATCTAATAACCATCTCATCCTCTGCCGCCCTCTCCTTTTGCCTTCAATCTTTCCCAGCATCAGGGTCTTTTCCACTGAGTTGGCTCTTTGCCTGAGGTAGCCAAAGTATTAGAGCTTTAGCTTGAGCATCAGTCCTTCCAATGAAGATTCAGGATTGATTTTCTTTAGGATTGACTGGTTTGATCTTGCTGTCCAGGGGACTCTCAAGAGTCTTCTCCAACACCACAGTTCAAAATCATCAATTCTTCGGTGCTCTGCTTTCTTTATGGTCCAACTCTTACATCCGTACATGACTACTGGAAAAACCATAGCTTTGACTATATGGACCTTTGTTGGCAAAGTGATGTCTCTGCTTTTTAATATGCTTTCTAGGTTTGTCATAGGTTTCCTTCCAAGGAGCAAGTGTCCTTTAATTTCATGGCTGCAGTTACCATCCACAGTGATTTTGGAGCCCAAGAAAATAAAGTCTGTTACTGCTTCCACTTTTTCTTCTTCTAATTGCCATTAAGTGATAGGACCGATGCCATGATCTCGTTTTTTGAATGTTGGGTTTTAACCCAGGTTTTTCACTCTCCTGTTTCATCTTGATCAAGAGGATCTTTAGTTCCCCTTCACTTTGTGCCATCAGGGTGGTGTCATCTGCATATATGAGGTTATTGGTACTTCTGGCAATCTTGATTCCAACTTGTGATTCATCCAGCCTGGCATTTTGCATGATGTACTCTGCATGTAAGTTAACAAGATGACAGTATATAGCCTTGATGTACTCCTTTCCCAATTTTGAACCAGTCTGTTGTTCCATGTAAGGTTCTACCTGTTGCTTCTTATCCTGCATACAGATTTCTCAGGAGACAAGTGGTCTGTTATTCCCATCTCTTTAAGAATTTTCCACAGTTTGTTGTGATGACTTTAGCATTTTCAGTGAAGTAAATGTTTTTCTGAAATTCCCTTGTTTGCTCTGTGGTCCAACAAATGTTGGTGGTTTGATCTCTGGTTCCTCTGCCTTTTCTAAATCCATCTTGTACATCTGGAAGTTCTCAGTTCATGTATTGGTGAAGCCTAGCTTTAAAGATTTTGAGCATAACCTTCAGTTCAGATCAGTCGCTCAGCTGTATCCGACTCTTTGCGACCCCATGAATCGCAGCACGCCAGGCCTCCCTGTCCATCACCAACTCCCGGAGTTCACTGAGACTCACGTCCATAGAGTCAGTGATACCATCCAGCCATCTCATCCTCTGTCGTCCCCTTCTCTTCCTGCCCCCAATCCCTCCCAGCATCAGAGTCTTTTCCAATGAGGCAACTCTTCACATGAGGTGGCCAAAGTACTGGAGTTTCAGCTTTAGCATCATTCCTTCCAAAGAAATCCCAGGGCTGATCTCCTTCAGAATGGACTGGTTGGATCTCCTTGCAGTCCAAGGAACTCTCAAGAGTCTTCTCCAACACCACACAGTCAAAAGCATCAATTCTTCGGCGCTCAGCCTTCTTCACAGTCCAACTCTCACATCCATACATGACCACAGGAAATAGCCTTGACTAGACAAACCTTTGTTGGCAAAGTAATGTCTCTGCTTTTGAATATGCTATCTAGGTTGGTCATAACTTTCCTTCCAAGGAGTAAGCGTCTTTTAATTTCATGGCTACAGTCACCACCTGCAGTGATTTTGGAGCCCAGAAAAATAAAGTCTGACGCTGTTTCCACTGTTTCCCCATCTATTTCCCATGAAGTGATGGGATCGGATGCCATGATCTTCGTTTTCTGAATGTTGAGCTTTAAGCCAACTTTTTCACTCTCCACTTTCACTTTCATCAAGAGGCTTTTGAGTTCCTCTTCACTTTCTGCCATAAGGGTGGTGTCATCTGCATATCTGAGGTTATTGATATTTCTCCCGGCAATCTTGATTCCGGCTTGTGCTTCTTCCAGTCCAGCGTTTCTCATGATGTACTCTGCATGTAAGTTAAATAAGCAGGGTGACAATATACAGCCTTGACGGACTCCTTTTCCTATTTGGAACCAGTCTGTTGTTCCATATCCAGTTCTAACTGTTGCTTCCTGACCTGCATACAGGTTTCTCAAGAGGCAGGTCAGGTGGTCTGGTATTCCCATCTCTTGCAGAATTTTCCACAGTTTATTGTGATCCACCCAGTCAAAGGCTTTGGCATAGTCAATAAAGCAGAAATAGATGTTTTTCTGGAACTCTCTTGCTTTTTCCATGATCCAGCGGATGTTGGCAATTTGATCTCTGGTTCCTCTTCCTTTTCTAAAACCGGCTTGAACATCAGGAAGTTCACAGTTTACATACTGCTGAAGCCTGGCTTGGAGAATTTTGAGCATTACTTTACTAGTGTGTGAGATGAGTGCAATTGTGCGGTAGTTTGAGCATTCTTTGGCATTGCCTTTCTTTGGGATTGGAATGAAAACTGACCTTTTCCAGTCCTGTGGCCACTGCTGAGTTTTCCAAATTTGCTGGCATATTGAGTGCAGCACTTTCACAGCATCATCTTTCAGGATTTGGAATAGCTCCACTGGAATTCCATCACCTCCACTAGCTTTGTTCATAGTGATGCTTTCTAAGGCCCACTTGACTTCACATTCCAGGATGTCTGGCTCTAGATCAGTGACCACACCATCGTGATTATCTGGGTCATTTTGTACAGTTCTTCTGTGTATTCTTGCCATCTCTTCTTAATATCTTCTGCTTATGTTAGGTCCATACCATTTCAGTCCTTTATCTAGTCCATCTTTGCATGAAATGTTCCTTTGGTATCTCTGATTTTCTTGAAGAGGTCTCTAGTCTTTCCCATTCTGTTGTTTTCCTCTATTTCTTTGCATTGATCGCTGAAGAAGGCTTTCTTATCTCTTCTTGCTACTTGCATGCTAAATGAGCGTGACCATACTGTAGTTTGAACATTCTTTGGCATTGCCCTTCTTTGGTATTAAAATGAAAACTGATCTTTTCCAGTCCTGTGGCCACTGCTGAATTTTCCAAATTGGCTGACATATTCAGTACAGCGCTTTAATTCTTGCCACCACACTAAGTACAGAATTATTTGTTCTTGTGTTTGCTTTTAGCATTCTGAATATTCCACTGCTTCCTGGTCCTCATTGTTTCAGGGGAAAGTCAGCTGTTAATCTTTATTAGGGGAGGTTGGAGGGATATGATGAGTCATTTTTCTTTCGTTACTTTCCAAATTTTCTGCTCATTTTTGTCTTTCAATATGTTATTTATTTATTTAGAACTGTGCTGGGTCTTTGCTGCACTCAGGCTTTTTCTAGTTGCAGAGAGTGGGGGCTACTCTCTGGTTGTGGTTTTCAGGCTTCTCATTGCAGTGGCTTTTCTTGTTGTAGTGCATGGGCTCTAGCCTTGTGGGCTTCAGTAATTGTTGCACATGGGCTCAGTAGTTGTGGCACAAAGGCTTAGTTGCTCCTCCGAGGTTTGTGGGATCTTCCTGAACCAGGGTTCGAACCCATGGCCCCTGCATTGGCAGGTGGATTCTTAACCACTAGACTACTAGGCAGTCTTGTCTTTCAACATTTTTGCCAGTATGTCTGTAAGGTCTCTTTATGTTTCTGCTACTTGGAATTCATTGAGCTTCTTGAATGTCAGATTAAAGATTTTAGTCCAGTTTGGGGAGTCGTCAGCCATTATTTTGGAGAAGGCAATGGCACCCCACTCCAGTACTCTTGCCTGGAGAATCCCATGGACAGAGAAGCCTGGTAGGCTGCAGTCCATGGGGTCTCGAAGAGTCGGACACAACTGAGCGACATCACTTTCACTTTTCACTTTCCTGCATTGGAGAAGGAAATGGCAACCCACTCCAGTGTTCTTGCCTGGAGAATCCCAGGGACGGCGGAACCTGGTGGGCTGCCATCTATGGGGTCGCATAGAGTCGGACACGACTGAAGCGACTTAGCAGCAGCAGTCATTATTTATTCTTTCTTTCTTTTTTTTTTTTGTGAGATTCCTATTTTACCTGTGTTGGTATGCTTTATGGAGTCTCACAATAGAAAATCTGGTTGATCTGTCTTCACATTTGTTATTCTTTTGTCTGCCGGCTCAGATCTGCTGTTGAGCCCCGTCAGTGAAATTTTCATTTCAGTTATTGTACTTTTCAGTCCCAGAATTCCAATTTGATTTTTCTTTATAATCTCTTTTTGTTGAGATTCTCTCTTTCATTGAGTCATTGTCATCATACTTCGAATTCTGTAAGTATGATTTCCTTTGGTTCTTTAAACGTGTTTGTGAAAGCTGCTTTGAAATCCTTGTCAGCCTAGTCCAAGAACTGAATTCCCTCAGAAACAGTTTCTGTTGACTGTTTTTAACCCCATGTGAGTTATACTTTCTTATTTCTTTGCATGTTTTATCATTTTTTGTTAAACCAAGCATTTTAGATAATGTATTTTCAAGACTGTCGAGTTAGATCACCTCTTGTCTTTCTTCCCAGGGGAGCTTTGTTGCAGTATCTTTTTTTTTTTTTAAAGGACTCGCATGCACTAAGTCTGTAGTCTTTGCTGTTGCTGATATTTTCTTGTATGTGCTTTTTTTTTTTTAAGCCTGGTTTCCTAGGGGGTCACCCTTGGATCAGGACAGCTTTAGTGGTCAGCCAGTGACTGGTCAGAGGTTCTGCATAAACACTTAGAGCTAGTAAGGCTTCTGCCCTTTGATATTGGATTTGTATGTAGGTTGGGGAATGAATTGAATGTTTAGGCAAGTAACAGGTTTGTTTCAGCTTTTACTTTGTACCAAGTCTTCTCATGTCCATATCGCTCCTATATCTCTGAAAGATCTCATATTGGGTCACAGGTACATAGATAACTATGGATCCTCACCAGTTTTTTCTGAGCCTGCATACAGCTTTGTGCAAGCACACAGCCTTTCAGACCTCCAGGGATAAGAGAACTATTAAGGCCTGTCGTTACTGTGCCATTCTCAGGATATCCCTCCTAAATTTCTGGCAAGTCTGGCAGCATAGTTGATTTACAATATTGTATTAGTTCATATTATGTTTTAATGTTAATTTATGGGTGCTCAGAAGCACTTTTTGTTGCTGTTCAGTCAGTCATGTCCAACTCTTTGCAACCCCATGGACTGTAGCACAACAAGCTTCCCTGTCCTTCAGCATCTTCTGGAGCTTGTTCAACTCATGTCCAGTGAGTTGGTGATGCCATCCAACCATCTCATCCTCTGTTGTCCCCTTATCGTCCTGCTGTCAATCTTTCCCAGTACCAGGGTCTTGTCTTTTCTTTTCTAAATTTATTTTTTAATTGAAGGATACTTACTTTACAGAATTTTGTTGTTTTCTGTCAAACCTCAGCATGAATCAGCCATAGGTATACATATATCCCCTCCCTCTTGAACCTCCCTCCCATCTCCCTCCCCATCCCACCCCTCTAGGATGATACAGAGTCCCTGCTTGAGTTTCCTGAGGCATTCAGCAAGTTCCCATTGTCTATCTGTTTTACATAGGGTAATGTAAGTTTCGATGTTACTCTCTCCATACATCTCACCCTCTCCTCCCCTCTCCCCATGTCCATAAGTCTGTTCTCTATGTCTGTTTGTCCACTGCTGCCCTGCAAATTCTTTGGTACCATCTTTCTAGGTGCCATATGTATGCGTTAGTATACGATATAAATTTATCTTTCTCTGAGTTACTTCACTCTATATAATAGGCTCTAGGTTCATCTACCTCATTAGAACTGACTCAAATGTGTTCCTTTTTATGGCTGAGTAATAGTCCATTGTGTATATGTACCACAATTTCTTTATCCTTTCATCTGTTGAACTATGAACCATTGTAAATAGTTCAGCATTAGGGTCTTTTCTAATGAGTCAGTTCTTCACATCAGGTAGCCTAAGTATTGGAGCTTCAGCCTCAGTGTCAGTCCTTCTAGTGAATATTCAGGATTGATTTCCCTTTGGGTTGACTGGTTTGATCCCATTATAGTCCAAGGCACTCTCAAGAGTCTTCTAACACCACAGTTCAAAAGCATCAATTCAATGCTCAGCCTTCTTTATAGTCCAGTTCTCCCATCCATACATGACTGCGAAGCATCATAGCTTTGACTAGACAGACCTTTGTCAGCAAAGTAATGTTTCTGCTTTTTAATATGCTGTCTAGGTTGGTCATAGCTTTTCTTCCAAGGACCAAGCATCTTTTAATTTCATGGCTGCAGTCACCATCTACAGTGATTTTGGAGCCCAAGGAAATAAAGTCTGTCACTATTTTCCACGAAGTGATGGGTTCAGATGCTGTGATCTTTGTTTTTTGAATGTTGAATTTTAAGCCAGCTTTCACTCTCCTCTTTCACCTTCATCAGGAGGCTCTTTAGTTCCTCTTCGCTTTCTGGCATAAGGGTCATGTTATCTGCATATCTGAGGTTATTGGTATTTCTCCCAGCAATCTTGATTCCAGCTTGTGCTTCTTTCAGCCCAGCATTTCACGTGATGTACTCTGCATAGAAGTTAAATAAGCAGGGTGACAATATAGCAGTCCGTTGTTCCGTGTCCAGTTCTAACTGTTGCTTCTTGACCTGCATACAGGTTTCACAGGAGGCAGGTAAGGTGGTCTGGCTTTCCCATCTCTTGAAGAACTTTCCACAGTTTGTTGTCATCCACACAATCATAGGCTTTAGCACAGTCAATGAAGCAGAAGTAGATGTTTTTCTGGAGTTCTCTTGTTTTTTCTGTGATCTAGCAGATGTTGGCAATTTGATCTCTGGTTCCTTTGCCTTTTCTAAATCCAGCCTGAACATCTGGAAGTTCTCAGTTCACATACTGTTGAAGCCTAGCTTGGAGAATTTTGAGCATTACTTTGCTAGCATGTGAAATGAAGCACTTTTTATGCAATGCTTAAATATTTTTAAAAGCCTCTTAACCAGGTATTACTTAGCTCCTTGCACAGTACTTGTTGAAATATTTATCTCTTTGCCTACTAATAGACGTGTGACCCTGAACAAGTTTCATAACTCCTCTTTTTAAGTTTATTCAGCCGTGAAGTGAAACACCAAAGGATTAAATGTGACATGTGAAATAGTATTTGCACTACACTAAGTAGTGATGATATGTGTGAAGTAGTAATAGTTCCTGTTTAACTGAGCTAAGTGGCAGTATCTTTTTTTTAAAGATGCTGCTGCTGCTGCTGCTAAGTCAACTTCAGTCGTGTCTGACTCTGTGTGACCCCATGGACTGCAGCCTACCAGGCTCCTCCATCCATAGGATTTTCCAGGCAAGAGTACTGGAGTGGGTTGCCATTGCCTTCTCTGAAGGCACGTCTGCTGCACCTCAGATTTATAGGAGGAAAGTAACTTAACATGGTCACATGGTCATACTGTTGAGTTTCAGAGGCGGGCTTGAGCCCTGGTCTGCTTGATTAGTTTATCTGGTTTTGGGTGTGGTGTTTTGTTTTTTTGGCTGCTTCCGAGAATCAGAAATTGTGTTACAAATTTGTGATTAGCTTCTATTAAGTCTACAGTCATACAAAGGAAATAACGATTGCATGTATATTCATATATATGTGCTTCCATTTGGTTCCCCCAGCATGTATCATGTCAGGAACTTCCACAGCAAAAAGTATCACAACAATTATTTAGACTTTAAGTCTTTGAGATAACAACCTTAATGACTCTAGCCTTGAATACCTTAAGTGAATGGGAAAAACCGGGGACCTTACACTTTTCATCCACATCTAAACTTGAAAACTTCTGTTACGTAATAATATAAGCAGTCATGAAAGTATAAATAGAAAAAGTTTCTATTAGCTTTAAGGCCTTTAAGCCTAACAGGGTGTACATACATGTCTTTAGCATAATAGTGTACTCCCCAGATTGAATACTGTTTTATAGAAACTCCCCCATGGTATCTACTCTTCTTTTTTTTTTTTTTTTTATTTTATTTTTAAACTTTACATAATTGTTACTCTTCTTAATGTCTACCTCTTAACCCTGACTTATCTTTCTCTGTATAAAATCTGCTAAGTCAGGGACCATGTCCATATATGTAGTCAACATTCATAATTCTCAGTAAATGCTTTGTATTCTTTGTACTTATTAGCATTCAAGGTAACATCAGTTTAATGACTTATGAGACTTCATAGTCATAATTAATATTTATAAATGTCATGACTTAAAATATATTTGCCATACTTTCAAGTAGGGTTTGGAGGTTAAAGATGAAAGATCTGGAATAATTTCCTTTTTTTGGAAACTTTACAACACAGCTTGGAGGAGAGGTCAAGGAATGGAAACTGTATGAAAAAAAGGGTACTCTGAAATGAACCTAATTATAAGGAAAAGAACCAGAATGCCCTGCTCTCCAGTGCTACCTGAGAAACACTGATTACACCTAACAGTTAACGAGGATCTGTTGGCCAGAAATTTTTTTAAATTATACCAATGTAATTATTAATGTATTGAAACTTTTGATAACAGGTTACAAATTCTTTTGTGACTGTGCTCTTAGCTGTGGTTTATTATGAGGATTCTTCAGTTCAGTTCAGTTGCTCAGTCGTGTCCGACTCTTCTGCGACCCCATGAATCTCAGCACGCCAGGCCTCCCTGTCCATCACCAACTCCCGGAGTTCACTCCAACTCATGTCCATCGAGTCCATGATACCATCCAGCCATCTCATCCTCTGTTGTTCCCTTCTCCTCCTGCCCCCAATCCCTCCCAGCATCAGGGTCTTTTCCAGTGAGTCAGCTCTTCGCATGAGGTGGCCAAAGTATTGGAGTTTCAGCTTTAGCATCAGTCCTTCCAAAGAACACCCAGGACTGATCTCCTTTAGGATAGACTGGGACTCTCAAGAGTCTTCTCCAACACCACAGTTCAAAAGCATCAATTCTTTGGTGCTCAGCTTTCTTCACAGTCCAACTCTCCCATCCATACATGACCACTGGAAAAACCATAGCCTTGACTAGACGAACCTTTGTTGGCAAAGTCATGTCTCTGCTTTTGAATATGCTATCTAGGTTGGTCATAACTTTCCTTCCAAGGAGTAAGCGTCTTTTAATTTCATGGCTACAGTCACCATCTGCAGTGATTATTCTTAGTTATTTACTATTTCTAATAAAAAGATCTTGCATTGATGATTTGAGTACTTTCAGGTTATTAGAACAATAATCATTCTTTGGGGCCTTATGAAAGGAATAAAATATTGTAACGGCACTGCTGTCAGTTTGTAAATGTAAAACACGTGTGTATAGTGTTTAGTATCATTGTCTAGCTGCTCTTATTACAACTAATTACTCTCCTCTGAATAGAGGAGAAAGGAGTCTATTACTATGGGGATCAGTCATGTCATAGAGAATTAGGACTCATTAAACACCCTTTTACATTTTTTTAAATAGTTTTCCAGGTAATTTTTTGAAGAAACACCTCAGCTTCATTTTTTATAAGTGGCAGACTCTTTTGTACTATCTGTTCCTAGAAGTTTATCAAATTACTGTAGAGAAAGCAACTCAATCTTAAATTACAACTGTTATTTTAGAATGTTGCCTTGGGAAATCTTTAGGTTCAGCTCATTGGATCAGCTTAAGTTATGGAGGAACACTTCCTTTGTTGAATAATCCACAATCAGTGGATTTTCTGGAAACTTCAGCTACTCAGAAAATAGTCAAGAACTGATAAGGAAGTAAAAAAGTATAAACAGCAAAGAGTTTTTTAAAAATTAAAGTCTATTCACTTTTTAGGTATCACATGTTTTTGTATGTGAAATACTATGCTCTCGATCTCTTCATGTTTAGCATGATTCTGCCAAAGTCAGGTTACTGAATCAGTTATCTGTTGCTTTGTAATAAAAACTGTGAACAGTTGATGTCTTAAAACAACATTCATTTTATCACAGTTCTACAATTTTGTCAGACCTTAGAAGGAATAGCTCCTCTCTGTTCTTGATATCTGCTGGAACAGCTTGATTGGGGCTGGAGGATTTATTTCTAAGATGACTCAAGTCATTTGACTAGCCGGCACATTGTTGCTGGCTACCATTTGGGAGATAAGCTGAGGCTATTGATCAAGTCCTGAGTTTTCTTCCATGTGGATAGATTTCTAATAGAAAAATGGTGGCTGGGTTCCAAGAGATAGTATCTTTATGAAGAAGTATTCCAAGAGGATGAGTCTTACTGTAATTAATAAATATTTGCTAATATACCATTGACCGGAGGCAGTCACATGGCCAAGGTGATATGGGAAGGAAATGGCAATTCACTCCAGTATTCTTGCCTGGAAAACCCCATGGGCAGAGGGGCCTGGCGGGCTACCATCCATGGGTTCACAAGAGTCAGACATGACTTAGCTACTTCACCACCACCATAGGAAGATATGGAGGATACAGAAAGAAAGATACCGAGAGGCATTGTTTATTGTAAGCCACCAAAGTAATAGCTTACTCCTGTTGTATACCTTCTTTGTCTATAGCAAAGTAGCCTCTCTGAAGGACATTTGGAAACCTTAACATTCATAGCTTTTGACCCAGTAATTTTACCGTTAGGGGTTTGTTCTAAGGAAAGTGTCAGTTCTATCGATCTATACTAAAGCTTCATCTAGCTTTCACCCAGTACATTTTACCCCAGGTCAGATAACTGGTTGATGCCGGAGTTGGGATTTAAAACCAGGTTGTCTGGTTCCAGAGCTGTGTGCTTTAACCATGTCCTATATCTCTCAGGTAGATGATATCTGTATACAATCATGTTAATAATATCAAATGAGAAGCTAGTATTTTAATAAGAATAAAATCTGTATATATAAAATCTGAAAGGATATTCAGTTGTCCCTTAAACAACATGGGTTTGAACTGCATGGGTCCTCTTATTTATGGATTTTTTTCAATAATAAATACTACAGGACTACACAATCCATGGTCAGTTGAATCTGTGGATGCAGAACTGCAAATATGGAGGAACCATGTATACAGAGGACCAGCTATAAATTATACTTGGATTTTCAACTCTCAGAAGGGTCGGTGTCCCTAACCTCCAGCATTGTTCAAGGGTCAATCATGTATCAGAATGACATATCTGCAAATGAGCATGTACCACTGTTCTTCTTCTTTTATTGGTATGGATACTTCCTATGAGCCTGCCATGCAAACTTAACCTAATACATTCATCTGTATATGCTTTATGTCTGTTTCATTTCTACCCTGATTACTTTAGTGTGGGTTTCCACCCTTTCATCTAAACAGTAATAAGTCTACAATGAATTATAACTGATAAAGGTTTTAAGTCTTGGAAGATTACTTTGCTCTCCTCTATCCAACCCCCCAGTTTTATGCTGTAAATATCTCTTCAGGAGGATTTTTTTAGATCTTTGTAATCCATATGTGCCTGGTAATGCATACATAGAAGTTTAGAATACACTTACTGAAAAGGACTTATTTTGTTTTTATTTATTATATTTACTTTTGGCTATGCTAGGTCTTCATAGTTGTGCAGGCTTCTGTAGGTGTGGTGAGCAGGGGCTTTGTTTTGGTGTGTAGGCTCCTCATTGCTGTGGCTTCTCACTGTGGAGCACGGGCTCCAGGGTACCCAGGCTTCAGTAGTTGTGGTGCAAGGGCTTACTTGCCTTGTGGCATGTGGAATCTTCCTGGATCAAACCCTGTCCCTTGCATTGCCAGGTGGATTCTCGACCACCAGACCACCAGGGAAGTCCAGAGCTTCTTAACTAGTATTCTTTCACTGATTTCTCCATTATAGTTTTATTTTTGGTGACTTTGCATCCCATTTCCATTGTTCTCATAGTGTCAGTTCCAAATCCTTGAGGATGTAAAGTATTGCCCGTATCTGTCCTGGCTGAACTAGAATCTCTGGGAATCATACAGATTTCCTAAGCACTCAGTATTCTGTTTCACTTTTAATAAGTCTAGGGCAGTGGTTCTTGACCATGGTTGTATCTTAGAATCACCTAAAAATACTGATGTTTGGAGTCCAACCTATACTAATTTGAATGAGAGTTTCTAGATGAGGGCATTTAAGAGTGTGGGGTTGGGAGTGTGTTTAAAACCTCTTGAAGTGATTCTTACAATTAGGCAAGTCGGAAGGAGATACAAAATAATTTTGCACTTTAAAAATTGTTCAGAATAGGTCTTATGCTATTAATAGGCAGTTTTCTTTCAGCAGAAGCTTGTAGGATTATGTAAGTGTTCAAGAACAAATTTTCCTTTACAGTAGAATTATTACTGCACAATTTCATTAAAGGTTGCTCATTGAAGATGTTGCTTGAGCTCACAAATAAATCTTGTCATTCACAAATGAATATGGACAAAGTAGAAAACATATATGAAATTACTTGGTTTATACATTAAACTAGTCTCAGTAATGTCTTCTCTACTGTTTCAGAAATTACACCATAAAGGATACTTCTTTTGAAATAACAGGAAATTGTATCACTGGAAGGCCACGTCCTTATTTGAAAAAAAGAAACTAAACACAATACCTTGGCTTAATGACAATCTACATTTCAAAGGTTCTCCAGACTAAAAGCTTATTCTTTGCTTAAATGACTTCTCCCAAGCCATATTTAGAGTTCATCTAGGTTATAAACCATATCTCCAGTTATTCATGCTGTTCCAGATTGGGTAAAACAAGTATCAAAAGTACTGAAGGGCGAGGTAATAGCTTAAGCACTTCTCAGCTTATCCTTTATCTCTAGATGTAGATATTTGAAGAAATACAGCCTTTTAATGAGAACTGAAGTGAGGCATCCATTTACATCTCTTAGGATTGGTTGAATAGAGTATGGCCTATTGAGTATACTTTTGATGTCGTTGCCAGTCTCTTTTTTCAAATGTACACATGACACTATCTGAAGAAATGCTAGAAACACCTCGTAAACATTTTTCGAATATCTATTGTTAAGCTATATTCAGGTGACCACATTTTGAGGCTTGGTTTTCTGCTTGGCTATCAGTGATAATCAGGTTACATATCGGGTATCTGTGAGCTGCTGACTTTGATAGGTCAGCCTCTGTAAGTGTGTAAGAGCTAGCTTTTTGGAGACCAGTAATGTGGCCATTTCCTGTGTTTGAACGTGAAGGGAGCACTTGTTTTAGAGCTCTGTACCATGGTTTCGAAATCTGTTCTGTAGTGTATAATGTCCATTTGAATTCCTGATGGTTTTACCCTATGTGGTTAGTAACACCTTGTGGGAAATGACTAGTAGTTTCTCTTTTATGTAAATAGCAGTTTAAGAGTATCAGGCATAGAGGCATCTCTCATAACATTTTATCCCTTTGGAGTTTTGTTTTTGGTATGTTATCAGGAAAAGTAAAGAGCAACAGAATAATTTTGAACAGCGTTATGTGCGTTAGTATGTGTTAGTCACTCAGTGGGGCTGACTCTGTGACTGCATGGACTATAGCCCGCCAGGCTCCTCTGTCTGTGGAGTTCTCCAGAAAGAATACCGGAGTGGGTAATCATTCCCTTCTCCAGGGGGTCTTCCTGACTGAGGGATCGAACCCAGGTCTCCTGCATTGCAGGTGGATTCTTTACCTTCTGAGCCACCAGGGAAGCCCTGAATAGGGTTACTCTTGTTCTTTCCTAGTTTTCTGAATATCCCAGATTTCTTATATAATGATTAGTCCATCACCTTTTCATAAGCTACACAGAAGCTTGAGAATTGCCCTGAATTTTGCATAGGATAAGTAACAAATATCTATGGCTTCATTCTAGCCAAGTAGACTATAAGTCTTAATTTTTCTGAGTCAACAAATTGCAAACATAATGTACTTACACATCTGTGTGTTCACACTGTATCTGGCAGAATGAGGTTTTCCTGCAGTAAGCCAGTCTCTGTCCTGATGGTTAAAGTCAAGCAGATAACTTCCCCTAAAAGTGAATCTCTAAGAATTCATTCTGTGCTTTGCCCATTCCATAGGTTTTAAATTTAACTGGGTAAATTCCAAATGGCACTAAATTATTTTATGAAAAGTAAGTGCAAGGGGAAAAAAACCTCAGCATAAGAGGGAAAAAACCTCAATGTAAGAGGAAAAAAAGTAACTTTACATGGGAGAAATCTAACTGACCTCACCTTCACCAAGTGATCAAACAGCAGGACAAGCTGACACTGTGTTCTTTCTGATGTGGGGTACTGAGGAGGCTTCAAATTCCTGCCAATAGGAACATTGCTGACAAAGATGAACGACATGGAACTCATCATGAGGAAAAGGACAAACTCAGGGGTATAATATCTCTCAAATATCTGGCCTGCACTCTTTAAAATTGTCACTGTCTTAAATGGCGAAAGGGCAGGAGGATTGCTCTAGATTGAAGAAGACTTAAAGAGATAACAAGGCATATATAATATACGTAAGCTACAGGGATATATTGTATAGCACAAGGAATATAGCCAGTATTTTATAATGACTTTAAAGGGGGTATAATACCTAAAAAATCTTGCATCACTATGTTGTACATAGTTATAATTAAAACTGTGTTATAGTTAGGGCTTTCCAGGTGGCTCAGTGGTAAAGAATCCACCTGCAGTGCAGGAGACATAGGAGATGTAGGTTGGATCCCTGGGTTGGGAAGATCGCTTGGAGAAGGAAATGGCAACCCTGTTTAGTATTCTTGCCTGGGGAATCCCATGGACAGAGCAGCCTGGTGGGCTATGTTTCCTGGGGTCTCAAATGAGTTGGACACGACTTAGTGATTGAGCACA
Source organism: Bos indicus x Bos taurus (assembly GCF_003369695.1). NCBI lineage: Eukaryota > Metazoa > Chordata > Mammalia > Artiodactyla > Bovidae > Bos > Bos indicus x Bos taurus. The sequence continues at coordinate 42,000,183 of NC_040084.1, forward strand.
CATACCTAGTTAAAACCTAGTTAAGACTGTGTTACAGTTTTCCCCAATAATGTTATTAAATGGTGGTGACATTTAACTAGAATTTGGCTTATAATGATTAACAGAAGAATATTTTTAATGTAGAATAAAATAGTTTTTATAGACTTTATGGATTCCAAGCAGCGAATTTAACTTTTTGGGGGGCAAATGATTATAATTCTCTGCTTTTTAAATGTTAGTTTGGGCCACAGCCCTGACATAACTTTAAATTATTGTTAATTTGCAGTTTCTTATATATATGACAATGGTTAATGTAAATATTTATAGGTACCTCTGTCTTTGCTTTGCCAGACAGTCATAACTCCATGAATGGAATTGAGAAGTCTAAAATGGACCAAGGTTACTCAAACTCACTTTCAGCATTCACTAATATCACATACCTACACAAATAGCTGCCAGGTGGTTTTGGTTTTTGCCTAATGATTGGCTTTAGTTTTGCCTGTCTTAGGGTCCTGTTCCTCATATGCTGTTATTTCATACAAATGGCTGAGTTCGACACTTTTACCTCTTAGTTAAAATGACCTATAGATGGAGGAACATAGTAGTTTCTAGTTTATGCTCAGCTTGAGAAACTAGAGCAACTTTTCTTAAAATTCAAATGTAAGGATGAGAAAATACTAAATCTTGCCTTTTAAGTTTCAAAAGTTTTAGTCATCTTAACATCTTTAAGTCTGATTTACGTCTAATTTCAGAATTCAGCACTTATTTCTCTCTGGATAAACCAGAAGCATTTTGAATGATATCCAAAAGAAAAACTTTAAAGAATTTTTGCTATAATTTGCCTCAGTCTGTCTCTTTCCCATACTCTTCAAGCAGATAAAACTTAAAACTAGCTAGAACGAGCCCTTTTTCTTTCTAAGGAATAATTGACATATTAGTTTCAGGTGTACACCATAATGATTTGATATTTGTATACATTGTAAAAATAAGTCAAGTTAATATCTAGCATTATACATAGTTACTAAAAAAAATAAATAATGCTTTTGTGTGTAATAAGAATGAGCCAACTTTTCATGCTGCCCTTTAGTGTATATGTAGCTAACCTGTTGAATTTGTAGTAACTTCTCTGTAATTTTTTTTTTAAGATATATTCCTGTTCAGAGATGTTTATTAACTCCTGGTGCTCACAGGGAGATACCTTAGCCAGATATTCAGGCTTTCAGTTTTATTTCCCACCATCTCCTATGGTTTAGAATGTACAAGAATTACTTCCTGAATACGCTGTTTTCTTCTCTGCATGTAGTTCATGGTATTTTCATCACTCTCAACTGTCTTCTTGTAGTATGCCTGACTCCAGATGTTAAAAGAATACTGACCAGATCAATTATCAGTTCCTTTATGCTTTTTAAAAAAATTGTACAAATGGTATCATACTATAGGTGCTCTTCTGAAACTTCCTATACTTAACACATCTCAAGGAAGCTTCCTGATCAGTCTTTGGCTGAGTTACATTTTGTAAAAGCTGTATAATATTTCATTTTATATTTGTAGCAGTTTAATAAGATTTTCAGTTTCTGGGCTTTTTTTTTTTTTGCTATTATATAAATGATGTTCAAGTGAATTTCTATGCACTGATACCTTTTTGCATATGTGGAAATATTCGTAGGATAATTCTTGATGGAATCGTTGGCTCAAAAGATAATATGCCTTTAAAAGAGTGATAGATGTCACCAAAACGCCCTTCTTTAAGGTCGTTTTCTCTATTAGCAGTAAGCTTTTTAGATGCTTATCTATCTTCACCATCATTGGGTATTAAAATTGAATACCTGCCTGTCTGATAAATGAAAATGGGATGTTACTGTTTTGACTGTCATTTCTTGTGTGAGTGAAGTTGAACGTTATTGACATAGTTTTTCTAAAATCTGTCAGTTTATTCATCTTTATCTTTCACTAGTTTTTAAGTTCTTTACATTTTAATGAAATTATCTCTTTGTTTTATATTGCAGATAGTTGTCTGCAGTTTATGGTCTTTCAACTTTGTTTTTGTTTATGGTGTATAGTATTTTTATACTATTTGCTTTTAACCACATATATTATAAGCTTCATAAGGGCCAAGACTGCATCTTACTCATCATTGTGTTCCCCGTCTTATCTAGCACTATGCCCTTTTGTGGGTGTTCTTAGACTTTAATAATAGTTGAATCCTTCCAAAACTGTAGTCTCTAGAAAACTAAAATACAATATTTTATACGGGTTAAATAAGTTGAAAGTTACCAATCATGAGCGTTTGTAATTAAAAGTGATAGTTCAATGGCTTAAACAAAAAATCCTCAGCATCTTTTATTTGTATGCTGATCAATTTGAATTGAAAGTCCTTGTGATGATCAAGGTGAAGTTAACAGGCACACTTACCACTCTAAATGTAATGGACAAATAATAAAATTGCTTGATATGACTTTATCAAAACTCTAAAGCAGTCTTCATATAAAGAGAAATAGCCAGCTGAGAAAACTATAGAATTTTCTTAAACTAAGCATGATCCTTTTTTAATATATAATCTTTAATCTATTACCTAGTCATAGAAAGGAGTGGACTTTTTCTTCCTCCCACTACCCATCTATTAAAGTGAATCAGATATAATCATGATTGTGTCAAAAGTTCAAAAGGGAAAATGGAGGTAAAATGAGCTGAATTGGCATTCTTCCCTCAACATTGTACCTGTAAGCTTGATATGTTGTTTCAGAGATTAACTTTATAGACTTCCGTACCCAGAAGTATGAAAATTCTTAGGGAACTCTTTTCACAAGCTTGATCTTAACATACTGAATAAAGAGAGCAGCTAATCCCTTTTGTAAGGTAATTTGAGAGGAGGGAATTCAAAATGTAAAATCTCACCTGCAGAAAACACTCTATTCTGTAAAGGCCTTTCTATCTTTAGACACTTACAAAGACTTCATATTTTAGTGTGGAAGGGTGAACTTGGTTAAAAAGCCAGTGGGTGAAATTAGAGAGAAATAATCCAGTGCTTTCTTTCTGGGAATTACCATCTTGCTCTCCAGGGGACCTAATTTTATTCCCTGTGGGTAATGAGAATACCCTTCTTGTACAGCAAGCCAGCATCTCTAAATATAAGCTTGACTTTTAGTATAATAAGAGTCTTGTTAGGTGCAATTTTGCTCTTAGTCATTAATACAATGAACAAATGTTGTGGTTACCTGGGAAAGAAAATTCAAGTGCTTTTAAACCTCTTGTGAGATTTGGTTTCATGCTTGAAATCTATACAGTGTTATGCCCAATAGCATCTGTAGAAGATTCCAAGCTATAAGGTGTACAACATAGAGAAGTTAATACATGTTGGAAAAAATTGAAACCACTACAAAACGGGTTTAAGGTCCTGAATAAAAAGCTTTTCTTTTACTAAATGACACTTACTAAGGCATTAAGTTTAACAAGTGACTGGAATTTTCTTAAGGGGAATTTTACGTGATGATGATGATGTCTCTGCTAAGAAGTCAGTCTTTCCTTCCAGTGGCACTTTTTCTTTGCAGCTTTAATACAGTTTGCGGTTCTACGAGTGCAAAGACCAGATAAAGAACAAAATATAATCTGACAGTATATAGTATTAAATAGCATTTTCAGTATATTATGGCATTAATTATGTTAGGTCATTTGCACCAACTTTGTGATATGTGCAATTAAAATCTGTTCTTGATTCTTTAAGTTTAGAATTTGACAGAAGTGGTCTTTCTTGTAAAGAACAGTATTCCATTCCGATGCAACCTTAAAGTACTGGGCCTTATGTTTTCAGTTCCTAAAGTTGCCCTCAGTCTGAAAGCTCTGGACCTTATGTGTATGACTCCTGATTTCCTGTTGATAGTAAGAGCACACTGCACTCTTTCTCTCCTGTTTTTTGGCTTTTTTAAGAAGACCATTAAAAATAATCGTCCTTTATTCTTTTCTTTCATTATGAAACTTCTAGTCATAATAACAAAATATTTTGTATTTCATTTCAAACTAGTAAAGCTCTGTTTCCCCTGTAAGCATTGTATACTAAACTGTATAGCAATCAGAGCTGGCTTCATCTCACTCCTGACATTTTTACCACTTACTGAAAATAGAAAAAATGACCTGTATTTATGTAAGTGACCTCAGGAAGAATGACATCCAAAAGCATATGTACAAATGTGCATTTAAAAAATTGTATTCTGGTATATGTAACATACTTTTTAACAGCTAAGCTTTATTAAAGGTAAAATGTCATCTTAATAACTTTTATGATTTTCTTAAGGTAACTGGGTTTGTCATTTTATCAGTTTGACAACAGACTCCCCCCTTCCCCCAGCTTGTTTGAAATCCCTGTAACATGCTTCAATTTAGGAGTGATTTTTTTTTATTTGTTTCAGACAAATCTGCCTATTTTCAAGCTAAAGGAATCTACCGTTAGAAGAAGATACAGCGACTTTGAATGGCTGCGAAGTGAACTAGAAAGAGAGAGCAAGGTAAGAATTATTTGTAGTGTTACCTTAAAGCAAAACATTCCAAATTTTAATGTTTAAGACCTCTCAGGAAAATAATCTTGAATAAAATGAGTAAAAGCAATTTCCCCCCCAAATAGTTTAATTTCATTTCCTAGGAGATGGGGAAGTGTGTAGTTTTTCCTTAGAACTCTTCCTTCTCGTGTCTACTTCAGTGGCCCACAGAGGCCTTTGCTGACTCACACTTACACGACACTTCTTAGAACTTTCTTGCTATTGCTTCCTTCCTTTTTCTCGTCTTCCTGTTCATTTTCTCTTCCCCCTTGGTAAGTTTCTCTTCTCAGTACATCTGCTATTGCATTGTATTTGCAGCTTTGTTTTTTTTTTAACTGACTCTACATTTTTTTTTATCATCATACATTTATATATAACAGAAATATCATAAACCAGCACTTATCTTAATCTGTATGATAGGTGCTAATAATCCTCAGATTCACTTTTTAAATGACGGCCATGATCTACCTTTAGGTTGCTACCTGCAGTTTTAGAACACTGTTACATATCCTGGTAAGAACTGTCTTCTCTTAGAAGAAAATTTGGTGGCTTTGGCTGCAAAATAGAGAAAACAAAGTCTCATTCTAATGTCTCTTACTTCAGCCCTACATCAGAATGACATACATAGCGTGGAGTCTTGCAAAGTACCCTCAGAATGATGAAAAGTACACTCAAAAGACTAGCTTGTGCTTCCTTCTGAAGCATACTAAGATAGAAAAAGAAGGAAATCTTTCCTAACCAGATAAATGTGGCTGGATACAAGAGCAACATATACAAGTCATAGCATTCCATCAAAAATGGAAAAATAGTTTTACTCTAAAGAATATCCAAGTATAAAATGTTTCCAAGTAAAACTGAAAGTATAAGGCCCATGTAAAGAAAACCTTAAAACTTCATTGAAAGGCAAAAAGAAGACCTTATAAACAGAAATACTACATTCCTGGTTTGGAATATTCACTTCAGAAGATTCATGTACTCTATAAATATTTGTGAGTTCATTCTATATGTTATGTGAGTTGCAGACAGAGCTGTGAACAAATGAAGGTCCTCACTTTTTTGGCACTTTATTGGGTAAGTCGGGGTGGTGGTGAAAAGGAAACCAGAAAAAAAATAGAAAGATTATATGTCAGGTGGTAATATGCTCTAAAAAAAAATCTAAGGAAAATAGAGAGTGCTAGTCTCATATAGGATGGTCAAGGGAAGGCCTCACTTAGAGCTGGCATTTTAGCAGTAGACCCAACAGAAATAAGGCAGTATCTCCTAACTTATTTATAAACTTGTGAAATTCTAATAGGAATCTTAATGGAGTTCTTTATAAGCCTGAAGATAAGACTTTTAGTATCAGAGAAAGTGCAAGAATAGCCAAAAATTATTTTTACCAGTGATTTAGCACCTGCAGACATCAGCATATGTTAAGGCTGTAGTAATTAAAACAGTATAGTATTGCTTTGTTGTTGTTGTTCAGTCACCGAGTCATGTCTGACTCTGCAGCCCCACGAAATGCAGCACGCCAGGCTTCCCTGTCCTTCACTATCTCCCTAAGTTTGCTCAGACTTCTGTCCATTGAGTCAGTGATGCCATCCAGCCATCTCATCCTCTGTCACCTTCTTCTTCTCTTGCCCTGTCTTTCCCAGCATCAGGGTCTTTTCCAGTGAGTTGGCTCTTCTCCAGTGAGTTGGCTCTTCACATCAGGTAGCCAAAGTATTGGAGCTTAAGCTTTGGTATCAGTCCTTCCAGTGAATATTCAGGGTTGATTTCCTTTAGAATTGACTGGTTGGATCTCCTTGTTGTGCAGGGGACTCTCAAGAGTCTTCTTCCAGCACCACAATTTGAAAGCATCAGTTCTTCAGCATTCAGCCTTCTTTATGGTCCAACTCTCACATCCATACATGACTACTGGAAAAACCATAGTTTTGACTATATGGACCTTTGTTGGCAAAGTATTGCTTTAGGGATGAGCAAATAGATTAGCAGAATGTCAGAGAATTGAGAAGCTAACCATGTGTTTATTGGAAATTTAGTTCATAACAAAGGTAACTTTGTCAATTAGTATAGAATAGGAATTTATATTCAGCAAATAGGGTTGAAACATGTGGCTGTTTGGGAATAAAGCTGTATAATTTGCTGTATATAAATTACAGATGGTTTGAATATCTAAATGTACAAAACAAGGAAGTTTTAAGTTACAAAGAAGAAATGTTTTATGACCATAGGGAGAAGTGTCTTTTTTCCCCCCACCTTTATTGGAGATATAATTGACAGATAACATTGTATAAGTTTAAGTTGTATAACACAATGATTTGATACATGTATATCTTATAAAATGATTACCATAATAAGGTTAGTTAATACATCTATCACGTCATTGTTTTGTTGGTGGTGGTGGTAACATTCAAACTCTGTTTCTGTTAGCGGATTTTAAGACTATAATACAATCTTGTTAACTGTAGTTACAGTGCTATAATAGATCTCTAGAAGACCCCTTGAAGAAGGGCATGGCAGCCCACTCCAGTATTCTTGCCTGGAGAATCCCATGGGGAGAGGAGCCTTCTGGGCTATAGTCCATGGGGTCACAGAGTTGGACGTGACTGAAACAACTTATGACAGCACAGCACACAGATCTCCAGAACTTACTCATTCTTTAACTGAAAGTTTGTACCATTCGACCAATATCTCCCTATTTCCCCTACCCTCCAACCCGTGAAAACAACTAATTTATTAATACTACTCTCTGTTTCTATGAGTTCAACTCTTCTAGATTCCACACAAAAGTGGGATCATATAATATTTGTCTTTTTCTGTCTGATTTATGATAAGAAGTATCTTGATAGGCTTTTGACTTTGCTTAACATAGTACCTGGCCTACTGGAGTGTTTAATAAGCATTCCATAAATGTATATGTCACTTTTTTTCATGACAGCTTTATTGACATAACTCACATGCCATACAATTCACCAGTTTTTACATTCATTTATTTTTGGCCCTGGGTCTTCATTGCAGCGCATGGGTTTCTCTAATTGCAGCGAACGGGGGCTGCTCTTTGTTGCCACGTGTGGGCTTCTCATTGAGGTGGCTTCTCTTGTTGTGGAGCACAGGCTTTAGGCTCTCAGGCTGTAGAGGATGGGTTTAGTTATTGTGGTGCACAGCCTTAGTGCTCTGCGGCATGTGAAATCTTCCCCAGACCAGGGATCGAACCTGTGTCCCCCACACCAGCAGACAGGTTCCTGTCCACTGTGCCACAAAGGAAGTCCACAACTCACCAGTTTAAAGTGTATTAATTCTTAATTCTTACCATTAAGTCTAATGGTTCTTAGTATATTCAGAGTTGTGCAACCATTACTACAGTCAGTTTTAGGACATTGTAATCTCTCTCTAAGAGAAACACCATACCCATTAGTGATCATTACTGATTTCTCCTCACCCAGCCTTTCACAACCACTAATTTTCTTTCATTATGGATTTTCCTGTTCTGGGCATTTTGTATAAATAGAAGCATAGAATATGTAGTCTTTTCTGTCTGGCTTTTTTCACTGAGTGTGTTTTCAGGGTTCATCCTGTTGTATTGTTAATCACTACTTCATTTATTTATTCTTTTGTATGGATATATCATTTTTTATTTACACATTTATCATTGGCAGACATTTGAGTTTTTCCTGCTTTCTGACTATTGTGAATAATGCTGCTGTGAACATTCATGGACAGGTTTTTGCATGGACATGTGTTTGTATATCTTAGCTATATAACTCTTGTATCTCTTGGGTATGCTCAAAATTCTCCAAGCCAGGCTTCAGCAGTATGTGAACCGTGAACTTCCAGATGTTCAAGCTAGATTTAGAAAAGGCAGAGGAACCAGAGATCAAATTGCCAACATCCGCTAGATCATTGAAAAAGCAAAAGAGTTCCAGAAAAACATCTACTTCTGTTTTATTGACTACGCCAAAGCCTTTGACTGTGTGGATCACAACAAACTGTGGAAAATTCTTCCAGAGATGGGGATACCAGACCATGTGACCTGCCTCCTGAGAAATCTGTAGGCAGGTCAAGAAGCAACAGTTAGAACTGGACATGGAACAACAGACTGGTTCCAAATCGGGAAAGGAGTACATCAAGGCTGTATATTGTCACCCTGCTTATTTAACTTATATGCAGAGTACATCATGAGAAATGCTGGGCTGGATGAAGCACAAGCTGGAATCAGGATTGCTGGGAGAAATATCAATAACCTTAGATATGCAGATGACACCACCCTTATGGCAGAAACCAAAGAATTAAAGAGCCTCTTGATAAAAGTGAAAGAGAAGAGTGAAAAAGCTGGCTTAAAACACAACATTCAGAAAACTAAGATCATGGCATCTGGTCCCATTACTTCATGGCAAATAGATGAGGAAACAATGGAAACAGTGAGAGACTATTTTCTTGGGCTCCAAAATCACTGCAGATGGTGACTGCAGCCATAAAATGAAAAGATGCTTGCTCTTTGGAAGAAAAGCTATGACCAGCCTAGACAGCATATTAAAAAGCAGAGACATTACTTTACCAACAAAGGTCTAGTCAAAGCTATGGTTTCTCCAGTAGTCATGTATGGATGTGAGACTTGGATTATAAAGAAAGCTGAGCGCCAAAGAATTGATGCTTTTGAACTGTGGTGTTTGAGAAGACTCTTAAGAGTCTCTTGGACTGCAAGGAAATCCAGCCTGTTAATCCTAAAAGAAATCAGTCCTGAATATTCATTGGAAGGACTGATGCTGAAGCTGAAACTCCAATACTTTGGCCACCTGATGCGAAAAACTGACTCATTACAAAAGACCCTGATGCTGGGAAAGGTTGAAGGTGGAGAAGAAGGGGTCGACAGAGGATGAGATGGTTGGATAGCATCACCGACTCAATGGACATGAGTTTGAGTGAGCTCCGGGAGTTGGTGATGGACAGGGAAACCTGGTGTGCTGCAGTCCATGGGGTCGCAAAGAGTTGGACATGCCTGAGCGACTGAACTGATATACCTAGGAGTGGATTTATGGCCATATGATAACTGTTTAACTTTTTGAGGCATTCCCAGACTGTTTTCCAAAGTAGCTACATTTTCCCCAACAGTGTATTAAGGTTCCACTTTTCTCCATGTCCTCACCAACACTTAGTGTTAGTAATTTCTTTATTATAGCTTTCTTAGCATGTATGAAATGGTGTCTCCTTGTGGTTTTCATTTTCCTGATGCCTAATGATGATCATCTTTTCAGGTACTTATGTATCAGCCATTATTTTGGTGGAGAAATTTTTTTTTCAGATCCTTTGCCCATTTAATTGAGTTTCTTTTATTATTGAGTTGTATATAGAATATATTAAAAAGAAGCTCTTAGAAGTCTCTTATTATATTTACAATTTGCAAAAATCTTATCCCATCCTGTGGATTGTTTTCACTTGATGATGTCCTTTGAAGCATAGTACTTCACTTCTAACATTAAATCAGTTTTTTATTTTGGGCATTTAACCTGTGTGAAAGTTGTATTTTCATTAGCATATTCTTGAAAGTCCCTTGGACTGCAAGGAGATCAATCCAGTCAATCTTAAGGGAAATCAACCCTGAATATTCATTAGGACTGATGCCGAAGCTGAAGCTCCAATACTTTGGCCACCTGATGCGAAGAGCTGACTCATTACAAAAGACCCTGATGCTGGGAAAGATTGAAGGCAGGAGGAAAAGGGGATGACAGAGGATGAGATGGTTGAATCGCATCACCAACTCAATGGACTCATTGAGTCCATTGGACTCAATAGGTTTGAGCAAGCTCCAGGAGATAGTGAAGGACAGGGAGGCCTGGCATGCTGCAGTCCATGGTGTCACAAAGAGTTGGACACAACTGAGCAACTGAACAACAAAATTGCTAAGAACAGTTAATCAAGTTGTTTTGTTTATATATTACTACTTCTACTTAAGATCTGTTATACTAGATGAGAAAGTTGGTGACATTTATTGTGTTTATTAGTCATTATGGTTTAATTTTTTAGCTTTTATTTCAGTATGTTTTTACTATATTATGCTGGCCAGATATCCTCCTGTCCTCATCTTGCCCACATATACATACATATCATCAGACTCCTGACTTTTTAAATTGGTGTGAGAATTCTAAGTAGATCTTTTCAGACTGCTTAAGCAAAAATAGTTTGGTGTTGAAGATCTTTGTTAACAAACCACTTATGATTTTTGTAGGTGATTAATCCTGTTGCCTACATCATCACCATCCAATTCAATGAGTATTTTGAGTATTAGTAAAAGTATGTCTCTGTTGATGATAATACACAGTAATCTTTAAATTCCATGCTAAATTCTTCCCTGAATTAATGGTGGTCATTTCTTTAATGCACTAGTTCTAGATTCCTTTTTTTAATAATAGCTTTATAGATATAGATGTTTTTCCCTGCCCATCATATAGCTATTTCTGTTGGAGCACAGCTAGTGGTCATAATTCGGTTTTCAGTTGTAGTTACCTGCAGGTTTCAAATCTTCAACTTGACAAATGCTTTTATAATATAAGGGAGAGACTTAAGATTGCTAAAGCAAACTTATGATGACAAATCTTTAGATGTCTTAATCACTGGCACCTGGGAAGAGTAGATCTAGGAAGGAATTACAAAGTTTATGTAGGGCATTGGTTTTGTGTTTCTTTTTTACTCTTTGTTTTTTGTGCATGTGTAAGAAGTTGTGTAATCTTTCCCTTTTTTACCTTGTTGAATTATTGTTTTAGGATAGAAACTCTTCATCAAGGGTTTTAGATTTTACCTCTTAGAATATGTATAATTTTATTACTGGTGTTTACTGTTTATATTTTTTCTTGTGTGAATTGTTTGCCTACACCTTTTCTCTGTTTTAATGTAAGATAAGGATTCACCTAAGTGGTTAGTCATTTAACAGATATTTGAACTTCTCTGTATGCCCAGCTTTCCTTAAAATAACCAGAAGAAGCCTGAGACAAGGGTCCGTGATTTGAAGGCATTAATAGGATAGATTGGTGGCTCTCCAGGAGGGGTAGTTTTCTCCCCCAGGAAGACATTTGACAGTGTCTGGAGACCACTGTGATAGTCACACCTATCTGTGTCGAGTGCCTACTGATGACAATCTAGTGGGTAGAGGTCCGGGATGCTGTTGAATAGGTATTCTACAGTGTACAAGAAACCCTTCCCCCCAGTACATTATCTAGTTCAACATGTTAATAGTGCCATGGTTGAGAAATTCTGGGATAGAGAACCTGACGAACCTGTGAAATAAATAGCTAGGTACTATTTAATTCAGGGGCATCCCAGGTGACTCAGTGATAAAGAATCCGCCTGCCAAGCAGGACACACAGGTTCAATCCTTGGGTTGGGAAGATCCCCCAGAGAAGGAAATGGCAACCCAGTCCAGTATTCTTACCTGGGAAATCCCACAGACAGAGGAGGGTTACCATCCATGGAGTTGCAAAGTGTCAGACATAACTTAGTGACTAAAGAAACAGCAGCAGCATTTAAACAAATATTTGAGGTCCAGGTAATTCCTAGAAGAGGGAGATCAGTCATAAGTTGTCCCTCAAGGAAAGCTAGGCTTTGACAGGGAAAATTTGGGATGTTCCTTTATTGTAGAAGAAGAAATGACAGGTCTTTGGGGAAAGGTAGGATAATGGGTTTGTGAGAAAGTTGATTGTTTCTTAGCCTAGTAATGCTGCTGCTAAGTCGCTTCAGTCGTGTCTGACTCTGTGCCACCCCATAGACAGCAGCCTACCAGGCTCCTCCATCCCTGGGATTCTCCAGGTAAGAACCTGGAGTAGGTTGCCATCTCCTTTTCCAGTGCATGAAAGTGAAAAGTGAAAGTGAAGTCGCTCCGTCGTGTCAGACTCTTAGCGACCCCATGGACTGCAGCCTACCAGGTTCCTCTGTCCATGGGATTTTCCAGGCAAGAGTACTGGAGTGGGGTGCCATTGCCTTCTCCGTAGAAGAGTGGCAACAAGTAGTAATTATTGGTTATTTTGTCATTACCTCAAATGCAGGCAGGAAAGATTATATGCAGATAGTGTGAAGTGGAAGAAATTGACCACAGAATTCTTATCTGCCCATGCCAGAAAGAACATTGTTAATATTTTACTTCCTCATTTAATTGGGAGTTCAGATCGATCTCTACAATTACCATTGTAATAAAGCAGTGTTCTCGCCAAGCAACATCAAAACTGTTTGAGGGGCATGGTAGCCTTTATTTCAGTGTTGCTTATTCCCTTTGTATACTTGTGCTTTGGTAAGTCCAGGAAAAATGAAAATTAAGCCATTGAGGAGCTTTGGCCTGATGGACTATTCTGACATTTTGTTTATCTTGCCTCCAAAACACTAAATCATTTTTCAGTGTATTTTTATTGAGTCCCTTTTATATTATTAATTAATTATAAATTATTTATAATTTACATTATAATTATAATATAAATACATTATATATATTTATATTATGTATATTTAAACTAGTTTGACAGTAGGATAGCTCTCATAGTGAAGATATACTTTGTCTTCGTGTTGTGCTCTACAAATTTTCCCATTTCAGCCAGCATGTTGTTCAAGAACTTTCTTACCATGTTTTAGGTTGTAGTCCCCCCACTCCCTGGGAAGGCATTTTTGCGTCAACTTCCTTTTAGAGGAGATGATGGCATATTTGATGACAATTTCATTGAAGAAAGGAAGCAAGGGTTGGAGCAGTTTATAAACAAGTAAGTGCTTTCTGTTCCTCAAGGTCTAAGAGTGCATAGTGTTCTGAGATTCTTTAGGTGACTGCTAGTAATTTTTTTTTTTTTGCTAGTAATTTAGATATCAAACTAATACTACTTTTTCCTTTTGGTCATCTTCTAACTTTTTTGTATCATTTAAACAAAGTAAAAATATATAACAAATTGAATATTATGTGCTAAATATTAAACTTACGAGTGATATGAGTATCTTTTTGTTGATCTGAGTTTTGTATGTTTTTCTTGGTTAATTTATGCCAATTACATATAAAATTACAGCAGTTAAAAAATAGTTTTACTTATGATTCTTTTTGATTTAAGGTATGTTCTAGCATGAACAATACACTTGCAGTCATTTTGTTTGCAGATGGAAGGTATTATCAGCATGTCTTGTGTAAAAGCTGCACATTTTACATTTTCATGGCAAAATATATACTTTTGAAAATGTAAAAGATTGTATCATTTATCTTTTACTTTAGAAACTTCTAATAAAATCAACCTCTAGCTTTTTTTATTCCTATTTAAGATACAGTGTTTTGTTTTGTTTTGTTTTGACTGCACTTCTCAACTTGCTCAATCTTAGTTCCCCAGCGAGGGATTGAACTATTAGTTTCCCCAGCAGTGAAAGCACAGAGTCCTAACCACTGGACCACCAGAGAGTTCTCTAAATATAGCCGTTTTTTAAAAGCCAAAATTATAGGAAGAGGTATGCCTGCAAAGGGCTCACTGTAATTGTGCATTTGGCCTTAAGTTTGGCCACATAAAGTCAAATCCTAGAGAATACTGTTGTGTGAGCTTATTTATTAGCAGTACTTTTTTATCTAGTAATTTGAAGATCTGTGAGTGGTAAACAGGGAAAGTTACACAAAGCCCTTAACTTTTAGTTATCTGATATAGCACACAACCTTCATTGTCTACTTTCTTTTTGGAAAAGGCAGTGCTAGCTTGGAAGTTTTTAAATTCTGAAATAAAGTCTGGTTGCCCAGTCTGGTTTTATATTTGTTCTGATAGAAACCTTGAAAAGCAAGCAAAAAAAAAAAAAAAACAAACCCCAAAATTGCACATTTGTGCTTGTTTCTTAGTATATGGGGATTTTATTGAACTTGTGATCCTATATCTTTTTCTTCTTTAAAATGTATTCTTTGAATCAATGACATTGTTTCACTTTTAACATTAAAATTCATTTAGGTTTCTTACGAATTCACCAACTAATATATAAAGAAGCTATCTGGGTACATATTGCCAGAGACAGTGTAAAGCTAGTGATTAAATGTTTTCTAAATTACCCTTACAGACAGAAGGAAAGCAAATATATAGTTACTCACTAGATAGACCATAGCTCTATGGGCTGTCCAGAGTAACACTGTTACTAAATTGTTCATGTTTCCTAATCTTAAAATGTGTATGTTTGGTCCCCCTGCCCTGCTTTTATAAAAATTGGACTGAACTTGTATTTTTTATTTCTAGGGTCGCTGGTCACCCTCTGGCACAGAATGAACGTTGTCTTCACATGTTTTTACAGGATGAAATTATAGATAAAAGCTATACTCCATCTAAAATAAGACATGCCTGAAATTTCACAAGAAGGGGCGGGGAAAAAAAAAAACTTTCCATGACTTAATGATTCATATGCACCAGTGAAGAAGTTCTAACTAACTTTAGCATGCTGCACAAAAAACTGGTATAATATGCCTTCAGTATACTAACACTCATACGCTCAATTTTGTTTTGTTTTGTTTTGGCAGTTGACAAGAAGTTAATTTGCTTTAGTGAAAAATCCCTCATTCCAACCTTTCTATATAAATAGCTCTTTCTTGCTGTTTTAATGTGGTATATACTCTAGCTTCACAAACCTGTTGCTCCAGTATAACCTGCAGTGTCCTAACTAAACTTACTCACTTGGTCTTACCTGCAGTTTTTTGTGTCTTGTTTGCTTCTTGAATCCAATTAATAGAATATTTCTCTTACCCCTTTTTAATATGTGGTGTCACTTGACCTAATTTATGTGTGGAAGCACTACACATTGGTTTCCAGTACCCTACACGTAAGATACATGCTTGTATGCAGAGAGTATCTCCCTTCAGGCTTGTAATACCCTTCACATGGAAGATCAATGAGGGAAATCTTTATATTCTGTATAAAAACAAAATCAAATTTATATACTAAAATCATTTGTCTAAAAATTTAAGTTGTTTTCAAATAAAAATAAAAATGCATTTCTGATATGCACTGATTGTGTTGCCTCTGGTTTTTCTTTTCTCTCTTCAGAAGGCTTTCCTACTTAACTCACTTGCTGAGAGGGATTATTTACTAATTATATACTTCTCATTCCTGTAACTCCATTCCTCTTTAAACAGTGGTGATATCAAATATTCTACTACCCTTTGAATGGAGGTATTTTCTTTTACACAACAACAACAAAAATGTGATGTACTAGAAAAAGCATTCCTTAAAGCTTATTGAGTCATTATGAAGCACTTTGTGTATTTGGAAAATGCTCTTATAATCTGAAGTCATTCTATTCAGAAATCCTTTTAAGATAAGTCAGTAGCATGCCTCCTATTTTTCAGAAGAATTTTCTTCCTAGCTCATCTGAGTGACTTATTTAAACAAACTTAGCAAGAGTGTAATAACATTTTCTTAGCAGATCCATGCTTTCTAATTTGGTTTAGGAAGTGGCACATTTTCTCCTCTTCTCCTCTAACCAAGGGAGAGGGCCTCAAACAGTGTTCTAGCCTGACTTGTATAACCAGAAAATGCAGGAAGGATTCCTTGCTGCCTAACTTGTGTTGCAGCCAGAATGTGGTCTCTAATTTGAATCTGTACTATATCTGGTGGTTTGGAGACCCATTGTGACCTAGAGTTAAACTCCAAGGTAAGGAAGGTTTTCCCTCACACTCCAGATGTGTCCATTTCAGAGAAAACCAGCTTAGGCCTTGGCCTAATACCCAGGATGTCCCCCAAAGCAGATCGCTGTCATAGGAAGAAGTCAGAGCTGCCCTAGTATGTTTTATTGCTTATATATGTCACAGTTGCATAATACTGGACATTTCAATTACTGTAAATTAAGGTAGAGAATAAATAGCATGTGAATTGTGTTTCACTGAGAGCAGTAAAAGGTGGTCAGTAACATCAAAAGTTTTCGGTATGTAGTAAAATTGAAAGTTTTTGGCATGCAGAACAGAGTTAACAGTAGCTTTGCTAAACTCAGTAATTCCTCCAAAGTATGGGTGATTTTGCCTCCTGGGGAACATTTGGCAATATAGCAAGACTTTTTTGGCTGTCACAACCGGGAAATGCTACTGGAATCTAGCAGGCAGAAGGTTAAAGATGCTACTAAACTCCATACAATGTACACAGGACTGCTTCCCACAACAGAAAAATGTCAACAGTGCTAACGTTTCTACTCAGTGTGGAATTCTTTTGATTTTGATCATTTATAGACAAGAGAATAGTGTGATTTAGGATTGGTTGTACTGGCCTTGCTTACTTTTATTTATTTATTTATTGGCCTTGCTTACTTTTAATCTCTATAATTTCCTTAGGGCAGGCATGCTTTTAGAAAGTTGAAGGTTTAAAGTCAGATGAAAGGTGATTTATTCTAGGTAACGTGTTTTTACCTAATGTAGGAGGATATATCTCACTGTTGTTTCTTAAAGAACTGAAACCATGGTCTGCATTAAAACAATATCTTTGGACTTCTATAGTGGTACAGTGGTAAGAATCTACCTGCCAATGCAGAAGACACGGGTTCAATCCCTGTTCCCAGAAGATCCCACATGTCGCAGAGCAACTAAGCCTGTGAACCACAACTGTTGAAGCTTGTGTGCCTAGAGACTGTGATCCACAACAAGAGAAGCCACCACCACAAGCCCACACACTGCAACCAAGAGTAGCCCCCACTCACCACAACTAGAGAAAGCCCACTCAACAGCAATTAAGACCCAGCACAGCCAAAAATAAAAATTTTTTAAAAGCTCCAAAAAAACTACACCACCTTTAACCCTATGAACTAAAAGTGCAGGTGCTGTCAACTCAGGTAACAGACGTTTCTAGAAGCCCGTAAAGAGTCTTCCTAAAAGAAGGTGAATTGGCAGTGAGTTATGCAGCAAGAGTCTCCAGCTCTGTGTCCTCTCAGTAAATTATCACCTTGTCCCAACTTCTGCCAGATGTAAAATTTCAACAGCAGTGGTACTATTGGTAACTTAACAATTGTTGAAGACCAAATGTAAAATCCACAGAACAGCAGTTCCTGAGACATATAAAGGATAATGATAGTTAGCTAATGGCAGTGGGAATCACAGATGAAGCATTAGCCACAGCAAATGATACCACTAAGCCCCTGGCAGTTCCTGAATAGGTTTATCTGGTATTTGGTTTCCTGCTGGGCAGTTCTGCTGTGGTGACCCTCAGTAGTGATGATGACCTCTGGGCTGGATACTGGAGAGCATCTTCTTTTTATTACATCCTTTTTTTTTAACTCAGCCCTCTCATTAAGGGCCATTCCTGTGCTTCAGCTTGCTTTGCCCGTTTTGGATGAATATAGCCAATGAAAGGAGAAGGCTCCTCGCCCGTAAGTCTTTACAGATAAAATTTGTTTAAGGTGTGGATGGACAGAGAGCTTAGCACACTGCCTGGTTTATAGGTTAACTGCTCTGAGTGCTCAGTTCAGTCGCTCAGTCATGTCCGACTCTGTGACCCCATGAATCACAGCACGCCAGGCCTCCCTGTCCATCACCAACTCCCGGAGTTTACCCAAACTCCTGTGCATCAAGTTGGTGATGCCATCCAGCCATCCCATCCTCTGTCGTCCCCTTCTCCTGCCCCCAATCCCTCCCAGCATCAGGGTCTTTTCCAGTGAGTGAACTCTTCGCATGAGGTGGCCAAAGTATTGGAGTTTCAGCTTCTGCATCAGTCCTTCCAGTGAACACCCAGGACTGATCTCCTTTAGGATGGACTGGTTGGATCTTATTTACAGTCTTCTCCAACACCACAGTTGAAAAGCATCAGTTCTTCGGCATTCAGCTTTCTTCACAGTCCAACTCTCACATCCATACATGACTACTGGAAAAACCATAGCCTTGACTAGACGGACCTTTGTTGGCAAAGTAATGTCTCTGCTTTTGAACATGCTATGTAGGTTGGTCATAACTTTCCTTCCAAGGAGCAAGCAAGCATCTTTTAATTTCATTGCTGCAATCACCATCTGCAGTGACTTTGGAGCCCCCCAAAATAAAGTCTGACACTGTTTCCACTGTTTCCCCACCTATTTCCCATAAAGTGATGGGACTAGATGCCATGATCTTAGTTCTCTGAATGTTGAGCTTTAAGCCAACTTTTCCACTCTCCTCATTCACTTTCATCAAGAGGCTTTTTAGTTCCCCTTCACTTTCTGCCATAAGGTGGTGTCATCTGCATATCTGAGGTTATTGATATTTCTCCCGGCAATCTTGATTCAGTTTGTGCTTCTTCCAGTCCAGCGTTTCTCATGATGTACTCTGCATAGAAGTTAAATAAGCAGGGTGACAATATACAGCCTTGATGTACTCCTTTTCCTATTTGGACCCAGTCTGTTGTTCCATGTCCAGTTCTAACTGTTGCTTCCTGACCTGCATATAGGTTTCTCAAGAGGCAGGTCAGGTGGTCTGGTATTCCCATCTCTTTCAGAATTTTCCACAGTTTATTGTGATTCACACAGTCAAAGGCTTTGGCATAGTCAGTAAAACAGAAATAGATGTTTTTCTGGAACTCTCTTGCTTTTTCGATGATCCAGCAGATGTTGGCAATTTGATTTCTGGTTCCTCTGCCTTTTCTAAAACCAGCTTGAACATCTGGAAGTTCTAGCTGTGATTATTAGAATATACAAGTGTTTGGACTGGGAAACAAGTTAGAAACTATTTTAGGAGGATAGAGTATGTCTTCCTTGATAGTTCCTTTATGATCTCTGTCATACAATTCCTTATAAAGTAAATAATATTGTCCTTTACAGATGAGAAGACTCATGCTCTGCAAGCTTAAGTAATATGCCCAAGGTTACCCAGGATGTTATGGCTCTAGATTAACACTAGAAAGATGTCTGCCTCTAAAAGATATGCCTTGGTGCACTTCTTTCTTAGGACCAGGCCTGTGACTTGGTACCTACCCAGCCTTTATTTAATGCTCAATAGATGTACTGATTGAGTGACAGGGTGAATTTCCAGTAACATTTCCAGGGTCCTCTAGGATAAGCATGAGTGAATGTGAATTGGTTTTGTTTTTTAGTGTGATTGTAATTGTAAGTATAAAAAGTGCTTTGGGGCATGCAGAGGTAACTGATCAGAAGTATCTTACACTCCTAAACTTAGCTGTGTACCACAATTACTGTTTAAGACTATCCAGGTTTTTTTTGTTTTTTTTTTTAAAGCTTCGCAGGTAATTCTGAAATAGCCATGTTTGGGCACTTAGCTAGAAGGCCCTTTGATTTCCTGGAATTTGGTTTGATTTGATCTTAACCTGACTAGATCATTATGAAAAGAAATCAGGAAATTAAGAAAAAGTCAGGACTTATCTTGAGAAATTACTTTTGTAAATCTTGATTTATAGTAAATGAAGTTTGCCTTATTCTGACCTTGCTAAGAAAATAAGACCTTGATTTTGGAGACCAGGACAATTTGTTTAAAAGCCCAAAAGGAAGTTTTCAGGGTGCTGGAAACCTCACCACAGATGCCTTTTAGAATGAGTGACATAAATGGAAGTGACTCAGCAAAATCAAACAGCAACACTAAGCATTTTACATGAGCAAAGTGTAAACATACACAAGAGGTTAACAAAGGCCCTTTCTCAAGAAACTCAGTCTTGCTAGGACACTGTCATGAAAAGACTCACAAGGTACAGACAGAAGACACGGCAAATGTGAGGAGGGAAGGGACACATGAGTTCAAGTGGAGGGAGGGAAATGGTCATTTAAAATAAATGCCACTTGAGTTTCAGCCCCAAAGTGTAAAAAGCTTGAAAGTGGCATCCTTGGCTTCACAACAAGGAAAAGCTCGACAAAGTGAAAAAATCAGTGACCCACCTTATCTTAGGCCCCCCCATCAGAGAATGGAGGTTGCAGAGCAAACCTCCACCCTCAAATCTGGAATGACATGCTCATCTAGACAGACATGGTCAAAATCTGTTTACCTCTGAGCAGGAACTGCTAGTCACAAACTGGTAGGATCACACATACTGTGATACCGAATTTGTGGAGGTTGAGTGTGACCTTCCCAGGTGGCACTGGTGGTAAAGAACCCACCTACCAGTGCAGGAGGCATAGAGACATGGATTTGATCCCTGGGTTGGAAAGATCCCCTAGAGAATTAAATGGCAACCAACTCCTGTATTCTTGCCTGTAGAATCCCATGGACAGAGGAGCTTGGCGGGCTACAGTCCATAGGGTCGCAAAGAGTTGGACACAACTGAAGCGACTGAACGTGCACACACAAGTGTGGTCTAGCATGAGAGTAACTCCTGGAGACCACAGTCTTAGAGGGGCCCCCACATGTACCTAGGCTGGACCTCCAGGAACCCCACCAGATTTCCACAGGGAAGATCAAGACAGATCCCTTATGTCTCTGACAGGAAGAGGAGATGAATAATCAGTGTGAAATACCAGAATCTGCTTTGTTACAAAGGCCCGTGCGTGTGTGTGCTCAGTCGCTTCAGTTGTGTCCAACTCTTCGGAGCCCGTCAGGCTCCTCTGTCCATGAGATTCTCCAGGCAAGAATACTGGAGTGGGTTGCCATGCCTTCCTCCAAGGATCTTCCTGACCCAGGGATTGAACCTGTGTCTCCTGCATTGCAGGCATTACCGCTGACCAACCAGGAAAGCCCGTTACAAAGGCCTATCCTCCAGGATAAGCCTTTGCCAGAGCCTTA
Source organism: Bos indicus x Bos taurus (assembly GCF_003369695.1). Taxonomy (NCBI): domain Eukaryota; kingdom Metazoa; phylum Chordata; class Mammalia; order Artiodactyla; family Bovidae; genus Bos; species Bos indicus x Bos taurus. The sequence goes on from NC_040084.1 coordinate 42,021,318, forward strand.
TCCCTCCCTGATGAGGGAAGGGCATTCCTCCCACACCTCTAGCCTTCCTATCTTACCTAAAGGAAAAATAAAACATGGTCAACAGAGGTCAAGACTTTAAGGAAATGCTGCAGCCAGAGAAGGGAGGAAACGGGGAAGGGGGAAGCTGTGCCACTGGAGACACCTGTGAAGGCCGCAGGCCCACTGGACCCTGGACATCTAGGAACTATAGAATGTGCTCTTGCCTCCCACTGTAGCACCACACCACACCAGGGCTCCAGTATAACAGTGGATTATAGCTGAAAGCTGTCAGACAGACTCTGAGGAGGAAGGAAACCTAGAGTTAAGAAAGAGAAAAGCATAGAAACGAGTAATTTGAAGCCTCTGGTACCTAAAATCAGAGCAAACATTAAACAAGTCCACTCCCTAGCCAGATAATCATAAATCTTAAACAGAGAAGGCCCATTTATTTTAGTTTCTATTATCTAGTGCAACATATGTGGCTTTCAACAAAAAATTCCAAGGTATGCCAAAAAACAAGAAAAACATTCAGAAGAAAGAAAGCAATCATCAGAACCAAAGTCATATATGCTACCGGAGTCAAATACGACATTGGAATTATCAAACAGAGAATTTAAAATAACTGATTAATATGTTAAAAGTTTTAATGGGGGCGGAAACATTCAAGAACAGAAGGGTAATGTAATTAGAGAAGTAGAAACTTTAAGACTCAAAGGAAATACTAGAGATCAAAATCACTGTCATAAAAATGAAGAATGCCTTTTAATGGGCTCATCAGTAGACTCAACATAAAATAAGTGCATCTTAAGATATGGCTCAGATGGTAAAGCGTCTGCCTACAATGCGGGAGACTGGGGTTCAATCCCTCGGTCGGGAAGATCCCCTGGAGAAGGAAATGGCAACCCACTCCAGTATTCTTGCCTGGAAAATCCCATGGACAAAGAGCCTGGTAGGCTACAGTCCATGGGGTCGCAAAGAGTCGGACACGACTGAGCGACTTTCTTTCTTTCTTTCTTTCTTTCTTTCTTTCTTTAAGATATATCAGTAGAAACTGCCCAAACTGAAACACAAAAAGTAAACAACAGATAAACAACAAAACTTCCAAAAACTGTGAGATCATTGCAAAAGGTATAACACATGTGTAACTGGAATACCAGAAAGGACAGAGCAAAATAAATATTTTAAGTTCTAAATGGCTGAGAACTTACCAAACTTAAAGACAACAAACCACAGATCCAAAAAGCTGAGAAAATACCAAGATAAATTCAAAACAAAACAGCACAGGCATATCATATTCTAACTGCAAAAAAATCAATATGAAAGTGAAAGTCAGACATGTCTGACACTTTGGGACCCTGTGGACTGTATAGTACTGGAATGCGTAGCTGGTCCCTTCTCCAGGGGATCTTCCCAACCCAGGAATCAAGCACAGGTCTCCTGCATTGCAGGTGGATTCTTTACCAGCTAAGCCACAAGGGAAGCCCAAAAACACTGGAGTAGGTAGCCTATCCCTTCTCCAGGGGATCTTCCTGACCCAGGAATTGAACCGGGATCTCTCACATCACAGGTGGATTCTTTACCAAATGAGCTATCAGGGAAGCCTGCAGAAAACCAAAGACCAAAAGAAAATCTTGAATGAAGCCAGAGGGAAAGAGTAAGATAAAGGAGCGCTGGTTTGACAGCTTTTGATTGACAAAATTATCGAGGCCAGAGGTGGTGATATTTGATCAAAGCTGAGTTCTTAACCTGATGTCTGAATTTGGATAGGAAAAAAAGTTGCATCTTTATATTTAGTTTTCTCTAACTGAAACGTAGCATTTTTTCATTATGAAAATAGGAGCAAACCAGAGTAGCAGTTAAGCATAACTTGTGATTGTCACCAATTTAAAAATGCAGATAGGTTATATCACATACAATGCTGCAGATCTTGAAATATTCTGTTTGAAAACTACTGTAGTGATTAGACCCATACCGAGATCTTATTTAATGTGTTAAAGAAAGGCACATATTTTTCACAGGTTAAAAAAAATACTTGAATAAATGTATTTCAACAAATGGGTTTCTTTTTGTATTCCTATGTGTTTTATGCTTTTATCAACATCTGAGTAGGGATCTTTGGCACAAAAAGGTTAGGAACCCTCGGTATAAAAAATTTGGAACCCTCCTGTCACAGAACATGATTTCGATGTGCTTAAGACTGCATGGCATGGGATGGGTTCACCTGGTGGTCATACATGAGAGGGAGACTGGGAAACAACCAACCATCGATTGAGAGCTTAGGTTTCAGCCTGGGCTTTTCACATCTATCACCTCACTTAAACCTCAAAATGTTATCCTCGTTTTACCAAAAGAAGAGCTGAGACAGTATAAGTAATTTGTCCAAGGTCACAGAGCCAGAAAAAAGTAACACTGGGATACATATCCAGGTCTTTCTGATTTTAAAGCTTGTGCCTGTGCAATGCTGTCTCCCATATGGATTGCACAGACTGTTGGCAGTCAGGCCAGGGCCCAGACCAGAACATCCTCCCCGACAGCTGGAGCCTCCGGCCTCCTGGGCAGCATTGTCCCTTGTGCTCACACGGTTGCCTTGATGCCAGTGTTGTTATCAAAGAGGCCAGTGCAGGCAGAGACTCATTACTGTGATCTAAAAGAAAGCTAAACATTTTAAGAAAATTTGGTTATAAAACTGGAATGGTCATCCCTTCTTGGCACACGTAGACACTGCTGCTTTGTCATTACTTAGCTTTCTCGGTACATTTCCTTTCCTTTCTGGCTAGATTATACTTTAATCCAGTTGTTTTCATGTTCAGTAAATCCAAACCATGTTTAACCGGTTTATTCATGTGAAGAGTCTCTGAGGTGAAGAAAGTTTTGTCTTTTCAACCACACTGGGGATTTGCTGTCTTCTTTCTGCAAAGGGATTTTCCTGGACCTGTAATCTGAACACTTTGACCTGCTGGGGTTTTTTTTTTTCCCCCACTATGAGCAAATTTGTTAGGCTTGACCCTTTGTGTGCTGGGGAGCAGAAACAATGGCCTTCTGTGAATATCCTCTCCTGAGGACAGTAGTGACTGAAGTTAGGAATGTTATTCATTTGCTATCACTTCTTCAGGGCCTTGCTGCTTCTGCCCATAGCAGCCACCCCATGTGCCTTGGCTGTACCCTTCAGAATGGACCCACATTCTGTTGGCAGCATTCTAGAGAAGTTTGTTCATGAATATTTTGGAAGTTGACAGTCTGACTTAAACTGAAGTAAACCGGTCTCTCAGACAACAGTCTGTGTTGGTGAAATGACAGGCCCTCATACGCAGTGTCTGGCAGGAGGCTAAATTGGCACACCCTTCACGGAAGGCAATTTGGCAATAAGTATCAAAACTATATGCCCAGGAATTTCACTTCCAGGAATTTATCTCACAGACATACTTTGTGTTTTGAGAAATGATATTTATACAATATAGATATTTTCTTTGTTTATTAATTAAATATCTCAAAACAAGCAACATTAGTTGCCTGGTTGGGTGGACTGGGTGGATGCCCCAAGGATGAGGAGGTGAGAGGAAAAAGCTTTTCTATTTTGGAATAATTTCAGATCTACAGAAAAGCTGCAAAGGTAATACAAAGAGTTCCTGTGTACCCCATCACTCAGTTTCCCCTTATCTTATATGACCAAAATGTTTTGTCAAAATTAAGAAGCCAACCTTGGTACATTACTATTAACTAAACTCCAAACTGCCTTCCACCAGCTTTTCTACTAACATGCTTTCTGCCCCAGGATCCCACCCAGAACACCCAGTACATTTATCTGTCATGTCTCTCTAATCTCTTGTGCTCTGTGACATGTATACATACCCTTTAGAACTTTTTGGATCTGTATCATATGACTATTAACTATTCAAGAATAAGTAAAATTTTTATATGAACTAGACTCATAAACTCATATGACATTAGAATTATAAGGAATCTTAGAAGCAATTCCATCCAAGCCTCTCATTTCTCAGATGCAGGAAGGGACTTGGCCAAGGCCTCCCCTAACAGCAGACCCAGAGCCCAGGCTAAAAACCAAGAGGTGAGCTGAGGACTAGTAGAAAGGGGATAAGCTTTAAAGTCACTCAGACTTGGCTTCAAATCCCAGCTCTGTATCCTTGGGCCAGCGCTCTTTTGTCTGGATTCTTTTGTTCAACATAACATTTTAAAATTCAATCATGTTGTGCATGTGTCAGTATTGCTTAAAAGACCAAACAAAGGAAAAAACAGTTCTTTAAGGGAGCAGTCATGATTTCTAAGAATTTGTTGAGAAAATGTGTTGGGACTTCCCTGATGGTAAGAGTCCACCTTCCAATGGGATGCAGGTTCAATCCCTGTTCAGGGAGCTAAGTTCCCACGTGTTTTGGGCCAACCCAGGTGCCGCAGCTAAGACTCAATGCAGCCAAATCAATAACTTTTTTTTTTTTTTTAAAGAAAATGTGTTTTCCATCCTTGATCTCTGTTTTGCTGTTCGTTTTGTTTTGACCACACTATGCAGCTTACAGGATGTCAGTTCCCTAATCAGGCTCTGAATCTGGGCCATGGCAGTGACAGCCCAGAATCCGAACCACTAGGCAACCACCAAACTAGAGCTCTAGTTCTTATGCAGAAATATGACACCACTGGCCAGACTTTCTTCCCTTCCTGGGAGCATGCAAGCACATTGAGCCTTGGGGTCCCAGTACTGCCGAGAGGGCAGCACTTGGAAGGAGCCCTGGGAGATGAGTGAGAAGAAAAGTATCCTGATAAACACACTAACTCAGTAGACACATTCCGAAGCAGGGGACTGGTCTTTTATGTGGACTGCAAAATTCAGTTGTAGAATCTGGGGAGCTTCTGGGTTCAGAGCAGCGGTGTGATCTGACTATTTTAGGCAGATGCAGCACCTGCCTAAGCCTATGGTGCTGGGACCACCTGCGTCAGGATTGTCAAAATGCAGATGCCCAGGCCCCACCTCACACTTGCTGAATCCCAATCTCAAGAAGTGGGAACCAGGAAACTACATTTTAACATTTTCCATGGGTAATGTTAAACATTTTAACAATATTTCCATGTCGTTCCATATAATATAAATTTATTTTATTAAACATTTGGGTTAATAATTATCCAAAACAGTGAAAGAGGAAAACTATGGCATACTCCAAGTATCAGAATTATTATGCAAGCACCAAAAGGAATTCTGAAGTTTCACAGATACTCTAAGAATGCAATTGATAGAATGTTAAGAGTAGTGTCAGAATGGAAAATATGTTCACTGATTATGTTAAAATATATAGGTGTATATGTAAGAACTAGAAAAAAAAAGGTAAAAATAAAAATGGTGTAAGGGAGGTGGAATTATAGATAATTTTCCCCTCCAAATTTCTTGTATTACTATCAAATGAAAGTTACTTTTAATGTTATATTTAATTCAAAAATTACTACTCCTTCACCTCTGGCCCACCTACATGTATGTATGAGATATTCCACTAGACACTGTGTGTAGCAGAAACTGAATCAGCCCCCTAATCCTCCCAAGAGGGAAAAGAGTCTCAGGGCCACCCTGATCACCAGCTCCCAGTATGCAGGAGGAAGCCTGGAGGCAATCTGGGTGGGGTGATGGGGCACAGAGTATGACTGCTCCATGCTCGGCTGCTACTTATGGGGTTCCAAGGTATCTCTAAGGCTTCCCAGGTGGCACAGTGGTAAAGAATCCACCTTTACCCGGAGGCCCGGGTAAGCAGGAGACGTGGGTTCAATCCCTGGATTGGGAAGATCCCTGGAGGCAACCCACTCTAGTATTCTTGCTTGGAGAATCCCATGGACAGAGGAGCTTGGTGGGCTACAGTCCATAGGGTTGCAAAGAGTCAGATACGACTGAGTGACCAAGCACACACAAAAGGTATCTCTAAGCAAGGGTTTTACAGAGGAGGAATGTGTCAGTCCCTCAGGCTTGACAGCCTTAACCTCACTTCTGAACTACAGATAATCCTGACCGACTGCTCCTCCCTGACAAGACTCAAGTTGCCCAGTGTATAAAGAATCCACTGATCTTTCCTATTCCTCTCTTCAGAACCTGAAGAGACCTTCCTTTCAACTGCAGAGAGCCTGGGGTAGGCAAGGGGTAGCCTGAAGCACTGCTAGCAAAGAACTGGTTTCCTCCCTTTGATATTCAGGGCAGATGACGCTGGGAGCTTACTGACCCCTGGGGAGCTGGTCACAAAGAGCTGAAGGAGTCAGTTCAAGGAGGCATAGCCCTTCCCTGAACACCAGCTCTCCCCTCCTCCAGCCTGCTCACCGCCCCTGGATGCCCTGCTCCGAATCACAGGCTGCTGCCAATTACAAAAGCACTCTTAACTCTGTTTCACAGCCCCTTGATTGATAGCACTGGTGAGTGAAATTATAAGCCTTAATGATCACGTTAATTTCTGGGGAAAGGGAAGCGGTCAGAAGAGGTTCTCAATCATAAGCACCACAATCAGCTGGGTGAGTTCAATGACAGGCCAGAGCAGGGATAAAGGGGAAAGAATTAACTTTTTTAAAGGTCACCAGTGTGTAGGGGGAGCGCAACCAGGCATGAGGAACGAGGGACACAGATGATCCGGGAGCCTGAACGTGACTCCAGCCTCAGGTCTCCCAACCAAAGACCACATCAGGGCTTTTCATCCTTAGCTCCACACAGGAATCATTGGGGAGTTTTCAAATACCTGGACCCCGCCTCAGAGATTCCGGTGTACTTGCTCTGGTGTGGATGCAGCCTAGGCCCTGGGCATTTAAAAGCTACCAAAGTGATTCTATGTGCAGCCAAGATTGAAAACTACTTGTCCAAATGAAAGGATTTGGTGAGCAAGTAGTCAAGGTTGAGCACCTTTGGAAATCCAATCAATCTCATTAGTTGGTGCCCCCAAAGAGGAAGGGAAATTAGGTATCATTAAGTCTAGTGCTCCTTTGCACAGATGAAAACACTGATGTGCAGAGAGGTTAACTGACTTGCCCGAGATCACATTGGTCGTAACTAGAACCCAAGTCTCCTCACCCTGGCCAGCCCTGCTTCCACCAGGCTCATGGCTGGGTCAGTGTGAAGATACCCTGGATAACACCTGTGGACAAGAGCTGGGAGTTGTTCTCCAGCCTTCACAGTGGAGGACCCCAGGCCTCCACTGCCACTTGCTCAGCATCCTGGGACATAACCACTGAAGGACTTTAGAGATACTAGGGCCACAGACAAAGCCTGACTCCTTGAGGATCAAACCTATGACTTTGGCTTCCTCAATACTTGACCCTACTCACAGTTTCCCAGCAGAACATTGCAACACTTCGGTACATCAGAAAGATGCCCAGGCTATGTGACAACATCCTGGTTTCTCCATTGGAGAGAAGGCCCTCTGCACATTGCTGACAAGCCCAGCTCAGCAGTGGCAGAAAACTCTGACCACCCTCCCTAATGGTTTATATGCAAGTCAGAAGTATTCAGAGGAAAAAAAAAAACACTTCATGTTCCAAAATGAGCTTCAAAAATCTAAAATCGTGATTTAAAAAACAGACTACATTAAAAAAAAATAATAAGCCATTGTCATAAAGGTACTGGAACTACTCATAGAGAGTTATTATTATTCTTCAGTTTCCATAAATGATCTTTTTTTTCTTTTTTTTTTACACAATCTCAGTTCCCTGACCAGGGATTGAACCTAGGCCACTGTAGTGAAAACCCAGAATCCTAACCACTAGACCATCAGGGATCTCCCTCCATAAGCGATTATAAAAAGTTATTGTAAAATGAATGATTTGAAAGTCTTAGAGCAGCTTCTTCGCAGCAGAAAGTGTCTGCCAAGTCCTTTCTATATTTTCATTTATCCAATGTCTCTCAGCCTTCATCATGATATGGGTACTGTCAAAAGTTCATATAAGTGGCCTGGACTGCAAAATTTAGGGAACCAAACTCTAACCATGGGTGCAAAGTGAAACCTACTTCATCAGTCCAGTAGCAGAGGCATATTCATAATTGAAACATATGCATTCTCTGTATTTTTCTAACAGCTTCTGAAGTGTTCATCAAGCCTGTCTGATTAAGCACTTTTAAATTCTGAGCAATGCAATGGGCTCTCTCACACCCTCTTGGCAGGAGTGCAAATTGATGCAACGCTTTTGGAGAGCCATTTGGTTGTATGTATCAAAATTAAAAATGCATACAATCTTTTTGACCCAGAAATACCACTTCTAAGAATTTATCCTACAGAAAAACCCCAAAAGTTCACAGAAGTGTACATAGAAGGATGGCACTTTGTAGTTTAATTTGTAGTTTAATTGCAGTAAAAAAAACTGCAAGCAACCTAAGTCTACCAATAAGGAATTTGTTGGGTAAACTATAGTGCATACAATGAAGTACTAGGCAGATGGTAACACGAATGAGGTAGAACCGTATGTACCATCGGGAGAGAGAGCCACACATACACAAGTAACTTGCAGAAAAGTAGACAGTTTCCTTTTTTTTTTCCTGCTCTCTACCTTGTTTGTTTTTCCCCCAGTTATATTTAGAAATAATTGACATACATCACTGTATAAGTTTAAGTTGCACAGCATGATGGTTTGATTTACATATACTATGAAATGATTACTGCAATAGGTTTAGTTTAGTTAATATCTATCATCTCATAAATAAAAGAAAAAAGCAATTTTTAATTTATAAATATTATGAGATGAAGACTTAGTACCTCCACCACTCCTCCTTCTTTTCCCCAAAATTTTATCATACTTTTAATTAGACCAATAATTAGCTTTTGTATCATTATAACAATGTGAATATTGTTCCTTGTACAACCTATTAGAATACTGTGATTTTATGTCCTTTCTTTTTAGAAAACTGAGATATAATTGAGATATAAACAACACTATGTTAGATACAAGTGCAGAACACAGTGATTTGATATTTCCTTACATTACTAAACAATCTCCACAGAAGCTTTCTATTTTTATATAAATGATTAAAGACAGCAACCCCCATGCTGGTCTCTAGCCAGTGGGTTCAGTTCTTGTGCCCCTAAATTGTACTGAAACCTTGAACTGTAAGTGGTAAACTGGGAATCTCAATTCAGTTTCTAAACATCCTCCGTTCTCTCTCTTTTCCAGAGTCAAAGAACAACTAAAAGTAATTCAAACACAAATGTGAGACTCCATATGTAATTGTCATTGTATGCAAACACTACTTTAAGATGCTGCTGCTGCTGCTGCTAAGTCGCTTCAGTCGAGTCTGACTCTGCGACCCCATAGACGGCAGCCCACCAGGCTCTGCCATCCCTGGGATTCTCCAGGCAAGAACACTGGAGTGGGTTGCCATTTCCTCCTCCAATGCATGAAAGTGAAAAGTGAAAGTGAAGTCGCTCAGTCGTGTCTGACTCTTAGTGACCCCGTGGACTGCAGCCTACCAGGCTCCTCCGTCCATGGGATTTTCCAGGCAAGATGACCCTCCTAGATTTAGAAAAAAAAGTTGTCAAAGGAGAAGCACTGAAGACTGTTCTTTGACTGCTGTCATCACTTGACTGGGTTCATCTTCTCTTGCTTGTATATTCAAATTGCATATATTGAAATTGCATATCTGGAATTTGTATATTCCAAGACAACTGTGGCACCTCCCCCACAATACCAACCCTAGAGAATGTCTGCCTTAAAATCCAAGCAAGCAGTTCTTAAAGTATCCAGGCTGTATACAGCAGAGATTCCAAAATCCCAAAAGACATTGCTACTGGATTTTTAATTCTGGGCTTTGTCAAATATTGAAAGCGAGGGTTTTGTTCTGTTTTTAAACTATAGTTGATTTATGACAGCCAGGTTTGATTCTTCTTTGTAATGGCAGAGATGCCCCCAAACAAAGGCAATTCCATTGGGAAATCAGTATTTTGTGGCATGTCACAGGAAACTTACTCCCTTTTAACTTTGCTGAGAATATTTCAAATAGATTAAAGCAGATTAGGACTGTAATAGCTTTTATTACAGGTCAGTGATTCCCTCCTCTTCCATGAGAAGCATACACTCCCGGCCCTCATGAGGTTGGGTTTGGCCACGTGTTTGTGTTTGGCTTTGACCTGTGGAAAGTGAATACATGTGATGGGAGCAGCAGCTTTAAATGTTTGCATGGTTTGGCTCAGCCCCTTGCACTTTCACACTCTGCCACACAAATAAGTTGCTCTAGAGAAGATGCTAGTCCAGAATGAAGAAACACTGGATCCCATTTGCACCCAAACTGTAGCCAGGTGCCCAGCCCAGCAGTCCCATGAACAAGAAATACAGGTTTGTTGTTGGAAGTAATTCAGCATTATTGAAGTAAAAATTGACTATTACATGGATAAACAGCCTTGAATCCATTGCTATTCTTTATCAAATCCTGTCATTGATCTTATATTTGTTCCCAAGTCTCTTTTGTCTTACGAAATAGACCATTTCAGAAACATTTGAGGGAGGGTCATCTTGGTACCCTTCACCAATCCCACCCATTCCCAAAGGACACCACTATCATACCATACTCATGTTTGTTTTTAACATATGCTATACATTTGTATATCTGTAAACATGGTGGAGTATTGTTCTATAGGTTGCAAAACTTTATATAAAAACCAATCTGCATGTATCCTCTGGGATTCACATACCACCACTCCCAACATCATATTCCAGATTTACCCATGTTATACATCAGCTCTAGTCCATTCACTTTAACTATTGTAACACCATCTGTATTTACTGCAATGTGTCTATTCTCTACAATGTTGAAAAGAACATTCTTAAAAAAAAAATTAAAAAAAAAGAAAAGAACATTCTTGTACACATTTTTTAGTATCTTGCTTTCCTTTAAGAGGAACTTCTCTTTCTCAGTGGAATCAGTGGACTAGGAATTGATGGCTGACTGAACTTCCACACATGCTATCTACCAGGTCAGTTTAATCAAGAGATGCAAGTATCTCTGCTCCAGACTTTTGCTGGAGATGCTGCCCAGGAGGAGCCCACAGTGCCCATGGTCTTCAGCACCTCAGATTTCCATCACTGGCTTCTGGCTGTGGGACCAGTGCCCTGAGATTTGCTGAGAACATCTCAATTCACTTTCTACTGCTCCTTGCACGTCTTACTCACCAATATGGTTCTTCACACTTTATCTTTTTTATCATTAAATAAATTCTTAAGTTCCTGGTCAGGACTGAAATGTTGGCAAGAGAGTTAGAAACAGAGGAGCAAGTGAATGAAGACTCTGTTAATCGGCCTCTTTCTTCCTCACACAGCAATTTTTCTAACAGATGCAATTACATTTGAAAGCGGCAGAGAATGGAATCTTATGTTTTATTTCTTTATTCATCGTTTTACAAATGGGATTCACTGTAACAAGGAAATTGCCTTTGTGGTTCAGTTCTTCAGGCTGCAGTGCTCTGAGCTTCAGTTTTTACACCAGCTGCCACTGCTACCTTGTCTCTAGTGAATGAGGACCAGCCAGGGATGGAGAGTAAGAAACCAGGCAGAGTTCATTTAAATTCAATATATTTTTTATTCTTTGTAAATACAATGAGTACAACCTTTTAACTTCACAAATCAGTTAATTCCACTTTGTACAAGGAAAGTTTTACTCATCCTATAATAGTCCAAGTGCTGAATATTTTCCCTCAGTGCTAGTACCTAATAAATCAAAATGTGAAAAGTACAGCAGCTATTTTTAAATGTTTGTTTCTACACTTCCATAAGTAGAGATTCATACCAAAGGAGCAGCTTACAGTGTAGGACGAAGTGTGTGTGTGTGTGCATGTGCAGGCATTCAAAGCTTTACTAGAAACCAGTTTTCTGAAAGGCATTGAAGAGTCTCAGGCTGTTAGCAATGGATCAAGAAGACTTTTAGCATCCATCTCCTTGAAATTCCTTCTGGTCTCATGTCTCTGTTCATTTACTATCTGGTGTGACTCACTGAAACATGAGTTTGGACCCCCACTGCCTTTGGTTTCAGCACTATGTTAATGGGACAGCGGTCTGCCTCACTCCATCACTCATCTCCACTTTATTTGGTTTTGCTGTTTTTATTCATCCTCCCTCGACTTGGGTTCTTTTAGTAAAGCTCTTCTAGTTTTGAGATGTTATCCAACCTGAAGTCGTGGTGAGAATCTCATTTTCGTCCACCAATTCCTTTGACAAGGTTGCCTGGCCTATGGTACTGAGAAGAAGGAGGAGGAGGAGAGTGGGGGAAGGGGAGAAGGAACGGGAGAGAGAAGGGAAGGGGGAGGAGGAGGAAGCAAGAAAGAGAAAGGAAAAAGATAGAGAAAAAGCAAATCTCACAGCATAAGCTACCCTTCACATATTAATTCAGTTCTGAAGGCCACTTTATGATGCAGTACAATAGAAGGGAAACTTTTGATAACACTTTTGATTTAAAACCTAAGCATTATTTTTAAAATAAATTCTTCAACATAAAATAGTTCTGAAGGCTGCTGTATGATGTTATACACAGAGCTATATTTGGTTACCCAACTTTATATGCTAAAAGGGAAAAGAAAGTTCTACTTATGTTTCAGCTATTGGTAGTTCAGCCTGATCTTCCAGGTAAGAGGCAGAATGGCACGGCCTGTGGCAACCCCAAATTCGGCCCCTTCCCAGGGCATGGCAGCAGTGAGTCCTCTCTGCTCAGGCGGTCCTTCTATACCCTTTTCCTTCCAGGCCGCCCTACCCTGGGTGAGGCAGCAGGTCAGAGCTACTGAAATCGTTTCGTGTCAGTTGACATTTCTTTTCTGAAGGCTACATATTCCCAGATTTATTCTTCCTGAAGGGTTTGTTAGTTGAGGTTTGTTCTCCATGGGTAGAAGTTCATCAGATACTGTCCCATCCTGAAAAGTGGGGACTTGGAGAGCTTAGATATCACTGGATTTGTACATATCTGAAAGCAGTCTTGTAATTGGCACATTGCCGATGGTTTTTTTGAAAAACACTTCCTCTATGGTTGATGGGCTAATAGAACGTAAAGCTGGCAAAAGTAACAGGAGTTTTCCAAAGCGACAAGGTTGAGTGGGGTATCTGGAATAGGAGAAGCCATGAAAGCAAGGTAAGATCCATCACGAACAGGCTTAATATCTGTCCTTGAACACACATCATCTTCAGCATAACTTCCTGACTGAGCCTCTTTAATAACATACTACAGGGTCCTATCCAGGCAGTACTGTCCCTATTCGGCAGGTGGAATAACAGGCACAGAGAACATAATGACGCTGCCAAAAGCACATGGTGACAGTCTCATCATTAGCACAGGGGTTGCATTTTATTTGGGAAAAAAAATTTTTTTAAGAAATACGGTACTCAATTTAGACCAAATAATAAACTTAAGGTTGCTAGTATAGACACCAACCACTAGTACTGATGTAAAAACTAGTGATAACATCCACATTTTCTGATTCTCAAGACTCCTTCACCAGGCTATTTCCCTCAAATGAAATGGATTCTTTTTCCGAGCAATTATCCAAATTATTATTCAGGCACTATACTTAGTCACTCTCAGGAATAATTCCATCTTTATTACACTGCAAATTAAAGACTAAGCTCTGTTGCATGGCAGTGCCACCCAACTTTCATGTCAATGAAATTGGCATATAATTAAAGATGTGAGAAATTGCTGAACAATTTCCTCTCTTGATGTCCAACATATATCTGTACTCAGATGTACAAGTTCAATCTTCTGCTGCTTTTAGATGCCTGTAAGCCACCTCCTCACTGCAGCTCAGATGCTTCTTCAGTCTATAGCTTGGAATCAGGTTATCAATTCAGGAGGGCTCCATGCACTGACACAAACCACCCAAAAGACTGACTCAGCCAGGTTCAACTCATGGCTGGCCACAAGTGCTAGAAACTGACAGATATCATATCCTACACAGGAGTTAGGTAACCGAAAATTGAGTTTAAATGCCCAATAACCCCACTGTGCAAACAGAGACCAGGGGAACAACTTTCATGCTTGTCTCTAAGTTTTGAGCACAAGAGAGTCCCTCTCTTCAACCTGATTCTAGGCTGACAATTCATTCTGGGCCTCTGAGGATCTCGTTTGGCTCTTTCACTGCCCGGCCAGACTACATTTAATGATCTGGAATGGACATGGTGGAGCCTCCCCACAGGAGAAAAACAACAACAACAACAACAACACATAAATCGCATTTGCTCTCCTTGCTGAAAGCATCTCCTATGTTTCCTGGAAAGTAGAGGAAGACCCATGTTTCCCTTTCACCTTGGCCACTTACTCTCTTCAACAACTCTGTTTCCTTTCCCAGGCAGGCAGAGGAGAGAAGCCCCCTGCAGCGGGTGGGAAGCAGTGATGGCCTAGACAAGCCCCCATCTTGTCTGCAGCAACCACTCCATGTGCTGACGTTTCCCCCAGTGAGAAAACACTGGGAAATAATGACAGAAAGGATAGCTTTTGGAGACTTCATAGACAATTAACTCTTGATTTTCTGTGAGTAGATTATCCACTCACCTACTCACCCACTTCTTTTATCTTCTAATTAGGAAGGGGCTGGTTAGTCAGTCAACACAAATTAAGTGTTTATTATATGTGGAGTACTGTACTACCCAGAAACAACAACCATGTGTATGTGTGTGTGAGACAGAGACAGAGAGAGAAAGAAAGAGGCTCTCTGACTGCTCAAAATTATTTTGTAGAATATCTAGGCCCCTGACTCCATCCATCAGCATACATAACTGGAAGTTTTCTTGTTTCAAGTGTAACTGTTCTGTGTCTGTCACAGATCCATGTATTTGATTGTCAGCTATATAGTTTATTATATATAACTAAATTGTTCATTATTATATATGGTTATTACACACAGTTATGTATAGTTTGTGTGAAATGCCAATTTCTAGCCCTCTCCTTATGTCCTAGATTATTAGAGAAATCACTTACAGGGCTGTAACAATTAGGTCAGTTTTCAGGTTTAACAATTAATGCACAATTAGCTCAGTTTGCAACGTTAACTTTTCATTTAGATTTCAGATTCTTCTAGACAGAAAAGTGCTAGAGGAGAATGTTCACTGACTTGAAGGAGCTAAGAAGTAAGGTATAGTTAGTTTTGTCACATTTATGACTCTAGACATTAATATTAAATTATAGCTCTAGCTGATATCATGAAATACAAAGCTCATGTCAAAGTAGATGTGTTCCTTCCCTTAATAATTTCTTTGTTTTGAGGGTAAGGGAGAAGTAGTATACTCATCATTTTTCCAAAATAGACTTCTGTTAATTTGTGGTTTAATGCTCTTGTGCGTGCTAAATCACTTCAGTCATGTCTGACTCTGTGCAACTCTATAGACTGACTATAGCCCCCCCAGGCTCCTCTGTAATGGGATTCTCTAGGCAAGTATACTGGAGCAGATTGCCATGCCCTCCACGAGGGGGTCTTCCCGACGTAGGGATAGAACCTACTTCTGTTATATCTCCTGAATTGGCAGGCAGGTTTTTTACCACTAGTACCACCTGGAAAGCCCTTAACTCTCTCAAGTCATCCTAAAAGCAGCTCTCGAAATGTCAGGTTCTCTCAGACTCTCCTTACTCCCTCTCTGGCACCTCCCCTGGCACCTCTACCAGCCCTTTCTCTGGCTCCTGTTGGTCACCTTCTCCCCTGCTGGAATCCAAGGACCAGCTCACCTGTCTTCTCCACCCACCAGACTTTCCAGATTTTTTTCCTACTCCATCCAACTAGAATTCATCTCTCACTCCCCACTTTGCTTTTTCTCTTCCCTGGTCTGATGAACACTTCTGCTTACTTCCTGCAATGATAATGGATAGTCCTTTCTCGTGTCCCACAGTGTTCATGAGCCACCCTACAAAAAGCAAGGGCTCAGCAAGGGCTGAATCAATACCTAGTGTCATATTCTTCCGGGGTGATGTTCTTTATGCCTTAAGACTCTAAGTCAGAGGTCAGTTAGGTTATACAAGTTAGTTCTTTTTTTTTACAAGTTAGTTTTTAATGGGGAAAAAAGTGCCCAAATTATGTACTGCTCCATTTTATAATTCTGAACAAGTCTTAGGTGCTTACTATATACATTCTAAAATTTAATGTGGATTTTAAATTTAAAAGCCATGGGACTTTAGTTTGGAAAAACATATACATGCACTATCACACATCACAGTTTCAGTGATATTCCATGGACAGGGAACAGTTGTTGTTGTTTTTAAACTCACATTTTACAAATTTATTTGTTTATATACTCCCTCTACTTTCAGGGAAAATCACAACATGCTGGGTTGTAAGGTACATGGTAAGCGCTCAATAGATACTGGTTGCTGTCAGCTACTAAAGATCTGCTATGAACCCTAAAGCTTTCAGGAATAGGAGTTCTGAATGTGACCTTCAACGACTCTGGGACAGGGAACAGTTTTACTTATTAGTATTCAAAAGGGGATTTATAAAGAAATAAGGTGATCTTTCCAGA
Source organism: Bos indicus x Bos taurus (assembly GCF_003369695.1). Taxonomy (NCBI): domain Eukaryota; kingdom Metazoa; phylum Chordata; class Mammalia; order Artiodactyla; family Bovidae; genus Bos; species Bos indicus x Bos taurus. Next base: position 42,037,752 of record NC_040084.1, read on the forward strand.
AGTGGTATCATCCCAAATGAATACAGGTGACTCAGGGTTTCTCTGACTCCCTTTAGTAACGAAAGTATTAGTGCCCTCTACCCATTTGATATAGTTACTCCCAGCAGAGTGTCTGTGGGTGATGCTGAGATGATAGAGGCAGGTTCCCATGGGCTTCCCTTCAAGATCAATCTAGAGAATAAAAAAGAATAGCAACTGTATTCTAACCTCAGATCTACTGCAGTCCTAACTTAGTAAACTAGCAAGGTTCCATTGCTCTTTTAAAAGCCTTGCTTTTTTCATATGAAAATGGAAACAGAAGGTCTACAGACCTTGTGGTGGATTTGCTTGTTTGGTGGGCCAGGAGGAGCACTGCCGGAACCCCAGTGACTGAGAGTTTCTACAGACAGCCGATGGGTGATACGCATTCCCTTAGATGTGTTCAGCTATATTGATGGATCAACTTGTTCATCTGGGACAAGAGTAAGGTGTCTGGCAGTGCTTTCACTTTGATAACCTAATTTGATTTGCTTCTCTCCCCTACCCTTAGATATAGATGAGGGCGTAGATTCTAATTAAATTAACTAGCTTGGCAACAGGATAATTAGTCGCAGTGTTTGAACTGGCTTTCTACTGCCTGCTCACGCATTCACAATGGAAACAATTTTCTTAAGTACATGTTCAAGGCAAACAAGGGTCACCTGGTATGGATGTAGCTGTTGAGAGTTAGCTGAGCCTCGTCTTGAAGAGCGGCGATGGCGGCAGCATTCCGGAAACTTCTCAGTTCAGAACCACTGTGTGTAGGAACTAGAAATGAAGACCATGAAATTGTGAGAAGCAGCACAGGAATGCAGATGGGGAAAACACTCTCTGGAAGTGGATAGTCAACAAGCAGAAAAACATGCAGGTCCAATGGAGTCAGACTAAGAGTATCAGCTCTCTTGAAAGCCATCACCTCTCTTTTGGACTTGGAGACGGATGAGAGTCAGTACATCATGAGAAGCACTGGACTGGATGAAACACAAGCTGGAATCAAGATTGCCAGGAGAAATATCAATAACCTCAGATATGCAGATGACACCACCCTTATGGCAGAAAGTGAAGAAGAACTAAAGAGCTTCATGATGAAAGTGAAAGAGGAGAGTGAAAAAGCTGGCTTAAAACTCAACATTCAGGCCTGGCCCGGTGCAGTGGCTGGTGGGCGGGCGGGCGGGGGGAGGTGGGGTGGCGCGAAAAAAAAAAAAACAAAAAAACTCAACATTCAGAAAACTAAGATCATGGCATTTGGCCCCATCACTTCATGGCAAATAGATGGGGAAGCAGTGGAAACAGTGAGAGACTTTATTTTGGGGGGCTCCAAAATCACTGGAGATGGTGACTGCAGCCATGAAATTAAAAGATGTTTACAACTTGGAAGAAAAGTTATGATCAACCTAGACAGCATATTAAAAAGCAGAGACATTACTTTGCCAACAAAGGTCCATCTAGTCAAAGCTATGGTTTTTCCAGTAGTCATGTATGGCTGTGAGAGTTGGACTATGAAGAAAGCTGAGCGCCAAAGAATTGATGCTTTTGAACTGTATAGAGAAGACTCTTGAGAATCTCATGGACTGCAAGAAGATCCAGCTAGACTGATTTCCAAAGAAATCAGTCCTGAATATTCATTGGAAGGACTGATGCTAAAGCTGAAACTCTAATACTTTGGCCACCTGATGTGAAGAACTGACTCATTTGAAAAGACCCTGATGCTGGGAAAGATTGAAGGTGGGAGGAGAAGGGGACGACAGGGGATGAGATGGTTGGATGGCATCACTGACTCAATGGACATGAGTTTGAGTGAGCTCTGGGAGTTGGTGATAGACAGGGAGACCTGGTGTACTGCAGTCCATGGGGTCACAAGGGTTCGGACACAACTGAGCAACTGAACTGAATTGAGTTAGTGAGATGGCAAAACTGGAAGAAGAGACAGCAGTTTGTGTCTGCTTACCAGCTTTGAAAGTGACGATGCATTTTAGACAGGCAAATTCGGTAGCATCTAACCGGAGTTGTCTAAACCGCGCCACCACCTCTTGTAAAGCCTGTATTTCAGATATGATCTTGTTCAGCTTCTGGGAATCTGTGTTGTCACCATTCATGCCTAGAATAAAAATATGCAATAAATGCTCTAACATGAAGGCATTTTCATGATTTAATATTGATTTTTGACAAAATCCTGCATATCAATATCTATTCAATTGTCACTCTAAGATATCTGATTCTATGTAAACTGGCTATATTGTATGAAAGTTAATATAAAATCTTCTCTTGGATAATAACAAACACAGTAATTTGCATTTAAATAACAATGCAAGCAGTCATGAATACAACAAAACAACATTATTTGCATTTAAATATAGATTTATAAATGACAGGTATACTCTATTGTTCAGCAGGAATTTGTTATTCTTTACATGTTGTTCTTTTTTCAGTAATGTATTTTTATGGTAATTTCTACAACAAAGTCATTAAATTGTGCAATTCTTACCAGATACAGCCAGTAGAGTGTTAGCATCAACCGGAATGGCCCATTGTGCTATTCCTAGAACAAACAGTTCTCTCCAAGCATCTTCCAAAAGCATCAGCTGTCATACAATAGATGTATAATATAATATAGTGTGTAATTTATAAATTTATAAACAATTTCAATATGTAAATTTCTATCATTTTAAAAAGTGTTTTAAATGCCTGGTAGTTTTTCCTCTGAATATTTTAGCTTTCCCTTATTTTCTCATATTTTCCTTTTTAAAAGGTGTCTATACTTGCACATGCACTCGAGAGTCAGTCACTCCAATTTCCCCAATTTTGCTTCCCTTGGAAAAGGGTTTACCCTTCTTGTCCTTGCATCCATTTGTTCCTGACTACCTAGAAACTTCATGGGTGACCCAGGCCCTATGAAATGCCAACAACAGGTCAGCAGGCAGATTCCTCGCATAGAAAATGTTGATATTATCAGGGTTGAGGATTCCAGACTAAGCATGCTGATGTGGGCCCCCATCTCCCTGGAGGGTTGAGGGGGCTGGGCTGGGAGAGCGATCACTAATTCCCAAGAGGCATGCAGGGAAATCAGGGTGTAATTATGTTAATTGGGTTTTGCTGAGTTTACCTCATCTCACTGCCTGATTTTTCTGAGACTCATAAGTGGACAGCATCAAGGTGCTTGTCATTTTCATTCTATTGAAATGTGCTACTGAATATTTAAAATGAAAATCTGGCTCCTTTTCCAAATTAATATACTGGATTCCACTTCACTGCAGTTTGCTTGTTGAAGGGTTTCCACTGAAGGGCTAAGTGGCAGATAGTAAGTAAATTTTGTTTGGATTAAGGAGTCTACAAATACTTGTTTTGAGGAAAAATAGCCAACTTACAGACAGACAGACACACACACACAGAGCAAATGGTCAGAGTCTACAAGTAAATCTGGTCAAAGATAAAAACTAACCATCTTGAAAAATCTGTTTTTGAAAAATCTCTCCAAAACCAGTAATCCTGGATGATTTATGTGAGAGGATTTCCTTCTGAATGCTAAGAGCTGAATTGTGAAGGCTTGTAACCAAAATCACAATTAGACCGAAGGGTTTAATTTTCAAAATGCTTTATTTTCAGCTTTATTGCATTAAGTACAGAAAATAATACTTTCAAAATGCAAGGTAAACAATGTCTAATTCTAACCATGTCTGAAAGTCCAGGCCACAAAAGAAAGCATATCCCATGCTAGAAGATTAAATGTTTTGAGCACATTGCCAGGTCTCTCTGTAGGAAACATACTTCATATTAAGGGGCACTATTATGCTTTAATTAGGTATAAAATGAATTAAAGAAACAAATCCTTTGCTTTTGGAACTACTTATTAGCCTTTTGGGAAATTTGTCATTAATTTCCATGAATGTACTGGTAACAGCCAATTTTTGTGAATACTTCATTTTCTTTCTTTCCCTTAAGGATAGAAAATTATGGCAGAGGCCATTTATGATATTTCTAACAATAAAACTTCTGAGTTTTGGTATGACACAATTTTAACAGCACATAATTTTTTTCTCCCTCTTACTGTCATTTACAATCACAGGATTATGCACCAGACCTATTTGTTCACAAAATCTCTAAAAGCATTTAAAGAATCAAGGGAGCTGTGCAACACACCCTTTAATCCTTCATGCTGATACATCAGTGGCCAAAAATATGAGCATCATAATGAAAAATAAAAGCTGCAAATATAAAATGAGATTAGTTCTCAAAATCTAACCAGGGAATACTCTCATCACCTTCTATTTCTCTCAGTTCCAGTGTTCTTAAGAAAACACTGCTTTATTAACAATTTAAAAAATCATTAAGATTTATGATTTTTAAAATTTGTGATTAAATTTGATGTTCCAATTAAACTAAAAAAGAAAATGATCTTGTATATTTGTTTCTTACAGATCATATCCAACTTTCCTGAAATAACACAATTACACTTCTTAGTAAGGATTCCATAGCTAGATATTTTGAAGCCATAGCAAGAAGCTAAGAAAAATCACCTTCTCACTGCTGTTAAGAATGGATGCCTGGCTCTGATTTATCCAAGTAGCATTTAGTTTCATAAGCCTAACAACTGTTGCTTCTTTCCCAACCCTCTTCCCCCAAGAGCTCAGTGCCCTTTTGGTCCTACCTGGTCTTGCAAAGATAGCGTGGAGAAAGCTGGCACACTCTTAGCCCACTTGATGCTCATAAATAGAAGCCTGGCAGCTGATTCACACACTGATTCTGTGGCCACTTCATAGAGATACATTGGGGTCCCATTCACTTCATGGGGATACTGGGTAGGGAAGAAAGAGAAAAATCAGGGAGTAAGGGAACAACAGCTCTGCAAGAAGAGCCACTGTTGAAGTTTTCTAATTAGACCAAGGAAGGAGACAGGAACACCTATAGAATCTGGGAAATAATAATTATTGGGAGAGGCTCATTCCACTCTTTGGCGGCCTTTTCCATCAAGAGGGGCATGTGGCTTTTCTATCCTCTGCAGCAAATTTTCCTCAGGCTGAGCCTAGTGCCAGGCCTGTCTCCCAGTTTAGAGAAGAGCTTCTTGCATTTGAGTAAATAAAAATAGATGTGGAAAAAAGTATAAATTAATAGGCATCCCAAACACAAATATGCATATGAGTATTTTTAGAAAGGATTAGTATATTATGGAAATATTTCAATTAGACATCTTAATCATTCACAGAGCATTCCCATTCATAACTGACAACATATTCATAACACTACTTTCCCAAGCTTATTATACACATCAAGGGTAAGAAAGCAATATTAAATATTGTGCATGCGCCCAGGTGTTTGGCTTCCCTGCAGTGTGGGGCTGCAGCTGGCCTTTGTCTGGGGGAGATCTGGAGGCCTCTTGGCCTGGAGTGGGGAATCTGTGTAGGTAACAGCTGGAAGTCTGGAAGGTAGTCCCTAGGGGTACCTTTTGAGGTGGTTCTGGCTGTGGCCCTGCTAGGAGAGGCTCAGTCCTTGTATAAATTCATGTGACTCAGAAGTGGAGTGGGAAATGAAGCCAGGTTCTTCATACTGTCCTAACAGGGTGAGCTCCACATTTCTCTCTTGCATTAAGGACCTTGTCCAAGAGATTAGATCCCTGCAGTTGCAATTCAAGGTGCTCTTCTGCCAGCTGCAGGCAACTTCTTTCTTCTAAAAACAACTCAGCTCTTCTGTCCTTCAGGAACACTTTAGGCTGCTCTTTTAGTTCAGACAGGCTTTGACACTAGAGGTGTTTTCTAAAGGTGGAGGTTCCTGGGATCCACCTCAAATTTGCTCTAAGGGGGAATGGCCCTAGAAGTCCCCAGTTGTAGTCAGCTCAGAGAGTGACTTTACTACACACTGAAGCTTGAGCACCCCAGCTCAACAGGGGAGAGCGGGAGGTCGAGTGCTCCCCGCAGAGCTCGGCCAAGCATTGAGGACCCCTTCAGGTCTCTCGCCCTAAGTGTTGCTTGAGCTATCCCAGCTGAGAAAGAATGGGCGTGCCCCTCTCCGCCCTCCACTCAGAACGGCCTCGGGCCCAGCAAGGCCACTGACCTTGGGCGTGGGCTGAGCCAGGCTCACAAGTGTCTGGCGCTCCGGGGTGGCTGACACGGCGGCTAGCTCCAGGCCGTGGGGATCCAGCTGCGTGACCGCGGTGAAGAACGCCGGCGCGGGCAGTGCGGCGGAGGGGAAGTGCGCGGCTGCTCCGTTCTCTTCCTTGTGTCCACGGAAGTAGAGGGCCACCTGCTTGCGGATGGTGGACGTCCGAGGGCCCCGCTCGTGCTGCACGGCTGCAGAGACACAAAGACCGGCGCGCGCCCGAGATCAGAGACGTGGTCATCACACAGACGCTGCCGCGCTCTCCGGCCAACCAGGGCGTCTAGGCAGGCAAGGGCACCCGGGAGGTGAAGAGAAGCAGGGAGAAGGAACGTGAGGGTGGAGGGCGCTCTGAGACCGTCTAACCCGTACACTGTTTGCATAAGGAAGCTGAAGCCGAGAAAAGCATCCCGGCCCAAAGTGTCACACTAATGGCCGAGCCTCAGGCAAGACTACGTGTGTTCTATCTGTTCAGGGCTCCTCCGCGCCCAGGCAGGTTGCAGGGAGACCAGCGATCCTCTGGGCAGGAGTGGCTAGGTCTCGACCTCAATAGAGTGTAGAGGAAGCATTGCAGGAGACTAGCGTTAGATCCCTGGGTCGGGAACCCACTCCAGTATTCTTGCCTGGGAGATCCCATGGATAGAGGAGCCTGGCAGGACTACAGTCAATCCATGGCGTCGCAAAGAGCCATAAGACAGGATTGAGCCACTGGGCGCGCGTCTGCGCGCGCGCACACACACACACACACAGCGTCTCTGCACAGACTTTCCTCAATCAGTCCGACGACCACTCCGCCCACCTCCATCCCCCTCCCTACTTGGAAATACCACTTGGTCTTGGAGGGCCCGGGAGATAAGAACCCGAGCCCGGGCCCGCCGGGGGATGGGATGAGGGAAAGCCCTCTCAGAATGTGCTGGAGGAAGGCAAGGGAGATGTGACAATTACCACCAACAGTTTAAACAAACAAATTAATTCGGGGCAATCTTCCGCTCCACGAGCTTGACAACTTGTCAATACACAAGTTCAACAGGTTGGACGCTCCCTCCTGCTTCCTGGGCCGCGGAGGACGTAACTTCCCCAGTGGGAGCTGTATGTACCTCAGGGGGATGCCACCCCACCCAGGCCTCCTTCACGGCAAAGCCCACTCCGCACCCAGTCCTGAGGCCCCGTTCCTCCCTCCTGGCCATGAGTCCCGCCTCCTTCCCGCTCCCTTCCCGGCCTGGGGCGCCCTGGCCAGGCCACCGCCGGCCACGCCCTTGGATTGCACTCTAAGCCCAAGAAGCACCCTGACTACCTAGTTCTTGCTGAGACTTCTGGGAGCTGAAGTCTAGCCTGGGACACCCACTAGTGTTACCTTTTCACTACAGCCCCTTTCTTTAGAACTGAGAGAAGCCCAGATCACCACAACATCCGTCCTGATTTTGTGATCTTGGTGAGTCTACAAACAAGGGCTAGACATTCTGCCTGTTCATGTCTCTGCCCGTCCTCCTTCAACCAGTCTCCTAGTCCATAGGATATTCTCTTCCAGAGACATCCAGACAGCAAGACCCTGTGGGAGGCTAACAGGCTTAAAACTGGCCACAAAAGGGCTGCCAGGAGACGTGAGAAGAGAAATCTGGATGGGAGATCAGAAACGTCACAAGTGTGTCCCCAGCAGAGTGGGGGCCTCAGGAACGCTAGCTTCGTGGGGATGGTTGTGAGGTGCAAGGGCCCCATGAAGGCATTGGCCTTACCCTGGGGAGTTCAGTGGGGTGGGGCTGGGACTCAAGCCGGGAGATGACTAAAGATGACTAAGGCCAATTCCCAGAGTCTGGAAAGAAACGCTCAGGAGATGATTTACATGCATAGGAGTGCCATTATTTTCTGTATACATAATTTACTTACTACTCAACCAACATAAGATGAACTAAGAATAAGTAGATTACCATCTTTGTTCATGTTGACTTCCAAACACTTCTTCAGCCGACACGCCCTGCACTGGTTTCTGTGAGTCTTGTCCACCGGGCAGCCTCCCTGAAACAAAGCGCAGGTAGTCAGCGGCCCCAAGGGCCTTTAGAGTGGGGACTAGAAGCCGGCGCTGGGCGGAGGAAAACGCGTGGAAGCCGAGTACGGACCCGGCCAAAGACCGCGAAGCGGCAAGCCTGGGTCCGCAAATCGCGAGGGCCTTGGGCACCCGCAGGGCCAGGGGGAGAAAGGGCTAGGATTCTCAGAGCTACTTCAACAAAACCAGTCCCTGACCCTATGAAGGAAAGTCCTGCTCCAAGCAGGTGAAGAGTCAGAGCGACTGGACTGCCAGACCCCGCTGTGCGGGGAGGAGCTCACGAGGGGGAACTTCCGCCAGGCGCAGTGGTGGTGGAGCAGGGACGAGACTTTTCAGGACCGAAGACAGCGACCTGCCCGGGTGGAGTGAGGCTTCAGAGCTGTGTACCGAGCCGGCTTGCCTGCCCGGATCCCTGCCACATCCCTCTCCCGCGAACTATTCTTTCCGCTTTCAGCTCTTGAGTCTACCTCTTTCTGTCACTCTCTGGGTGAGCCCATTTATCTGTCAGATAAATATTTCATTATTCTCCACTCTCCTGTTTCCTCTCTTGTCTACGTGTTCGAAGCCATCCTTATAACCAGCAGGTTGAGAGTTGTTTTATAGACTACCCTCATCCCAGATTCATAGAAACACAGCCAATCCTGGAAGGTGAGGCAGAAGCCAGAGTGGTTAGGAGTGCAAGGCTTACAGATGTGAGGGTGGGAAGGGAAGAGCCCAAGGCCTGGACAAATTCTAGAAATGTCCACAATGTAAATATGGCCTGGAAGATACTGTGATGGACTGTCTGAAAAAATGATAATATGGACTGAGAATATTAGCATGATATCTGAAAAAATAGAGGTAACTGCTGCCTTAGAAATATTTATCTGAGACGCATGAGAAAATAAATGTTTTATCCAGTGAAATTTTCTGGGAAAATATTGGCCATTAAAAGAGGAAAGTACAGAGAAAATTTCTAATGAAATTTATTCAATGTTAGGTGTTATTACTGAGGGAACATATATATAGATACATAAAGAGTCATATCTACACAGTAAATACATAAGAAGTTTTGGTGCTCTCCTCTGTTTTTATTACATGCTACTGTTACATTTACAGTGGGAAGAAAGATAATAAAATAAATGTATTTTTATTTTGTTCCATAACCTTAAAATTCATATACTCTGAATTTGGAGTAAGCATATTTTTCTGAAATACCCCTTAGGAAAAAATTACACACTCAAACCACAGTTTTATGAGATCATACCCCTCTGATTTGAAATATGTTGATTTATTCAAAATAAAGGTAGAGCAGAAGTTCATAACAATTTCTAAACATTCTCATTACTGTTAATGATGAATTGGAATGCTCTTTACCTAATCTTAGAATAAAAGAGAAAACGGAAATAATTTTTTTTCCTAACTGAATTCTTCTGGGCATCTTTGCTGGCTAGTAGCTCAATGTAAAGAAGTTTAAATAGCTCAGTGTAATTAAATGCAATCATATGTCTATCCTCAAATGTTATCCTTCTAGTATTCTGATAAACATACTAATGCAAAATAGAAGCTTACGTTAGTTCTTACGAGTGCCTTCAAATCAGATCAACTGTATATAAATATCTGGAGCCTGAGAGAAAGATGCATACCTCAGTTTGGGCCATTTATTTTCTGTGCAAGAAGAGGACCACCATGCCTGATGAGTCTATTATCACTCCTTTACAAGCACTTGGACTGACATCAATATGTTTGAGTTGACAGCCAACCCCTTTGAAAATATCAAGCATAACATCTGAGATTTTGATTCCCCAATTCTGTGCATTGCATAAAAGATAAAGTAGAGGCCTGCTCAAATCTGATGACCCACAGTAATCCCATATTCCTGTGGAGCTACTGGTATACAGTCCTGGGTATATATAACATGATGTTCAAATGGTGACATGAGAAACTGATACAGAATTATGGACTTAATTAAACAGGTAATAGGGCTGGAGAGTTCAAAATAACTTATCCAAATGCAGTATCTTCTTGTTCTTGTTTCTGTTGATAATCCAAATCTATCAGAACTTGGCATGAGCAGACTTAGCTTTCAGAAAAAGATAAACAATTCACTAGCAGCAAGCAATATATGTGTAAGTATATCATAGACATTAATACATATACTAATTAGTGAAAATGTTTTTACCATTTTGGTAACCAAAGGATGACTTCTGACCACTGCACTCTCCAGGATCTTCTTGGGAGTGGAGATGGTCATTCTATACTTAGGATCTGTATGCCTGGCCAAGGAGAAGGCCAAGAAAGTGTGGGACCAAAAGGCTGATCTTCTGAGCTGGAAACTGAGTCAGGGGGAGGGGTCTGCTCACTCTTTCTGGGAGTTTTAGCTCACACTTAGCCCATGCCGCTACTCCTATGTCTCTTTGAGACAGTTCCTGCTCAAGACCAAAACAGAATCAACCAGGCACCCCTTCTAAGCAGAGAAGGAGAAGATATGGGAACCATGGAAAGGCCGCCAGTTACTCCTTCCTTGGGCACCTTCTCTTCTTGCTCACTCTGTCCTTTTCTGACAAGGCTCAACTAACTTTACAAGGGTGCTGAAGGCCCACTGCCCACTGCCAAGCAGCCCTGCTTCTTTGAGACTGAAAGGGCACAGTTCTTCATTCAGCACATCCTGTCTGTCCCAACTGGCCAATACTCACTTTGCATCTCAACCTTGACTGAGATGCCCTGTGCGATTCACTTCTGCCCTGAGACCCAGGTCACAGCATTGAGCTTGAGTGCTGCTAAAAATGGCGGTGGGGTGGTAGGCAACATAAAACAGCCCTTTCACCTGCCTGCACTTGTGGTTTAGATTCTAAATTTCCTTAGATCCCCTGGGCTGGCTTTATAGTCAGAGTATGGGCCTTATCCAGTGTAGGAATGTGTCAGAGGATTTAGAAAAAAAGGGCGGGGTAGGGGATTGACAGAGGACATAAAGAGGCCCTGGGATTTCAGCTTCCTCCTTCAAACTCAGCTCTCTTCCCTTACCTCTTCCCACCTTTCCCAAGCAGAAGCACCACTGAGAGCTGAGGCAGGAAGGAGGGGAGAGGGCAGGAGTGGTCAGGGCCTGGTCTCTCCCTAGCAGTTTGGAAACTCAGAGGAGGCCTTGGCACAAACAAAGGAAGGGGAGGTGGCAGAGGGGAGCCGGGCAGCTCAGCCCTGCTAAGGTACCTGGTTTCCAGATTTGCAGACATACGTCCTATTCCTTCGGATACTTCGTTTGAAAAACCCCGAGCAGCCGTCGCAGGCGTAGACCCCGTAGTGTTTCCCCGAGCTTCGGTCGCCACACACTTTACAAGGAATATCTAAAATACGGCCTGAAATCGCAGGAAAGACAAGGAAGGGGTGGGGGTGTGTGTGGAAGGGGTGAGAGAGAGAGGAGGGCGGAGAAGAAGGAGGAAAGGGGAGAGGGAGAGAGAGATGCTAAGCAATCTGACCTCCGAAGGGATTAGCACCGAAGCTGCGGTAAAAGCAAATAATGAAGTGATTTTATAGCCAAACTTTTTTTCCTTGAGCAAGTGTCAGTTTCCTACAATGAGCATTATTCATGCACCGCTACATGTATTTGGGTCTCCTCTAATCGCCGAGACCCATTTTGGAATAAAAGATTACAGCAGGCCGGGGCGGCAGCGCGGCCCGCTGCTGCCTTTCTGCTCCGCGAAAAGTTTGGCCGCCTCCCTCCCTTGCTCTTGCATTTAACAGAGAAAGTTGTTAGTGAGCGCGCGAGGAGACAAACTTGAAATGTAAAAGGGAAAAGAAGAAAAACAAACACGGCTGGAACCAGGGATGGCAGCTGGAAGGCAATCGAGGTTTCGCTGAGCTGCCGGGCGGTGGTTATTATTAGGATTATTATTGTAATGCTAATACTAGGATTATTAATGATAATAAGGGTAGTGGTAATTGCCCAACTTTCACTTTACCTATTTAAAATAATGCTTGATGGATCGCTATTGACAATTTCTTTCAGGAAAAAAAAAAATTTTTTTTTCTCCTCAAAGTAACTAGTACCGAGCTAGGCAAGTAGGGGGAGAGTGTTGTAAGTATGTTGATTTCCTGGCAAGTTAGGGTGGGACAGCACCCCCTCCACTCCCCAGGGTCTTCCTACTTGAAGTCCTATCTCCTCACACTAGATCCTGCATGGGGTCCCTTACTCCCGCTTTTTCACCGCTGTCTGAGGCTGATTTTTAAAAGCCATCTGACTGGTTTCTCTTGACTGCCCTCCAGCCCCAATGGCCTTGACAGTCGCTTGACTCAAGGGAAATCTTCTTGGAATCCCCTCAAGTCTAGGATGACCGCGGAGCCCCGAGGACTGTTCTGGAGAGGGTAAAATTCAAAAACTCAGAAGGAAAGGGACTACATTTCCATAGGGCTCAAGGGTCCAGCAAGACTGAAGCGGTTCATAGAGACTTAGAAATCCTTCCTCCCACAAACAAAAGGAGTAAATAAAAGGTTAACTTAATTAATACTCTGATAATGATGATGGTGATAGTCAACAATACTACTTAATAATTAACTTCTTTACATTTAATTTTTCCTTTGCTACCGCTTTGAAGGCCTCTAGTCTGGGCCCGGGCGGCCTCCGGCTTGGTCTGGGTGAAGCTGGCAGCTGGTACCGGGAGCACTTGGGTTGGGGACCACTGGGGTGATGGGAGGCCAGGGCGAGGACAACTGGGCCAGGGGAGTAAAGGAAGCGTGGGCGCAGTGCGGGGAAGACACGAGGCCTCAGGGTGGAAACTTGCTAGTGGATTCCAAGGCGTCCAGTGGGCGAGCACCTCCGAGCGCGGCCTTGGAGGAGCTGCAGGGGGTGGGGGCGGGGAGAACGCGGGCGGCAGGGTTGGGGAGGGGGGTTTGGTAACCACCAGGCTCGGCCCGGGCAATTACAACCCCGCCATAGCACCTGCCTATAGAGCCACCAGTGACCCGTCAAAAAGAGTAGCATGGGAATTCGGATGGCGACAAAGGCCGGCGGGGGAGGCGCGCGGCGCGGTGACCACCGCCTCGGCGCCCCCTCTCCCACAGGGTGGGAGGAGAGGTTGTCCTGGGGGGAGGAGGGAGTTGGAGAGAGCCAGGGGAGGTCACCTCGGGTCTTGTCCCTCACCCCTTCGGGCCTGTCACTGCGCCCAAGGGAACTCAACAGCCGCCCAGCAGCCGCCCTCACTCTGGAAAGCTGTAAACTTGGTCTCCATGTTTTGCAGCCATACTCCTCTGCACAACACGCTGCCTCTGGCTAAGCTGGGGTCCGTATTTGGGGGTCCAGTCATCTTGTCACCCTCTCTACCCTCCTCTTCCCGGCGGCACTTTTGATGATGCCAAGATAAGCGCGAGGGAGGAGCCGCGGTGAGGGTTCTCTTTCCCGCTTCCCATCCAGAAAGGAGGCCAGGGACAGGCATCTCTGGAGAACCCCGATGCGGTGGAGGAAGGACCAGAGGTGCGGGCCACACCTTCGGCCTCTGGGGGCGGGGCTCCTCGCTCCTCTGCCCCCGGGGCCAGCCGGCGCGCCAGGTCGGCCCTGTCCCTGCGCACACCTCCAGGCCGCGGCTCCCGGGGCACAGCAGAAGCCGGCCCACCAGTCTGGGGCGGAGCACAGGAGGGAGGACGAGAAAATTCCGAGGCAGAGCGAGTGTGCGCCTCAGACTCCGCCACCCAGCCACGTTAAGGTGACTTGGGTCACGAGACAAGCTGGTTAACCCCGTTGCAAAGCTCCTCTCATTTAGCAAGTCGAGCGAGCTCCGACGTGAGGCAGGCGGGAGTTTCCTGAGGCTGGAAAACCGTTCTTAACTTCCCTCGCCAGGGGGTCCCCTCGGGGCTTTTTGTGTGTCATAATTGCCTAAAGATATATGGCAGCTTCGATTACTGTAATTACCATCAGAGGCTGTTGAAAGAAGTTAGTCTGGGCTGCAGGGGTGACTGGCCGGGGTCTTGTTACCACCCAGGCGGGGCTCCCGGGTGACATCGCTCTGCTCTCCAGCTGTGAGAATCCGAGCGAGGCTGGGGTTGCAGACCTCGCAGCCTGGCTCGGGTCTGACCTCGCCCGCTGCGAGCCGACCTCCTCGCTCCCGGGGCTCGAGGGCTGCAAGCCTTGGTCTGGCTGCCGCCACCGGTCTGGAGAAGGCCTGCATGCCGCGGCGCCGCGGGCGGGGGCTGCTGTCCTGCGGCCCTGAGAAACCTCTGCGGAGACGTCCGGACCAGTGTCGGCCTCGAGGTTTAGGAGGCCCAGCTTAGGCTCTTGGGAAGCTGGAAAACTCCAAAGTTTCCCCAGTGGCCCTCTGCCTTTTCCCCTAAAAGTCCGAAGGGTCCGCCTGCATCCTAGGCCATCTGCTGCCATGCGGGCGCAGTCCCCAGCGAACCCAGTTCGCGCCCGCCCCTTCTCTCACTTTCGAGGCCTCACTTTTCAAGGCCCCTCAACCCCGGCGACCCTGCACCCTAAGTGGGCAAGGCGCCTTACTTCCAGGGAAAGAGCCAAGGGCCTGTCACAGGGCCAAGCAAGCACACCGAAGGGCCTGTCACAGGGCAAGCAAGCACACCGAGGCCTGCCTAGGACTGTCGGCTTCGGTTTTTGCAATGGAGGCTCGGAATGCACCAGGAAAGCTTTCCTCCTGAGCCTCCTGGGAAGGACAGTCATACGCCAGAACATGGGCCACCCAAAAAATATGCGAGTTCGCCTCCTTTCTCAGAAGAGTCGGACAGCCAGGGTCAGGTAGGCCCGAGGCAAACTGGAAACGTCAGTCCTCCACCAGGGTCGGCTCTGATTCCGGCGGCATCTAAGATTCCTTCTCTCCTCTCTCTGCCTTAGTTCCAAACATTTCTCATTTTTTTCTTTTAGTTCACGTTCATTTTAATCTTTAAAATGGCAGCGCCCAAAACCAAAACAAACGGACAAAGTGAAAACACAACTCACTTCTTGGGAGGGCGGGGAAGAATTGCATCCCACTCAAGTAGGACTTCATTATCAGTCCTCAGAAGTATCTCGGACTCTCCCAACTTTCAAAGACTCGGGACAATAAGGGAGAGTGAGGGGAGGGAGTGTTTGAGGAAATCACAAGCGCCATAAATGCTATAAGCGAAAACCAAGGGCGGCGAGAGCACTTCGGGATGTGGGGACTTCGGCAGCGGCCATCTCCAGCCGTGGGGCCCTGAAAACCGCAGCGCCAGGCAACCGGATGGCGGGAACTGAAACGCCCCCACAGAGATCCAGCATTTCGGCCGCGCCGGCCCAGTGCCTGCTCTGCCCTGCGCATTCTCGGGTTCCGCAAACACGGTGGACGCAAAAACCCTTGTACATACACTCAGCCCTGCACTTGAGCGTCTAGGGGCGATTAGAGATCGGCGGCGACTTGGTATCCCAAGGGAGAGCCTCCAGCTAAGCAAGTTTAAGGAAGGAGAGAAGCGCGCGAAGGGAACAGGCCGCACTCTCCTGCCTCTGCCGAACTCCCGCTCGAAAAGTCCTTGGGATTAGGGATTTGGTCCTCGCCTTGCTAGAGCGGTTCGCCATACTTTAAATTCCCCAGTTATGACCTACGCGGATTTAGGATTAAGGAAAATGTGACTTTTAAATTGTTTCTGCTTCCCAATTTACAGGATTATTTGAAATAGCTAGAAACGGGGTGCAAAGCATTCCATTCAAAATCCGCTTTGCGCAGAGTTGCTTTTGCGCCCTGGAGCTCGGAGTTTGGAGTGAGCGTGTTATTGTGCTGCCGCCTGGGGCTGCGGCCTAGTTCCCGCCCCCGCCGACTCCCCCTACACCCCCACTTCCCACCTGGCGGCTAAGTGGAGGCAACTCGAGAGGGACTGGTGGGCTGCCTGGGTCGCAACCTTCCCACCATACCAGAGAGAAGTGGGGGGTGGGGGTGGGGGGGTCAAGCAATGCAGAGGTAACGAAATTGTTCATCCCTCCCCACGAAAGGCACTGACTCATAGTATACAGGGAGCTGGGCCAAAGCGCACACACCTCTGGAATCCCTCTCCCGGGCTCGGAGCCTCGGAGAGCCGGGCTGGACCTCCCTGGCCACCCCGCGCGCCCGCCCCAGCCTGCGCGCCGGAGCCCCGCTGCGGCCCGATAGGTACCCACTTGTTGATCCGGCCGGCTTGCTCATGCTGGCGGTGCCGGGGCGGAGCGGTTGGTGGGCGCTGCCCGAGTCCCGGCCGGCAACGCCCGCTTCGCCGCCGGGCGCCGCCGCTCTCCAGCCGCCCTCCAGCCTGGGAGGCTCCGGGGCCGGACAGGTGGGTGTCGGTTGCGCGCTGCGCTGCTCTCTGGGCGCTCAGAATTCGTTCCACAGTGGAAATTTAAGCATCCTTAAGTTTCTTCCCGTCTCTTGCAAAACCGCAGCCGCTGGGAATGTTGCTTGGTATGAACACGCGCATGTACGGACAAATGGATAGACGGACAGGCAGACCGAGGGAGAAGGGAGGACAGGCAAGAGAGGGCTATTGAAGAACAGAGATGGAGACACGAAAATGGTCTTTCTACGGAGCAAAAAAAGGGCAAACCCCTCTCTTTCACCGTTCCTGTCTCTCAGTCTTCAATTTCTCCCTCTATATTAGGCATATGCAGAGTGTGGGCAGATCGCTACAGACCGCTGCTCTTTTACAGAAAGAAGGGAAACGCACAACCGCAGTCTCAGGCAGATGGGCTCCGCGCTGCCCAAATCCGAGCGCGGAGTGGGAAAACTAGATTGCTGGGAAGTCTTCCGAGGGAAAAGGCGGCCAGCTCCCGTTATCAGGGGAGAGCCGAGCACGCAGCGTCAGAGGGTCCCCGAAGTTCATTACCCCGTGACTTTGTGCCTGTCGCTGCGGACTGGGTCCCCTGTAATATCTCCAGAAGCGCTCTGACAGGCAGCCGCGGGGAGGGGAATAGGGCGTCCCTGGCCCACTTAGCTTTTCCCCCAACTCCTGGCGGGGTCTGACGTCAGCCATGTGCGGGGAGGGGATGGAAAGAGGGAGGGGGTTAAATGCTAATGATATTAATGAACCTCCAAGCGGCTCCCAAAGAAAATGCAGGCGCTCTCGGAGCTGAGGAGTTAAGTGTGAATATGGAAGTGTGGCTCTATGCGGGTGCTTCGGTGAAGATGGTGCTGCTCTTGTAGTAAAAAATGAATTATTATTATTATATTCATGGCAAGGGGGAAGGGGAGGGGAGCCGGAGCTTTCTCAAAACGCTTTCCTCCTTCTCTCCAGAGGGCCAGACAGATTCGTGGAAGAACTGGGTGGCTGTGTGTTTGTGTGTGATTATGCACGCCGGATATGGCCATGTGAGTTGGTTCATTCTTGGTCCCGTGCCCCTTCTGTTGGGTAAAACTTGGATCTGGTCCGAGGTGAGTAATTATTCATTTTGCAACTATCTACGGAAAGTTATCTGCGAGGACGCTGTGTGCGGACTTGGGGCCTGGGATGGGGTTTGCTGGAGGCTCCGAGTTCCCGTGGCCTTCGCGTTGTCTATTTGGGCACCAGCCGCCGGGAGGGTGCTGCCGGCTTGCAGAAGTAAAGCCCATCCCGAGCAGGGCGAAGCTATTTCGCCTCCATTATTTTTGCATTTGCACGGCGGGAGGGTAGAGCTGCTTCCCTCCCTCAGCTAGTCCCCAGCGGACTTCGCTGGCCGGCCCCTCCCCTCAGGGTTCGGGGATTCTGGAGAGCTCCCTCCCCCGCCTTAGTCCCCCACTCCTCCTGCCTGCCTTCCCGCGATTCTTGTGCTCTCTCGTGCCCTGGTTCCTGTTCTGCGCCGGGAGAGCGCACGCCTAGAGAGTGATCCCCGAGCTCTAAGAGATTAATTCTTATTTAAGCTCTCCCAGCAGCTTGAACTTGTCGAACAAGAGTTTGCCAGCCTCACCTCCTGGCGTGGGCTTGGCCGAAGGTCAAGGGTCACACCTTCTGCTCTCTGGCCCTCAGCGCACGCTCTGGGGGAGATGAACAGATACTAGCACTCCGCAATTCTATCCGCCCGCTCCGGATCCCACTTTCTCCAGGCTTTCGATCTGAGTATGTGTGTGCAAGTGTTTGCGTCCCGTCCTCTCCTCCCTTCCCCGCCCCGCCCCCGGCCTCTGGAGGGAGCAGCAGTTCCTCGGCCCCGGAGGCTCAGGGGCGCTGGCTGTGCGCCCCTGTTTGCTGCCACAGCACGTGACCGCAACTTTCCGCAGAGGCCTGGGCTGGGCCTGGAGCCCCCGCCCGTGTACGCCTCGCGGTGCTAGTGCTGCGCAGCAAGCAGGACCCGGGTCTGGGGATACCCAGAAAGAGCAAGAATTATACCTCCTCTGTTTTTCCAAGTGGAAGATCAGGGAAATGAGATACAAAACCATAATCCTGAGGGTGGTTTAGGAGACAGGACAGTAAGTCAACATTTTTGACAATCAAGTTGGGCAGACTTGTGCTCAGCTGGCCCTGCCCGAGTAGTACAAACTCAAACTCCGCGCCTAGAAAAAGAAATGATTTCCCGGCGGCGTTTCAGAAACGCAGTTACTATCCCAGGCTCTATTTTGGACACTGGGATTATGACTTTCAGAAATACACTTGCCACCATCGCTACCACAAGCGCCATCACCACCAAAACACCTGCCATGTGGATGCAAAGAGGGGAACTTAGTTAAAGCTAAAGAACTTTAAAGAGTCCAAACTATTTCGGGCAAAGATGAAGGCCGACGTGGAAGATTCGGCCCTGCCTGTCTTCAAGGTAGAAGTTTAGTAGTCTGTGACAGGGAGACCCGAACGTCGCTTTGCAGGTGTAGAGGCTTGGAGGTAGGAGGACTGTGGTAGAGGGTCTAAAGACTGATTTCCCTACTCCAGACACTCGCCCTACCGGCTCAGCTGGAGGCAACTAAACTTGTGGAAAATACTCACCAATTGTCTCAAAGTCAAAACGGAATTGTCCCGTCTGTCTCATGCCCCTGGTTTCGATTCACAGGGTGTAAATAATTCCACTAAATAGAAACACACACACACCATCCAGCTCTGGCAAAAGACACAACGCTCGCACACACCCACAGCATGTTCGTCCTGTGTTCTGTGCGCCTGGCTGTAATTATCTGCGCGCTTTGCATAAATCACAATGCAGTTCTGAAATCATCATGATGACTTTCTGGCATGATTGGTTCGGTGGCAACGGCAGCTACAAGATCCAGGGTAGGCAGGAGGGGCTAGGGCCCCATTGCCCACTAGGTCCAGGAGGAGCCTGGCACCCAAGTGTTCTCTGGCTTCTGCTCACTGGAAGCTGCTGCAGGACACAGGGACCTCGGATCTAAGGTGCAGAAACTTGGAACTCTTGAGGTCGGACCTCAGAGAAGAAAGACTCTGCAAGGTAGGGACTGTTACTTTTCATCTTCGTGTCCATGGGCTCAGGTACGCTGCCTGATTCCTATTATGTGCTGCGGAAACATTGGGCACATGAATGAAGGTGGAAGTTGACTGCAGACTTCCCAAGAAGTAGCTGGAGACACAGCAAGGCTAATCACTGGGAGCCCGGAGAGGGAGGCCGATGGGGGTGGGGGTGGGAGGGGAGGTTGAGGGGGTGTTCAGGCTCTGTCCCAACAAGCTGTGTAAACTTGGGCAAGTGACTAGACCTCTCTGGGCTCCAGGTAATTATTTGTAAAATGATTAAGTCCTGTTAACATTAACTTTCAAAGATTTTTTTCTGTGAGTCTACAATGAGAAGTGATTGATAAAGGGCAAATGCCATGTATCAGAAATACCTTTTAACACAGACAAGATATTAACTGTAAGGACGGGTTTATAAAGTTGGCTTGGAAAGGGGTGGTCATACCCCAGAGGTTCTGAAGCATTTCTGACCAGGTCCAAACATAGTCTCTAACTTCCTCTATCCTTTTGTGAGAATGGGGTTCTCAACAAAAGGGAAGCAAAAAACACAGGGAAGACATCTTTTATTACAGGGTTACATTTTTGTCCAGGAGATAAGAAATAAGACCGACCGTGAGAAGGATGATGGAATCTAGGGGTCTCTCTCACCATCCAGCAATCTACCCCATTCATCAAACACTGAGCACCCACTATGTGCCAGAGATTAATGACATGACCTCTTTTTCAAGGAGTCACAGGGAGAGAAGACTCATAAAAGGTGATAAGTGCTTTCGACTGGAGGAAAATACAGGACATTCTGGAAAAATATCCAAGGGACCCTAAATCAGTGTGGAGTTGGGTAGGCTGTCAATGCCCCTTGGAAAACTGGTTATGAGTCAGGGGAATCTGCTGCTGCTGCTGCTGCTGCTAAGTCGCTTCAGTCGTGTCTGACTCTGTGCGACCCCGTAGACGGCAGCCCACCAGGCTCTGCCATCCCTGGGATTCTCCAGGCGAGAACACTGGAGTGGGTTGCCATTTCCTTCTCCAATGCATGAAGGTGAAAAATGAAAGTGAAGTCGCTCAGTCGTGTCCGACTCTTAGCGACCCCATGGACTGCAGCCTACCAGGCTCCTCCGTCCATGGGATTTTCCAGGCAAGAGTGCTGGAGTGGGGTGCCATTGCCTTCTCCTCAGGGGAACCTACTGCCTCTGAAAAATGTCTTCTACCAAAGCTCACTCTCCTACTAATCCTCCTTCTCACCATTTAAACAGGGAAGCAGAAAAACAGACTCACAGACATAGGAAACAAACTTAGGGAGAGGGATAAATTAGGAATTTGGGATTAATAGATACATGCTACTATATATAAAATAGATAATCAACAAGGACCTACTGTATAGCACGGGGAATTGTATTCAATAATCTTATAGTAATCTGTAATGGAAACGAATCTGAAAAAATGTTACATATACAGCTGAATCACTTTGCTATACACCTGAAATATTGTAAATCAACTATAATTAGTTTTAAAAACGTTTTAGAACAACAAAAGAAGGGGAGAAGTAGAGTCCTGTGAACTAGATTGCATGAGAGGTGCAGGGGTGCAGGACACCCCTCTAGCATCAGATTATCTGGGCCTGACCCCTAGATCTCCATTCACTTAGCTTCCCCCCAAAACGGTACCATTTTCTCCATTAACTGTCTCTTCCAATATGCTAAATTAAAACAGTAAAGAAGAAAGGAAAAGCTTTCCCATCAGCAAGCAGACCTAAAGTTGGTGTGGAACAGAGTCCCCTCACCAATCAGTGATCAGCCCCCTCTCAGAGGTTATCCTACCTCTAGAGATCCAGTCCTTTAAAATTCCCCTCACCTCATGGACAAGCAGAGTTGAGAAATACCCAGACCCAGAAAACATCTGGCAAAAATCTACCAGTTAAGGTTGACTGAGGTTTGATGTTCAGTTTCTAAAAGACACTCTGACACAAGTTTTATTTGTTTACATGAAAGGGAGAGTTGATTTCATTTGTTTCCAGGTCATAATTCAACCTACAGTTGGTTATTGCTTCCTAAGTGGATGGGGAGTTGGAGAAAAGGTGGGTCATGGAGCAGAGTGTCCAGTACAAAGCAGGTACTCAGTGAGGGCTCAGTAAGTGAATCTCGTCAGGCTTGCTCCTGAGTCTGTTGTGGATCTCTCTACAAGTTGTTTGGCTCCTATTAGGTAACTCTACTCATAAACACTGAGAATAATCCAGAAAAGACACCCAGGTGCTCTAGACTCAACTGGTGCTGAATTGTAGAGTTTTTCCTTGACATTTTCTAGAACTCTGTTAGCTAACTGTCTGTTACTTCTCACTAACAGCACCCCTGCACCCATGCCTCTCTCACACAATCTAGTATTGGTGCTAACAGCAGCAACAGTGAGACAATGCCCTGTGTGATGCGCTCATTTTTTTTTTCTTAACAAATAACAAATTGTGTCTCTACATTTATTCACACATTCTCTTAGGGTCACATCAGCAGAAGAAATTCAAGTTTAGGGGCAGGCTGAGGATTAGAAGCTTCTAGAGTCTCACTGCACTTTTATATTCATTTTGCCCCAAGAAAAAGCAAATGGAAACTTCTCCCATATTTTACTTTTATTTCCTACATATAATATTTTAGTTGTTTGTACCTGCCTTGTTGCAGGAAAAATTTATTATGGCTCTCATGTCAAATTGCTTTAAGACCTAGTATCCCTCCCTATAAGATGACACACCTGAAATGTATTTAAAACAGAAACAACCAGAGATGTGACTAGGAACAAAAGAAAAAGAAAATGGTGTTCCCCAGATAGATCAACAGAGAAAAAGCTGCCTCTTTTTTATGTCTGTTTCTTTGCTCCTAGTCGCCAGAGCAAAAAGTTCAGAGGACACGTAAGAGATACCCAGCTTTCCAACTAGACAGGGAGCTCCATGAAGCCAACTGTCTGAGTCATTTTCAGTTGCCAGCCCTACCACTCTGGCACATACCACTGCTTGATAAATGTGGACTGTAATAGTGGTCCTGACTGATGGTACTCACAAAGAAAGCTGAGACTGGGTGAGGGACTTGCTTTTGCTTTGCCCCAGCAATGGGGAGGATAGAGAGTAGGGACAGGTCCTCTAGACTCCAAACCTTGGAAAGAGGTAATTTTTTATCTTCTAAAACAAAATCATGACTAGAGAAACAAGAAAGAAGACTACATCCAGGGAAGGACTGGCCACCAAGCCTCCTTCAACCTCTTAATTTCCTGTGAATTGCACAGTTCAACTTGGCTTCCATTTAGCCCAGAATTATAGAGCATACAAGTTAAAGGCAACCTTGGAGATCAGTACTCATCCAATTTCATCATTTTACAGATGAGAAAACTGAGACCCTTAGAGACAAAGCTTGTCCTAAGTCACTCTTCTAGAGACAAAGGCCAATCACAGAACCCAGATTTCTTCTTGCTGAGTCTAATGCTCTTTGAAATATTAATTCCATTGCACTGAGCCACCTCTCATTTCCTAGGAGGGCTTCTAGAAGCTCCAATTAAGGCAATTTTACTCACAAGAGAAGTAATCAGAATTAAGAAAAGTGTTTTGTGCATCTTGAAGCAATAGTTCAGTATTTCTGGAACTTCAGACTCTTCCACTTAACAGATTTTTCTTCAAACTCTCCCTCTGTAAGTACTTAAAATTTACTTGTCCAAATGGATAGAAGACATATGAGGTCTCTTTTTATTCTGCAGAGGGGATGATGTAGGCTACAAGAGGAACTACGTAGAGACACTAATTGTAGATGCAGAGAAAAAGGTCAATAATTAGACTGAACAATTAATCACTGAATTTGATCAGTGTGGACTGTCAATCTGGGCCTTTCAGATTTTAAAAACACCTCTCTACTCCCTCCACAGCAGGTTGAGAACCTGCTTTATCCAGATTACACTAGTAGAAACAATTGTTATGTAAAATGGGATAGCTGGGTTAAATGTCACTAATGTATTTGAGAATAAACTAGAGATTCGATTCTTTATTCAGTCAATAAATGTATCAGGACCACATATCCATCTCTGCCAATGCAGTGAAAAGCTTACATTCTAGTAGGCTTTGTTTCTAAATGATCTAGTTCACACAGTACTCTGTTGGCCCCCTATTCTAGTAAGTAATTTCAGAATTCACATCACTTACAAAGATGCCGAGTGGCTATTTAGGGAAGTCTGAATCAAAAAAAAAAAAAAATCCTCCAAAACAAAACAAACCTCCCCCTCTCGTCTCCCTCCCCCCAACCCCACGTGTTTTGTGCAAGACGGAGTCAACCAGTGGGATTCACAGGAGGTCCCCAAGTCAAATGCTGCAGCTGCGTTTTTAAAAGGGGTTGGATAAACTACAGCCGTTAATAACATCTGTATCTATGCAAGCTAAGATGATGATAGGGGTAATCAGATCTCATGCTTCAGGGCATAAGATGATTGCCTGCTGAGAGGAGGAGGATTTGGCCTTTCAGGTATAGCACTGCACAACCCAGGAGGTAGGCTGCAGACATTTCTCCCAGGCTCTAAAATTTCAGGTGTAATTGACATGATTTTGGAATAGATGAAACATTTGAAATCTACTGTTTTTTTTTTCAGATGAGGATATTGAATAATGAGATATTTGAAATGCCCACATGTACCATATTAAACATATATTTCTCTCTCTAAAGATAAGATATAACTATTTAGATGCCTTTTTTGAAGGCTATTTTGACCACCTTTTAGTACAAGGAGATGCTTAATAAAGGCTAAACGACAATGAGAACAGTGCAGGTAATTCAACTTTAATCCATACATTTATGATTAGCTAAAATAATGTATAATTACTCAAGTATTCATAATAGCACATATTTGGATCCCTAAATATGTTTTCTAGTTGGATTAGCAACTATGTTTGGAGTTGCATGTTGGGGGTATACAAGGAATGTATTAATTTTAATGTCCTGATCACTAAAGTAATTTTTAAAACTTAGTATTTGTCTGGAAGTGAGAAAGGAATTACACAAAATAATCTTACCTTTTCTTTTTTTTTTGCCAACTGGATTACCTTTTCTTTTGATTTCTATAATATTTTCAAACCCTAGGAGGGTGTACACTTCAGGATAGTTGTACAATTTAATCACTTTTGAAAACACTGTGCAAATGTTGAGTAGGGTTAAAGAGCTTTATTTATTTAGACATGTAAACCCATGTTCCAGAACATACAGCATCAGACACTGGTCCACATTTCAAGAGATGTAAAATCTTTTGAAGGAGTTGATTCCTGTTAGAGTCCTTTTAGCATGAAAGACATTCTTGCTACCGGCTTTGTCACTATTACTAAACCATTCCCTGTTTGAAGGATATGGTTGTTAAATGCAATTTTTAAAATGATGCACATAAACAGTTTTAAGGAGGGGTGTGTGTGTGGAAATCCTGCAGCTGTTTGGCTGCAGACAGGCAGGGGAAATTAGTCAGAAGCCCAAAGCATCATAGTTAATAATCATTATTCTGTTGTCTGGGATGTTTGTTTAAATACTATTGACACTGTGTATGTATTGTCATCTTCTCTAAATTGTAGCTCTTAACCACTGAAATCTTGTTAAAGACCACCTAGGGTTTCCTCTGTATGATGCTGAAGTGTGTATTCACCTGATGGATAAACAAAAAACAGATTTTAAAATTTTCTCTCTCATGTGCAACTAGCAGGAAATTTTCTAAAGAAAGAGACTGCCTGAGTACAGTAAAAATAGAAGCTGTAGAGTCCCAACCTTTGTATTTCTCCTCTAGTGATAGAAAATGAACAAACCATCAACTGATTAATACAATTCAGTTCTGCTTAAAATTCACAGAACTGTTTGGTATTTTAAAAGATTCATACTTGCCATTAAGTGTGAAGAAATCAGTAACTATTCTTTTCATCAACAGCATGTTGGGTTCCCCCCACCTTTAGATTTTGCTTATTAAGTGAGGTCATTTGGGGGAAGAGCGGCTCTGGTGGGTGGGAAAAAAAATCTAACAGCCTGACTCCCAAGTTGAGAGCTCCAGATCACGGCCCATTCAGTACAAAGCGTTTTATATCTTGACTTATGAGGGGACAATAGTCGGTCTTACAAAGGCACCACCTGTGATTTAGCACGGTTGACATCTTTGTTAAGGAGGAGCAGGAGGGCAGAAGAGAAACAACACGTGCGCAATCCGGAACTTGTTACCAAGACCCACCTTCAAGGCTGTTTCAAGTCGTCCCTTAAGTCGAAAGGTTTTATTTTCTTACAGTTTTTGATTTTTTTTTTAAAGGTGGTGAGAAGGGAGAGAGGAAATGAATGCTGTACGCGATAATTGACCCAAAGCGCTGGACTTACGGCTTGCAAGCGCCAAGCTGTTCCATTTTACAGATGGGTAAATGGAGATCAGTCCTCGAAGTGTCTTGCTCAGCCGGTGCCAGGGATCAAGGACCCCCGAGGGGCTTCGGGCCGCCGGGCTAGGGGCGCCGAGGGCGGCGTGACCGCGGGTGGGACGTCGAGTCTTCGGCCCAACCTTCAGGCCGGTGGCTTTTTGCTTCCTTCCCGAAGGTCGCTTCTGACAAATCTATCTATTTGGGGCAAATTGTCAGTGAGAAACTTCCGCTCGAACTGCCGTGGACAAAACCGGCTGTTTGAAAAGGGTAAATCCCGCGGCCCGGCGAGGCCGAACAATGGGCCGCTGGTGCTGCTGCGGCGGGGGCGGCCGGGCGGGCCGCACAAAGGGCGGATTAATTGGGGCCGCGGCTGAGCGATTCGCGCTAGCTCCACTCAGCCCGCACTGCGGGGCGCCCCATTGACTGGGCCCCGAGCCCCACTTTTCACAAACTCCAAACAAAAGTCAATTTCTTTTTTATAAGGCGGGGGAGGGGGCCGCGGCCAAGATTCTCCTCTTGCTCCTTTGCCTCAGTCTTGCTGCAAGGGTGGGGGGAATGGGTGGGGGGAGACTGGAAGGAGAGGGGCTTGGGGGAGTCGCGGAGTGGGAAGGGACGTGGGTGTGGCTGCCGCGTCCCTGTCCCCGCCTCCGCTGCCACCTCCTGGCCGAACCCACCTTCCAGGCAGGACGCTAGATTCCTGCTCAAGGCCTACCAGCTTCAGAAAATGCGGATGAGGTGACGGCAAGGACCCTGTGAGGGTTGAATGCACCAGGTTGGGGGAAATATTGGCAAGTGGTTTAGGAGGAAGGAAAAGAAACGTCCCCTTGGTACCTCGCGTGACCATTCATCAGATTGAACAACTACTGTGGTCCTGATAGAAGGGAGACAAAAATCAGTTTGCCCTCTGTTTACACACAAGTTGGGAAGGCAGATTCCTAAATCAATGAGCAGATGAGGGAGACAGGATACCAGGATGGGGTCCCCAAAGGAAGACTTCATCATCCCTATGTAGTTATGAGGTGGACTTGCCCATGTAATATATGGGAAAAGATATCTAATTACTTTATAGATACACAGTAGTGCGAGAAGTGGCAGTAATTTAAGAAAACCAAATTGTAGGATTAATATTGTCACTCGTCTGAAAAGCACTTATGGAGGAACTAGGAGTTCATCTCTTCTTGTTTCCTTTCAAAATAGGAGTGCAGAAGCCTCTCTGACAGTCCTAAGCTTGGTTGGCAGTGGTTGCATACAAGTGATTGGTGCATTCTTCTTCGAGGACCAGGTACCCAAGTGAATCAACAGGAAGGAAGGACTAAGTGCTGGTGTAAGGGAAGCCATTTATTGGGTGAAGGGCTGGCATGTGCTAACAGATGATATCCCAATGTTTTATTTTATGGGGGAACGCTTCTTGTCTTGAACCTGCAGGCATTTTTGTGCTCTGAGTCTGGCTAACTGAAGTCTTAAATGGCTAAGCTTTAGTACAGAAACCCTCCAAAGACATCAGGCTAGGGTACTGGCACAGTGAGAGGGGAGCTCTGAGAATCAGAGGCTGTGAAAATTAAGGGCAAATATTTATCTAAAGATGTCACAACTCTGAATTTCAGTAGTACCTTATGTGCTAATCTCTGGTGGAAATCTAGAATAGCTGTTACTCCACTGTATATTTTGAATTCCCATTTGGAAATCAACATTTTCCCCCACCAGTTCTCAGTATGATTTTAGTTTATTGATGCCTTTGCAAATTCCAATCAAATAAATGACAGGATCTTTTGCTTTTTCCATGTCAGCAAAAGTTGAGTGAGTGTGTAAAGACTGTGATAACACATTATTAGGATGAAAAATGAAAATACAAGTGGGAGTCAGTGATAAAACTTCCACATTGAAAGGAATCATTTAACAGCAATGTGTAGGTTTAGACAGAACTGATGACAGGCTCTATTGTCTATTAATAGAGAGCTTATGACCACAGCTTCTAAGAATACCCAGCACAACTGCTTATCATTTTTATTTTACCAATGAAGGTCTTCTGAGAGGGGGACACTAAATGACTTTGATAAGGTCCACTCCTGAAAGGGGTGACATACTGGCATCAAGTCTTTCCATCACTTACTCTGGTTAGCTTTCAAGGCCTACATTACTCTCTTGAATTATTTTGGAGTCACTGTATGTGAACATCATTAGAGGAAAGAATCTCCTGGAAATTTGATTATAATTAAACTCTTTTTCTCCTCTTGCATTTACTGGCTGAGCAAACACTGCTGGAAAGGATGATGATCTTGGTACCCCCAGGCTTAGGTTGCCAGAAAAGGACAGAAACCTGACTTCTGATAATGGTAGAGCAGGTACAAGGTCAGCTTCAGATTTAGAATATGATAGTCATAAGTCAAAGTGAAGGAGCACTTCACCCAAGGATGGACTAGATTTAAATCAATAAGAGAATGAAGCTAAGATCCTAACATATATCTAACATTTGACTGTGACTGTATCATACATATAAAATACTGTATGAATATATCTATACTCAGATGGTAAAGAATCCACCTGTAGTGCAGGAGACCCAGGTTCTACCCCTGCGTTGGGAAGATCCCCTGAAGAAGGGAATGCCAATCCATTCCAGTATTCTTGCCTGGAGAATTCCACAGACAGAGGACTCTGCTGGGCTACAGTCCATGGAGTCACAAAGAGTTGGACATGACTGAGCGACTTCCACCAAAGAATGAAATAAAATGACTGCTCTATCCTAGCAGCACATTAGAAAAAACAATCTCAGTAGTATCTGAAAGGAGACTCCTTTGTGTTTCTTGGATTGCATCTCTTCTCCCTACCAGCACACCAGAAATAATCACCACCTTGAATTGTGTTTTACTCAGTTGCTTGCTTTCTTCATAATTTTACTACTTATGTATGTATCTCTAAATAATGTATGTATATTATATAATAACATATAACATAGTCTTCAGTGATTTTTCTCCCAATACTGTGTTTAGTTTTGGTATTAAATGAATTGTACACTCACACAGTATGGTTTCTTCATTCTCATTGTTATGTAATAATCCACTGTGTGAGCATGCCACAGGTACTTGCTCCTCACTACTAGGAATGGACATTTGGCTTCTTCCCTTCCCCTTTCTCTGTCTCTTATCTCTCAGATTCTCTCTTGTGCATGCCTCCTATATACATATGCTAGAGTTTCTCTAGTATATAAACCCAGGAGTAGAAGTGCTTTCTTATTCAGCCTTATTACCTACTCAAACTGTTTCCCTTAAATGATTCTATTAATTTACATTCCCAGAAGGAGGTGATAAGAGTCACTGTTGCTCCCTATCCTTTTTACAATCAGTTATGTGTTTATGGCTGTACTGTGTCCTCACAGCTGCTCTCAGGCTTCCTCTAGCTGTGGGGAGCAGGGGCTACTCTTTGTTGCAGTGTGTGGGCTTCTTGCTGCAGTGGCTTCTCTTGTTGTGGAGCATGGGCTCTAGGCATGCGGGCATCAGTAGCTGTGATGCACTGGCTTAGTTGCCCTGTGGCATGTGGAATCTTCCTGGACCAGGAATCCAACCCATGTCCCCTGCACGGGCAGGTGAATTCAAAACCACTGGACCACCAGGGAAGATCCTGCTTCCCATCCTCGTCAAGTTATTATTGGCTTATTTAAAATTTTTGTTATTCATATCAGATAATTATCTCGTTTTAATTTGTATTTTTCTGACTATTAATAAGGCTGAACATTTTTCAGGTGTCTGTGGGCCATCTATTTTTTAAAAATTGAAGTACAGTTGATTTACAATATTGTTAATTTCAAGTGTACAACAAAGTGACTTAACATATATGTATATATTTCTGATTCTTTTCTATTGCAAGTTATTACAAGATATTTAATATAGTTCCCTGTGCCATACAGTAGGTCCTTGTGCTATTAGCCACTTTTATTTTCTTTTGTGAAATACCTGTTTATGATGTTTCTCATTTTCCCATTGAGTTGTTTTTCATTTGAGTCACAGGAGCCTTAAAGTGTATATATATTTTTTAAGTTAATTAATTAATTTTAATTGGAGGCTAATTACTTTACATTATTGTAGTGGTTTTTGCCATACACTGACATGAATCAGCCATGGGAGTACATGTGTTCCCCATCCTGAACCCCCCTCCCACCTCCTTCCCCATCCCATCCCTCAGGGTTATCCCAGTGCACCACCCCTGAGCATCCTGTCTCATGCACCAAACCTGGGCTGGCGATCTGTTTCACATATGATAATATACATGTTTCAATGCTATTCTCTCAAATCATCCCACCCTCGCCTTCTCCCACAGAGTCCAAAAGACTGTTCTTTATATCTGTGTCTCTTTTGATGTCTTGCATATAGGGTCATCATTACCATCTTTCTAAATTCCATATATATGCGTTATTATACTGTATTGGTGTTTTTCCTTCTGGCTTACTTCACTCTGTATAATAGGCTCCAGTTTCATCCACCTCATTAGAACTAATTCAAATGCATTCTTTTTAATGGCTGAGTAATATTCTATTGTGTACATGTACCACAGCTTTCTTATCCATTCATCTGCTGATGGACATCTAGTTGCTTCCATGTCCTGGCTATTATAAACAGTGCTGCGATGAACATTGGGGTACACATGTCTCTTTCAATTCTGGTTTCCTTGGTGTGTATGCCCAGCAGTGGGATTGCTGGTTCATATGGCAGTTCTATTTCCAGTTTTTAAAGGAATCTTCATGCTGTTCTCCATAGTGGCTGTACTAGTTTGCATTCCCACCAACAGTGTAAAAGGGTTCTCTTTTCTCCGCACCCTCTCCAGTATTTATTGTTTGTAGACTTTTTAATAGTAGCCATTCTGACCAGCATGAGATGGTACCTCATTGTGGTTTTGATTTGCATTTCTCTGATAATGAGTATTGTTGAGCATATTCTCAGGTGTTTGTTAGCCATCTGTATGTCTTCTTTGGAGAAATGTCTGTTTAGTTCTTTGGCCCATTTTTTGATTGGGTCATTTATTTTTCTGGAATTGAGCTGCAGGAGCTGCTTGTATATTTTTGAGATTAATTTTTTGTCAGTTGCTTTGTTTGCTATTATTTTCTCCCATTCTGAAGGCTGCCTTTTCACCTTGCTTATAGTTTCCTTCGTTGTGCAAAAGCTTTTAAGTTTAATTAGGTCCCATTTGTTTATTTTTGCTTTTATTTCCATTACTCTGGGAGGTGGATCATAGAGGATCCTGCTGTGATTTATGTCAGAGAGTGTTTTGCCTATGTTTTCCTCTAGGAGTTTTACAGTTTCTGGTCTTATGTTTAGATCTTTAATTCATTTTATCTTTGTGTATGGTGTTAGAAAGTGTTCTAGTTTCCTTCTTTTACAAATGGTTGAGCAGTTTTCCTAGCACCATTTGTTAAAGATACTGTCTTTTCCCCATTGTATATTCTTGCCTCCTTTGTCAAAGATAAGGTATCCATAGCTGCATGGATTTATCTCTGGGCTTTCTATTTTGTTCCATTGATCTATATTTCTGTCTTTGTGCCAGTACCATACTGTCTTGATGACTGTAGCTTTGTAGTATAATCTGAAGTCAGGCAGATTGATTCCTCCAGTTCCATTCTTCTTTCTCAAGATTGCTTTGGCTATTAGAAGTTTTTTGTATTTCCATACAAATTGTGAAATTATTTGTTCCAGTTCTCTGAAAAATACTGTTGGTAGCTTGATAGGGATTGCATTGAATCTATATCAGGCAGATTGATTCCTCCAGTTCCATTCTTCTTTCTCAAGATTGCTTTGGCTATTAGAAGTTTTTTGTATTTCCATACAAATTGTGAAATTATTTGTTCCAGTTCTCTGAAAAATACTGTTGGTAGCTTGATAGGGATTGCATTGAATCTATATCAGGCAGATTGATTCCTCCAGTTCCATTCTTCTTTCTCAAGATTGCTTTGGCTATTAGAAGTTTTTTGTATTTCCATACAAATTGTGAAATTATTTGTTCCAGTTCTCTGAAAAATACTGTTGGTAGCTTGATAGGGATTGCATTGAATCTATAGATTGCTTTGGGTAGTATACTCATTTTCACTATATTGATTCTTCTGATCCATGAACATGGTATATTTCTCCATCTATTTGTGTCATCTTTGATTTCTTTCATCACTGTTTTATAGTTTTCTATATAGAGGTCTTTTGTTTTTTTAGGTAGATTTATTCTTAAGTATTTTATTCTTTTCGTTGCAATGGTGAATGGAATTGTTTCCTTAATTTCTCTGTTTTCTCATTGTTAGTGTATAGGAATGCAAGTGATTTCTGCGTGTTAATTTTATATCCTGCAACTTTACTATATTCATTGATTAGCTCTAGTAATTTTCTGGTGGAGTCTTTAGGGTTTTCTATGTAGAGGATCATGTCATCTGCAAACAGTAAGAGTTTTATTTCTTCTTTTCCAATCTGGATTCCTTTTATTTCATTTTCTTCTCTGATTGCTGTGGCTAAAACTTCCAAAACTATGTTGAATAGTAGTGGTGAGAATGGGCACTCTTGTCTTGTTCCTGATTTAAGGGGAAATGCTTTCAATTTTTCACCATTGAGGATAATGTTTGCTGTGGGTTTATTATATATGGCTTTTGTTATGTTGAGGAATGTTCCTTCTATGCCTGCTTTCTGGAGGGTTTTTATCATAAATGGATGTTGAATTTTGTCAAAGGCTTTCTCTGCATCTATTGATATAATCATATGGTTTTTATCTTTCAACTTGTTAATGTGGTGTATCACATTGATTGATTTGCGAATATTGAAGAATCCTTGCATCCCTGGGATAAAGCCCACTTGGTCATGATGTATGATCTTTTTAATATGTTGTTGGATTCTGTTTGCTAGAATTTTGTTAAGAATTTTTGTATCTATGTTCATCAGTGATATTGGCCTGTAGTTTTCTTTTTTGTGTGGCATCTTTGTCTGGTTTTGGTATTAGGGTGATGGCGGTTTCATAGAATGAGTTTGGAAGTTTACCTTCCTCTGCAATTTTCTGGAAGAGTTTGAGTAGGATAGGTGTTAGCTCTTCTCTAAATTTTTCGTAGAATTCAGCTGTGAAGCTGTCTGGTCCTGGACTTTTATTTGCTGGAAATTTCTGAATATATTTTGGATACTAATCCATTGTCTGAATTATAGGAATGGCAAATCTTTTCTCCCCTTTAGTGACTGTCTTTCCATTTGTCTTCTAATGTCTTTTGATGAACCAAAGTTTTAATTTTATGGTGGAATTTATCAATATTTCCCTTCATTGGTTGATGTTTTTGTGTCTTATTTTAGAAAGCCTTCACTACTGCAAGATTGTAATGTGCTTCTGAATTGTTTCCCAAAACTTGTATAGCTTCACCTTTCCATATTTAAGTTTTTAATCCAACTGGAGTGAATTTTTGTGTACAGTGTGAGGTAAGGGTTCCGGAAAACATCTATTTCTGCTTTATTGATTATGCCTTTGACTGTGTGGATCACCACAAACTGTGGAAAATTCTTTAAGAGATGGGAATACCAGACCACCTGACCTGCTTCTTGAGAAATCTGTATGCAGGTCAGGAAGCAACAGTTAGAACTGGACATGGAACAATGACTGGTTCCAAATAGGAAAAGGAGTACATCAGGGCTGTATGTTGTCACCCTGCTTATTTAACTTATATGTAGAGTAAGTACATCATGAGAAATGCTGGACTGGATGAAGCACAAGCTGGAATCAGATATGCAGATGACACCACCTTTATAGCAGAAAGTGAAGAGGAACTAAAGAGCCTCTTGATGAAAGTGAAAGAGGAGAGTGAAAAAGTTGGCTTAATGCTCAACATTCAGAAAACTAAGATCATGGCATCCTGTCCCATCACTTCCTGGCAAATAGATGGGGAAACAGTGGAAACAGTGGCAGACTTTATTTTTGGGGGCTCCAAAATCACTGAAGATTGTGACTTGAAGAAAAGTTATGACCAACCTAGACAGCAGAGACATCACTTTGCCAACAAAGGTCCATCTAGTCAAAGCTATGGTTTTTCCAGTAGTCATGTATGGATGTGATATTTGGACTATAAGGAAAGTTGAGCACGGAAGAATTGATGCTTTTGAACTGTGGTGTTGGAGAAGACTCTTGAGAGTCCCCTGAAGTGCAAGGAGATCAAACCAGTCCATCCTAAAGGAAATCAGTCCTGAATATTGATTGGAAGGACTGATGTTGAAGCTGAAACTCCAATACTTTGGCCACCTGGTGTGAAGAACTGACCCATTTGAGAAGACCCTGATGCTGGGAAAGATTGAAGGCAGGAGGAGAGGGGACAACAGAGGATGAGATGGTTGGATGGCATCACCGACTCAATGGACATGAGTTTGAGTTGGTGATGGACAGGGAGACCTGGCGTGCTGCAGTCCATGGGGTGGCAAAGAGTTGGACATGACTGAGCAACTGAACTGAACTGCACTGAAGGGTTCAATTTAGGTTTTTCTTTTCTTTTTTTTAACAGTTGTTTAATAAATTTTCTTAGTACTATTAGCTTAATCTTTTCTCTGTTTATCTCTAGTGCCAACTCTATTATAAAAGCAGGTCTGTATATATGCCTTGATTTATTTCAGGCTTCCCTATCATAATTCCTTTACCCCCCTTATTTAGCCCTTTGCCAGCATCCTATTTTCTTACTTACTATAGCTTGTATGCTAAGTCTTAATAATCAGGAGGGCAATTCTCCTTACCTTGTACTTTTTCTTAGGGATACTTGGCTACATTTGACCCTTTGTTCTTCTGTTTTAATTTCAGAATTAGTTTGTCAAGTTCCAGAAAAAAATATTTCTGGGATTTTCATCAGAATTGGATTTAATCAATATGGGGAGAATTGACATTTTCATGTGTTGAAGCTTCCTACTAATAACCTGGTATTTATTTAAGTCTTCTTTAATGTTTCTTTCAATAAGGTATAATTTTTCTCTATAAATGAGGTGCATAACTTCTATTAGGTTGTATCCAGATTTATTATATTTTTGCTATATAATAGCATTCTTTCACAGTTATCTTTTCTTATTGATAGTTTTGCTGTACGGAAGTATATACTGACTGAAAAATTCTTATCAATTCTAATAATTCACCTATAATTTCTTTTGAGTTTTCTGTGACTAATAATATTATGTGTAAATAATAGCCTTTTAATCTTTTTTTTAAATCCCTAAACCTTTAACTTAGAAATTTTCTGTTTTTGTCATACTTACACAGGTTAGGATTTTGAATACAATATTGAATAGCAGTGGTAATGGCAGTAACTTTGTATTTTTGCTGAACTAAAAGGAAGTATATGATTGTGGGTGCACCCAGGTATAGACTTATCTTTTTTTTCTTGGCTGTGTGGCAAGTAGGATATTAGTTCTCTGATCAGGAAATGGAGTCTTAACCATTGGACTTCCAGGGTCTCTTGACATCTTCTTGGTGAACTAGGTGGCAACTGTTTTCATTTCTAGTAATGCTTTGGTCATAGTTTATTTTCTCTGATATTAATTTTGCCACACTAGCTTTCTTCTGCTAATATTTGGTTTTCCATCCTTTGACATTCAACCTTTCTATAACTTTAAGAATCTCTTTTAAACAAGTTTATAATTTTTTAATTCATTCTGATAATCTTTATCATTAAACTGTACATTTACTTATTCATACATTTACAGTATTATAAATATTGATATGTGTACTTGGATTTATTACTGTGATCTTTTTGTTGCTTTATATTTGTTTCTTCTTTTTTTGCTTACTTTGCATTGATTGAGAATTTTTTGTTTGGAAGTTATATTCTTCGTGTGTCTATTCTTTTTTGTTGTTTTTTTTTTTTCAATTTATTTTTAATTGAGGGAAATTGCTTTATAGTATTGTATTGGTTTCTACCATAAAACATGAATCAGTCATAACTGTGTGTGTGTGTGTGTGTGTCTTCCTTCCCTCCTGAGCCTCCCTCCAACTCCCTCCCCATCTTGCCCCTTTAGGTCATCACAGAGTGCCAGGCTGGGCTCCCTGTGTTATATAGCAACTTCTCATCAGATATCTGTTTTATACATGGTAATGTATATATGTCGATGCTACTTTCTCCATTCGTCCCACTCTCTCCTTCCCCTACTGGGTCCACTAGTCCATTCTCTTTATCTGAGTCTCCATTCCTTCCCTGCAAATAGGTTCATAAGTACCATTCTAGATTGCATATATATGTGTTAATATATGATATTTCTTCTCTGACTGCTGTGGCTAGGACTTCCAATACTATGTTGAATAATAATGGCAAGAGTGGGCACACTTGTCTTGTTCCTGATCTTAGAGGAAATGCTTTCAGTTTCTCACTGTTGAGAATAAAGTTTGCTGTGGGTTTGTCATATATGGACTTTATTATGTTGAGATATGTTCCTTCTGAGGAACATAACTCTGAGGGCGTCAGAGAATGAGATGGCATCATGATGCAATGGACCTGAACTTGGGCAAGTTTTGGGAGATGGTGAGAGACAGGGAGGCCGGGTGTGCTGTAGACCATCGGGTCACAAAGAGTTGGACACAACTGGGCAACTGCACAACAGCAATGTTCCTTCCATGCCTACTTTCTGGAGAGTTTTCATTATAAATGGGTGTTGAATTTTGTTGAAAGCTTTCTCTGCATCTATTGAGATGATCATATGGTTTTTAATCTTTCAATTTGTTAATATGGTATACCACATTGATTGATTTGCATATACTGAAGAATCCTTGCATTTCTGGTGATCCTTTTAATGCATTGTTGGATTCTGTTTGCTAGAATTTGAGGATTTTTGCACCTATGTTCATCAGTGATATTGGCCTGTAATTTTCTATTTTTGTGATATCTTTGTCTGGTTTTGGTATTAGGGTGATGATGGTCTCTGGGTGTCTGTTCTTTTAGTGGTTGCCTAGATATTTTGATGTTTTCACTTAAAAAGGTTAATCAGTATCTTTCTTCCTCCTTAACAATATGAGGACCTTAGAGATCTTTTCACTGTATCCTTTTGTAGTTTTGGAATCCAGTTCTAGTTAATTCCTTTCCCCTCACAGATTAGAAATTATTAATAAAATCAAATTTATTTAGATTTACCCACATATTTGGCTGTATCTTTTCTGATTATTAATATTTCCTTCTTTCTGGATTACACTCCTTAAACTTCTCCTTGGTGAGGGTCTACCAGGTGTTAAAGTCTCTCAATTTTTGGCTGACTGAAAATATATTTTACACTCATTCTTAGAAGATATTTCACTGGGAATATAATACTTGTTGTTAAGTCGCTCAGTCACGTCTGACTCTTTGTGACCCCATGGACTGCAGCACACCAGGCTTTCCTGTCTTTCACTATCTCTTGGGAGTTCACTCAAACTCATGTCCATTGAGTCAGTGATGTCATCCAACCATCACATCCTCTGTTACCCTCTTCTCTTGCCCTCAATCTTTCCCAGCATTAGGGTCTTTTTCAGTGAGTCGGCTCTTTGCATCATGTGGCCAAAGTACTGGTGCTTCAGCGTCAGTCCTTCCAATGAATATTCAGGGTTGATTTTCTTTAGGATAGACTGGTTTGATCTCTTTGCTGTCCAAGGGACTCTCAAGAGTCTTCTTCTGCAACACAGTTCAAAAGCATCAATTCTTCGGCACTCAGCCTTCTTTTGGTTCAACTCTCACATCTGTACATGACTACTGGAAAAACCATAGCTTTGACTATATGGACCTTTGTCAGCAAAATGATGTCTCTGCTTTTTAATATGCTGTCTAGGTTTATTCATAGTTATTTTCTCTCAGCACACTAATGATGATTCTGCTATTGTGTGTGTGTGTGTGTGTGTGTGTGTGTCTGTGCACGCTCATGCTCCTATTGCTTTTTGTTAAAAAGTCAGTATTGGGTCTAACTAAGGCTGCACATTTACAGATGATCTTTCCTTTCTGACTGCTTTTAAAGTTTTCCCTCCCCTTTGGAGTTCTACATTTTTACAGTCATGGAAGCCCTTTGGAATTCTCCATATAGATTTTATTTATCATGCTTGGGATGCACTTGGCTTCCTGAATCTGATCACTGTTGCCTTTAACAATATTGGGAAATTCTCCTCTATTATTATCTCTTTATTTCTTTGGAAATTACTTTCTCCCTACTCTGTTAGATCCTGAATTCTGATAAGGAGTTATAAAACTCTTAATACATCTTTTATAGTTTTTGTCTCTTTGTCTCCTGGACTGTGTTCTGGAAAATGTTTAAATATATTTTCTAGTTCACTGATTCTCTTTTTCATGGGGTCTAAACAGCTGTTTAAAAGTCCCTTTCCTCCATTTAAAAAATTATTTTTCATTTCCTGAAGTACTATTTGGCTCCATATCAGATATGCTTGGATGTTTTTCTACAATGTCTTATTCCTTTCTAATATTTTCAAGCTCCTCTTTTATTTCATTAATCATATAAAATTTGTATTTGGTCACTAATGTCAATATTTGATGTCTTTGCAGGACCACTTTTGATGTCTGCTGCTTGCTTCTGGTCGTTACCTCATAGTACCACATTTCTTCCTGGGTTTTATGAAGTTTTTCTTCTGTGAGCTTCTCATTTGTCTTAACAGTTTATCTATGGGGATTCTTAAAAGCCAAAGTTAGAGATAGACTGGTGTGGGGGCAATCTGCACTTGCTTTTTCTGGCTGAGTTTCTTGGTTGTCCTACCAATGTGGAACCCTTTTATATTGAAATACTCAAAATTTTATAGTTCCAAACTTTGGGAGGTTATATAGGTGGTATGGATTAGGTAGAAAGGTCTCCTGTGATGGATCTTATTGTGCTTCCAAATTCTTAGGGAAGTTTTTTCTTTCTTTCTGTCCTCCCAGTGTCAACATTAAGATAGGCAAATGTCCTTGCAATAGCATCCCTCTTTGGAACAGGGTTTATTTTTTTAAATTTATCTTTACACTGAGGATGTAGTTCTTTGTATTTTCAACTTTATGTAAGGATTCTCCTAACAGGTCCCCCACTTTAGGCAATCCCTGACCATCATCTCAGAGTTGAGATTCAGAGTCTCCAGAGTCTGATGGAAAGTTTCAGGGTGAAAGCTGGCTTTGGAACTTGTTTATCTATCAGGATTCCTGCTTTAATTCACTTTTTGGGATCTGAAAAAGCCTTCCGATTTGCGCAGGCTCAGTGATGTATATAAAAAGCCATTTAAAAAATATTTTAACAAACATTTTAGTTATCTTAGCTGAGATTATCATTCAGGGTATCTGTATAAGTCACGGTCCTCCAAAGAAAGAGATTATATTTTATCACAATATAGAATATGTGTATATCTATTGGGTTGCCCAAAATGTTTGTTCAGGTTTTTCTGTCAGATGTTATGGAAAAACCCAAATGAACTTTTTGGCCAACACGATTTATCTATAGAGAGAATCTAAGGAATTGACCCATGAGACTGTGAGGACTGGCAAATCCAAAATTCACAGGGCAGACTGGTAGGCTGGAAATTCCAGCAAGAGTTGATATTACAGTTTTGAGTCCAAAGGCAGGTCTGGATGCAGAATTCCTTCATCTTCAGGGGACCTGTCTTTTCTCATAGGCCATCAACTGAGTGGATGAGGCTTACCCACATCGTAGAGAGTAATCTGCTTTACTCAAAAATTTACTTTAACCACATCTAAGAAATACCTTTATAGCAATATGTAGACTAGTGTTTGACCAAACATTGTGCACCATAGCCTAGCCAAGTTGCCATTAAAACTAACTTTTGCAGCATCAAATCCACCAAAGTGCTGGAAAGAGAAGCCAGTGCTATAATTTCTGGTGGTGAAATGATAGCACAATCATGGAGCACAATACAATAATGTCATTCTTGAAGGCTTCAATGAAAACAGGTCTAAGGAGACATTGAGCATCCTCTTAGGAGGTTGACACGCTACTCTGTTTTCACAGTCTAGTGCTTACTATAAGCCTACAGTGCTTACTGTGAGTACTATGAAAGTGAAAGTGTTAGTCATATCTGACTCTTTGTGACCCCATGGCCTACAGCCCTCCAGGCTCCTCTGTCCACAAATTCTCCAGGCAAGAATACTGGAAGTGGTAGCCATTCCCTTCTCCAGGGGTTCTTGTGGTAAATGTGCTTTTCATATAAAACTACAGGAAAAGGAAGAAACAATTGTTTTAAGTTCTAGGTCATAATGATGCAGGCTATTCTGGAAGGCTATGATATTTACTCAACCTTGTCAAAATTCAGTAAGTATCTTAAGCTAAAAATAGAAAGTGCGCTAGTCTGAGGAGAGTTAACTACTGTTGATACAGTGCAGGGGGATAAGAATAATGGGCATACCCATTTTAGATTCTAAAGGGTGTCTTCAGGTAATTAAAAATACACTGTCTATTCTTTTTTAAAGAAGATATTCATGATTTCTTAGAAGCCTAGAAATAGATGAATATAGATATGCAAAAATCCACAAATTACCTGTGTGCTTAGTTGCTCAGTTGTGTTCGACTCTTTGAGACCCCATGGACTGTAGCCTGCCATGCTCCTCTGTCCATGGGGATTCTCCAGGCAAGAATACAGGAGTGGGTTGCCATTCCCTTCTCCAGGGGCTCTTTCCAACCCAGGGATCAAACCTAGGTCTCCCTCATTGCAGGTGGATTCCTCACCATCTGAGCTACCAGGAAAGCCCAGCTAACCACATAAAGAATGCTGATGTTTTCTTCACAGTGATTATCAGTGGGTTCACAATGTTTTTCAGGTTTGGAAAAGTTTTCTTTTGTGTATGTGTGTTCCATTTGAGGATTAGGGGAGTACCTCTAGAAGAAGGTGTGGGAGAGTAGTGTCAACAGTCAGTAGGAAGGAAGGCAAGAGAATCCTGTGCCCTTAATGCTTCTCTTCCTTGATCTTTCTCTTTTTTTTTCTCCCTCCCTGTCACTAAAAATCAAGTCTTGCCTCAGCATGAAGTTTTATTGCTTAAAACAGAACAGTGAAAGTCTAAATAAGGAATTTCAAAATATATGCATAGGCAAAAGACTGAAACAAAATATGAATAGTGGTTATTTGGATGGTGGAATTATCAATTATTTTCTTCTTTATATTCTTCCACATAAACAAAAACAACTTTATACTCAGAATGTAATTTATCTTTAAATACATAGCACACAGCAAGAACCTAAAATATCTTGAGGAATTTTTATTTTAAACACAAATGGGTTTTCCTTATGCACAGTATATAAGACTAAGCTTTTACACTGTATAAAACCATATTCAAATAAGATATTCCAGTGTCAGAAAACTTGTTTTCATGCTAGAAAAATTAAAACTCCCCAAATAGTTATACATTTAGATCATCTGATGCATTTATGTGGCAAGTATCAATATTTTAGATTAATTCCTCCAGAATTTATGAATTTTTTATTAGCAGATTTAAAAAACCTGCTTTGCTAAAACTAAAATATTTTTACAGCTTCTAATTTAAGTTTGAATTTTGTTTATGAAATATATAGCTTTAAAAGCTGCAGTCTCTAACATTTGTTACCTCTTTCAAATCCCTATAGTTTATATACAGGTTAATTATAGTTGGAGCTCTTAGAATTCCAAATCAGGAGGGAGGTTATTTGTAAAAGCTGTGATTCTTTGAACTGCATAATCATGGGGAGGCCAGAAAGATTGGTTTAGGCAGAGGCTCAAGGTAGTCTCTTCTGGGGAGTAATCACATAAAACAGGAAATGTATAAATCTGTGAACACAGATACATTCATAATTTTCTCTGCAGAGGGTAAATACTGACTGAATTAGAGAGAAAGCAGTATTGGTGGCAAGACCTCCTAGGACTTGACTGAATTTTCTTGAAAAGAAAAAGAAGAATACTAAAAGGTTGGGTAATAAAAAAAAGTTCTGCATTCCATTGTTCTTCTCTAGAGGGTTATAAGGATGGTGCTCAGTGACCTCTCTGAAATGTCACAAAGAGCAGTGGCATCTGGATTAGGAGAGAAATTAACATGCAGAAGAAACTTCAAAGGCCCTTATACAGATCCAGAAGATTCTTTAAGGTACATGTATACATAAATTGCATGTATACTGAATTATGTTATACATCCCTAGATAAATATATGGCCTCTTTATTTGGTGGATGGATGGATATAAAAAGGGATGCTTGGGCCACCTGTAGTTCTTAATGTTAAACCTATCTTGTTTAGAAAAACAAATTCAGAATCAAGACCTTAGAATTTCAGAATCAAGACTTTATCACTTTGGTGAGTAACATTAATATACTACTGAAGACTGATGTGATAAAAGAGAAGGGAAGGAAAGTTGAGATGGAGGCACAAAATAAGAAGAGAGAAGAGAAAGGAAGAGAGGAATCAGAAAGGGAGAATTGAATGAAGGGGTTAAATTTGGGGGAATTGAGGAATAATCCATCTCCACAGGGCCCCTCTCCCCATGGACTTTTAAGAACCATAGAGAACCCTGTCCATAAACAAGATATAACCTTTCAGCAGAGAAAACATCCAACTTACGTGAGTTTCTTCACACTGAGAGGAAATCTTCTCCCTTGTAGGTGGGTCTTACTGGTAATGAGAAGAAAGGGAAAGGAACTGATACTAGGAATGGTGTGCAAGGGTGAGGTTGCCATCCATTATTTCTGGCCCAGTTTGGTGACAGCTGACTCTATTACTGCCTGGTATTAGAAGATTCTCCTATTTCTTTGCTACTGTCTGTTCTATTTTTGTGGGGTGAAGAGAAGGTAGTTAAGAGTTGGTGTGAATACACAGAATTGATTCTGACAGATTTTCTAACCTCTCCAGCAAATCACTTATTTGCTCATCTTTTTCCCATTTTCCCCTGGCCATTGTATTTTTCTCACAAGGGCAAACAAGATTAATGAAGCATATTGACCTAATGGAAACTTGTGAACATATAAATGATCAAAATCTGGGTTGAAACCTGGAAGAATGCACTTAAAAACTATGCACTTTTCATTTTCCCTATGCTTGTCCTCATAATATTTGATGTCACAGCTAGGGAAATGTTTTGCTGCTTGTCTATTGTTTGCCCATGTGTTGTATGATGGAGAGGGTTTGTGTGCTGTAGCAGCAGAAAAGAAGAGTACCTTTGTCCTGAATTTCCTTTCAAAATCCCATTAGCAGGTTATGTGACACTAGATAAATCACTTACCTAAATTTTTTCCTTGAGATGGGAGGAGAAGTTTGGCCTCCAGCACACCCCTACCTACCCCCAAACAGTTGTTGACTCAATCTGTATCCTATGAGTATATGTTAAATTTCACATATGGTGAAAAATATTTCATTCAAATAAGATACATGTTATAAACTGGTAAGTGGGAAGGGTGGGGGATGAGGGAGACAATTTAAAAACTTGTAACAGAGGCTGAAAAATGACCTAAAGTTAACTTAAGGACTCTGGTATTTTAAGTTTAGTGGAGTATATGAAAAATAGTTAAGAAAAATAATGTTTCAGACTGGATCATTTATAGAAATTCAATAAAACACAACATTCAGAAAACTAAGATCATGGCATCTGGTCCCATTACTTCATGGCAAATAGATGGGGGGGAAATGGGAACAGTGCCAGACTTTATTTTCTCGGGCTCCAAAATCACTGTGGACTGTGACTGCAGCCATGAAATTAAAAGACGCCTGCTCCTTGGAAGGAAAGCTATGACAAACCTAGACAGCATATTAAAAAGCAGAGATATCACTTTGCCGAAAAAGGTCTGTATAGACAAAGTACGCTTTTTCCAGGCTTCCCTGGTAGCTCAGTCAGTAGAGAATCCACCTGCAGTGCGGGAGACATGGGTTCGATCCCTGGGTTGGGAAGATCCCCTGGAGGAGGGCATGGCAACCCATTCCAGTGTTCTTGCCTGGAGAAGTGCCCATGGACAAAGGAGCTTGGCGGGCTACAGTCCATGGGGTCACAAAGAGTCGGACACGACTGAGCGACTGAGCACACGTAGTTTTTTCCAGTAGTCA
Source organism: Bos indicus x Bos taurus (assembly GCF_003369695.1). NCBI lineage: Eukaryota > Metazoa > Chordata > Mammalia > Artiodactyla > Bovidae > Bos > Bos indicus x Bos taurus. Next base: position 42,081,564 of record NC_040084.1, read on the forward strand.
TGTATGGATGCGAGAACTGAACCACAAAGAAGGCTGAGCATTGAAGAATTGATGCTTTTGAATTGTGGTGCTGGAGAAGACTCTTGACAGTGCCTTGGACAGCAAGGACATCAAACCAGTCAACTCTAAAGGAAATCAACCCTAAATATTCATTAGAAGGACTGATGCTGAAGCTACAATACTTTGGCCACCTGATGCAAAGAGCTGACTCACTGGAAAAGACCCTGATGCTGGGAAAGACAGAAGGCAGGAGGAGAAAGGGATGACAGAGGATGAGATGGTTGGATGGCATCACTGACTCAATGGACATGAGTTTGAGCAAACTCCAGGAGATAGTGAAGGACAGGGAAGCCTAGCTTGGTGCAGTCCATGGGGTTGCAAAGAGTTGGACAAGACTGAACAACTGAACAATAGCAAATCTATTATACTTTTGTAAATTTTTTTCATGTACTAATATGCTGTTATAAAATCCTATGACTGTTGAATCTGAATTTCCAACACTTTTTTGTTGGAAATTACTAATCCTTTCTTCTTCAATTTCTAAGAACGAATATATACTTAAACAATATCACTCAAGAATTGCTCATGCCAGCTGATAAAAAATTTCTACATCTTGTGATGAGTGGGCATAAGGTTCCAAAATACAATAACAGTACTAATACTTAAAACAACAATAAAACAAAACAGCAATGACTATCTCTTATTAATGCTTATTATGTCCCAGGAACTCTGCAAAGTTTAAATGAGCTCTCGTATCTCATTTAATCCTCACATTCATCCTCTAAAGTAGTTACTGCTCTAGCCCCATTTTGCAGATAAGTGAACAGAGGCCTATTTTAGGAACTAAGCCCAGAATTGTTCAGAAAATGCACCAAGATCCATTCACTTACGTATTCTGCAGTGTGTGTGGTCCAGTTGGATGTGCTGGCACCAAGACACAGGAGGGGGACAATGCTTTCATGAAGTTTACAGTTTTCTGGAGGATAGAATCTTCACTCATTTTTGCTTAAATGACTGCAAAAATGCAGCTTTGATTACATAAAAAATAGTCTTAACAAATTGGTCATATGTATTTTGAAACTTTCTGTTTCTATGAATTTGCCTATTCTGGACATTTCATATAAGTGAAATCATATACTGTGTGGTATTTTATGTTTGGCTTCTTTCATTTAGCATAATGTTTTCAAGATTCATCTTGTAGTATGCATCAGTATTTCATTTCTTTTTATAACCAAATAATATTCTGTAGATGAATATGCTACATTTTATTTATCCATTCATCAGTTGATAGACATTTGTGCTTTCTTTCCCTTTTGGTTTTTATGAATAATGCTGTTATGAACATTCCTGTGTATGTTTTTGTGTAAATGTTATATTTTTAATATTCTTGAACATATATCTAGGAGTTACCAGGAATTACCTGGTTATACAATAACTCTATGTTTAACTTTTCGGGGGAATTGCCAAACTATTTTCCAAAGTGGCTGCATCATTTTATTTTCATCAGCAATGTACAACATTTGTTATTGTCCATCTTTTTGCTTATAGCCATTCTAGTGGGTGTGAAGCAGTATCTCATTATGGTGTTAATTTGCATTTCACTAATGACTAAAGATGTTGAGGGGGCATTTTTATGATTTAAGAGAATTTTTACTAGAGGACTACAAAACAGAACTACTAAAGGAGGTTTCTTTTCTTGAGGAGCTTTTACAGGATACTACCTGGGCTTCACACCACTTAAAGTGGTAAAAATATTTACCACGATGGTCTATTATTGGAATGTAACAGAAAACCAATTCAAAATGGCTTAAACTGTGCAGAAAATTATCATGTCATTTAACAAGAAGCACAAGGTCAGAGGATTACCGAGTTGTTTAATACAACCACTCAGTACTATTATGGAGATCCAACTTCCTTTCTCCTATTGTGTCATCCTAGCATGCCCATGATGTCTGCACATTTTGTATTAACAGTAGTAAGATGACTGCAGGAACTCTGGGCAATCCATCTGGACCTAAAAATGTCTGGTGGAAGAGAAATCTATCTCAGAAACTTTTAGTTGTCTTTTCTTATATCTCATTGGCCTAGAACTGTATCACATGCCCAAATCTAAACCAATCACAGACAAAAGAAATGAGAATCCCATGTATATAGTTGAATTGAGATTTATTGCCTTACTAAATGGGAATTAAATGGGAATTCTGCTAACAAGGAAGAAAGAAATGTATGGTGGACAGACAGCTATAACAATATCTCTGTTATATAGCTATAGGCAACAACATTATGATGATGAAAATTATTAGGCTGAAACTTGAAACTGCTGCTATTGTACCACTGACACACACTAATTTCATATGTTCAGCCTAATCATTTCCAATGCCATTTGACAGAATGGGCTGAGGAATGAGGAGAGGGTAACATTGGTTCTAGGTTTTAGTTTAATCACTAAAAATAGTATAGCTCATAAACCATGAATAACTTAAACTGATTGATACAAGTAAATCAGACTATTGTGAGCAAAAAGAATTTGTGTAATACAGGATTTTATTTGGAAACTCCCTGGCAGTCCAGTGGTTGGGACTATGCTTTCACTGCCTTGAGCCAGGGTTCAGTCCTTGGTCGGGGAACTAATATCCTGAAAGCCATGTTGTGCAGCCAAAATAAACAACAGAATACTACCAAAATATTTGACTTCTTTATATGTTTCTTGGCACATCTCAAAGTATTTCCATTACTCTGAGGCCCAAAGCATTTGTCCCGATGTATGTGCTGATGAAGCCCGTGAATGTTTCATTTATACAGACTTACAGTTTGTTGAACTTTAAATTTGAACAATTAAATCACAGAATGCATTATTCTGTTTTCATTAAGAAACATTTAAAGATTTCAAAGAGAGAGTGACTGTGTACCTTCCATTTTAGGGATCTTTTAATCTAGGCAGACTTTGAGAAATCTAAAATAAGCTATTTAGTATATGGAAATAAATAGGACATCTCATGACTGGGCTACCCTTGAATTGTATAGAGCTATGCACAGAGCAGATTAGAAAATGGCAACCTTTCTCTTTTTGACATTTTAAAATTATGTTTTAATTTTTTGAATAGGCAATATATTCACACAGTACAAATTCAAATGATACAAAAGTTATACAGCATTCTCCCTCCCACAGCTGTTCCTCAGCCACTCAGGTCTCTTCTCCCAAGATAACTGCTACTAGAAGAAAATGTTTATGAATATTTAAACCTCGCCTTTCCCTACAAACAGCATAATTTACATCACTGTTCTGCTGTATTTTGTTGTTGCTGTTTTTTACTCAACAGGCTGTTATGAAGACCATTCCAAATTGGCATATAATGAGCATACCCATCTCTTTTTTATAGCTGCATAATATTCCACTTGATGGATATACTGTATTTCTTTAACCAGTCCCCTATTAGTGGACATTTAGATAGCTTTCAATATATTATGAACAGTGCTGCAAAGAGTAACTTCTACATATGCCATTTTGTACTTATGGTAGTTATATCTCTAGGGAAGCTTCCTAAAGAGACATTACTACCTCAAAGAAGGTATGTTTTTGTAATATTATAAATAAAGCCAAATTTCTCTCTATTCCAGAGAGGTTACAGCAATTTAAATTCCCACAGCAATGCATGAGAGCACTGTTTTCTCCACAAGTGGCAGCTTTCCAGAAAAGAGATTTCTTAAAGTTACCCGCTACACCTTCAATCTGGGTGTGTGGGCAGGACAGGATCTTGTTCTCACTTATAATACAGAAAAAAATGTTATGGTATTACAGGAACTAAAAAAAGAATATAACAATGAAATGGGTAAAAATTTGAGGATGCATAGGAGAATGAATGGAAAGGCATGATTAAAATATTGACAGTATTTAAAATCTTTATACTGTTCTACAATTAACTCTGGTTCTGTTTGTAATCAGAAAACAATAGTAAAGTCACACTACTGTTTTCCTTGGGTTAGGAATCTCATTCCCTTTAGGCAAAGCCCGCCTTTAAAGGAGCCTTCATTTCAGTTCCACTTTAGGCTGAGCACCTGCTCTTCCCTCAGTGTCTCCTCTGCTGGGCCAGAGATGCCAAGGAACTGGGGCAGAAACCACAATACATCTGCATAGTCTGAAAAAGCTACCAAAATGAAAATTCCAACAAGAACCCCTCTTATATTTTTAAAATTTGTTTTATCAATTCCAATGATCATGGTGAAGTTTCACTTGCTTTCTGGCTTTTCTACGATGGTGGTTTCTGTTTTTCACCAAGACCATTAAACATTTTGAACTTCCAAAGACAATGCTATCCAAAAAAAAGACCTGCTCACTTGCGAACAGTTTTTGGGTCCCCCTGGCAGTCCACACCCAGCCTGGGCAAAGGCAGTAAATTAGAAGCATTTCTTCCAGGAGGTGACTCAGATATCCCAGCCTGGCCCAATGTCGCACTCACTCTGCATACAGACTGAGAGCTGTTGCAGTTGCAATATTCTCTCAACTCCTGCTCCTTTGTTGACTTGTAGAGGCTTACATTCCAAAAAAGGTAATTTGAAAGTGCTGCTGAATTTAGATGCATTTTGCTAATTTGTTTTTATTATGCATAGAAATATTGGTATAAAAGGTGTTTCAATTATTTTCTAAGGGAGGGACCTATGCATTCTCTGCAGCCACAAAGCTTTTAAATGGAGTTATTTTTCTCAGCCTATAATCGTTCTCCCTTTTAAGTACCCCAGCAGAAAAAGTAAGTTTACTGCTCCTCACACAATGGGCCTCTTCACTTTTTAGGTTTGGGAGACCTGGGTGACCTACGAAAGTTAATTAGAAGGTTAACAAAGACGAAGACAGAGTCGAATCCATCGCCTCTCCTTCAGCCAAAGATGTCATCCATTAATTAGGGAAATTGTTAAGGTGGCCTTTATAGAATCCATAGAAAGTCTGCTGTTGGCGGTCGACAGTTTTGATCAGATTTTCCTCTCCCCAATAATGCTATCCTTAATAGTACGAAAAGCAGAGGTCTGGGGTGGGGGAGGGGAGAAAGGAGGGGGTGGGAAGGATGTGTTTCAGCAACAGTACAGTTAACCAGCCGCTGATTGTGACGGCTTTGATTCTCAGGCTGCCCCGCATTCTTGTTCCATGATGTAATCCTTATTGAACCTGGAAGGCGAGGGAGCACGAGGGAGGCGGGAGAAGCTTCTGCTCCCGCCTGGAAGCCACAGGAGGCCCTGGGAGTTAGGAGCTCTCCCCCGGGGTGGGCCGCGGTGCCAGACGCTCTGCGGCAGCACCGCGGCTCCAGCAGTGCCGAGGACTAGGGCAGCTCGGGCTGGGCGCGGCTGTCCAGGTCTGGTGGGCTCCCGGACTCTTTTGGTTGCTTTGAGGAGGAAGACTTCTCCCTGTCTCTCTCCCTTCCTGTTGATTCTCTGCAACCAAAACACCAGCTCAACTAAGGAAAAACTTTTGAGTCTCTTTGCCATCTTGAGAACCACAAGGGAAATAGAAGTCTGCGTATTTGGTGGTGGTTGCATAGTCACGACCTCTCTGCCATCCCGTTTCTTGTCTCCTCTCCTGCTTACTTGAACCCAGAATTTGTAATTTAGACAGTAGAGCCTTCAGGGCTTCTGTTTTGGTATTATGTATTTAAGGTGGTGTTAATTCTGAATATGAAATGCCTTTATTTTTTAATATAGAACTTTTTTTTTCTCTACATCATTTAAACTATTTTTAAGTGTACAATTCAGTGGCATTCAGTACATTCACTTTATTGTGTACCTATCACCACCATCCATCTTCCCCAACTGTCTACACTGTGATACTTATTTTTTAAACTACATTACAGGGTTGGTTCTATGGTTTTCCAAGTTATCAGTAAGTTCTTAAGGTATCGGCATCTTTTAGTCTTGGGAGTTTTTGCATAATTCTTCAATGGCAAAAGTTGGAACAAAACAATGTGGCCCTTGTTTACCACGCAAAACATTTCTATGTACCTCTGTGTCTCTCTGGACTGATATTGAGCAAATACCGTACAAAACCTCACCTAGACAGTACATCGCCATTTTGGTTTGCCTTACTTATGCCACCCCAGAGTGGGTAAGGGTTGCTCAGACAAGGGAGTGTCACTCTCAGTTCTTAGCATCACCATGGAAAGGACCAAAACTACTATTCTACATATACAAAGTTACTCACACCGAGGCCCTTATCTTTCTCAGCCAAGGAGAGTTCCTTTCCTCTGTCATCCTCCCAGCTCCTCCCCACACAGGAGGCTAAACTTCATGGCTCAGACCAGGGCCTGGAACAGCAGCTGCCACCAAGGTCCTGTGAGCAGCCCCTTTAGTTATCCCTCCCTTCCTGGCTGAAGGCACAGGGCTGAGGAAAAAGAGGGAGGGCAAGTGTCCCCAGCTTTACAGAGGAAATAGTAGTAACTGTCAAACAGCTAAATGATTAAAAGCGCACGGAATAAAAAAACATAAATTATGAAACACAAGCTTTACATGTCTTAGCTCTCTCTGTGTGCTCAGTTGCTTCAGTCGTGCCCAACTCTTTTCAACCCTATGGACTTTAGCCCACCAGGCTCCTCTGTCCATGGGATTCTCCAGGCAAAAATACTAGAGTGGGTTGCCATGCCCTCCTCCGGGGGATCTTCTCAACCCAGGGATCGAACTCCTATCTCCTGTATCTCCTGAATTGGCAGGAGGATTCTTTATCACTGAGCCACTGGGGAAGCCCATGTCATAGCTCTATATGTTATCAACATGAAAATTTAACATAATACCCCAACACTGAAGCTGCTGTATAGCACAGGCAGCTCAGCTTGGTACTCTATGATGACCTAGCGGGTGGGATGGGGATGGGTGGGAGAGAGGCTCAAGAGGGAGGGGATATATGTATACTTACAGCTGATTCACATTGTTGTACAATAGAAACTAACACAACATTGTAAAGCAATTACCTTCCCCATCCAAAGGATCTCTATTCCCAGCCCCCAAAGCTTTGTACCTTTGATTTCAGTTTTATTGTAATGTGTACTTAGCATGTTGTTAAATTGCTTCATATTTCTTTGCTGCTATGGTTAGCAATGTATAAAGGACCCTCAACTAATTGAATTAACAGTCTCTTAGTGGCTAGTTGGTGGTGGCTGAGCCACACACATAAATTGCTCCCGTGTGACTTCTCTGCTTCAAAGAGTGCTTGCTGAAGCACTTTATCTGTCCACCTTAACTGCATTTTAAGAGACATCAGAGGAGCTTTGAAAATTTCTAAGATGCACCTCAGACCAATTACCTAAGGATTTCTGAGGGTAGGACTATAGAATGGTATGTTTTTAAAGCTCCAACTTAAAGTGGGATTCCAATGTGCACTTATGTATCTAAGGTGATTTATGAGGTTGAGAACTGTGATGTTTAATTTTATGTATCAACTTGAATGAGCCAAGGGATACCCAGATATTTGGTCAGACATTATTCTGGATGTGTCTGTGGGGGTGTTTTAGACTGAAGTAAACATTCAAATCAGTAGCTGAGTAAAGCAGATTGGCCTTCCTAATGTGGATGGGGCTTATGCATCAGTTGAGGACTTGAATAAACAAAAAGAGTACGAGGGAACACCTCCTACTTGACAGCCTTTGAGCTGGGATACCAGTTTTTTCCTGCCTTTGGACTTGAGATGAAACATCGGTTCTTCTTGGATCTTGAGACCACCAGTTCTTGGACTGGAGCTACAGCTGATTTTTTTTCTTTTTTAAAATTTTATTTGTTTATTGGCTGTGTTGGGTCTTCATTGCTGTGCAGGCTTTTCTCTAGTTGTGGTGAGCAGGGGCTACTCTCTTAGTTGTGGTGCGTGGGCTTCTCATTGCAGTGGCTTCTCGTTGCACAGCATGGGCCGTTTTGTGCGTGAGCTTTAGTAGCTGTGGCATGTGGATTCAGTAGCTGCGGCTTCTGGACTCTAGAGCGCAGGCTCATAGCTGTGGTCACAGGCTTAGTTGCTCCACAACATGTAGGATCTTCCTGGACCAGCGATAAAACCCACATCTCCTGCATTGGCAGGCAGACTCTTTACCACTGAGCCACCAGGGAAGCCCCTCCCATCTATTCTTGAAGTTGATCTTTCTTGAGAAGTGATCAAATAGCACCAGTTGTTGAAGACAGCAATAAGGCCTGACCCTGATACTCCAGCTTTGATTCTGGATCAGTCTTTTGCCTTGAACTGATCAAGAATCACTTCCTTTAGAATCTTCAAGAGCAAATTTAAATGAGTATGCACTAACATCATCTTCTCTTTCAGATCTGCAACCATTTCTGGTAGAGATGTGTTGTGAATATCCATCTCAGGTGCATCTACTATGGCTTTTGCTTTTAAGAAGAAACACACCATTTTGTCACTGGAAAGGCAGAAGTGACCTCTCAAGGCAGCCAGGGCAGCATAGGTAGAATACAGATGGAAACCAATGGAAAAATCACAGGAACTACAGAGTAAAAGGTTTTAAGTGTTGCCTTTGAGGGAACTTTCAAGGCCAACGAGGAAGGGAGCCTCCTAAACTACATTATTGTGACTCTGGAGAAGCTCCTGGCCCCAGGGGCTCTCAACAGGTCTCAGGGGAGGTGCACAGAGTCAGTGAGCACAGCACGGTGCTGTGCATACTGGAACATGGAGCACCTCTCTGGTTGCAACCACCACAGCAGTCATGGGCTGGATGGCATCTCCTCCAGCTCCAGCCCTGCAGGGCTGAGCAGAGAAGACCCTTTCACCACTTGCATGTCTCACTCCATGGAAGTTGTAAAAGAAGGTTCATCAATCGCCTTCTTATCCCCATCACAAAAGTCACCCCACAGCTGCTTTGCAAAGTGAGAGCAATGCCTCTGAGGCTGAGCTGCCATCCTCCTGCCTATACTTGGTTCTTGAACAATGCCACTGTTGGGGTGCCGACCCTCAACTGTACAAAGTTATGTACAGTTAGCCCTTCATCTGCAAAGCTGCATCTGCAGAATCAACCAACCTTGGATGGTGTAGTAAGTATTTAGTGAAAAAATTTGCATATAAATGGACTTTTAAAGTTCAAACTGACGTTGTTTAAGGGTTAACTGTACATTATTGGCTGTCCTAGTTCTCAGGCCTTTGAACTTGGACTGCAACTACACCATTAACTCTTGTGGGTCCAGGTTGCTGACTGCAGATTCTGGGACCTGTCAACCTCCATAAATGTGTGAGACAATTCCTTACAACAAATCTATTTCTATATAGATATTCATCCTATTGGTTCTGATTCTCCAGAGAACCCTGACAAATACAGATTTTGGTACCATGAAGTAGAATGCTGCTGTAACAAATACCTAAAAATGTGGAAGCTGCTTTGGAACTGGAAAATAGGTGGAGGCCAGAGGAGCTTTGAGGTGCATGCTAATAAAAAGTCTATATTGCCATTAAGGGACTAGTGGTAGAAACATGGATGTTAAAGGTGATTCTGGTGAGAGCTCAGAAAGAAAAAGAGAGCTAGAGAGAAAGCCTGCATCTTCTTAGAAAATACTTAGCAGAATGTTTGTAGAAATGTGAATGTTAAAGACTATTCTCATGAAATTTCAAGTAGAAGTGAGGAATAGGTTATTGGAAACTGGAGGAAAGGTGCTCTTTATTATATAGTGGATAAGAACTTGGCTGAATTGTGCTGTAGTGTTTTGTGAAAGATTAAACTTGCCAGCAATGAAACTGGGTATTTAGCAAAGGTGATTTCTAAAGCAAAGTATTGAAGATGTAGTTTTAGTCATCCTTACTGCTTTTAATAAAATACAAGAGGAAAGAGATGAGTTGAAGAAAGAATCTTCAAGCAAAAAGGAACTGGAACTTAAAGACTGGAAAATTCTCAAAGTATCCATCACAAAAAAAATGAGGTAGATGTTCTGAAGAGAACTCTAAGGGTGTGGGTGGCTGAACAGCCTTTTAATGAGATTAAGATGAGTGTGAACCATAGATCCAATCAGTCATCTCAGCAGATGCCAGAAATAGAGATTATACCACCAGAAATGCTGCTAGCTTCAAGAAAATGGGATAGAATGAAGGAAGGTTGCTAACATGGGCTATCCTTCAAGAAAAGAGAATGATATGAAGGTGAGCTGCCTAACATAGGCCCAGGGGGCAAGGCTGTTTCCTTCCTGGTTTCAGAACCTGGGGCCCTTGAAAAAAGCCATGGTGAGGGCTCTCAGCAGAGAGCTGGAGGAGTAGGGCTGCCCACAGAGCCTTGAGGGTGACACTGCCACCTCAGTGGCCCCGAGGGCAATGCATCAAACCAAAGAGGATTATACTCAAGCCTTTAAGATCTAATGGAATTTCTCTTGCTAGGTTTTAGACTTGCCTCGGACCTGTCACTCTTTCCTTCTTTCCTGTCTCTTCCTTTTGGAACAACAATGTCTATACTATGCTTGCCTCCCCACTGTATTTTCAACATTTAACTTGTCTGGTTAGGAAAGGAGTTTTTCTTTAGGATGAGTCTCACCCATTTCTGATTTAGATGCTATTTAGGTTAGACTCTGGACTTTAGACTTTAGAGTTGATGCCAGAATAAATTAAAACCTTAGGGGTTGTAAGGATGGAGTACGTGTATTTGCTGCAGTCCATGGGGTCACTAAGAGTTGGATATGACTGAGCGACTTCACTTTCACTTTTCACTTCCATGCTTTGGAGAAGGAAATGGCAGCCCACTCCAGTGTTCTTGCCTGGAGAATCCCAGGGACAGGGGAGCCTGGTGGGCTGCCATCTATGGGGTCGCACAGAGTCGGACATGACTGAAGTGACTTAGCAGCAGCAGCAGGGGTCAGAATGTTATGGACTGAATATGCCCCCTCAATTCATATGCTTAAGTCCTAACCCCCCAGTGTGACTATATTTGGAGATAGGGTTTATTGGGGGGTGACATGGGTTTAATGAGGCCATAAAAGTGGGGCCTTAAATCAATAGGGCTGGCATCCTTATAAGAAGAGGAAGAGACACTGGAGTCCTCTCTTCCTCACGTGAGGATGCACATCTGTACGCTAGGAAGAGAGCTCTCACCAGAAACCAGACTGACCAGTACTTTGATCCTGGGCTTTCCAGCTTCCAAAGCTATAAGAAAATAAATTTCTGTTGTCTGAGTTACACAATCTATAGAATTTTGTTATGGTAGCCTGAGTAGACAAATATAAGGACCATCTAAAGGAGATAGCAATCACTGCCCCCACACATATCCCCTTCTAAAATAATCTACCCTCACCTGCCTCATGGGGTACATGCTCCTGTGTCCTCAGCTTATTGGTCAGGGTGAGCACCTGACCCAGAGACTCTATCCATGGGCCCCTGAAACATTTCACACATAAACCCCACAGATCAGAGTTTCATTTACGCTCATAAGATCTTCTGTTGCATTGTGATTTCTCTAGGCATAACTCACTTTAGGGTAAGTTACTTGGTCAGATCTTAGCACCTACCTGAAAAGCTCATTGTAACTGATTTTGAAACTTGAGGCACTTTGCAAAAAGGACAGGTTTAAAAGGACAGCAGTTAGGATCTTTCAGATGCAAAGGTCAGAATGTGAGTGTGGGACACCTATAGGAGAATGGCTAAGAAGTAGGTGAGGGTGGGGAGATTGAAGGACACAAGGCACTGCAGTTTTCTCTGGGATGATTCTTTACACCTCACCTCCATTTCGTCTTGAGGGTGGCCTTTGTCATAACTGTCCTAATCAAAGCAAATTTGACTGTAAGGGTTAAAGACCCATTCAAAGTTACTTATGTATTGGGGGAGGGGTCGTTATTAAATGGATACAGTGGAAGTCTAGCGGGACTTCTTGGGAAACTACAGTTATTTCTTCCTCTTTCCCCCACCTTGCTCCTTACCACCAGGCCCTGTGGCTTCTCATGTTAGTTCACCTGGGCAGGTCTACCCATCCTCTCTTACAAAGGCTCTCTCAGCCACCTCAAGGTGGGATGGGCCTGGCCGGGGTTGTCAATCATAAAACATCCACTGAGGAAATTCATGCTGAAAATTTCTGTTCAGATTGTTAGAAATGTCCAAAGATACCTTATTTTGTCTATTTTAAGTCCTAAATAATTAAATTTAAGTTTGGATAATAGGCATACTGAGTGAAGTATTATGACTCATTTTCTGATAAAAATTTTGTGTTAACCACAAATTTCTTTTATTTAAAAAAACTCTATTGTAAAGTATTTCTAAAATGTTTACTTTCCTCTCTTTTTAAGATAGTGACAATATTTGCTCCCTTTTGGTGATACGTGAATCCTAAGTTTTAATAGCAATTCCCATGGAAGAGATCTCAGGGAAAAGTAGAAACAGTACTGAGTTTAGAGAGTCAGAACACTACATTCATCCCAGCTGTATCAGCCAAGGAACCTCTGGCATGTCACTGAGCCTCTCTGAGCCCTGCTTTCCTCATATGAGAAAGAGGAAATGACGGTAGAAATACTTTTCTTTTTATCTGGGGGTAATCACTCTCAATTTATATGTAAAATTAACTTGAAAGTTGAAAGCTTCAGCTTTTATCTCTGGTATATAGGACTTGTACTATAAATGTTTGTTGAATGACTTTTACAGTGTGAATGATCTCCATATACAAGGACAGGAAATTGGGCTGAATTTGTGCATGCTGCTGCTGCTAAGTCACTTCAGTCATGTCCGATTCTGTGCGACCCCATAGACAGCAGCCCACCAGGCTCCCCCGTCCCTGGGATTCTCCAGGCAAGAACACTGGAGTGGGTTGCCATTTCCTTCTCCAATGCAGGAAAGTGAAAAGTGAAAGTGAAGTCGTTCAGTCGTGTCCAACCGTCAGCGACCCCATGGCCTGCAGCCTTCCAGGCTCCTCCATCCATGGGATTTTCCAGGCAAGAGTACTGGAGTGGGGTGCCATTGCCTTCTCCGGAATTTGTGCATATTCTAGATCATATTAGGGTTTTTTTTTTTTTTTTTATACCAAATTCCTCATAGGAACTAGTTATTTTGGCTTTTTTTTTTTTTTTCCACAAAGTGAAAGTAGTAAAGTAGGAAAACAAATATATAAGTTGAGGGCTCATTCACTGAGCATATGTTTAACTAAGTTGCTACTGTACAAGAAAGTCATTAATAGTGTATTCGTTTCTTTTAAGCTTATTCAGCAAATACTCACCAAGGATACTGGGAACATGTTGTTGAATAGACATGATCCTTGTCCTCATGGAGCTGATAAGTCTCGTACTTGAAACACTCACACATCAAAAACGCACTAAGGATATACTCTCTATCTCCCCTGGCCTATTTTCGGAGTTCCTGCAAATGTTTCTTTTGACCAGGGCCTAGAACGAGTTGGGGGAAGCAGGACAAACACCAAGGTCCAGCAACTGAGAAGAGGGCTTGGGCCTGAATATAAATCCCACATAATAATTTTTAGATCACTGTCCTTGGCTGAGGTGGGGGAGAAGATTTTTTTCACCAAAGCTGGAACATTGACTATATATAACAGTATACAAATGTCATGTCTTGTCTCTACTCCAATGTACTAACACTATTTCAATAGCTACTCCAATAGCTAACACTATTTGAGAGTCTGTCCAGGGTCAGGCACTGTACTGAACACTTTCCATGTTTTGTCTTTAATCTTCACACCAGCCTTGCAAGATAGATACTTTCATCATCCTCAGTTTGCTTATGAGGAGACTGCAGCTATAGAGGACATAGCCAAGGTCACAATAGATGGTTATAACAGAACTAAACCTGTTCTGTCCTACTTGAGTATATACCTTCTTCCTGCCAAACCATGTAGGGCCTTTACTGTTTTCTAAACAGAACAGTGGGCTTCCCAGGTGGCACTAGTGGTAAAGAACCTGCCTGCCAATGCAGGAAACGTAAGAGATGTGGGTTCAATCCCTGGGTGGGGAAGATCCCCTGGAGGAGGGCATGGCAAACCACTCCAGTATTCTTGCTTGGAGAATCCCATGGACAGAACAGCCTGGTGGGCTACAGTCCATAGCGTCGCAAAGAGTCGGACACAACTGAAGCAACTTAGCACGCATGCAAACAGAACAGTAAGAAAGCTGTGTTTCTATCCCTTGTCACAAAATACATGTCTTTCAATATAATACATGATAACAATAGCTAATATTAATTGAGCAATTACTATGTGCTAGATACTATCCTATCTATTTATATGTATGAATTTATTCAATCCTCAAAAACCTATGAACCAGTTACTATTTTTATTAAACTTTATCTATTATTTTATAGATGAGGAATTGAAACACAGAGATATGAAGCAACTTGTCCATGATAACTCAGCTGATATATGCCAGAGACAGAGTCAGACCCAAGTTGCCTGGGGCCAGAGATTAAAATCTGTCATTTCATCCAAATGAAATATATTATTTTCAATGTCTATTACAGTTTCATTAATTGGTGAAATAAAGATCACTAGCATGTGAGGGACCCTTCTTCCTTACCTCCCACCCCCATGAGCAGAAGACCCAATTCCATCCATAGTCTGATGGAACATTTTCCTCTGTCATTGTGCAGTGTGAAACTTACACAACTGAATGTAACATCTCTGAATTTCATCTGCTGTGGAATGGCACATGATAAAAAATGCACCACATATTCTAAGTCTGTGTTTTCTCACTAATTTAGTCTTTTTTCTCAAATGCACAGCATTTCCCATAGACATGAGAGTTCTCTCAAAAAGTTAACAGCACTCTCTGAGAAGAGGAATTGGAGAAACCCAGGAATGTTTTCCTTAGCAGCTCAGGCAAGTGACTGAAAAGTAAAAAATTAATTTTTTTTATAATATCAGATTTTAGATCTTCCCTCTGACTGACTGACTATTTGGGTAAATTGGGCAGTGGCATAACTGACCAGGCAGCAACCTCAGTGGCTCAGCTAGGAGCGGGGCATAGGCAGAAGGCAGCAGAAAAGTGTTGGGGCATCAGACCGGTGAATTCTAACTTCAGTCTACTAAAAACAATCTCCCTCTTTCTGTATCACAGAGACACACATGAGAGATTTCTGAAGCAGGCTGATGCCCTCAGATATAAACCTAGTTTGTGGCTATGAACCATTAAGGATGCTTGATAACTACTAATTAAGTGAATTAGAAACACAATATATAATTACTGATGTTCTACTTTCCCCCCTGTCTTTGCTGCACCACAGGAAAAAGTTTCCACGGCAATTGGTTTGTATAAGCAAAGACCAAAATTAAATTAAGAGGTCACATGCCAGTAGCAAAGACAAAATCAGGGAAACATTTTCTAATCAGAAACTGCAAAGAAGTTTGGGCCTTTATATAATAGAGAAATTAGGATTGGATAGTGGTATTCTTTCAACCAACTTTTCACAAATATTTCCTGGAACAGCCCCAAGGACTGAATCCTCATTTAGCCTATTCTTTTTTCAGATATAATTGAATTTACTTGTTTCGGTTTCTGCCTCCCCACCTTCCACCTGGGGCTAAGGGCAGTGCTGCTCTGCTTTCATATGGCATAAGCGCAGTCATAAACCACGTTTGAATATCTCTTCTCCAGGTATCAGAGGCTCTATCTAGGTCTTTTCTTCCAAAGCTCCTGTCTTCTCACACCCCAGGGAAATTCCTCTATACCCTCCACTCCCCCAGTGATGCTCAGCAACCCGCCCCCTTCACTACCTTGCACTCCCCAGCCCCAAAAGTTATCCTATGAAAATGAACAACTCCATTAGCTGTGGAGAAGATTATCTGAAAAATATCCTCTGAGAGGATTTTGGTGCAGGAAAATACAAAGAAGTGTCTAGAATCTTTGACTGAAATCACTGACCGTTGTGAGAGGTGACACTAAGCTGAAGGAATATACATTCCTTGGGGCAGAGGGATGTTTGCATCAGTAGGAGAAGGAAAGATAGCTCTTGTTGTTGTCTGGGGTCTATGGGAGAGGATTTAACAACACACACATCAGGATGGAGTGAAAAGTCTCTAAAGACATATTCATTCCCACAGCAGGCCTGTGGTTTGGCATCTACTTAGCTCCTCAGACTCACCAGCCATCTCCATGGGAGGGGGAGGACGTGACTAGTCAAACGATTCCCACCACCCCGCTGGATGCCTCTGCAGGCTCCTGGAGTTCTCCCTGGCAGGGTGGCTGGCTGACTTGGCTTCACAGTTTTATGAATATGAGCTTTTACTCTTGCTCCTTGAAATTAAAAAAAAAAAAAAAGTTCAGATGAAGGCACAACAGGGAAAGGTAAGAAACCTATGTCTCTCTCCTCTCTGTTCTTAAATGGTAGTTAAGAGGTAGTTTTTTAAAAAATATTTCATTTGGATATAGAAACTTAAACAAAAAATTCCCTTTCCTCTTTGAGGATTCTTTTCCACTATTGTTTGTCAGAGGCTAAAACTAACGTGCTTTTGGAACATGAACACACACACACACAAGCATGCTCACCCCAACACACCACAGTCTCTGCTCTTTTACTCACATTTCATCCCTGAGGACGTGCAAGCCTCCAGGACAAGAACCACAGTCACTGGGCAGTAGAGTCTGGTGAGCAGCCAGGGGCTGGTAGGCTCCGTCTGCTCTTGCCATGAGTGGTTCTTTGGCCTGGTTTAGCAGGGTTGAGAATCTGTGTGATTTCGGCATGGTGTCCCAGCAGCTAGTTGTCCTGTCTCCAAGTGCAGCCTTCTACATGCAACAAGGGAATTCGGGCTTTTCTGAAACAGGCTTCTGAGAGCAAGAGCAGAGGGAGCCAAGCGTGAAGGGTGTCAGCAGTGGTGACACGCCCTGGGGGAAGATGTGGGACCAGCTGGGCTCTGAGCCAACAGTAAGAGAAGGGAAGGCTACTCTGAGTCAGAGTAGTTCTTCCAGGATCCCTACTGCTCCTGGACCACCTTTTGTCATTTTAAAGTGGTCTTAAAAGTGGTCTTCACCACTGGTCTTGCCTTGACCCAGGAAAGTGCACTAATTTTTATTCATTAACATATTACTTTGCAATGAAGTTATTATCATACAAATGGTACTTAGTCCTCATAATCCATGAATAAAGTAGCATTGTCCCCATTTTATTAATGAAGAAACCAAGGCTTCAGAGTGGTTTAAGCCACACATTCCCCAAGTTAAGGCTGTAAGTACTGCGAAAGATAAGAAGTCTCCATCTTCTTATTCTTGGTTCTTTCGCTTACATACCTTTAGTCAATAGATAAGTGTATACTTTATTCCTAGCACGGAACGAGTTCAATTAGGTTCTGTTAAGAATTCAAAGACATCGTCACTTGGTTCCTACCACCCTGGCATTTACAACCTGGTTAGCCAGAATTAAGGGATAGGAAGGGCTGGGTGATGTGCATTTAATGAGTTATTGGTTCACTTATATACTAAGGAAATGGTTTTTGAGCCTTAAATACCAGACACTGGGACAGCAGAAGAAGGACACAAAGATGGAAGGAACCCAGTCTCTGTTCTCAAGAAATTCAATCTAGACAAGGGACTTTCACTGCTCAAAGCTGTTCAATGGCTTCCCATTGCTTCCAAAGTAAAATCCCAAATCCTTAATGTGACCCACAAGCTAGGAGATCTGACCTTTGCCCCTCTCTCCACTTACACTGGACTTCATTAAGTTCCTCAGTCAGGTTAAACCTCCTTCCTTCCTCAAGGGGCTCTGCCTATGAGAGGGCTTCACAGATGTATCTTTTGAGGAGGGTTTTGAAGAATAGATAGGAGAGTTCCAGGCAGAAACTGATGGGGTGTTTTCCAGCTAGAGGAATTTGAGTGGGGAGTGGACTTAGTGGATAAGAGTAGCTGGAGAAAGTTTCATAGAAAAGGCAAAATGTTCTTTGTATGTAACTGATATTCAATAACTATCTGTTGAACAGAATTGGTTTGAGAAGGCTAGGGATGGGCAGAGTGTGGTAGGATGGGGGAGCAGAAGAGTGAGAACAAGACCAAATAAGCAAAGCCTCAGGAGCTGGGAGTACCTGAGCATGATACAAGGCAAAGGAACCATCTAAGAGGCAGGTTGGGAAGGCAGGGCAGTGAGGTGTGGGAGTGTGCTTGATGGGATGGGAGATCTGAACTCCAGTCACAGCTCAGCTACTTGCTTTGTGACCTTGGACAAGTCACTTCTCTTTTCTTGGCCACAGAACTTGTGATGAAGATGGAGTGAGTAGGTGATTTCTTAACATCTCCTTTCCAGGTAAAATGAGCTCTTGCAGAAGCTAGCTAAGATCCAACACACTGGAAAAGAGAAGGAAATCTTAGGAGGACAGAGACAGCAAGGCAGAGTGCTGGCGTTAGAGACCTTTATAGCATGCAAGGCTGAGGAGAAGGACTGGAGGCTGGAGGGGAAGCCAGGGTTGCGTGACCTGCCAGGGGAAGCTGCAGCCTGTGACTCACTGATGTCCCACCAGGACCAGATCAATGAAATCAACGGAATTTTCTATAGCAATCAATTTCTAATTCTTACCCTGATCCAGTGTCTAATGACGGGGGACCAAGCTCACCATCAGGGGAGAAGGCTGCTGTGGCCAGTAAAACTGATGTCCAGGTTCAAAGAGTAGGGAAGAGAGGAAAGAACTGAAGGAGTTTTCCAGACAGTCCAAATGAAAGGACAAGTCCCTCATCCAGGTTTTTTTCTCTAGTGACCCCGATTTTGCGCCATAGATGTCGCTTGTTTCTCTCTCTTTTTTTCTTTGGTACTTTTGGGGAGGGGGAGCAAGGCAAGGGAGAGGGGAAGAGACTTTTTTTCACAGGAGTCCTCAGAATTACAGTTCACAAACTATTCAGTAAACTGACCGGCCTCAACCTCCCCTTCAACGGCCTAATCTAAGGGGTGGATCTATGTGTTTTGTTGCTTGTCAGAAACAATTGCTGCGCGGCCCATTACATTTACAGCACGTCGCCCTTTAATTGGTGTAACACGCTGAGGCCTGAAAGGAGGAGAGGCCCACAAAAGCGCCCGTGAATGAGCCTTGACTCACACAAAAACACTCTGCAGAAGTTCAGAGCTGGCCACTAACAAGGAGGTAGGGAGTTAGTTTGAAAAGGGGGTGAAGTTCAGAAATGTGTCACCTTGAGGAGCCTCCCATCAAAGCAATGGTCGCATTGACAAGCTGCAAAGAAAAAAAGTTAAACCTTCAGGGCTACGGACTTGCCTGCTGCATTTATTCTTTTTAAACTTGAGAAGGGGGGTGAGTGGGAGAGGGGAGAGTCTTTTTCTTCTCTTCCCCACCCTTGTCTCTCTACTCCCCTTATTTACTTCAGAGAACCTTAGAGAAGTCGATGTGAAAAAACATATCTCCCACACCCCTGCTAAGATACACTATTTTTTTTTTAATATGTAAAAAAGTCAGAATGAATGTGAGCAGCCTTAGGTTGCTGCTGCTGATTTCAACCTCTGTGGGAACAGTGTTTGCTCTCTGCGTTCCCCCTCCCCCCATGTTCTAAGGCAACTCTCCCAGTCCTGGGGTTTGGAGCCCCTCCGCTTGGGCCTGCCTGCCTGCAGGTCTGGAGACTGCACACCAGGATTCTATGAGGGTGAGGGCATGCATTCCGGTTCCTCAGTGGCAAAGAGGACTGGTGTGAGCCATATCAAAGTATATGGAAGCATCATTCGCACTGGTATGAGTCCAGCTGATCAGGGTACTGCAGTCGGGGGTTCCGCCCCCTCCTTGGAGAAGGAGGAGACCCAGCTTTCCCTCCTCCTGCCCATAACACCTAGGTAAGATCCTCCCAGACCCAGCCACGCTTTGGTTCCAGTTTGCAAAATAACATGTCCCCAAAAGAAGAACTAGCATTCATAGGTCCGAGGTGGAGGTGGGGGACAAGGAGGCACCTTCTGTTCCTCTGCCTTCTGTGGTCACCTGCTCTTCTAGTGCACCTTCCTGGTTCCAGATGCCTGGAATTTACTCAGTGGCATAATCCCACTCAGTGGTGGGATTGATCTCTCTTGGCACTTCCCCAGCACCCTGCCCCTCGTCTTCCTCCGGGGATCCCCGCCACACAAGTGCCACCAAGGTGGAAGACCCTTCGTCCAGTTACTGGGTGTGCTCGCTCGAGCACCCCAGAGGCACCCTCCTCCGCTCGCCTGTTCCCGTCTTTGTCTGGCGACTGGACCCCCACCCTAGCACTGCTCCTGTGAACCGGCTGCCCTGTGCGAAGGCGGGGGGAACTTTTCAATGCAGCGCCACAGCTCCCTCCAGATTTGTAATCCGCCAAAAAGCCGCTGATTGCTGCAATCGTTACTTTTCATTAAAAAAACTTAGAAGCAATTTGGGAGAACCCTTCTCAATGAATACATTTACCCCCGAACGGTCTTTATTCTCCGCCTCCACTTGATGAGTTTCTCTGGCACGAATCCGTTCTTACAGGCACAGAATGGGCAATCCCTTGATCCCCGTCAATTGTCATCCCAAGTCGGGGCCACTTTGACCGCCAATAGTGGGGAAGTCAGAGCTAATCCTCAGAAGGAATCACGGGAAAAGAAAAGCAACAATAACCAAGTCAAGCGTAAAAAATGAAAGAGAAATCTCTATTATCACTCACTACATTTCCCAGCTATGTACTGAAAAAATCAGCTCGCTTGTCATTCGAGTCAGACACCCACACAAGAATATGGGGTCGTGGTGGGTTGGTAGACTCACACGACGTAAGGAGCGATATTTGAGAGCCAAAGGCCTCTCTTCTGCCTCTGCCAAATCCCTCTCACATCCGCCATAACCATTAAATACAGACTGACTTTATTCTGTATGGGGAGGCCCAGGGGTGGGGGGTGAGGGAGCCCCCAGCTGTGCATGGATACAAAAAGGTCCCAGGAGAGAGGAATGGGGGGGGGGTTGTGGAGTGACGATGCTAAAGGAATGCACTCCTCTTGGGCACCTCCTGCTTGGGCGGTTGGGCCTCTCCTGCCTGGGTCCAGCCGCCGCCTGGGACACCCGCTCAACCCTCTCTCCACAGCCCCTGCAGCTCCGTGGGTGCGCAGACTTGGAGGCTGGGTCCTGGCGCAGCTGCATGACACACGCGTGCACTGGGTCCACGGGCCATGGGCTCCACGCAGCCTCCAGTCTTCCACAGTAGCTGGGACCCACAGCACTGTGGGCTGGGGGTGGGGTGTGAGAGTCCCGGGAATCGCTGGAGCAGACACAGAAAGACCTGTGAGAGTGTGCATACACAGCCACTTTCCACGCTGACACCTACAATTATATGACATAGGCCTTGATTCCTTTATGCCGAAGCCAAGTGAGGGGTAAAGTAAAGCGGGGATGCAGGGCAGGATTCCTGGCGCTACTGCAGCGTCTGGGGAGGGGTGGCCCTGCAGCCTCCCGCTGCTCTCTCCCTCACTGCTGCTCCCTTGCTCACAGATGCAGGGTTGATGGCCAGCACAGGGTTTGGAGGACCTGAATTCCAAAAGAAAGGGCCAGAACATACAGTCCAGCGACCTCTCCGAGCCCACTTCTCTCATGAGGCTGCAAAGCCAGTCCAAGGTGCCTTTTGGCTACTTTCATTTTCCCTTGCCAGGCCCTCCTGGGGGCCAGGTCCTCAGGGACCTCCCGTGATCAAGTGGTGAGGCTGCTTCTGGTTGCTCAGGGCAATGAGGAAGGGCCACATGGGGGATGAAGGTGTTTTTTTCATCATCTCCTTCCTCAGGCCTTAGAGGTGTAGCCTGCCAGCAGCTCCTGTTCCTCCCAGCCACCCACTTCACCCTCAACCCCTTCACCCCACTCCACACCCTGGTCCCCAACACCTAGGCACCCACCCCATGAAGCCTGTTGTAGTTATCTCTCTGAGGAACCTCTCCAGACTTCATTCCCCACAGCACACCACATGCACATCACACACTACATGTGTACACATGACACGCTGCATACCATTAACACATACATTATCACACACATGTACACACACAGAGAGTAACATTCAGGGAGCAACAAGCTTTGGAAACAATCATATTTACACAAGACCTGCACTCATCCACATACAGAGTCACAAAGACATGCACACATTTCTGCACACCCAGGCACACATGGATCATGCACACTCTTGAAATACCCTTGAGCATCCAGATACTGGCTCTGTCAGAAATGCCAGGTCAGGCAGAGGGTACTATCCAGGTGCGGGTCATGGTCTTTGGCTCTGAGACCCAGGCCTCCTTCAGGATGCTCGCCAGGGCAGATGCCCCAGTCTTCTCACTGGGCCTGTGTGGCGCTCACACCCTTCACCCGGTGTGGGCTGCACCAGAGCTGGGACAGTCCCAGGTGGCCCCACCAATCAGGCCAGAGTCCGAGGTGAACACTGGACAGGGAGACTCACCCCAGCACGGCACCAGACACATGCCCATGAGCCTCCTTAAGGGAGTGGCTGAACTAGCCATCGTTGTGGTCCTGCAGTCAGGAAGTGGGAAGGATACTGAAGGAGGCTGTCCAACCTGTCTGACCTGCACCCACCCAGGTGAGACATCCCACCCAGAGAGGATGGCTATGAGGTGGTGGCAGGTAGTGATAATCACCATCTATAAAGCCAATGAGAGTGAGATGGTTCTGCCCAGCCCCAGATTTACATAAACGTGGAATCCCTGCTTCCACCGATATCTGGAAAGGGTGCTTGCAGAGAGGGCGACCGACATTCTGCAATCCTAATTAGTGATTTTTGTCCCCTTGTTACTGGGCTCAGAATCTCATGCAAATGAACTCTTCATTTCAGCCACATTACCCCAGTTCCAGAATTAACTGACTCTTATCTTTAATGATATGCCGCTGAAGTTCTCCGAGCTGGCTAGCTTTTTATCTTGATTACTCTAATCAATAAGAAATGATAGAGTAGAATTATAAACTCTATTGGCTTTTAAATGTTGCCGACAAGCCCTCGAGATGCCATTCCCGTTCATTGTTATTTATTAAAATGATCCTCAGCCCTACAGCGGATGCAAATAGAGAAGCGAACAAGAATTAGCCTTGGGAAGAGTCCCAGTCGTTTCTGAAAACTTCACCTCCTACTCCCCAGGGAAGAGTCTTTGCTGTTTAGGCTTGAGAAGATGGAAGCATATTAAAAAAATTTTTTTAAAGAAAATTGCTCTTTTGGAGGTAGAAAAGAAACAGAAAACAAGAAACACCAAATTCCCTACCTCATCCAGACCGATAGTTTTAAAGGTAGAAGCTTTGAAAATGGCGCTTTGAAATACAGAAACTCATGCTTTACGAATGAATCATATCTTTTCTCTCTTGTTTCCCTTCCTACTCCCCACCTTGCTGACTCCTCCCCCCACAGACTTCTGCATACCATTATCTACAGGCTTATCTTTAAGGATGTATGATTTCAGACAGAACTCAAGAAAGGCAATTTCCTCCACTTTTTCTCTTGGGAGAAAAATAGGGCTTGGATCTTTCTGTCTGCAGACAATATCTTTAACTCCAGCTAGATGGCAGGTGGTGGCTGGTCAAGGTGTCAAAAGCACCTCTAATGGGAAGTTTTAAGGTTCCTATATGTCCAGCATCAGGTGGACTGAGATGTCTCTCCCACTTCAGGCAGCCCATTGCCCATACCCCTCTAAGGTCCAGGACACCACAACTCTCCCAGTCACACCTCCCTCACAGGCTGAATTTGTGCAACACTCTTTCCCAAGAAGCCAAAAAAAGAGTGTAGGGCATTTATTTTCTCCCTCCACTCGTTAAGAGTGAAAAAAGGAGAAAGTTTATGTTATACGTGACAAATATCCCTCTTCACCCTCGACCAGTGATTAACCCTCCTCTTACTCCGAATCTTGGCTCTAAATTTGGTCCAGGATGGGGTGTCCTAGGAGGGTCAGGGGCTGCTGAAAGCACCAGCTGTCATCACTTATCAGATCATGTACTAATTTACTAGCTTTCATTTAAATCCCCACCTCCTAAACACATTAAGAACCTATTCTACCCTAGGCACTTTGTCAGGAGCAAGATTCAGCTTCTGAGGCACACGGAACCTTTCCCTAGTTGGCTTGACCCTCTGCCCACTCTTTGCTTTGTATGGGTTCTAAGAACAGTGACATCCAAAGCTCCAAAAACGCTAGAGCGGTAGGCACACACATTAATTCACACACGCCACAAACTCGGCCTGCCCCTGCCCAGCAACCCCACAGGGCGCACCACCGCTATCTCGACGCGTTTACGCACAGTCCTACTCCCCCGCTGCAGATAGACCGGTGCCCAAGCAGCCGTCCGGCCCCTCCAGCCCGCGTAGCTGTGAAATCTGTCCTCGCCCTCTATCCCCATTCCCCGCACACAGCCCCAGGCGCTGCGCCACGCCCCGGCCGGGCCAGTCGGGGAAACTGCGCGCTCAGTCTCGCAAAGGCACATCTAGCAATCACAGACTCTCCGAGGAGGGACGGCGCGCGGGAAACGAAAGCGGCTGGAACACAAACTCAAGTCCCCCAAGGCCGCGGTCGATCCCCAAGAAGTTGGAAATCCTCGGGTAGGCTAAGCGGTTTTTTTTTTTTTTTTTTTCTTTCTTTTTTTAAATGACACGTTGGGGGAAGGGCTGAATGTATCAAAATCATGTAAAATTTCTGTTCTTAGCAACATCCTTGTTATTAGGAATGATGACTAAACTGCCAGGATTATTCTGGACTGTAAGTTATCAAGAGCCCACTAATTTCACATTAAAGCCCATTGACTGCAACGGCGTGATTGAAGGGTTTTTAACAATTAACATAATCAGAAAATGAGCTGAGATAATTTTTATTCAACTCATTACTTTTTAATCATGTATTTCTTTTAATTAATATCTTCTCCGTGAACATAACACAAAGCGGAGCCCCAGTGCTGGCCCAAGCCAGCCTGTGGGACTGAATTTGACACAACCAAACATTGCACCAGCCGCATTCATCGTATCTCTATTGTGGTATTCGCAAAACAGAAAAATCTTGTCCAAAAGTCACCATGTTGTTTTGCAACACAATATAAAGGGGGGAGGGGCTGAAGCTGCACAAGCCATACGATTTTTAAAATTCTACTTGACTTTTATATTTGGGTGCCTTTTTTGGTTTGCAGCCAGACAGACAGATACAAATGAGAAGGAACAAACAGGAGGAAGAACAAGAAGAGGAAAAGGCTTTTGGAAATGAATGTCCCATAGTGGGTTTTGGCTGCTCCTGCATGCCACCAGGGCCAGCTGGAGGAACCTTAGAAGGCACAGAATTGACATCAGCGTGCCCACCTCTGGCCTCACCTAGTGTCAGCTGGGCACCTGGGCCTGGCCCACGCTGTCTGGGCTGAGGTGTTCAGCTTCAGTTCCCCCACCCTAATCAACCTCCTTGGGCTCAGATCCAATGGGATTAAATCCCTCTGCTCCCCAGCCCCAATGGCAAGTGGGCAGAACCTGCAGGCCCTTTCTTTTCAGTTAGGATATTGGACTGCTCAAGTATTTGCATTGTAGTGTTGGTGTCTTGACCCCAATGGCCCACAACACTTCCTGGTAAGCACAACCTGGAAGACGTGATCCGACTCAAATGCTCAAATGGCTCAAATGGGGCAGAAAGTTGGCATTTTGATGGCAAATTGGATTCCAGCTCCCCCCACCCCCCCCACCCCCTGCCCCGGTGGGCACATCTTGCCTGTGGCCTGACCACTGGATCTCCCAAGCCTACCAAAAAAAGGCTGTTTCTGGACTAAGATCTCTCACCCTGTGGGAGCTTCCTCAGCCTCAGAAAAAAGAAACAAAGCCGACCCCTGGTGGAAGAAAATGAAAGTTAAGAATATAAGGAAGGCTTGTGAGGGCCTCCTGCCCAAACATCTGTATATGGGAGAAGGAAGGGAGAAGGAAGAGAGAGTGGGAAAGGGTAAATAATAAAAAGGAAAATTGGAGAAGGCAGAAAACAGCAGAGATCACATGACAGCAGGTGGAATTCAGGTCGAGAGAACTGGGAAGAAGGAGAGACCAAGCCCTTTGGGCTCCTTGGGTCAAGTGTGCATCCTCAGTGCTTGTGGCCTGACTGGTGTCACTGATCAGGCAGGGACCTCTAATTTCTTCTGTTTCTCTCCAGTGAATGTCAGAAGTTCTATGATTACAGAGGGAAGATGGAGGTCTCTGTTAGACACTGGCAGCATCTGCCTGCCTGTCTCAGAGAGCACGCAAGTTCCAGAAACTTCCTTTACTCTAGACAAAGCACTGCC
Organism: Bos indicus x Bos taurus; assembly: GCF_003369695.1. NCBI lineage: Eukaryota > Metazoa > Chordata > Mammalia > Artiodactyla > Bovidae > Bos > Bos indicus x Bos taurus. The sequence goes on from NC_040084.1 coordinate 42,107,666, forward strand.
TCCCACCATCCTAACCTGTCAGTCTTAGCTAAGTGATAGTAACTAAGGCAAAAATTCAACGTACCAAGTTCTATCCACTCTGGCAACTGAGAACAACCACTGCTGAGGGGTGTGATGAAGACGCTGTCAGTGGCTGTGTTTCAGTGCATTATAGGAAGACAAATCTACATGGTATGCTTATGTCTCTCCAATGCAAGTGCTAAATGTGGGGGAGAGGGACATGAGGGCAGGCAGACACACAGAGGACACAATTGTTCTGAAATCTGCTTTGATTAAAGCAGGTCAGGAGATCAGTTTGGTGCCCTGGACAGAGGGCAAATTGCCTCTCTTGACAAACCTTGATGAAATAGTTGTAGCACATTTTTGCCAAAGAAATAGACTGCAGAAAACATAATAAGAGGTAAGTACATGTTCCCATGAGAACAGACAGCACTATGTCCCACAGAGTTTTCTCAGTGACAACATATGCTGCTTTTACAGTTTCTCCACTTCGCCTCCCTGGTATAGCCATCATTGCCTTGGGCCAAATCAGACCCAATGACCTAGGCTTGAGATAAGGGACACCAAGTCAACAAAGAGCCCTGGCAAATGAATTATAATTCCTATGGGCACCCCTGGAACAAGAGGCAGAGCTGTGGTGACCCCACTTTGGAACAGGGCACTCTCCTCAGACCACTGTATCTTCTCTTTAAAGCTTTCACGAACTCTTGACACATGCACCCTGTTCAGTTTTTCCTGTTCATCAGAGCATCACGACACACTCAGTACGTCCTAGTATTGTAGCCATTGTTCTGAAAACAGCCAGAATGTTTCGTAGCTTCTCTGGCTAACTTCAAAGGTGATTTTTTTTTACTACTTGGACTGAGTCTGAACACTGTGAAGCAAAGAGAAGAATGTACAGTCATTCAGTTCAGTTCAGTTCAGTCACTCAGTCATGTCTGACTCTTTGTGACCCCACGGACTGCAGCACACCAGGATTCCCTGTCCATCATCAGCTCCTGGAGCTTGCTCAACTTGGACAACTTGGACAAGCTTGGACAACTCATGTCCATTGAATTGGTTATGCCATCCAACTATCTCATCCTCTGTCATTCAATCCTCTTTCCTCCTGCCTTCAATCCTTCCCAGAATCAGGGTCTTTTCCAAGGAGTCAGTTCTTCACATCAGGTGGCCAAAGTATTGGAGTTTCGGCTTCAGCATCAGTCCTTCCAATGAATAGTCAGGACTGATTTCCTTTAGGACTGACTGGTTTGATCTCCCTGAAGTCCAAGGGACTCTCATGAGTCTTCTCCAACACCACAGTTCAAAAGCATCAATTCTTCGGTGCTCAGCTTTCTTAATAGTCCAACTCTCACTTCCATACATGGCCACTGGAAAAACTATAGCTTTGATCAGACGGACCTTCATTGGCAGAGTAATGTCTCTGCTTTTTAATAATGCTGTCTAGGTTTGTCATAGCTTTTCTTCCAAGGAGCAATCGTCTTTTAATTTCATGGCTGCAGTCACCATCTGCAGTGATTTTGGAGCCCAAGAAAATAAAGTCTCTCACTGTTTCCATTGTTTCCCCACCTATTTGCCATGAAGTGATGGGACTGGATGCCATGATCTTCGTTTTTTGAATGCTGAGTGTTAAGCCAGTACTTTCACTCTCCTCTTTCATCAAGAGGCTCTTTAGTTCCTCTTTGCTTTTTGCCATAAGGGTGGTGTCACCTGCCAATCTGAGGTTATTGATATTTGTCCCAGCAATCTTGATTCCAGCTTGTGCTTCATCCAGCCCAGAATTTTGCATGATGTACTCAGCATATAAGTTAAATAAGCATTAAAACAATTCAAGTTTTGAATGTGTCAGTGTCATGTGTCAGTGAAGCAGAAGTTCAACTTGATTTTCTATCTTCCGCATTTTCTGAAGATTAGAAATAAGATCTAAAAATGAATAAATTCAGGTTCTTTTTTTTCTTCCATTGTTTGGGCAACTATATATTAGAGGTGAATTTCACATTGCACAGAATCAGGAGGCCTACAATGTCTTGTTCTGGTTTGAGTGAAGCTCAGGTTGATCAGTGGAGAAGGCACTGGTGACCCACTCCAGTACTCCTGCCTGGAAAATCCCATGGATGGAGGAGCCTGGTAGGCTGCGGTCCATGGGGTCTCTAAGAGTTGGACATGACTGAGCGACTTCACTTTCACTTTTCACTTTCATGCACTGGAGAAGGAAATGGCAACCCACTCCAGTGTTCTTGCCTGGAAAATCCCAGGGACGGAGGAGCCTGGTGGGCTGCCACCTATGGGGTCGCACAGAGTCGGACACGACTGAAGCGACTTAGCAGCAGCAGCAGCAGATTGATCAGTGTGTTCAGGTGATATCACTCCCTCATTATAAAGTTCCCATTACTCTATAACTTTGAATCAGGCATTTCACTAGGAGAAGCACATCATCCTTTTCAAAGCATATTTCAAGTAAATTATTTTTTTTTACCAGTGATACATATCAATTTTCTTATTGTATAGAGGAGTGACAGAGAAGTCACTTTGGGGGCAACATAGTGCCTTTGGGGCACACACAAATCCAAAATTCAAATCTTCTGATGTCTGACTCCAAATCCTTTTCTATGACAAGAAACATGACAGGCAATAATGCTTCCTGGTGTCCTGCAACTTGAAATCAAAGGAGTATTTAAAAACTGGACTTAAAGAGTTAGTCTTTGACTTAAAAATCTTAATTGGGAATTAATCAGCTTGGATCACTCTGGTCTGGAACACCAGATACAAGAAATTTGATTTGCTTAGTAATGAACATCTGAAAGCCCAAATCCCATCTTCATTGTTTGAGTCAACTTTTTGTTTGCATAGTTTTTGACAGATAAACCAAAGGGGATACTCTTCTCACTCAGAAATATTCTGGTCCCCAGAACTGGCTGTTTATAATAAAGGCTGTTTGTGTTTAGCTAAAAGTATCAGAAACACAAATTCCAGGGTCTTGAACAAGCAGGATTTTATTTTCCTTACACAATGAGAAGGCCAGAGGTCAGCAGCTGCTTTGCTTTAGTGACTTAATGATTATAGGATAGCTGTTGTCTCTCAGTCTTTTCCGCAGGGTCTCAAGGTGGCTGTTGCATGTCCAGTCATTATTTCTGCATTCAAGACAGAAGACGGGAGCTCAAGAAAAGGCCATGCCAGCCACATCTATTCCTGTCAATTAGGGAAACATATGCTTCACCAGAACCCCCCTAGCAGTATTCTTTTGGGTCAGAACTGGGTCATATGGCATCCTAAACTGCTAGAGAGCTGGGAAAGCTGTATCTGGCATTCAAATCTCTATTGTAGAGACAGCAAGAGAGAGATGGTGGTTGGGCATAAATGAAATGCTGATCCACCTACATCAAGCCCAACCCTCTTTGTTCTCTGACACATATTATCTCCTACATTTTCATGAAACCAAGTCATTCATTCTGCAGAATGGTAAGCAATAAGAATACCCTTATTCCTGACTTCTTTGACCACAAGGGATGGTAGTCAGACAAAGATTGGCTCCACATATGGAATGAAATTAAGTCAAAGAAAAACAAAGACAGTATATTAAAGCATATATATGGAATCTAGAAAAAAATGGTACTGATGAACCTATGTGCAGGGAAGGAATGGAGATATAGATGTAGAGAATGGACTTATGGATACAGGGAAGGAAGGAAAAAGTGGGACAAATTGAGAAGGTGGCATTGACATATATACACTACCATATGTAAAACAGATAGCTAGTGGGAAACTGCTGTATAACACAGGGAGCCTAGCCTGGTGCTCTGTGACGACCTAGATGGGTAAGATGGGGTGGGAGTGGGAAGGAAAGAATAGTTATGACTGATTCATGTTGTAGGACAGAAACCAACACAACATTGTAAAACAATTATCCTCCAATTGAAAATTTTTTTAAAAAGATTGGTTCCAACCTCTAGGAGGCAATGAGTACCTTGAGTGCTGAGGTATATGAAGTTGAATTTTACTAGTCTTTGAATTCATGGTTTGTTTAAGGCTATTAGAGAATTTTAAAGATATCAGACTGGGTTGGAGTGAGAGTGAGAAATACTGGAAGAGCTGCAGAGCACAAAATGTAAGACAGGCTATCAACAAAAAGTCTACAAACAACAAATGCTGGAGAGGATGTGGAGAAAAGGGAAACTTTGAACACTGTTGGTGGCAATGTAAATTGGTACAGCAACTATGGAAAACAGTATGGTATGTCCTCAAAAAACTAAAAATGGAACTAACATATGATCCAGCAATTCCACTCCTGGATATATATCTGGAAAAATGAAAACACTAATATGAAAGGATACACACACCCTAGTGTTCACAGCAGCTATTGTGTGAACTATTTATAATAGCCAAGACATGGAGCAACCCAAGTGTCCATCAATAGATGACTGAGGGACATCCCTGGTGGCCCAGCAATTAAGACTCTGTGCATCCAAGGCAGGTGACGTGGGTTCAATCCCTGGTCATGGAAATAAGATCCCACATGCTGTACAGTGCAGCCAAAATATTTAAAAAATAATAATAATTAAAACATAGACAACTGAATTGAGAAGATAGTCTATGACTCAGTTATAGAAAATGAAATACTGCCATTTGCGGCAATGTGGATGGGCCTAGAGAATATTATGCTTTAGTGGGATAAGTCAGACAGATAAAGACAAATACTATATGATATCACTTATATGTGGAATCTAAAAAGGTAATACAAATGAATGTATGTGCATAACAGAAACAGACTCACAGATATGGGAAGTAAACTGTGGTTACCAAAGGGGAGAGGTTATAATGTGTGTAATCCCTATACTACACAGTATATCCTTGTTGCCTATTTATTTTATATAGAGTAATTTGTATCTGGATGAAGCATAAGCTGGAATCAAGACTGCTGGGAGAAATATCAATAACCTCAGATACACAGATGACACGACCCTTATGGCAGAAACCAAAGACCTAAAGAGCCCTCTTGATGAAAGTGAAATAGGAGAGTGAAAAAGTAGGCTTAAAACTTTACATTCAGAAAATTAAGATTATGGCATCCAGTCCCATCACTTCATGGCAAATAGATGGAGAAACAATAGAAACAGTGACAGACTTTATTTTGGGGGGCTCCAAAATCACTGCAGATGGTGATTGCAGCCATGAAATTAAAAGAAAGATGCTTGCTCCTTAGAAGAAAAGCTATGACCAACCTAGACAGCATATTAAAAAGCAGAGACATTACATTGCCAACCAAGGTCCATCCAGTTAAGGCTATGGTTTTTCCAGTTGTCATGTATGGATGGGAGAATTGGACCTCAAAGAAAGCTGAGCACCGAAGAATTAATGCTTTTGAACTGTGGTGTTGGAGAAGACTCATGAGAGTCCCTTGGACTTCAAGGAGACCAAACCAATCAATCCTAAAGGAAATCAGTACTGAATATTCATTGGAAAGACTGATGTTGAAGCTGAAACTCCAATACTGATGCAAAGAATTGACTCCTTGGAAAAGACCCTGATGCTGGGAAAAACTGAAGGCAGGAGAAGGGGACAACGGGATGAGATGGTTGGATGCCAACACTGACTCAATGGATATGAGTTTGAGCAAGCTCCGGGAGTTGGTGATGAACAGCCTGGTGTGCTGCAATCCATGGGGTTGCAAAGGGTCAGACATGACTGAATGACTGAACTGAACTGAACTGAAGTAATACCTTATGATGGAGCATAACCTGCAGAAATACTGAATCACTGTGCTGCACACTTGAAACTAACATAATAAAATCAACTATACTTCCATTAAAAAAAAAGCCAGGGTACTATGAGTCAGAAAGCAGTCCTGACAACAGGAGATTTCCACTATAGAAGGATTTCTAGTTACTTCTGTCCAAAAATGTCTGCTACATGTGATTTCTAAATGTTTGAAAATTCCTTCAACAGTGGGAAAAACCTGTAACAATGTTAAAACTCAAAAAGTTCTGGAAGGGTAACATTAACTTACATTAAAAAAAAAACTTAAGAGCCTCCAGTAAAATGTCATTCTTATTTAAATAAAGTTCAGATTCTTCACCCCAGAAGCCAAAAGTGGACAGTCAGCCCTCTTGTTTCCTCGTAGTACAGCAGAGATATGGTTAGAACATTAAGAAAAGATTCTACTCAAGGCTAACTAGAAAAAGGGATGATAAATGGAAATAAACACAGTTTGTAAGACAGCATGACCCATGATTAAAGACTCACACCATCAGTCAGAGAATGCAGAGAGAGAAATCTTTAGGTTCTCCTTCCTCTACCTAGTAGATGCCACTTTGACCTCAATCAGTCAAGCATGAACTTAGTGCTATTTAAACTCCCAGGAATCTAACTTGAGAGAGGCTGTCTCCCTCCTTAGATTCTGACCAGTGTTCTAGTTTTGTGTCTGAGCTTTCCAAACTTAGTCAGATGACTGACGTCTCCCCAACCCCCACCCCGCAAATGACCTCCCTCTTCAGATGAGAAGTGTATTCATAAGACTGAGTTCTGATCTTGACCCTGGCAAGCCCCAGTGGAATATTCTTCACATTAGAATAGAAGTAAGTTCCAAACTTTATACACAAATGGGGTATAGAAAATCATGGCTGGTGGAGGTGGGGGCATATAACGGGAATGTAATGTCCATACAAGGGCTAGTATTAGCTTCTCTTGAGTGGAGAAGGACTATCTGAAGGAGAAATGAGGGGAAACTACCAAACATGGAAATGAGCAAAAGGGTAACTGTAGGGTCAAAAAATATCTTATGTTTTCCAAACAGGTAGTAAAGAAGTGCATTAGTATTTCTTTGTGGGAACTCCAGACGCTTTGTTTCTGAGAACTCCCTGGGAGTCTTACATGCTGTCCCTAGAACTAGTCCTGTGGCCATCCTGGGACATCAGCCCTTTTCCTCTGATATGCTCTAGTAATGTGTCCTATTTTGTCCCAACAAAGTCTCCATTCTGGGCACCGCTCATCTCTGCACCAGCCTGAACGTGCAAGTGCCCTGAAATACTATCAGGACATACTCCTGGCTCTTCTCCCCTCACAGATAAGTCCCTGATCCTTCCTGAAGAGTCACTAATGTTGATGCCTCTGAAGACTCAAGATCTTAACTTTTTACAGACAGCATAATTTAAAAAACTATATCTTTTAGTTCTTGCTGGTTTAGTTCTTTCAGATCCTTTGCTTAGAAGAAGAGGATTTTAAGGGGCTGAACTTGAGAAGCCAGTATAAGCCAAATTTCTTATTATGCTCAAAATCACTTCTCTACCTATCCCTTTGTCCCTGAACCAAATGTCAAGCCCCTGGCCTCAGGAATCCATTATTTCTCAGCAAGCCCTTGGGTTTCTCAAGCTCCAGACTTTAGCAGCTGCCTTCCCACACCCTCACACCTCCAACCCCACCGATGTGCTCAGATGTGTGAATCCCAGAGCTCATCTCCATTAGGCTTATGCTGGGACCTCTGCTATATGTGTTTTCCGCCTCACTACTTTTCTATTTTTCTGCTGCCAGGTAGGTCTCCAGCACCAGTGTCCATATGGTAGAAGAAGCACCCCGAAATGGCTGCTGCCAGTGTCTACATTCCCAGGGTGAGCCGCAGTTGCTTCCTGCCTCTCCAGAAGACTCTTCAAGGTTAGTAAGGAAGTCTGACCCAGGCTCCTCTCAAATCACTGCTTCTGCTCTGGGTCCCAGAGTATGCGAGAGTTAGTGTGTGCCCTTAAGAGTGAAGTCTCTATTTGCCCCAGCACTCTAGGACTCCTGAAAGTAAAGCCCACTGGCCTTCAAAGCCAAACGTCTAGGGGCTTGTCTTCCTCATGCAGTACTCCCAGGCTGGGGAGCCCAATGTGGGGCTCAGACTTCTCACTCCTTTGGGAGAATCTGCAAAGTAATTATTCTCAAGTTTGTTGGTCACCCACCTGGGAGTATTGGACTTGACTGAACTGTGAGTCCAGCCCTCCAAACTGTCTTGTTGTGGTTCCTTCTTTAGTTGTAGATCTTTCTTGGTAGGTTTCAGTGGTTTGCACTGATAGTTGTTCTGTGGATAGTTGTGTGTGTGTGGATAGTTTTTGGTGTGTCTATGAACTCCTCAGGTGGCCTCAGGGTCTTTCTACTCTGCTATTGTATCTTCTTCATCTTTTTAAAAAAATCTCTGAATAATATGTGACCATATGGATATACCACAAGTTTATCCATTCACTTTTCATTGCTTCAAGTATTTTGCAAATTATGAAAATACTAGTAACATTTGTTGAAATACTGACACAGTGGTATAAAAACATATATAAATTTGGAATAGGCTGGATATAGATAATTATATAAAATAATGTAGGATAAGGAGGTATAGCAAAAAAATTAAGAGGGAAGGTTTATTCAACAAATGTCATAGAGATAACTAGTTGACAATTTGAAAATAGCAAACTGTTTAGGATTTCATCTTACATATTTGGGCTACTTAACAGTTCTCTCACTGTCCATAAGCTGTTTCATAAAAGGATTCTTTCATTCATCAAAATAAAAGGTAAATAGAGGGTAGTGAGTAGTATTAATCCCTTTCCCTGGAAGGGCTGCTGTTTCGTGGACAGTGTGGTACTCAAGTAGACAGAACCTGACCAGCATGTTGCTACTGTAGACTAGGTAGGTCCATCTGTAAATGGGAGTGCGTGCATGTGTGACAAGTTGCTTCAGTCATGTCCAACTCTCTGAGCCCCATGGACTTAGCCTGCCAGGCCCCTCTGTCTATGAGATTCTCCAGGCAAGAATACTGGAGTGTGTTGCTGTGCCCTCCTCCAGGGGATCTTTCTGACCCAGGGATAGAATCTGAGTCTCTTATGTCTCCTGCATCAGCAAGTAGGTTATCACTAATGCTACCTGGGAAGCCCAAACAGGGGTTCAGCACAAGTCAATTTTGCAGCTTTCTCATGTATTTATAGAGGTCCCTAGAGCAGTAACATGTAGGGATGAAGAAACTTATTTTTCTTGTTTCAGTTAGGAGAGTTTAGGTTATGTTTTAGTAACAACCTCAAATCTTAGTGGTTTATAAGAACAAAGATTTATTTATTGCTCATGAATAGCTCAGTTGGTAAAGAATCTGCCTGCAATGCAGGAGACCCAGGTTCGGTTCCTGGGTTGGGAAGATCCCCTGGAGAAGGAAATGGCAACCCACTCCAGTATTCTTGCCTGGAAAATCCCATGGGCAGAGGAGCCTGGCAGGCTACAGTCCATGGGATCGCAAGAGTCAGACGTGACTTAGCAACTAAACCGCCAACCATGCTACATAGCCACTGCAGTGAGGCTAGAGGCTTCTGCTCCTTGCTTTTCCACTCTGAGACCCAGGCTAATGGAACAAATTACCTTCTCCAATACTGCCAGTTGCCAGGACCAATAGAAAGAGGATTTTGAAAGGTCTTGTATAAACAGTCAAATGTTCTAGCCCAAAAGAGATCTGCTCAAAATTCATTAGCCAGAATTAGTCACATGGTTCTTTTCAACCACATGCTTTACTAAGCCCACCCCAGCTTTGAGAAGAAAGAAGGGGAACTATATATGTGATAGGTGGTAATTTTAAGAATTTAGTACCAGGAAAGTTTCATCTTCTATAAAGGATAATTATGTTTGTCATTTTCTGATAATGAGAATTTTGTAACTACCAATAACAGATGCCAGGAATTCTACACATTTTTCTTTTACTCCTTATTATAAAAGTACAGTTGCTACTAGATGGGAACACTGTGGCTTCATGTGGTTAAATAGGTAAATTAGAGGTAAATAGTAAGTGCCAGACCAGGAGCTGAACCTCATGTTGATAGACTAAGTATAGGGCTAAATTTCACAATAGGTCATTTGCTAGCTCCTGCAGTCCATGGGGTCTCGAAGAGTCAGACACGACTGAGCGACTTCACTTTCGCTTCTCACTTTCATGCATTGGAGAAGGAAATGGCAACCCACTCCAGTGTTCTTGCCTGGAGAATCCCAGGGATGGGGGAGCCTGGAGGCCTGCCGTCTGGGGTTGCACAGAGTCGGACGCGACTGAAGCGACTTAGCAGCAGTAGCAGCAGTATGATTAGCATAAGAGATTCCTTTTTTTTTCCCCCAGCTTTAAAAAAATCCTTATATTAATTTTAAGCTTATGTATATCTTTTTGTGTGTTATCTCAAATATTTTTAAGTACCAGGGAAAATTTATAGCAAGTATCTCAAAAGTATTCATATCTTATATAAATAACTCATACACACTGAAAAAGGAAACATTAAAACTTCAAAAAATCAGTAGGAAAAATCACAGATATTCCCAAAAAAAAGAGAGGGAAATCTGGTTTTATAGAAAGCAAAATATGTTCAAATGTACTAGTTAATAACAAAAAACCCACCTATATTAAATTTTTTTAAATTATCCAATTTTGGCAAGGTTTTGGTATAACTGAGGTACTTGTGCATTACATAAATTATTATAAACTAACAGTTATTTGGGATATAACTGGAACCCACATGAAGATTCACAAAAATGATCATTTTATTTAATTCAACAACTATAAATATTAATCCCAAGGAAAAATTTTAAAGATAGGAAATATAAAATATGTGAAAATGTTTATTACAGTGTTAAAATTGAAAGTGATATGGTGTGGTTACATTATGAAATGTCTACTCAATGAAATATGCTGTCATTGAAAATTATAAGTATGAAGACATTCTGCTGCTGCTGCTGCTAAGTCGCTTCAGTCGTGTCCCACTCTGTGCGACCCCATAGACAGCAGCCCACCAGGCTCCCCCGTCAGATTCTCCAGGCAAGAACACTGGAGTGGGTTGCCATTTCCTTCTCCAATGCATCAAAGTGAAAAGTGAAAGTGAAGTCGCTCAGTCGTGTCAGACTCTTAGCGACACCATGGACTGCAGCCTACCAGGATCCTCCGTCCATGGGATTTTCCAGACAAGAGTACTAGACATGAAAAATATATATGCTAGATATGTTACATGATTACAAGTACGAAAATATATATATATCATGGCAAAAGAATATATAAAGAATAGTGATAATGGCTGCTCTATAATGTTGAATCATTGTTAGCCACTCCCCCCCCCACTATTCCAATATTCATTTAATACCTTTATATGATTTTCACAGTAACTATAACTTGGAAGAATATTAAGTATACTTCATTGACATGGCCTCTACAATTTACAAACCCCAAGGAATATGCTTTTATTCTGTAAGACACACAGGAAGGTAAGAAAGATGGCAATCTTAAGGGACTAGGTTGCTTTCATGGAGAAACAGTAGCAAACCAGGTGGGAACACAGGTCCAGAACCGGGAGTTTATACACAAGAACACTAGGTGTGGACAGGCTCCCTCACACTGGATCCGGTCAAGATGAGATATCATGGGATAGCAGAGGAGAGCTCATGGTCTTTGCTGGTCATTAACTTTCAAAAAGAAGGGAGAAGAGTTAAGCTAAATGTCCTTAGTTCTTAGAAGAATTTAGAACTCTTCTAAAATTCACCAATCAAATAAGTCTCTTTACTTGCTCTGCAGTGAAGTAAGTAAAGGGATGGAGAGGCCAGGAGTATTACACTAATTGAGTTCTTTGAACATGGGGAGTTCTTTAAAACTGGGGAGTGGAGAATGTATTTGAAAATAAGAACAACTAAAAATAAATGGGATTAGGCATTCAACACCAGAAGCTACAAAAAAAAAAAAAAAATCCATAGAAAGTAGAGTAAAAGAAAAAATAAAGATAAAATTAGAAATTAAAATGAAAACAAACAGAAAAATAAATATATGATTAACAAAACCAAGTGCAGTTTGTTTGAAAAGACCAAAAAGATAGACATACCTTTTATAACATAATCAAGAAAATAAGATAGTGGCATTAAGTGAACATTACTAGAAATTTTAAAGGGCAACACAACTACAGAAGTTGTAAATAATTTAAAAATCAGGAACATTTTATTAATTTTGCCGGTGTGTTTGGAAAAGGATATAATAGTCAATTTTCTAGAAAAATAAAAATCACTAACAGTCAAGAAGGAACAGAAAAACTGAATAGAGCAATAACTGTTAAGAAAATTTTACTGGTATAGAAAACTATTCCTCTGAAAAGTATAAGGCTGTTTTAAAATATACTCAGGATTTATTTTAATCAGGTATTAAGACCTTAAGCCACAAAAGTTATTGTCATGAAGGAAGAAGTTTTTATACTTTCAGATCTCTAGAAATAGAAGGCACAACATGCCAAGCAGAGGGGCCACAAATGAAAGCAGGGATGATCAAGAGGCAGAAGGAGCAAGGAGGAAGGTATAACCAGCTCCTTGATTGTGGTTTTTAGTGGGAAGGAATGGATGGGGCATGGTAGGCAAACTGAGCACATTTAGAACTAGATAGGCTGGCAGTTCTGGCAGGCTCTGGGCTATAAGGGGGTAGTTCCTAGTTGTCCAGTTTACTGGCCCTAGGATGATTTACCACTGGGGGATAAAAGTCCCAGACTACAGCACTCGGATAAAAGGAGGGAGATCTAGGCTAGGGTTGTTTGGTTTGCACAACAAAGACGTTGTTGTTCAGTCACTAAGTTGTGTTTGACTCTTTGTGATCCCATGGACTGCAGCATGCCAGGCTTCCCTGTCCTTCACTATACCCCAAAGCTTGCTCAAACTCCTGTCTATTGAGTTGGTGATGCTATCCAACCATCTCCTCCTCTGTTGCCCCTTTCTCCTCCTGCCTTCAACCTTCCCCAGCATCAGGTTTTTTTTCCAATGAGTTGGCTGTTTGAATCAGGCGGCCAAAGTACTGGAGCTTCATCATCAGTCCTTCCAATGAATATACAGGGTTGTTTCCTTTAGGATTAACTAGTTTGATCTCCTTGCTGTCCAAGGGTCTCTCAAGCAGTCACTAAGTCATGTCTGACTCTTATGAACCCACAGACTAGAGCCCACGAGGCTCCTCCGTCCATGAGATTTCCCAGGCAAGAATACTGGAGTGGGTTGCCATTTCCTTCTCTAGGGGATCTTCCCGACCCAGGGATCGAACCCAGATCTTTTGCACTGCAGCCAGTCTCCTACATTACAGGCAGATTGTTTAACAACTGAGCCACCAGGCAAGCCATCAAGAGTCTTCTCCAGCACCACAATTTGAAAGCATCAATTCTTCAGTTCTCAGCTGTCTTTATGGTTCATCTCTCACCTCTCTACATGACTACTGGAAAAACCATAGCTTTAACTATATGGACCTTTGTCAATAAAGTGATGTTTCTTCTTTTTAATATGCTGTCTAGGTTGGTCATAGCTTTCCTTCCAAGGAGCAAACATTTTTTTTTAATATATTTATTTTAATTGGAGGTTAATTACTTTACAATATTGTATTGGTTTTGCCATACATCAACATGAATCTGCCACGGGTATACATGTGTTCCCCATCCTGAACCCCCCTCCCACCTCCCTCCCCGTACCATCCCTCTGGGTCATCCCAGTGCACCAGCCCCAAGCATCCTGTATCATGCATCGAACCTGGACTGATGATTCATTTTATATATGATATTATACATGTTTCAATGCCATTCTCCCAAATCAACCCACCCTGTCCCTCTCCCACAGAGTCCAAAAGAATGTTCTTGAAAGAGGAGCAAGCATCTTTAAATTTCATGGTTGCAGTCACCGTCTGCAGTGATTCTGGAGCCCAAGAAAATAAAATCTGTCACTGTTTTCATTCTTCCATCTATTTGCCATGAAGTGATGGAACCAGATCCCATGTTCTTAGTTTTTTGAATGCTGAGTTTTAAGCCAGATTTTTCTCTCTCACCTTCATCAAGAGGCTCTTTAGTTCCTCTTCGCTTTCTGCCATTAGAGTGGTATCAACTGCATATCTGAGGTTGCTGATATTTCTTCCGGCAGTCTTAATTCCAGCTTGGGATTCATCCAGCCCAGGATTTCATCTGATGTACTCTGCAGAAAAGTTCAATAAGCAGGGTGACAATATAGTCTTTTTGTACTCCTTTCCCAGTTTTGAACCAGTCAGTTGCTCTATGTCCAGTTCTAACAGTTGCTTCTTGACCTGCATACAGGTTTCTCAGGAGACAGGTAAGGTGGTCTGGCATTCTCATCTCTAAGAATTTTCTACAGTTTGTTGCGATCCATATAGTCAAAGGCTTTAGTGCAGTCAGTAAAGCAGAAGTAGATGTTTTTCCTGAACTCCGTTGCTTTCTCTATGATCCAAGAAAGGTTGACAATTTGACCTCTGGTTCTTCTGCCTTTTCTAAATCCAGTTTGTACATCTGGAAATTCAGGAACAAAGACATGCTCAAAGGCAAAATTGTTTGTTATGTCTCTGAATAGTCTAGTCCAGGAAGGAGCAGTCCCTCCTCAAGTCTATAAGGCCCCAAGATGTCAAGGCATCATAAAATATCAAACATTAAAAAAAAAACATGATTAATATACAGGCATAGGTGAGTTATACCAGTCCATGAAGAAAGAAAAATTGTATCCTTGCAAACTGTCCTAGAAAAAAGGAGAGGGAAAGCTACCAAATTCATTTTATGAAGCTGGAATAACCTTGAAACCCAAAGTGAAGTAGAAGAAAATAAAACTTTAATCTCATGAGCACAAATGCAAAATAAATTGAGTGCAAAAATGATAACTTTAGGTAACTATTAATTTAATTGACCATATTAACATACCAAAGAATAAATATTATATGATTATCTCAAAAGATACATTTAAAATCATTTGATAAAATGCAATCCCCACTCATGACTTTAAATAACCTCTCAGTAAAATATTAATAGAAGAGAATTTCCCTAACCTGATTATTTGGTATCTACTAAAAACATACACAAACAGTATGCTAAGTATTTTAAAACTTCAGAAAAATTCCCTTTTAAAGTTGGAAACAAGATAATACTATATACTATCACTCCTATTACTCAACATTATACAGAGATCCTTGGAAATCCACTGAGATTTAGAGGTTTAAAGATCTAAAATATATGCTTTACTGTTCTTAGTTATGAGCAATAGATACTGTTGACTCTGGCTGATTAAGCAGAAAGAGCTTACTACGAGAATATCTGTCAGTTCACAGAATCATTGGGAGAGTTGAAACACCAGGCTTATGGCTGCATTTCCACAAGAGCCCATAACATGTGGTAGAAACAGTCTGAGAAGAAATCCTCTGCTGCCACAATTGAGCCTCAGACATTACTGTTGGACCACTGTCACGTCTACTCCTGCAAGCTGACTGCAGCTGCTACTCCTGCTGACACCAACGCTACCTCTGCTCCGTCACTGTTGTTACTGTCACTGCTATCACTACCAGAGTCATTAAATGCCTATTCCTCAGCTGCAAAGAAGGCTGGGAGAGAAGTCTGAAATATTTTAAGCTCCTAACGAGGAAGAAGTCTTTGTCTTACAACCAGACTCATAATGCAGGAAATTCCTTAAACACAGAAAGGAGCTGAGATGCTGGATGCGCAAAATAAATGACAAATATATACCCCGAAAGAAAAAGTAAAAATGGCTCTTATTTGAAGATGCTACAATAATCTACATGGAAAATTTAAGGTAAATTATAGGCAATCTTGTAAAATTAATGGTGAAATTTATAACATACAAATCAACAGCATTTCTATAAATCAGCAATAAAAAATTAAAAATCTAACAGGAAAGAAAGATAACATTCACTATATTAAACATACTATAAGGTATCTGGGACTAAATCTAACAAAAGATGTATACTTTTTTACAGAAGAAAACTACAGCATATTATGAAGGATATAAGGAAGGCTTGTTAAAAATGGAGGTAATACTATGTTCTTGTTTGGGAAGACTCAGTTTCAGGATATGTGTAAATTTAAAATAATTCCAATAAAAATCCCACCTGGATTTTTATGCAACTTGAGAATCTGATTAAAATGCAAATGGAAGAACAAATATCTACAAATATTCCAAACAATTCTGAAAAAAAATGAACAAGGAAGTGGGACCTGTTCTTTAAAGTATTTAGTAATTATAAAGTTTTGGCAATTAAGATAGTTTGCTATTGGTTCAGGAATGTTCAAAGAGATCAGCTGAGTGAAACAGAAATTCCAGAAACAGAACTCATGCCTTTAAGGGATACTAATCTATGACAGAACTGATATTTAAAATCAGGGGTGAGAGGACAGATGAGTTAATAAATGAAGTTGGAACTCACTTTCCATACAGAAAATTAAGATCCCTACTTCACACAAAACAGAAAAGCAAATTTAAAATAGATTAAAGCTCTAAGTGTAAAAACCCAAAGCTTGTAAACTGCTTGAAGAAAATATAGACAGTGTCTTTAGCATTTTGGATCACAGAAGATTTCTTGAACTAGAAACAAAAACCATAAATCATAAAGGCCAAGAACTAATATTTGGCTATATTAAAACTGTTTTTTATAAAACAAAAGGCATATAATCAAAGTGTAATGAAAAGCACAAACAATCCAGTAGGAAGATGGTCATAGTATGTGAACACCAGAGACTAAAGAGACTAAAAAATCCAAATGATTTATCAACATGTGAAAAGATGATCAGCTTTATAGGTAATCAGGAAAAAGAAAAAAAGTAAAATAACAATGAGATAGCATGTATTACCAGCTAAGGGTTGGCATGCAAGCTGGGTAAACGTAAATCTCTTAAACTACTGGCATAAGTATAAACAGGTATAATCACTTTAGAAGAACAATTTGCAAATATATAATAATATTTCAATAACTTCTAGGTTTTTAGAAACTCTTGCTTATGTACTCAAAGAGACATAACCAGAGATGTTAATTGTCACTTCATTTGTAACACCAAAAATAAAAAAGGAAATAAATGTCCATTAATAGGAAAATGAATGAGTAGAATTTTCAGTAAAATGTGTTAATCCATAGACCGAACACTGAAGAGTGGATACAAGGTACTTACTAGATCTAAATTGATCAATGAATAGATGTCAAAAATATAATATTGAGATGAAAGAGCAAGATGCATAATAATTCACACATTATGTAACCATTTCTGTAAATGAAAACATGTAACATTTACATACTTATATATACAAAATGTTCACTGATAGGTATTTATACAAAAGTATATAGTGAAAAAGTTGGCTTAAAACTCAACATTCAGAAAATGAAGATCATGGCATCCAGTCCCATCACTTCATGGGAAATAGATGGGGAAACAGTGGAAACAGTGTCAGACTTTATTTTTTGGGGCTCCAAAATCATTGCAGATGGTGACTGCAGCCATGAAATTAAAAGATGCTTACAACTTGGAAGAAAAGTTATGACCAACCTAGACAGCATATTCAAAAGCAGAGACATCACTTTGCCAACAAAGGTCTGTCTAATCAAGGCTAGGGTTTTTCCTGTGGTCATGTATGGATGTGAGAGTTGGACTGTGAAGAAAGCTGAGCACTGAAGAATAGATGCTTTGAACTGTGGTGTTGGAGAAGACTCTTGAGAGTCCCTTGGACTGCAAGGAGATCCAACCAGTCCATTCTAAAGGAGATCAGCCCCGGGATTTCTTTGGAAGGAATGATGCTAAAGCTGAAACTCCAGTACTTTGGCTACCTCATGCGAAGAGTTGACTCATTGGAAAAGACTCTGATGCTGGGAGGGATTGGGGGCAGGAGGAGAAGGGGATGACAGAGGATGAGATGGCTGGATGGCATCACTGACTCGATGGATGTGAGTCTGAGTGAACTCTGGGAGTTGGTGATGGACAGGGAGGCCTGGCGTGCTGCGATTCATAGGGTCGCAAGGAGTTGGACACGACTGAGCGACTGAACTGAACTGAACTGATATAATGATTAGCTATTTTAAAGATATACATTCAGTTCAGTTCAGTTCAGTTCAGTCGCTCAGTTGTGTCCGACTCTTTGTGACCCCATGAACCGCAGCACGCCAGGCCTCCCTGTCCATCACCAACTCTCGGAGTCCACCCAAACCCATGTTCATTGTGTCAGTGATGCCATCCAACCATCTCATCCTCTGTCGTCCCCTTCTCCTCCTGCCCTCAATCTTTACCAGCATCAGGGTCTTTTCAAATGAGTCAGCTCTTCGCATCAGGTGGCCAAAGTACTGGAGTTTCAGCTTCAACATCAGTCCTTCCAATGAACACCCAGGACTGATCTCCTTTAGGATGGACTGGTTGGATCTCCTTGCAGTCCAAGGGACTCTTAAGAGTCTTCTCCAACGCAACAGTTCAAAAACATCAATTCTTCGGCACTCAGCTTTCTTTGTAGTCCAACTCTCACATCTATACATGACCACTGGAAAAACCCTAGCCTTGACTAGATGGACCTTTGTTGACAAAGTAATGTCTCCACTTTATAATATGCTGTCTAGGTTAGTCATAACTTTCCTTCCAAGAAATAAGCATATTTTAATTTCATGGCTGCAGTCACCATTTGCAGTGATTTTGGAGCCCAGAAAAATAAAGTCAGCCACTGTTTCCATTGTTTCTCCATCTATTTGCCATGAAGTGATATACATTAGCCAGCCCCCAAGATGGCTTTCAATGAATCCTGCCTCCTAGACTTCATGCTCTGGTATAATTTCCTCCCCTTAAGTTTGGCCTAGGCTTAGTGACTTGCTTGTAATGAACAGAGTCACTTTCAAGATGAAGTATAAAAAACTGTGACTTCTCCTTTGTTGGCTCTGGCTCTTCTAGCTTTGATGAAGTAAGTTTCATGTTGTGAGCTGCTCTTGTGGCAAAGAATTGAAGGCAGCCTCTAGCCAAGAGCCAGGAAGAACTGTAGTCCTCAGTACAACAATTCTCAAGGAACTGAATCCTGCCAACAACCAGTGAGTGAACCTGGAAGTGGATTCTGCCCCAGTTGAACCTAGGCATGACTGCAGTTCCAGCTGACACTCTATTGGAGGCCTTGTGAAAGATCCTGAGCCTGACGATCCAGCTACACAACACATATTCCTGATATACAGAAACTATGAGGTAATACATGGTGGTGTTTTAAGCCATCAAGTTTTGGGGTAATTTGTTATGAAGCAGTAGATACTAATGGGCTTCCCTGGTGGCTCAGACAATATAGAATCTGCCTGCAATGCAGGAGACCTGAGTTCAATCCCTGGATTGGGAAGATCCCCCGGAGAAGGGAATAGCTACCCACTCCAGTATTCTTGCCTAGAGAATTCCATGAACAGAGTTGCCTGGCAGGCTACAGTCCATGGGGTTGCAAAGAGTTGGACACAACTGAGCAACTAACACTATCATAGATACTAATACTCACACCAAATTAGGAGGGTTATAGCCTGGACTGGGGAGAAAGGAATAGGAGAGAATGGGATTAGAGGAGAAAGGAATAGGAGGGAATGGGATTAGAGGAAAAATGAAGGAGAATTTTAAAAATTACTTTTATAAAGATGACTTTAAACAACACAACAGACTGTTAATTGTTAAGATCTGGTTTGTGAATACACGGGTGTTTGGTACATTATTATGTATTTTCTTTATATCTAAAAAAGAATAAATGGTCAGTTCCAGACAATCAAAAAACCTAGGGCTGAGATGCTATCTTCCAGCTCTCTGGATATCAGAAATACACCTTTTGTTTTCAACTTCAGTTCCACAAGGTTCATGGAAACTTTCTTAGGATATTTTTTTAAAGTTATTGTTTCATTTATTCTCTATAGAGTTGTTTACAAGAGAACGAGCTCATTTAAATTTTAAATTCAAAGTCACCAGATTTTAGGAATGATGACTATAAACAGGAGGAATTAAAAATGGAAGGGGCATTGATTTATTTTTGAAAATTATTTCATGCTATGTTGAAAACTCAGATTCCAAGCACATGCCAAAGAGGTATAATGAGACAAATGTAGTTATCCTACAATTCAGAAAAACTCCTGTCCCATGAGAAAGAAGCACTGGCCTCACTTACAGTTTTGGTCCTTTCTTCTTCTGACCTTAAGATAAACCAACTAAAAATGTTTATTTCACAAGGATATATTAAACTGATACACGATAAAGTAGCAACTTAAATGATAGGATGGGTCATTTTCATTACATTTGCTACCTACTCACTCACTGTTCCTCATGCATTCTGGTGATATACTATAACTAATCATATATATTTATATCATTTGGGTCTATAAAAAAGATTATTTGTGATAATTTAATAATCATGCAACTTCAAATGTTAGGTTTTAATTTTGAGGATCATTTCTACATTTTACTCCTTTTCTTTGGATTAGCCAGCTATTTTATGAGGGCCATCTTGTGTTCCTCTTGTAGAAAATCCAGTATATCAGTGTTTCTTTCAATTCATAATGAATGGTACAATTAAGATTTAATTAGAAGCACACTAGTATGGGAATTGAAAGCTACTCTGAACCTGTAAATGAAACGTTACACTTTTAAATTGCTCACATGTTGCAACCCAGCCTCTCTAAAAAGCTGCCATATGTAAACTTAATTTGAGATGGAGATTTTTAAAATAACATGATTGCTTGTTACACTGAACCTCTTCCTTGTCATGTGCTCACCAAAAAAGCTCATTTTATCTAAAGAAAGACTCACAGATGCTTCAAGGAAGAAAAGGGGAATTTTCACTACATTTGTTTTAAAAAGAATATCCTGTACAAGCATTTAAGGTTGAGAAGACCTTACACTCAATAATGTATGGCCTACCTACTTCTCCTTGCTTTTCATAGCTTTACAAAGAAGCACATTTGGGAAGTGATTTGTCCATCACATATGAATCAATTTTCAATAAATATGTAGCTGTATATTTATTTTTTGTAGCTTTATATTTAAAACAATGCTTTAAAAAAAAAAAAACTGTTTCCTGTTAGAATTTGTCTTCAATACTGCTTCTAATCCCATCAACTTCTTTTCAAACTTAGATGTATCATTTCTAAGACTGAAGTAGAGGGTATATTTAAAGATGATGTTGCAATTATGGGTTTTCTAATCTGAATTAAGATTAATTACTATTCTGAAGGGTAGACTGGAACAGCAACTTAGTGTAGAAGTTTGAATCTTGGTGAGGTGAGAGAGCTGAATTCAAAGCTGCTGAAAGTGACCTACTGACATGTCTTGGCTTTAAGAAGAGGAATAGCTTTGTTCCAAAGTAAATTTTAGGCAATTATACTAGGGCCAGACATCCTGGAGTGTGAAGTCAAGTGGGCCTTAGAAAGCATCACTACGAACAAAGCTAGTGGAGATGATGGAATTCCAGTTGAGCTATTTCAAATCCTGGAAGATGATGCTGTGAAAGTGATGCACTCAATATGCCAGCAAATTTGGAAAACTCAGCAGTGGCCACAGGACTGGAAAAGATCAGTTTTCATTCCAATCCCAAAGAAAGGCAATACCAAAGAATGCTCAAACCACTGCACAATTGCACTTATCTCACACGCTAGTAATGTTCAAAATTCTCCAAGCCAGGCTTCGGCAATACGTGAACTGTGAACTTCCAGATGTTCAAGCTGCTTTTAGAAAAGGCAAAGGAACCAGAGTCAAATTGCCAACATCCGCTGGATCATGGAAAAAGCAAGAAAGTTCCAGAAAAACATCTATTTCTGCTTTCTTGACTATGCCAAAGCCTTTGACTGTGTGGATCACAATAAACTGTGGAAAATTCTGAAAGAGATGGGAGTACCTCCCTCTTGAGAAATTTGTATGCAGGTCAGGAAGCAACAGTTAGAACTGGACATGGAACAACAGACTGGCTCCAAATAGGAAAAGGAGTAAGTCAAGGCTGTATATTATCACCCTGCTTATTTAACTTCTATGCAGAGTACATCATGAGAACTGCTGGGCTGGAAGAAGCACAACCTGGAATCAAGATTGCAGGGAGAAATATCAATAACCTCAGATATGCAGATGACACCACCCTTATGGCAGAAAGTGAAGAGGAACTGAAAAGCCTCTTGATGAAAGTGAAAGAGGACAGTGAAAAAGTTGGCTTAAAGCTCAACATTCAGAAAACTAAGATCATGGCATCTGGTCCCATCAACTTCATGGGAAATAGATGGAGAAACAGTGGAAACAGTGTCAGACTTTATTTTGGGGGCTCCAAAATCACTGCAGATGGTGATTGCAGCTATGAAATTAAAAGATGCTTACTCCTTGGAAGGAAAGTTATGACCAACCTAGACAGCATATTCAAAAGTAGAGATATTACTTTGCCAACAAGGTCCATCTAGTCAAGGCTATGGTTTTTCCAGTGGTCATGTATGGATGTGAGAGTTGGACTGTGAAGAAGGCTGAGTGCCGAAGAATTGATGCTTTTGAACTGTGGTGTTGAAGAAGACTGTTGAGAGTCCCTTGGACTGCAAGGAGATCCAACCAGTCCATTCTAAAGGAGATCAGTCCTGGATGTTCTTTGGAAGGACTGATGCTAAAGCTGAAACTCCAATACTTTGGCCACCTCATGCGAAGAGTTGACTCATAGGAAAAGACTCTGATGCTGGGAGGAATTAGGGGCAGGAGGAGAAGGGGATGACAGAAGATGAGATGGCCGGATGGCATCACTGACTCGATGGACGTGAGTTTGAATAAACTCCGGGAGTTGGTGACAGACAGGGAGGCCTGGCGTGCTGTGATTCATGGGGTCACAAAGAGTCGGACGCAACTGAGTGACTGAACTGAACTCAACTGAATGTACAACTGCCTAGGGCTTAAAAGATTTCTGAAAACTTGGACTATAAATAGAGAGTTAATATCTTAGCAATTCTTCTTGTCCATTTTGTCCTTACATATGGATCCAGAAGGCCTAATCATGGATAAAGCAGAGAAATAACCAAGTGCTTACTATCATTATGGAGATGAGGACTTGCTGAAAATCCTCAACATCAAGGTCTTGTCATTCACAGGATGACCTAAAATCCATGTTGTAAAGGCAGATCATTTCTGGAAAAAATTTATTACCCACAGGTCTCTGTCATTAAGGCATTATATTCACCTAATCAATATATTTTCTAATAATGGGGTAGATGATATTTTAATATATTTTAAGAGGAAAGTAAAAGGATTTCCAAGAGATCATTATTTTAGAGAGCTGGCTAATTATCTCATGTTTATAGATCTCCAGGAAAAATGACTTTAGTAATCTTGAGCTTTAAATTTCTCTTTCAACAGTCTTTAGAATATAAATAGAATGTTGTTGTTTAGTCACTCAGTTGTGTCCAACTCTTTTGCAACCTCTTGGACTGCAGCTTGCCAGGTTCCTCTGTCCATGGGATTTGCAGGCAAGAATACTGGAGAGGGCTGCCATTTCCTTCTCCAGGGGATTTTCCCAACTCAGGGATGGAACTGGAGCCTCCTGCTTTGACAGGCAAATGCTTTACCACTGAGCCACCAGGGAAGCCCCCTATAAACAGAATGTGTGTATGTGTGTTAGTCACTCAGTAGTGTCTGACTCTTTGTGACCCCAAGGACTGCAGCCCACCAGGCTCCTCTGTCCATGAAACTCTCCAGGTAAGAATCCTGGAGTGGGTTGCCATTTCCTTCTCCAGGGGGTCGTCCTGAACCAGGGATTGAACCCAGGCAGATGCTTTACTGTTTGAGCTACTAGGGAAGCCCGTATAAACAGAATAATAGCAGCCATATAAACATGTATTAAAATCACATCTCGCCAATTATCATAGTGCCTGAAGTGACCATAATGGACAAGCAGTGACTCAGTTGTTTTTATCCTATAAATAGGTGGGTTCCAGCCTGAAATCCCTGGACATCTAGGAGCCCATAAGGGAAGAACTGAAGATCCACAAGCTTTTTGCAGTTCATAAAGTTGAAAGGAAATCATATACTTACCTGACTCAAATTTCTGGGACTTCCCTGATAGTCCATGGGAAGTGGACCCAGAATTTATTTAACCAGTCACTATATGTGTATATATCAATATGGATGTCAGTATCTGTGCATTAAACCAGAGCTTCAGATCAGCACTGTAAAACAGACTTGCTGCCCTGACTTGATATAATTCCATTATAAAACAGAGAAATTCGATTTTTTTTTCTACCCCACTGGGTCTTCATTGTGTTGTGCAGGCTTCTGTAGTTGTGGCATTCCGGCTCAGTAGTTGTGGTGCGTGGGCTTAGTTGCCCCTGGCATGTAGACTATTAGTTCCCCTGCCAGCGATCAAACTCACGTCCCCTGCACTGGAAAATGGATTCTTTACCACTGGACCCTCAGTGACTTCCTTTCAACTATATGAAATACTGCAAAAAGCTTATGGACCTTCAATTCTTCCCTTATGGACTCCTAGATGTCCAGGGATCTTACACTGGAACCCACTGGTTCACGGGATACAAACAGTTGAGTCACTGCTTGTACATTATGGTCATTTCAGGCTCTATGACAATTGAGTTGAACCCCTGAAAAGCTGACCTGGATAATTAACATACATTTGAATTTGAATATGGCTCAAGATCCAGGAACAAATTTGCTACAGTTAATTAAATCTCTTTGTATAAGAATTGTTCAAATAATGAGCTATATATTTTTAAAAACATACTTATGATAAATATTAAAGTGATCCCCAAAAGCCCAGTTGCCTCAAAATTCATTTTACCTAACCTATCTTAATTCTATCCACTTCCTTTTCCACAACATGGACTCCAGTAGGCTACTGTTTAAGATCAGTTTTCTATGAGGGAGGGCCTTGCAGTAGATACCTGTTAAGTCTGTCATCCAGCCTCCCTTCTCTGCAGACTTTTAGGGAAGTTGCTCTCATCTACATGGTAACAGGATAGCCTCCAGGCAGCCATGGGTATGAATTATGGCCCCCAATTTTTGTCCTGGCTGTAAGTTTGGGCTGAACAGATTCATCCTTAGAAAACTTGAAACTGGGTGTAAAAGATCTGGTCTTTGTCTAGGTTGAAATCTTTAATGTATGAGATATAAAAACTGGAGTTTGTTCAGCCATTTTTTCTACCATGAACACTGGGGTAAAGAGACACAAAGTAGAACAAAGAGAGTGTCTGGTGCACAGTTTCAGTCCCATCCTGAGACATGGCCTTGGTTTCATCCTTATATTTTCTACTTTTTGCTTAAGTTGATTGTGTTGGTTTTTGTTTGTTGAAATCAAGAGATCCAACAGACAGGCTATCTTGATGGAAGCCTACTGGCAAGTCCCACGTCACATTATTGCCTCTATCATATCAGCCAGTAGTTATTCTCAAATGCACAGAGAATCTCTGTCTCTGAAGACCTAGGAATACAATCTAGGTATCCAGGAAAGTCAAAATGAGATCTTAGTTCACATGTGACAAGTCCAAGATTGATTGATTGATTGACTGATTGATTTGCTGTAAAACCAAGTAATTGTTTTAAATAATTGTTATACTCTTTAAAATGTTACTAGACTAACAAAAGGGAACAGATAGGCCACTATCTCCTTTATGGTACTCAGAAAAAATGGGACAGTTTTTCTTGGTGGATAATTTCTTTCTCTAATTTTTGGGAGGAAAAAAAATGACCTAGTCCCTAGTTTTATTACTCAAATACAGAAAGCATAGCTCCCTGTTCTTCAAACAAAGTTGAGGTGGACGCAGCTGGAAATAACTGAATAATTAAAATATCAATCAGAACAGGGGAGATTAAAGGACTTCACTTCAATAGAGCAATTGGGCAGAATTAGAATTGGAAGGAAAATAAAACAGTTTACAAAAGAGGGAAAGCAAACCATTTAACATTGGCCAGGTCTTCAAGTAAGGGATAATAACAAGTGGTACTAGCTTCAAATGAGGCCATAGGTAAACTGAACAACATCCACTTCTCTGAGACACACATATTCATAATTTTACCTTGTTTGTAACATTTGCTTCCTCCTGCTTCTATTGTCACGTACATGGTGAATATGACTTAACTTACAAAGAATATTTAAATTTTTATATTTAAAAAGACATATTGTTTAGAAATACATCTTATTGATTTCTCTAGCAATCTACTTATCCCAGGAAACTTAATGGATAGTAAACAATAAATAATAAAATATACTTTGAAACTGTTAAGAGATACATAAAATCTATAGTATATGGTTATTAATAAGAATTGAATAATTAACAAGATTTTTTAAATAGTACAATCATCTTTCTATTTATAATTAAGGTATCTATATTAGTTGCTGCTGCTGCTGCTGCTAAGTCGCTTCAGTCACGTATGACTCTGTGCGACCCCATAGATGGCAGCCCACCAGGCTCCCCCATCCCTGGGATTCTCCAGGCAAGAACATTGGAGTGTGCTGCCATTTCCCTCTCCAATGCATGAAAGTGAAAAGTGAAAGTGAAGTCGCTCAGTCGTGTCCGACCCTTAGCGACCCCATGGACTGCAGCCTTCCAGGCTCCTCTGTCCATGGGATTTTCCAGGCAAGAGTACTGGAGTAGGGTGCCATTGCCTTCTCCATCTATATGAGTTAGGATTCTCCAAAGGAATGGAACCAATAGGAGATACAATATAGATATGTAGATACAGATATACATGGGGAGGGAGGGGTATTTATTATGAGGAATTACCTCACATGATTTTGGAGGCTGAGAGTTTCTAAGATCTGCAGTGGGAAAGCAGGAGATCTAGAACTGATATATAGGTATAGTCTGAGTCTGAAGGCCTAAGAACCAGGAGAGCCAATGGTATAAGTTTCAGTTTAAAAGCTGACAGACTCAAGACCCAAAAAGTGCTAATGTTTCAGTTCAAGTCCAAAGACAGGGAAAAAAGTCAATGTCTTGGCTCAAAGCAGTCAGGTAGGATGAGTTCCCTCTTACTCAACCTTTTTATTCTATTTAGGTCTCTGCTTGATTGGATAAGGTTACTCACATTAGGCAGAGCAATCTGCTTTACTCAGGGTACTCATTCAAATGTTGGCTTACCTCAATACATCCTCACAGACCACCCTGAATAATTTGACTAAATGCTGAACACCCAATGGCCCAGTTAAGCTGACACATAAAATTAACCATCACAAATCCACCCCTTGTAAATTTGGCACCCATGTGCCTCTCCTTAAAACAAGTTTAATATCTAAATAAAGACAATAATGTCATAATTCTACCTATGATGATACAACTATCCTGTATATGGACAGAAACATACTAACCACATCTGCAGAAGAGAAGGTAATATCCTGGAATGGTGTTTATTCTGTTCTTTGATTTCACATAACTTAAACTGTATGATGTAAAATTAATAATACTTAAATTCTATGATATAAAACCAAATATTTTATATGATAAAGGAATAAGAGAGGGAAGAAAACAAAGATATTTAAGATACATAAACACATACTTGTAACAAAATAAGGAAGAATACTCATGACAATTACATCCTCATTTCTATAACTAGCTTTTTGATCATAGCTGGTATTTATAACTGCCTACTTCCACTGCCAATTCTGTATTCCTTTTGTCTTCAGCAAGCACTTCAGCTGATTATGGTTCTTTACCTGGTGGAGTGACCCAAATCTTTATTCCTGAAGGGCCTGGGGTATTAGTAGTCCTGAATGGATTGGGTTGTTTTAGTTTTCCACTGGCCTTAATCACAGGGTATGGTGATACTAAGGGACCTCCTGTATTTCAGACATACTCTTCCTTACCTTCATGTGAAGCAATAGTGCAGTTTTCCCCTGGTAGTCAGGATCAATCACCCCAGTCAACACAGAAATTTCCTTCTGTGCTTACTGATTAAGATGCATGCGGAGCCTAATTTGGCCAGGCAGCAGCCTTAACTTCCAGTTAAATGGAATTATTGTGCTGTCGCCTGTTGTGTCGCCTGGTGGAAACATTCCACCTTTTGGAACTAACACCTCTAGGCTAGCAAAGCACAGAGTTTCGTGGACAGGAAGGAAAAATTTTGCTAGTAAGTCACTACTGCACAGGTTTAGTTGCCCTGTAGCATGTGGAATCTTCCGAGACAAAGGATCTACCTGTGTCTTTTGCATTTGCAGGCAGACTGTTTACCACTGAACCCCAGGGAAGTCCCCCCATCACCCTTTTTTAAAGACACATAAAGACATAGAGAACAGGAGGGAAGAAAACAAAGTAAGAATCCTGGAAGCTGGAAAGCAGATGGACTAATGACAACTGACAGCAGAACCAGGAAAACTGAATCCTAAGCCTGCAGTAGGGGAGAAAAAGCAAGAATATTACATTTTAGAACTCTCAAACAACCCAAGAAATGGGGGACCTCAGGTACCTCTGAAAATGTAGGTGGAGGAGCTAAAAAGATGATTACCTGAAAGTTTGTTTACAATGCTGCTGTTGTTCAGTTGCTAAGTTGTGTCCAACTGTTTGTGACCCCATGCACTATATGTAGTACACCAGGCTCCTCTGTCCTTCACTATCTCCCGAAGTTTGCTCAAATTCATGTCCACTGAGTCAGTGATGCTATCTAATTATCTCATCCTCTGCTGCCCCTTTCTCTTTTTGCCTTCCATCTTTCCTAGGATCAGGTGTTTTCCAATGAGTCAGCTCTTTGCATCAGGTGGCCAAAGGACTGGAGCTTCACTTCGGCATCAGTCTTTCCAATGAATATTCAGGGTTGATTTCCTTTAGGATTGACTGGTTTGATCTTCCTGCTATCCAAGGGACTCTCAAGAGTCTTCTCCAGTACAGAATTTGAAAGCATCAATTCTTTGGTGCTCAGTCTTCGTTATTGTAACACTCACCTCTGGACAAGACTACTGGAAAAACCACAGCTTTGACTATTTGGACCTTTGTCAGCAAAGTGATGTCTCTGCTTTTTAATACGCTGTCTAGATTTGTTATGGTTTTCCTTCCAAGGAGTGAGTCTTTTTTTTAAATTTCATGGCTGCAGTCACTGGTCCACAGTGATCTTGGAGCCTAGGAAAATAAAATCTGTCATTGTTTCCACTTTTCCCTCATCTATTTTCTATGAAGTGATGGGACCAGATGCCATGAACTTAGTTTTTTGACCTTTGAGTTTCAAGCCAGCTTTTTCACTCTCCTCTTTCACCTTTATCAAGAGGCTCTTTAATTCCTCTTCACTTTCCACCATTAGAGTGGTACCATTTGCATATCTGAGGTTGTTGATATTTCTCCTGGCAATCTTGATTCCAGCTTGGGATTCATCCAGCCTAGCATTTCACATGATGTACTCTGCATAGAAGTTAAATAAGCAGGATGACAACATACAGCCTTGATGTACTGCTTTCCCAATTTTGAACCAATCTATTGTTCCATACCCGGTTTTAACTGTTGCTTCTTGACCTGCATATAAGTTTGTCAGGAGACAGGTAAGGTGGTCTGGTATTTCCATCTCTTCAGGAATTTTCCAGTTTGTTGTTATCCACACAGTCAAAGGTTTTAGCATTGTCAGTGAAGCAGAAATAGATGTTTTTCTGGAACTCCCTTGCTTTCTTCATGATCCAAAATAGGTTGGCAATTTGATCTCTGGTTCCTCTGCCTCTTTAAAATCCAGCTTGAATGTCTGGAAGTTTTTGGTTCACATACTGCTAAAGCTTAGCTTGAAGGATTTTGAGCATAACCCTGCTAGCACGTGAAATGAGTGCAAATGTATGGTAGTCTGAACATTCTTTGGCATTGCCTTTTTTGGGAATGAAATAAAAATTAACTGTTTCCAGTCCTATGGCCATAGCTGAGTTTTCCAAATTTGCTGACATATTGAGTGCAGCACTTTAACGGGATCATCTTTTAGAATTTTAAATAGCTCAGCTGGAATTCCATCACCTCTACTAGCTTTGTTTATAGTAATGCTTCCTAAGGCCCACTTGACCTCACACTTCAGTTGTCTGGCTCTAGCTGAGTGACCACACCATCGTGACTATCCCAGTCATTATGACCTTTTTTGTATAGTTCTGTATATTCTTGCCACCTCTTCTTAATCTCCTCTGCTTCTGTTAGGTCCTTACTTATGAACCTTTTTTGTGCACCTCCTTGCATGAAATGTTCCCTTGATATCTCCAGTTTTCTTGAAGAGATCTCTAGTCTTTCCCGTTATATTGTTTTCCTCTATTTCTTTGAACTGTTCAAAGAAGGGCTTCTCTTCTTGCTATTTTCTGGAACTTTGCATTCAGTTGGGATACCTTTCCTTTCTCCCTTGCCTTTCTCTTCTCTTCTTTCCACCCTCCCTACAACTCTGTCTCACCCTGATTTCAGCAGAATACCCCTGAAGTTCTGATCTCTGGAAAAAGTGAAACAGAGGAAGGCACAAGAAGCACAAGCATATTTGAGGGAAGGAGAATTTTGCTAAAAATAGGGTAATTAAATAAAGGTTTACTAACAGAATGCAAAGGCTGACAATCTTTTTCCACTGTTGGAATCTCAGAATACTGGCAGCCAGATAGTATATTGGCAGAGTCTTTTTGAATAGTATGATCTGCCCAAGATAAAAGATCTAAAATATTTATGTTTTCGGTTCTTTGTTTTGGGTGACCATTTGCACATTACGTTTAGTAGCATTCCTGGTCTCTACACACTAGAGACCAGCAGCATTTCTACCACTGTTGTGCAACTAAAAATGTCTCTAGACATTGCCAATTTCCCCAGTAGAGGAAGATAAACTGCCACTGGAGCTGTGATGACTGAGTGGTTAAGATGTTAGACTCAAAATCCAATGGGGTATCCCCATGCAGGTTCAAATCCTGCTCACAGCATCTCTGTTCATATAGTGATAGCCACAGTTACACAGCTCTATCCATGAACTTTCATTTAGCTTTGTAGTGCCTTTCTCTTACATATAAGCAGAGAGAGCCAGAGTTCACCAGAAATCCAAAGAAAAATGAAGAAACTAGCAGCTTGGAGGAAATAGGCTACGAGAAAGAAGAAAACTTTAAAAAGCGCATATAGCATCTACAAAAAAAGAACTACTGGAAATTAAAAATGTAGTAGCATAAATTAACGGAGAAGGCAATGGCACCCCACTCCAGTACTCTTGCCTGGAAAACCCCATGGATGGAGGAGCCTGGTAGGCTGCAGTCCATGGGATTGCTGAGGGTCGGACAAGACTGAGCGACTTCACTTTCACTTTTCACATTCATGCATTGGAGAAGGAAATGGCAACCCACTCTAGTGTTCTTGCCTGGAGAATCCCAGGGACGGGGGAGCCTTGTGGGCTGCCGTCTATGGGGTCACACAGAGTCGGACATGATTGAAGTGACTTAGCAGCAGCAGCATAAATTAAAAACTTAGTAGAAGCACTGGAAAACAAAGTTAATGAAATCTCTGGAAATAGGGTAAAAAGACACAGAAATTAAAAAATAGGAGAGGACATAGAAGATAAGAAAATGTAAGTAAAAGCCTAAGGGGACTATATTAGGAAGCAGCTTAAGTTGCTACAACAAAGAGACTCCAAAATTTAGTGGCTTAAATAGCAGTTTATTTCTCTGTAGCCTAGGGTAGGTAGATGTCTCTGCTTTATGAATCAGCTGGCTCTGTCATACTAAACATGTTGCATCCATATCCATCCTTATATCCAGGCCTGCTGTTTCAGTTAACATTCTCTAACCAGCAGGAAGGAGGTCAATGAAAGTCACAAATTAAATATATAACTCGTAATGTACATGTATCACTTTTGTTCACATCTAGTTATGAGATAGGCTGGGGGAATGTAGTTCTGCCTCTGCAGTCAGGAGAGAGTTATTAAGAGGAAGAAGAGAATGGATATTGAAGGAAGTTGAGCAATTTCCATGATAAGGTCTAACATCCAAACAAAAGGACATCCAAAGAGACAGAACCAAAGAAAATAGCAGGGAGGAAATCAGCAAAAAAATATGTATTAAAGTGACCAGGTTTTGCTGGGATAACAAACAATCCTTAAATCTTAGTAGCTTATAAAAAAGGTTTATTTCTTGTTTAAGTTGCATGTCCATCACAAGTCAGTCAGCTAGGGTTTCTGTTCCATGCTTTCTTACTTAGATCAACAGAATTTTCCATCATTTAGGAAAGTGTTAGTCATTGTGATGGCAGGTGGGTGGGGCCCCTGGTAAATCATATACTCATCTCTAAAGCTTCCACTTGTCATTCTTGCTCTCACTTTAATGGCTAAATTCAGTCAAATAGCTAACCTAACTTCAGGTCAGGGCAAACTTCAAGGGCACAGCAAAGTTCAATCTTATGTGCACAGGGAAAAAACTGAAAATATTTAGTGAAGGATATTAATGACTACCACAGTTCACGTAAATAACTGGTTGACTCTCCTTGCAGGCAAAACACACTCATTCCCCCCACAAGGGAAACAACTCAAGAGGCCCATCTTGTCATTGTATAAAGCTCAAAGTCTAGACTCTTTGTTTGAGTCTAGACTCATTTCTTTGGGTGATAATGTGGTAGTCTCTAAAGGAGGTTTAAATGTGGCTCTTCTGTGTCCAGGGATGTATGAACTAAAAAGCTAACTTATCTTCCTTCATCTACCAATACATGGTGGTGGAATAGGACAAGTATAAATTTAGAAAGAGGAAGGATGGAGAAACATAGCAGACAGTAGGCCACTGCAAAAAATGTAATAAAATAGTAGTTTCCAAACTATTTTTTCCTCTAGTAGAACATTTTTTAAAAATGTTATGTGGAATTCAGATGTATAAAGTAGATCAAAGTAAAATGCTCTGCTTGGAGATTGGAATGCTGCCTGACCTTCACTTATCCTCAACGTAGGGCTACTCTTGAGGAAGCATCATGAAACCTTTGAGGTCATGAAACATAGTGGAAATGAAGTCATCAAAGGATAGCCAGGATTTTTTAGGGCAAAGAGGAAGAAAAAATATCAAGGGAAAGGGAGATTATGCACAATAGACTGCAACTTCCAGATAACCCAGTGGAATGATCTGGGAAGGTGCAACTGGGAAAAGGTGCAACCAATGGGAAACTGGGTCAGGTGAGGGGATGTATAAGGTGGTATGTTCTCTCCTTTCATCATACTGGTTTAAGCAATGCTCCAGCATAAACTCAACCTTTATGCTACTCTATGCTTTCACCTGAACAGCTGACCATTGCTGAAGAGAACATATAATTAAGCCAACTGTTCAGACCTTAAAATTGTGTCCACACATCTCAAATTGGCATTCAATATTGCCTGGTAATTTTGTCACACTTACTTAATATGTTCACTTTCTCACTATCTAAAGCAATTATTTCACCTTCTTTTTAAGCCTTGAGCTTTTGATACTCCACCGTCTCCAAACAAAATCATCTTTCAATAAATATTTATTGAACATCTATTAACTGTCAAGCATTCTTCTAAGTACTAGAGAGAGAGTAGTGGAACAACAAAAATCCTGTGGATCAAGGAGCCCACCCAAGTGCTCTATGATGACTTAGTGGGGAGGGATGGGGGTGGGAGGGAGGCTCAAGAGGGAGGGAATATATATATATATACACACACACACATGCACACACATACATACATGCATACATATTTATGGCTTTCCAGGTGGCTCAGTGGGAAGAATCTACCTGCAGTGCAGGAGACTCAGGAGATGCAGGCTCAACTCCTGGGTCAGGAAGATCCCCTGGAGGAAGGCATGGCAATGCACTTCAGTATTCTTGCCTGGATAATCCCATGGACAGAGGAGCTTTGCAGGCTACGCTCATAGGTACAGCTGTACTACAGCTCAGCACATGGCTGATTTGCACTGTTGTACAGCAGAAACCAACCCAATTTTGTAAAGTAATTATTCTCCAATTAAAAAAATTGCAATGAAAGGAGATAGGAAATAAACAAATATATAGGATTTTTGTATAGTATTAAGTGCTATGGAAAAGAATAAAGCCAGTTGGGGAAAGAGCATGCTATTGGGAGTGGCAGATCATGTAGATTTTTCTGGGACACAGTAACGACTTTGCCTTTAACACTGAATGAAATGTGTAGCCACTGGTGGGATCAAAGTATAAAGGATGACATAACCCAACATAAACTTTCAAAGGATCACTTTGCCTGTTATGGTGAGAGGAGACCATAAGGAAGAAAGAGTGTTAGCAGGGAGACTGGTTATTTGAATATCTTCTTGGTTTATATCTTTAGTTCCTCGCCCCCGGCACTTCCCCCCATTCCACATGTTTTGAAGGAAAGAACTGTCAAAATACAATTTTCAAAAACAGAAAAACATCTCTCATGCAAATATAGAATAATGTGTCAAACCTTTATTAGCTCATTAATGTTTCTTAAAATGAATAAAGCCAATAATAAAAAGAAGGAATATTAGAATTATGTTGCCAGGTTAGATGCACAACATGCTAATGTCCCTCGGAGTAATCATATCATAATCTTTGGGATTATCTTTTCTAGCAGAGAGAAATCTACACATTAATGTGTAACTTAAGTGTCTGAGCTTTAATTAAATAGTAAAGAGTCAAAGATAGGTTCATTCTCCTAGACTTGAAAATTAAGTAATCCTTGCTTGGGCCTGTTGAACAGTGCCCCAGCATACTGACTATTTTGCTTTACTTCCAAATTTTGGGTAAATTTTCTTTAAAAATTTCCATGAAAACAATTTTTTGAAACGTCTCAGATAGTTTTGATTCACATTTTTAACTTACTAGAGGAAACTGGGATGGTGCTAAAGTCAATTTCTCTTCTTCTCTGGGTTTCTTGCCTTTTTTATTTGGTCTCTGTCCTTCGCCATTGCACTAATGTAGGTGAAAGATGCAAAGGGCCTATATTTAGGGCATAGCATTGCTTCAGTCTTTAGGTTTACACTCAGAACCAAGACCTTTTCTTGATATTATTCTGATATTCAAGTGCTACTATGTATATAATCTATGAAAATAATCTTCTTCAACAATCATTAATTAATCAGTGTCTCAATCTCTGATTGACTTATTTTATTCCCAGGGACTCAACTACCACAATGATTCCCAATTCTAAATCTCTAAACCTGGCCACTCTACTATACACCAGATCTGTTATTTAAAATGCTCCCCGGGTATTTCTAAGGGCTTCCCCAAAGGCTCAGTAGTAGGTAAAGAATCCACCTGCAATGCAGGAGACACAGGAGATACAGGTTCAATCCCTGGGTCAGGAAGATCTCCTGGAGAAGGAAATGACAACCCAGTCAAGTATTCTTGCCTGAAAATCCCATGGACTGAGGAGCCTGGCAGGCTACAGTCCAAAGGGTTACAAAGAGTCAGACACAACTAAGTCGCTAAGCACACACGCACACTGGGTATCTCTATCAGAGGCATCCTGAGCTGGCAATTCCAGTTGATTTCATTGTTTCTATTCCAGTCCAAATGTATTCCACTTGTCCAATATTTCTATTCCATTCCTGTCCACAGTACCACCATTTGCCCAATTAACTAAATTTGTAACCTGAGAGTCATCACTGTTTCACATGCCATATCTATCTACATAACCATCAATTCTTGTTCTTCTCTATCATAACTATCTCTTTAATCTAACCCCTCTTCTTTTCCACTTCCACCTCAACCTCCTTTAGGTCTTTACTGTAGTTACTTTATGCTTTAGACTTGGTACTGCAAAAAAAAAAAAAAAAATCCACTTCTGTGAGTGTTCTTTTCATAAAATGCCTATATGATTGTCTTGATTAAATCTTTTAAAGGTTCCCCATTGCCTACAAGGATAAAACTTGAGCTTTTTAGCAAGTAGGCAGATTGCTTTTAGCACTATCCTCATAATCTTCATCAGTAACCCTAATAAACATGAGTTCTAAATAAAAATAGTGTGCTTGCCATGCAAATACAACTTTAAGACAAATTCTCCAATTTTTCCTTCTGTCTAGATGGCTGCCACTCGCTCCTCCAACAGAGACATTCTAGAGCTGCCACTGGGTGAATTCCTACTCATTCTATAAAGCCCCACTCAAAAACTGCCTCCTCTTTGAAAAGGTTTCTGACTCTTCTCCAGATCCCTAGGCACAGTTAGTTCAGTACTTAATGCTCCTAAAACATCTCCACATTACCTCCTTTAATATTTAACTTTACTATACACAATTTGGTTTTATGTTCTATTTTTTGAGAGCACAGTAGTGTTCTAGTGATCTTTGTTTATTCTAGCACCTACCACAATAAACTACTTTTTTTGTTTTGCTTTATTGTCTGTGTCACATATTCTAAGATATGTGAGATAAAAGCAAAATTAATTTAATTCTTAAACTTGCAGGAAGGAATTTCATTTGCATTTATTTATTTATTTTTAAGACAAAGATTCTGTATTTAAATCAGCAAACTCAAGATTCTTCAAGCCCCAGCCCATGGAGAGCAGCGTTCCCTCCCAGGCCCCCTCATCCTCACCCCTTAGCCACAGAAAGGAATGGAAAATGAGAAGCCTGGGGGCCTCTGCCAGGGCAGGCTGCCTCCAAAGGGTGGTGAGTGCAGTCCATCTGGGGCTGGGGTAGTGGCTGCCACAGGCCCCTCCCTATAAATTAATTCCCTGCAGCCACAGCTGTGGGCAAGGCATACTTGGAGGAGAAGGCCATCAGGCAGCATCCTTGATTTCCAGCTAAGGAATGGATTAGGGCATAGGGCTCAGAGGGAAGAGGCCAGAGAAAAGAGAAGAGGTATGGTGTGGAGAGGGGGTGAGACCCCCCCCCCCAATTTTGGTCCCAGGGAAAAAGAGGCCAGTTGGTCCAGTTTTGTGGGTTTGGAGAAGGGAATGTATTAGTCAGCACAAAGGGGAGGCCACCATCGGGCACCCCTGGAGGAGACAAACCAGGCCCCCACCCTGGCAGAAGGGAGTGTGAGAGCTCCCAGGGGCTCTCAGGAAATGTCAGTGCTAAAAAACAAACTAACATATATATTAACCATTCATGGAAGGCAGGGGCAGGGCTGCAGAGCAGATCAGAGGATCTGGCATGGCATCACATAGTCAGTCAAGCCTGCCTGAGAAGCCCCGTGGTTGGTCCCCATCTGTAAGCCAATCAAATTCTTGCCCTCCTGCAGTTGGTTGTCCGGGAAGTACCGAGGGTTCTCCTTGGATTTCTTGGTAAACCAGTTAGGATCCCCAGAGAAGAGCCCATCGTCCCATGCTACCACTAGCCTGCCCAGATTCATCAGTGTCCGCTGCACACAGGCCATATTCTTTCCTTCCCAGAGGTCCACAGTCTGGGAGATGTCATTGGTGTTGATGCCGTAGCGCTCGGCTGCTTGCAGGAACTGGGAGATCTGCCCCATCTGCTTGAAGGCTGTGGTGGAGGCCTGGATCTTCTTCACTGGGGCCTGCCCCTCGGGGTACAGTCCATTAATGAGCTCACACAGCACCGTGCCATCCTTGAGCCAGTTCTGGAAGTTCGTGCACCCAGGCTGAGGCCGGCTCACATGCTTGCGGCACTGGGTGGTGATCCACTGGATCAGGATTTGCTCCAGGTCTGCATCGTATTGTTTATCAATCTTCTGCTGTACCTCCTGGCTCAGGCCATACGCAGGTCCCCTGTTGGCCATTCTGAAGGGTGGCAGCAGTGGTTGGAGGGGAGGTTCACGTGGGTTGGAGAGTTGCGCACTGGAGGCGGGGGCTGCAGCTCGAGTCTGAATTTATTTTCTTTTTAATATTTATTTTTGGCTGTGCTGGATCTTAGTTGTGGTGCACTGGCTCTTTGTTGTGGCATGTGAGCTTCTCTCTAGTTGTAGCACTTGGGCTCAGTAGTTGTGGGACGTGGACTTACTTACCCTGTGGCATTTGAGATCTTAGTTCCTCGACCAGGGGTTGAACCCACATCCCCTGCATTGGAAAGTGGATTTTTGACCACTGGATCACCAGGTAAGTCCCTTGGGTTTATTTCAAATCTATGGTTATTAATCTTTTGGATCACAGACCCCTATTCAAAAAAAACTATGATGAAAGTTGTAACATTCTACTCGGAAAGATATACACACATGGTAGGATTCACAAATGCCCTGAACCCACTGATACCCGACAAATTAAGAAACTATCTTTTCATTTTTATTAATTTTTTGAGTAAGAATATTTACATGGAACAAAAATTTTAAAGTAATAAACTTTACAATGAATAGCCTGTTCTAGCCTCTTCCCAAAATATTCAATTCAATTCCTATTCTATCAAAGTGACCACATTTTATGTATTCTTCTGGAGACAGTCTCTGTATATGAATACAGGAGCATTAAAAATTCTTTTTTCTGACATTTTTTTTCCATTTATATTGGCAATTATTCCACATTGGGTACCTAAGGTTTCAAATGCACAGAATTTTATTGCATTGCTGTACCCTAATTTTTTTACAATGTATTTTTAGATTTTGAAACAATTTCAAGCTTACAAAAATGTTGGAAGCACAGTACAAATCATTTCTTTCCAGAACCAACTGAAAGTAAGTTGCTGAATCAAAATGACATTGAGATATCACCTCACACCAGTCAGAATGGCTATCATAAAAAAAATCTACAAATGACAAATACTGGAGAGGGTGTAGAGAAAAGAGAATTCTCCTACACTGTTGGTGGGAATTTAAATTGGCACAGCCATTATGAAAAACAGTCTGGAAGTTCCTTATAAAAACTGAAAACAGAGCTACTATATGATCCAGCAATCTCACTCCTGGGCATATATCTGGAAAAGATGAAAAACTCTAATTTGAAAAGGTATACTCATCCCAGTGTTCACAGCAGCACTAATTACAATAGTGACTACTTACAACAGCCAAAGACATGGAAGCAACCTAAGTGTCCATTGACAGATGAATGGCTAAAGAAGATGTATACAATGGAATTCTACTCAGCCATAAAAAGAATGAAATATTGCCATCTGCAGCAATATGGATAGACCTAGAGAACATCATACTATGTGAAGTAAGTCAGAGAGAAGAAGACAAATATTATATGATATCACTTATATGTGAAATCTAAAAAATAATACAAATGAATGTATATACAAAGCATAAACAGATTCACAGGCATAGAAAACAAACTTATGGTTACCAATGCATAGAAAACAAACTTATGGTTACCAATGGGGAAAGGGAGGGGGGAGAGGGATAAATTAGAAGTATGGGATTAACAGATACACACTACTTTATATAAAATAGGTAAGCAACAAGGATTTACTATATAACACAGGAACAATATTTAATAGTTTATAATAACCTATAATGGAAAATAATCTGAAAATATAAATATATGACTGAATCACTTTGTTGTATATTTGAAACTAACACAGTATTTAAAATCAGCTATAACCTCAAAAAAAAAGTAAGTTGCTGACTTGATGTTCTATCACCCCTGAATGCTTTTCTGTGTATTTTATACAAACAAAAACATTTTCTTGCATAATCACAACTATCAAAATCAGGAAATTAACATTGTACATTACTACCATCTAATTTTCAGATCGCATTCAAATTTCACTAGTTGTCCAGACAATGTCTTTTATGTCAGGTGCAATTCCTCAATCTTTTCTTGACTCATAACACTAGAGATTACAGGCTAGATATTTTGCAGAATGGACCTTAACTTGATTCATATGGTATTTTCTCACGATTAGAATAAGTTTATGCATCTTTGGTAGGAGTATAATAGAACTGGTGCTATGTTCTGCTAACTGCATTCTATCAGGTGGCATTACAGTTTCTATTTGTTCCATTATGATGATGTTCATGTTGATCATTTGATTAATGTGGAAACTGACAGACTTCTCCACTGTAAAGTTACTCATATTTTCCCATTTATAATTAATATGTGTTAAGCAGGTGATTTTGAAAATATGTAAATACTTTAATCCCCATGAAACATTCACCTTATTCATTTATTTAAATATATCACTATAGGCTCATGGTTTCCTGTTTTATTCAATGGTTTACGACCCATTAACCATCATTATTTTGATCCTCAAATTGTCCCAGATATGGCCAGTGGGAAGCCTAAACTGGTTTCCATGTGTTCTTTTTTAAAAAAGTATTTATTTATTTGGTTGTGTTGGGTATTAGTTGTGGCACGTGGGGTTTTTGCTTTCGTACATGGATTCTCTCTAGTTGTAGCATGCAGGCTTGGTTGCCCTATGGCATGTGGGATCTTAGTTCCCTGACCAGGGATGGAACCCATGTCTCCTATATTGTAAGTCAGATCCTTAGCCACTGGACCACGAGGGGAGTCCTCTGTGTGTTCTTGACATGTTCCCATCATTCTTCCAGCACTTCCTTACTTTCTAGTACAAAAAGATGATCCAGGCTAAACTTATGCTCTTCCTGCCCCAGTGGTAGAATCAGCTATTTCTGTAAGA
This sequence comes from Bos indicus x Bos taurus, assembly GCF_003369695.1. Taxonomy (NCBI): domain Eukaryota; kingdom Metazoa; phylum Chordata; class Mammalia; order Artiodactyla; family Bovidae; genus Bos; species Bos indicus x Bos taurus. The sequence goes on from NC_040084.1 coordinate 42,147,794, forward strand.
ATTCTTGATTCCTTTTTGTAGAGAATGACATTTAGAAGCCACAATCTATTTCTATATCTCTATGAATTGCAACCACTGATATTGCTAATTCTATTCCAACACTGGAGAAGGAAATGGCAACCCATTCTAGTATTCTTGCTCGGAGAATCCCATGGGCCGTGGAGCCTCATGTGGAGTCCATGGGGTTGCAAAGAGTCAGACACGACTAAGCTACTGACCCATTCCAACAGTACAGAGTTCATTCTCCCTTCCTATTTGTTTTCTCCCTTTTCCTGTTTGTAACTCCCTTCTTGGACAATAAGAAACCAGACTCCCATTATCCTTAATATATTTACCTATTTGATCAATCCTTCTGAGGGTAAGCAAAATCCCAGTCACTGCTGTACCTTCCCTTACATGGAAGCCTTTCTTACCCAACTCAGGATCCAATACCCTGCATCAGGATTCCCCCACCCTCACCATGTCTTCCTCTTCTTACCTGTGCTCCAATATCCCTCTCTGGATTTCTGACATCCCCACCAGACAAACCATTGATGTCTACTTTACTCTACTTGATCTAATGGCTTTAGGATGACATTGTTCCAGGAATGGAAGTTTGAGATTGAATGGTTTGTCCAGGATTTTCCAGGGGTTTGCGTTGAATGCAGGTTTGTGCTGCATTCCCAGGAACCCCCTCAGCGCTAAGGAAGCCTGGACATTAGCCACCCCAGGAAAATAAGCTGTCCTAATGTTCTCAAAGGTCATCATATAACTTTTAGGTCTTTCTATATATTAGAATTACCACTCAAGAGCTCTTTAGGAATCCTTGTGAATAAATTATTAAACCTCCATGGAAAGAAATATAGCACAATCAACAACATTGTAAATGCACATACTCTCTGGCCCAGCAAGTCTACTGCTAGAAATTTATCTTAAATGTATATCAACCTTGTATAGATATGATTACCTGCAATATTGTTTTTATTAGTAAAAGGATAAATTAAAGGGGCATTAAAAAAATTATAGACCCTTTCCCATTAGGAACACAGAACAATAATCAGATTGGCTAAAAAGTTTAACAACTCTCAGAAACAGAAAATAACACCATAAAATGAAGGAGCTCCGCAATTCTCAAGGCAAAAACAAAAGCAGGATGACACAAAACAGCCAGGAAATAATTTTTCTACCACATTTATTAGATACTTGTCAGAAAACCGTTTCCTAGGTCATTAGCTAAATTCTTTACGCAGCCCAGTAGTGGTATCCGGACACTTTTCAGAGTGTCCCCAAAGATTGCCTCGGGCTTGCCAGAAACTGGAGAGGAACTTGAGCGGTTTGGTCAGGATTTTCCAACTTTTTGTACTGGATACAGGTTTGTGCTGCACCCCAGGGACCCCTTCAGTCGCAAGGAAACATGGACAGTAGCCATCCCAGGACCAGGCTACATAGTGAGAAAACGTAGACGGGCGCTGTCCAACATGGCACCGCTCGCCAGACAGGGCTATTCACATTCAAATTCAGTACGGTTAAAAATTCAGTTCCCGGGTCGCGGTCGCTACAGTACGAGTGCTCAACAGTCACAAGCAGGCTAGTGGCTACCGTATTAGCGCAGATGTAGAATCTTTCCATCACCTCGGGAAGTCTATCGGACAGAGCTGACACAGTTTAGAGTTAAAAACAAGAACAAGTTTGTAAGCCACTAGGCTCCACAATCAAAAACAACCAAGAGACGTTATTACTCTTTCCAAATATCTTGAGGGGAAAAATTATACTAAGAAACACCCAATTAAAAGAAACCTGCAAAGGCACCTGCCAGCAGGCTCCGTCAGCAACTCACTCGTTAATTCCCACGGCGGAGGCCGTCCGTCTTTCTGTGGTACATAATTCCTCAGACTTGTAGAACTCAGCAAACTCCCAAGACGGTGGGCAACTGAGGGCAAGACTCCTAAAATTTAACTGTTCAAAGCGGCCGACGCCTGTATTCACAGCGCGGGCGAGCCTCGGCTCGGTGTTCCACAGCTGGACGCCGCCCGGGTCTCGCGCGACCCTCAGTCAGGCGCTTGTCACCGGCTGGGAGCGCGACGCCGCCCGTGTGTGCGCGCTCCCGCACGCGCGCCAGCCTGCGGCGCGAGCGGCTCTCGGCGGCCAATGGGGCGGGGAGCCGCGCGCCGGGGGCGGGGCCGTGACGCGCGCACCTCGTGACCGTGGTAGCGGCCTGCGCCTGAGGAAGCCGGAAGCGGCTGCTATCCGCAGCCCCGACTGGAAGTGATCAGGAGGCAGTTTGCGCCTTGGGGGTTGTGGAACCCCGCGATGGACCCGAACCGGACCATCGAGCGGCGGAGGTCATCATTGCTGCTGCTGCGGCTGCTGTTGGTGGTGCTGCTGTGGTCGGGACTGGCTCTGGGCACCTTCTCCGTGGGCAGCAGCCCCCACAGGGTCCTCCACGACCTCCTGTCGGAGGAGCAGTTGCTGGAGGTGGAAGACTTGTCCCTGGCTCTGCTGCAGGGCGGAAGGATGGGGCCACTGTCACTCCCCCCAGATTTGCCGGATCTGGATCCAGAGTGCCGGGAGCTGCTGCTGGACTTCGCCAACAGCAGTGCTGAGCTGACCGGGTGTCTAGTGCGCGGCGCCCGACCGGTGCGCCTCTGTCAGACCTGCTACCCACTCTTCCAACAGGTCGCCAACAAGATGGACAACATCAGCCGAGCCGTGGGGGTGGGTAGAAGAGCACATCCGGGACCTCTGGTGTGGATTGTTGGGAAGTGAGGAGGATGTAATGATAGTTAACTCGGGGTGGGGCGGGGGTGGGGAGGGGCTCCTCAGTTTCCCCATCTGTGAGAAAACGAGGTTGGATTGGGGCAGTGGAGTTAGGGGCATCAGAAAAGTGGGTGGTGGTATAGGGAGGGCTTGAGGTTTGGATTTTTGCCTCCATGGCTGCTGTTGGGCCTCTTTCGGTACATACTTGCAGATAGGTATAACTAGTTTTCTTGGGGCTTCTGCACCCCAACCCTGCCTTTTCTTCCTTTCCTTCACCCCTTTGCCCCAACTCTGCCACAGCTTCTTCCTTTCCCCACTTGCAGTTCCCAGGAAGGACTCTTTCCTGAAACCCCAGCTGAAGTGGAGAAACTGCAGTGTGGTGGTGATGAGAAACTTGAACTTTGTAGCCAAACCGTTTCAGATTCACCACTTTCTAGAAGTTTGACCTCAGATTAATTATCTTGGAGTCTTAGTTTCCTCCTCTGTAAAATGGAGGAAAACTGCTGCCAGAGGTGACTGTTAAAATAATAAAAAAAGAGATAATGTATGAAAGGCCATTTTAGTCATTAATACAGTCTGGAGACATTTGGCTAGGACACCATTTCTTCTCTCTTATTAGAGGTGTACTCTGAGCAGGTTATATTCTCTGGGCCTGTTTTCTCATGTGTAAGATGGAGATAAAACGAACTCTTAGAAAACAGGCACAGGGACTTCCCTGGTGGTCCAGTGGCTAAGCCTTAAAGCTTCCAATGCAGAGGTCCCAAGTTTGATCACTGCTTAGGAAATAGGATCCCACATGCTGCAATTAAAAGATCCTGCATGCTACAACTAAGACCCGGCACAGCCTAGTAAGGAAATAAATATTTTATAAAAGAAAAAAAAACTGGCACATAGCAATAGTTTTCAGTAAATGGGAACTAAAATTTTACAAAATAGTAAAGCTGCTCTCGTGTCTTGGTACTCAGAGCTCTTCTGGTCATGTGGTACACGCTATGAGGCACTTAATTAAAAGAAAGACACAGAGACATGTCCCTGTTCCTAAGTACCTTATAGGGCTTGGCTTAGGAAAGGATTAGTGTCAAGGCTGGTGGGAGTCATGAGGTATGGGCTGGATATCCCTTTTAAAGGAACAACATGAGGAATGACATTGGGATTATGGAATGGAAAGTTCCTCTTGTACTGAGAAAAAAAGTCTCATGAAAATGTGATTGGAATTATTTCATAAATCATGGTTGAGTTGACAGAATTTAGACGTATTTAGACATTGCATCCCCTACTTTGTCAGCCTGATATTACTTGACATAAGTATGCATTTTTATATAAATAGGGAATTTATTTGCATTAAATAAATTCTGTGCTCAATCTTTCTGTAAAGAGTAAGTTTTCAAGGAAGTTTAGGCTTACATGCAATATTTTCGTGCATCCTTCTATTGGGTATGCTGCTGCTAAGTCGCTTCAGTCGTGTCCGACTCTGTGTAACCCCATGGACGGCAGCCCACCAGGCTCCCCTGTCCCTGGGATTCTCCAGGCAAGAACACTGCAGTGGGTTACCATTTCGTTCTCCAATGCATGAAAGTGAAAAGTGAAAGTGAAGTTGCTCAGTCGTGTCTGACTCTTAGCGACCCCATGGACTATAGCCTACCAGGCTCTTCCATCCAAGGGATTTTCCAGGCAAGAGTACTGGAGTGGGGTGCCATTGCCTTCTCTATAGCCAGGGATATATATGTGTGTGTGTGTATACCCCATTATTTTAAAGCACCCAAGACTTGTCCCTTGCTGTCATACTATAGCAGGTATGTACGGCATCATAACTGATTTAAGCAGTAAGTGAGTTAGTTGTTCTGTGGTCAGAATGACTGAATTGTGTTGCACCGCTTGGCTCTTGAGGCAGCAAATACTTTTCTCATTTGTGTAGTTTCTGTGGAATTAAGATGAAGTTAAAAAATTACCCCAAACTCTGGTGGTACAGTGCTATGGGCTTCTGTGGGCCAATTAAGGGCCAATTAGTGTATGGATTTCCACATGAGTTCCCCACTGCCCATGGCAATGTAAGGGTGGCATGAACTGTGTCCTCTGCTTTGTGTCTCACATTCTACCAGTGACCTGCATACCTGGCTTGCCTCACTGTTGTGTGAAAGGATCAGAGGAGAGATAACAAGAGGCAGAAAGACCCTTTCCCCAATTTATATTTCCTCTCCCAACTCATCCACCCCTTTCCTCAGTAGAGCTGGATGCCATAGCTCAAAAGCATGATTTCTGAACTTCTGGGGGTATTTCATGGGTTTAATAGGCTTTTTCAGATAGGTGTGGGAATTGAGCCATTATGTGTAGTAATGAACATATGGAAAAATATGTATGAATTTCTTAGGAGTGAATTTAAATTATCAGTTGTCCTTTGTGTGTGTGCAGCAGGGAGTTGTTTGTGGAGAGTAATGTATTTTCTTTGACTCAAGTCTTTGATTTAAATCAGTTTAATTAGCAAGCACATGCTATTCTTAAATATTGAACAGGTAAAAGGGTACTGAAGGAAAAGGAGGGGATAGTCCAGGCTTCAAACTTAAAATTATCAGTGTAGTTAGGGAAATAAAATTAATCTATATTGAGAAAAATTTAAAAAGGAAAAAAAATCCATGTGAATGTTACAAATTGTACAATAGGATTTTAGAACAAAAGAGTGAAGATGCTGAATTAAAGGAGGGAAGAGAGCAAGAGGGGGGGTGCTTATTAGAGAAAACCTACAAGCAGAATTTTATCAAGACATTCTTTCTCAACTCTTTAGTGTGAATCCATGTCCATGGATTGACTGAGAGAGGAGGAGAGTGTAAAGAGAAAAAGAATTGATGGTAGAAATTAGCATGCTATTTCTGTGGTGCAGCAAACTGATTGATTTATCTGTAATAGTTATCTGAAAAGAATTCTATTTTCTAGTCACTTTCTCTTGGAATTAATGGGTCAAGGACTCCATATAGTTTTATTATCTCAAGATAAAGAATACAGTGATTTGTGAAACCTGAATAATGGAATTAATGGATTCCTTCTTACTTGAATCATACTTTCTTCTTTTAGTTTAAACTGATAGGAATATAGTTTCATTGAGCTGTTCACCATCATCAGAGTGGTTGCCAAGATGCTTTGCCTCTCCTCCCCCTATTCTGAATTGCTAATCTCTATCTTATTCTACTTGGTTCATTTAAAATTTATATAGGCAGATAGATAGACATATGTTTGCGTGCTAAGTCACTTCAGTTGTATCCGACTCTTTGCGACCCTATAGACTATAGTCTGTCAGGCTCCTCTGTCCATGGGGTTCTCCAGGCAAGAATACTGGAGTGGGTTGTCATTTCCTCTTCGAGGGAATCTACTTGACCCAGGGATCAAACCCACATCTCCTGTGTCAACTGCATTGGCAGGCAGGTTCTTTACCACTAGTGCCACCTGGGAAGCCCAGATAGACATATAGATATGTGTATATATTTATGAAGGTGCTAGTAATTGAGGATATGTATCTGGAAGTGTTCAACATAATTTTAGTGTAGATTTACAAATTCTTAGGAATAGAAGGAGGAGATTGGAACACAACATGACATAATATGTCTGTCTTTCATTAGAGATTAGAATGCACTGTTTCTTTGTGGTTTAGTTGCTAAGTCATGTCTGACTGTTGGGACCCCATAGACTGTGGCCCACCAGGCTCCTCTGTCCATGAGATTTCCCAGGCAAGATTACTGGAGTGGGTTGCCATTTCCTTCTCCAGCACTGGTTCTTATTCATTCAGAAAAATTCTTCAATACTTATGATGTGCAGGGTAGTTGTACTTACTAGGGATGTATCTGTGAATGAGAAGAGCTTATAGTCTGATAGAGGAAACAGACATTAAACATCATTGTAAGTATTTAGTTCAAGTGTGATGTAAGTGTTGCAAAGAAAAAAATCCCAAATGCCACCAAAGCATGTAACAAGAGTGCTGATCAGGACTCAGGCTGGGAATAGATAGAAGTGGTGAATAGTTAAAGACACCTAAAATTTGAGAGGGTGGGAGAATGGGGAGAATATATACATTGTAAAGAAGTAGCAGGTGTGAAGACTCCAAGAGTCTGGTGTGTTTAAGGACTAGAAAGAACTCAAAGCACTGTGAGCCAGGAGGAGACTAGTTATTTGAGTCTGAGAAAGTGGGCAGGTGCCATGTCATGAGTCCCATGCAGTGAAAGTGGCTGGGTTTAATCCAGAAGGATGATCTGTCTATTTCATAGAGTTTTTACAAGGATTTAATGAGCTATACATTTAGGGCATTTAGAACCACTAGGTATTCAAAAGTACATCATCATCATTGGGGTTATTCATCATTTCCCTTCCATTCTCATGGTTGCCACCATCTTCTCATCCTGGATACTCCCTGAATACCACATAGTCATTCCTTCTTTCACCCCTTGATCATTTTATTTACTCCATTTAAAACCTTTTCCCCTTTCTTCCCTTTTCCCTGGGCTTCCCAGGTGCCACTAGTGGTAAAGAACCCGCCTGCCAGTGCAGGAACATAAGAGATGCGGGTTCGATTCCTGGGTTGGGAAGATCCCCAGGGAAGGGCATGGCAACCCACTCCAGTATTCTTGCCTGGAGAGTCCCACAGACAGAGTAGCCTGGTGAGCTACAGTCCATGGGTCGCACAGAGTCGGACACAGCAAGCGACTTAGCACACATGCGTCATGTGGGATGTTAGTTCCCCAACCGGGATTGAATCTGGGTTTGAGTGTGGAGCCCTAACCACTATATTGCCCCTTTCTTAGTATTGGGCTTAGTTCAAATCCTGCTTCCTCCATGAACTCTCCTCATTTCTCCCAACTACATTGATGTCTTCCTCAACTGAACTTTCCACACACTGACCACTCATACAGGTTATTCTGTATTGACTTTTAAAATAGCCAATCATCCACTTACATCCAGTTCCTTCTTAAGTAACAGGTTACACTTAGCCAGCTACACCCACCTAGAGCACTTTTGTTGGCAACAGGTAGCTAGGTGAAATAGCAAATATCAGTTACTTACTGGGTGCCAGCCAGTGTGCTAAGTGATTCATCTATGCTATTTCATTTAATGACTCAATGATTATGAAACTGGGCCTCACAGAGTTTACCTCAGCTTTCCGAGATTGCCAGCTAGTAATTCAGGTTTGTCTGACTCTTTAGGCCACATTCCATTTTAATCTGATGGGTAAATTATCACAAAATATTGTTTCATTTTCTTTCCTGAAATTTTCTTCTATAGCTGATATTGCTCTGAAAGCAATTCCAGGAAAGGGGCTTTTAACATATTTTATTCGAGGTTGCATCTTTTAATGAGTTAACAAAACTAAGCCACAGAATGGGTAATCATCCCAAAATGATCTTCAGAGAGATTTTAAAGCAAGATTTCTGCTCTTAAGCCCAACTTCCCTCTTTTCTAACCCCACATGGCTGATCAGTTCTTTTCTAGAGCTAGCACACTCTCTCATTTATTGCTCATCACACTAATTCCTTATCTGTATGTCTCTGGGGAGGTTCTTGAAGGCCCAGTGTTGATGGCATGCCTTGTCACTCTTTGTACCCTCAATACACCAGGATTCTCTTTTTAAGAAAATATTTTATTTATTTATTTGGCTATATTGTGTCTTAGTTGCAGCATGTAAGATCTTTTGTTGCAGTAAATGGAATCTCTAGTTGTATCTTGTAGGCTCCAGAGCATACAGGCTTCAGTAGCAGCCCACAGGCATGTAGGGTCTAGTTCCCCGATTAGGGATTGAACTGCATTGCAAAGCAGATTCTTAACCTCTGCACCATCAGGGAAAACTTACCCCAAAATTCCAGGATACTTATAATGCCTGGTAAATAATAGAAGTTAAATAACTTTGAAAGGGTGAAGGGTCAGCAAGACTTAACTTTGCTTGTGGCAAAAAGGAAAGGAAATAGATAAGGATCCAGTAATTCAGGAACTTGAATTTATCATTTACATAGTGTAAATCCATTCTTGTGGATTTTAAGATTTTGAGCCAAAACTGTCCAGAAGATGAAACAATGTTTTGTCATCATTTACCCACCAGATTTTTAAAAATGCATAAATAATATATGTTCATTGTAGAAAAGTTTGGACAGTGTAAAAGAGGCAAAAAAGAAAATGAAAACCCCTCTATTTCCATTATTTAGAGATAGCTACTGATACATTTTGGTGAACAGCTTTCCAGAATATTTTCCTGTTCATAAGAAGTATATTAATATTATATGTGGGCCTAAGTATTTGAAATGGTACCATAGAAGCAAATACTTATTTAAGAAGCAAAGATTTTCTTCCTTTGTAAGTGAACCTGGTACCAATAAATGTTAGCTGCTATTGTTTTATTACAGTTATTATTAATGATGTCATTATTTGATTATAACAAAATATTAAATGCTTATAATGCATATGTGCTCCATTGCTCAGTTGTGTCAGACTCTTTGTGACCCCATGGACTATAGCCTGCCAGGCTCCTCTGTCCATGGAATTTTCCAAGCAAGAATACTGGAGTGGGTTGCCATTTCCTCCTCCAGGATATCTTCCTGACCCAGGGATCAAACCTGCGTCTCCTGCTTTGACAGGGAGATTCTTTATCACTGAGCCACCTGGGAAGCCCCCAAAAGCTTATAATAAATATGAATTATTTTTATAAGGTTTTTTGGGCCTCAGGTTGTTGTTTGGGAAGTCTAAGAATACTCAGATTGTATTTTTTTCTTTTGTTTGGTTACAGAATTCTTCAGAGAGTCATAGTTGTGCCAGAAGCCTTTTAATGGCAGATAGAATGCAAATAGTTGTGATTCTGTCTGAGTTTTTTAATTCCACATGGCAGAAGGCAAATTGTGCAAGTAAGTAACTCTTTCACTTTCATTTTTGAAGTTGTATTTCAATAGTATAGATGTCAGATTTTACTTTAGTGAATTTTGAACTCTGAAAATTTTAAATACTCTTTATTACTAAATTTAAATGAATTTTGATTAGCATCATGGTTTATTAGTGAGAACATCTTGGGCAAATACTGAAAGCCAGCAAAGAGTAGCAGTTAACAGTGAGCTTTGCAATCAGATCTGAATCTTGTTCTAAGCTCTGTGACTTATTCTATCTTAACCTACTACTGTCAGACCTTGGGCATATAATTTTGCCTCTTGGAGCTTCAGTTTCCTCACCTGTAAATTCATGGTAATATTGGAACCTACTTTACCTGATAGTTTTGAAGATTAAATGAAATAAATTGCGTACAGCTCTTAGCTCAGTACCGGGCATATAGTTACTGTTCACAGAATGTTAACTGCTTAATAATTATGATGTTTATAATAATCTGTCAAATGGTGGTAGGGGGAGGTGGTAACATCAGTTCCAGCAGGTTTGTGGGCTTGTATGTATTTGTATAATGAAATGAGATTTATTTTCAGGCATTCTTTGGAAAAATTAAAGTTATTATTTCAATTCATAAGTGTTTTTAAAACCAACTATGTATTAGGAAATTCTTGTTTTCCATATCTTATAATTTAGTGAAGAAGAAAGTTAGAGTTACAGTATAACCTAAGGTGACAATAAATGCTACGAAAACATCATAGAGTTCTTGGGAAAATCGAAAAAAATCAGATTGACAAGAATTTGAAGTGACTTCCAGGAGGAGGTACCTTTTGATCCTACACCTTTATGACTGGACATGATTTCAGTAAGTAGAGACAAGAGGAAGGACACTGCAGATAGAGAGGCATCCTGAACAAAGGCCCAGAGATATAAAACAGTAATAGACATTACAGGATGCTGGAAGCACAGTGGGAGGTGAACTTGGAAAGGGAAAGTAGGACTTTGACCTATATAGTAGTTTATCACTTATGCCAACATTTTTCATACTGCTTAGAGCATCAGCATAGTACTATGAAGTGGTTATATACTGTAGTATCTTGGGAACTTACAATACACATGGAATATTAAAGTCAGTGAGGACTATAGGTTAAAATTTTTCAAATATCACTTAACCTAGCACTTTCTGAATGTTTTTAAACTGTAAAAATCCTTTTTTTTCCTGTGGAACCCCAATGGAAGGGAGAGACCAGTGAGGAAATTTTTACAATGGTTTAGGCAAGAGGCAAAGAAAATGTGAAGTAGGGCATGGGCTGTAAAAATAAAAAGGACAGAATGAATTAAAAATCTGTGTACCTGTAAGTCATTAAGGAGTTTAACTTTTCTAAGGACTTTGTCTTTTTGTTTATTCATATGACGATGGAAAAAAGACTCCCTGCTAAGTTTCTTTCCTTTGTAGTATACCATGGATATTGGATATTAACTCTTTTCATTTTGTTTCTATTAATTCAGAGGCTTGGCTGACAGCTAACTTTTTTTTTTTTAAGGCAAAATCTTTCCTTTTTGGAGTAAAACTTTTTAGTATAAATATGATTGAACAGTTTGTTTAACATAAACAGAAGAGCTGTTTTTAAGTATTATTAAGCCCTTCACAAAAATCCATTGATAGATGAAGTGAGTGAAGTGAAAGTCTCTCAGTCATGTCCAGCTCTTTGCAACCCCATGGACTATATTGTCCATGGAATTCTCTAGGCCAGAATACTGGAATGGGTAGGCTTTTAATTCTTCAGGGAATCTTCCCAACCCAGGGATCAAATTCAGGTCTCCTGCATTGCAGGTAGATTCTTTACCAGCTGAGCCACAAGGGAAGCTCAAGAACACTGGAGTGGGTAGCCTATCCCTTCTCCAACAGATCTTCCTGACACAGGAATCAAATTGGGGTCTCCTGCATTGCAGGTAGATTCTTTACCAACTGAACTGAAAAATATGTTAATTGCAAATCATTTAAAATCAGTTCATTAGAATAAATGGGGTATATGTTGGGGTTCACTTCTTTTGACTGATGTTGTTGTTCAGTTGCTAAGTCATCTCTGACTCTTTGTGACCCTATGAACTGCAGCATGCCAGACTTCCCTGTTCTTTACCATTTCCTGGAGTTTGCTCAACTCATGTTCATTGAGTCAGTGATGCCATCCAACCATCTCATCCTCTGTCACCCTCTTCTCCTCTTGCCCTCAATCTTTCCCAGCATCAAGGTCTTTTCCAATGAGTTGGCTCTTTGTGTCAGGTGGCCAAAGTATTGGAACTTCAGCATCAGTCCTTCCAATGAATATTCAGAGTTGATTTCCTTTAAGATTAACTGGTTTGATCTCCTTGCTGTCCAAGACACTCACAAGAGTCTTCTCCAGCACCACAGTTCAAAAGTATCAATTTTTTGGCACTCAGCCTTCTTTCTGGTCCAGCTCTCACATTTGTACATGAGTACTAGAAAAACCAATGCTTTGACTATACGGACCTTTGTCGGCAGTGATGTCTCTGCTTTTTAATAATGCTGTCTAGGTTTGTCATAGCTCTCGTTCCAAGGAGCAAGTGTCTTTTAATCTCATAGCTGCAGCCACTGTCCGTAATGATTTTGGAGCCCAGGAAAATAAAATCTGTTACTGTTTCCACTTTTTCCCTATCTATTTGTTATGAAGTGATAGGACTGGATGCCATGATCTTAGTTTTTTGAATGTTGAGTTTTAAGCCAACTTTTTCACTCTTTTCTTTCACCTTCATCAAGAGACTCTTTAGTTCCTTTTTACTTTCTGCAATTAAAGTGGTATCATCTGCATATCTAAGATTGCTAATATTTCTCCCAGACATCTTGATTCCAGCTTGTGAGTCATCCCAGCATTTTGCATGATGTACTCTGCATACAAGTTAAATAAGCAGTGTAACAATATACAGCCTTGATGCACTCCTTTCCCAATTTTGAAGCCAACCATTGTTCCATGTCCAGTTCTAACTGTTGCTTCTTGTCCTGCATACAGGCTTCTCAGGAGACAGGTAAGGTGGTCTAATATTCCCATTTCTTTAAGAATTTGACCTGATGTTACTTTATATATGTGAGAGGTAAAGCATCTTTTCTTTAAAAGGTATTTTGTAATGAATTTACCAATTGAAAGAAGCTTTCTTCTCTAGTTATTTTCTAAAAAAGGAAAAAAACATTTTGCTGCATACTTACTCAGTATGGCAGGTATAAAACTCTTTAGAATAAATTCTTAGGGTGCTTTGTTTGCCTTTGTTTTTCTATGAGGCGTCCTATCTTGAAAATATTCCTTGATTGGACTTCTGAAGAAAAAATGAAATGTTTACTCCCTAATTAAAATTAATTTGCCCAAAATGTATGGCCAAGCAGGGTGCAGAGAAGTATGACATCTTTTGGAGAATTATATAGCTAGGTGGGCAGAAAAGAAAGAAAGACTTAATTTTCATTCTACTTACATTTGTATCCTTTGGATTATATACCATGTGCATTTAATACCTAGTCAAAAATACATAAAATTTAAAAAAACTTGACAAATGGTCCAAATCTGCTGTGATTATTTGTATGTTAGATGTAATTAGAAAGATTGGCTATTTTCTTTTCCCAGATTATGCATCCATAAAAATTGTCTTCCATTCATTGTTTCACATTTTAAAATTTATCACAGTTTATATTCTGTATTTTATATGGAAATAAAATAGTTTTATAAATTTGTACTCCTCAGCAGTTCTCCCTTGGGCATTCATTCTAAAATAATTATCTTACCTAGAAATGAATAATCTATACCAAATTACCTGGAAACACTTCTAATTATGTTCTCTGAAATCTGCTCAATAAAGATATTATGAACATTTTCTGAAAATTTTAAAGAATTGTTCAAAAAACTTTGAATTTTCACCAAAATTTAACAAGACATTGTTACTTGAGCAACATAGTGTTTTCTTACAAAGTAGTGAGAAAAGAAATTTGAAGAAAGGGAAAAATGAGCTAAAGAAGGTGAGTAATAAGTCAGCAGTTAAATAATATTTCTCAATTTCATAACACTTGGCTCATTTGAACTTCACAATAAGCCCTGTGAAGTAGAATGAAGGCTCAGAAAGTGTAAAGGAATTACAGATCAAGAGTGTGGAACTAAAATCAAAAGGCTTTAAGAAAAGACTGTATTCATGAGTTAAGGCCTAATTTTGTTTTTTAAGTTCTATTTGATAAATTAATTGCACAGTCTCCATTTTAAGAAATATAGATACATTTTAGCCCTACAAAGTTTAATGTTTATGCTATGTACATGTTTGATATTATAGAAAACCTAGTCTTTTACTAAAAATAGAAATGTAAAATATTCTTTTTTTTCTATCATGCTACATAAAAGTAGATAATGTGAAAAAAATGTCTTTAGTAAAGCCGCACATTTTCTAATGTTAATCCTCAGCAATGATCAGGAATCCGGCATCGGGTTCTGAGACAATCACATCTTTAGCAACCAGATCTATTAAACCACTGATTTCGTGAGATCCTCACTCTATTTTCTTTATAAATGATGCTCTAGGCTTCTCTGTGTTTGTGTGTGTGTGTGCGTGTGTATGTGTGTGCGTGCGCACACGCGCATACTAAGTCACTCAGTCATATCTGACTCTTTGTGACCCCATGGACTATAGCCCACCAGGCTCCTCTCTCTGTCCATGGGATTCTCCAGGCAAGAATACCGGATCAGGGTGCCATTCCCTTCTCCAGGCGATCTTGTGGACTTAGGGATCAAATCTGTGTTTCTTGTGTCTCCTGTATTGGCAGGCAGATTCTTACCACTAGTGCCACCTGGGAAGCCCCAGGCTTCGGTTTACCTTGTACTTAGCAATCTGTTTGTTATCTATTCAGTCATTGTTTGTTTTAAATATTTGGCCTTTATGCTATGCTATGCTAAGTCACTTCAGCCATGTCCGACTCTGTGTGACCCCATAGACGGCAGCCTACCAGGCTCCCCTGTCCCTGGGATTCTCCAGGCAAGAACACTGGAGGGGGTTGCCATTTCCTTCTCCAATGCATGAAAGTGAAAAGTGAAAGTGAAGTTGCTCAGTCGTGTCTAACTCTTAGCGACCCCATGGACTGCAGCCCACCAGGCTCCTCCGTCCATGGGATTTTCCAGGCAAGAGTACTGGAGTGGGGTGCCATTGCCTTCTCCGATTTGGCCTTTAGAAACAGGTAAAAGAATGAATACAAAGAATATTTACTCTTTTAATAAAATGGAAGAAAGCAATCATGTCACACTATAATTTTAAATGAATTTGTGTCTGATCAGACAGAAGTTTGCCTAGGATGTTGTCATTTTGTACTGTAGGAGACCAAATGTGCTATCCCAAAATATGCCTCTTTGGCGTGAGGGTTATTTCAAGCTCATTATTTTGAGAAACAGTAGACACTGTTTCTCAGGAGAAGCTCTGAAAACAGAGTAGAAATAACCATTTTGTTTAGAAATTTATATTTATAAAGGAAATCTCTGTTTATAAGAGTGTCTCCGTCTCTACACCAGGAAGAAAACGATGACTTTAAATCACAAGAAAATCTTGTAAATGGAGAAAGCAGGGACATAAACCTGCATAGCCTTGTACTTGCTTATGTTACTTTTCCTAGTCACTTCACCACTGACCTCCTCTACACCCATCTTTCTTTGTTTTTACCTGAACATTATATTCAAGCCTAAATTCTAAACTACCTCTTTGAGTTACTCAATTTCCTTTTGTATCTTCCATGTATATGTGACATATACAAGTTAACAAACTTCTGTTTGTTTTTCTCCTACTGATCTGACTTTTGTCACAGGGGTCCCAGCTGAGAACTTAGAAGGGTAGAGGGAAAATTACTTTTCCTCCCCTATAGTATATACATAAAAACTGCAATATAAATATTCAAAAATATAGATTATTTGCCTTTTTATTTAAACACAAAACACTGGTCAGTTTTCTCAGAGTTTGTATAAAATTGTTAAATACAAGCCATGATCCCTTTTATCTCAGTTAACTTTATGTGGTGATCTAGTTATTAAATTTACAAATATAGAGCTGATAAGGGATGCCAGCAATAGAGACCTTTCAGTTCAGTTCAGTTCAGTTACTCAGTCGTGTCCAACTCTTTGCGACCCCGTGAATCGCAGCACACCAGGCCTCCCTGTCCATCACCAACTCCTGGAGTTCACTCAGACTCACGTCCATCGAGTCAGTGATGCCATCTAGCCATCTCATCCTCTGTCGTCCCCTTCTCCTCCTGCCCCCAATCCCTCCCAGCATCAGAGTCTTTTCCAATGAGTCAACTCTTCGCATGAGGTGGCCAAAGTACTGGAGTTTCAGCTTTAGCATCATTCCTTCCAAAGAAATCCCAGGGCTGATCTCCTTCAGAATGGACTGGTTGGATCTCCTTGCAGTCCAAGGGACTCTCAAGAGTCTTCTCCAACACCACAGTTCAAAAGCATCAACCTTTAGTGGTAACTAATCTGGAGTCTATTCCATCTGGCATCTAAAAGATAAAATGGGAAGGAAAAAAATTACAAAGGAAGAACAAAACTTACTGATGTGTTTTTCAAACTTGCTTTTAACTGAAACTTAAACCAATATGTGATCCATTTTGTAGGCATGTATCTTCTGATATAAAATGACTATTCCTTTTTCATCTTCTATGCTAAGAAAATGTAGAACTATAATTACATAGTTTAAAACCTTTTAAAGTTAATTTAAGGGGATGTTAGGGTTTTTAAAAATAACTATTAAAAATATAAACATTTAAAAGTGTAAAAGCTAAAATATTGTTTAAAAAATCACCTTTCCTTCTATTAGACCTAGCTGTGGGTTAGTACCTAGTCTTTGCCATTATTACTTGATGAAAGGACGGCTAGAAACTCAATAAAAGAGAGTGCCATTCTAAAACAACATTGTTAATCTACCATTGTTGTTGTTGTTCAGTCATTAAGTCATGTCCGTCTCTTTGCGACCCCATGAACCCCAAAGCAGCATGCTTTGCTTCTCTGGCCTTCACTGTCTCCCAGAGTTTGCTCAAACTCATGTCTGTTGAGTCAGTGACGCTATCTAACCATCTCTATTCTCCAATATAAAATAAAAAAATTTTTAAAAGAGTGCCATGCATTACCACTACCGTCTATTTTATATTTAGAATTTCTGTGTCTTTGAATGATATTGGTCTTTGTTAGAAATGAGTTTTGGGAAATTAAAATTCAAAAGAAATGTTAATACAACTCTTCCAATTCACATTACAAATAACATGAAAATTAATTTTTGTAGAGAGTGACTGCTAAGAGGTAAAGAAAATATATCAAGGATTTCTCTTCACAATTTTAAAGCTGTGTATTGTTGACATAAGGATAGCCTGGTTATTGAGATCCTTCTTAGTTATCTTATGCATATGACAGTTGGATAATTAGTAGAGTGACCAGATTTGATGGGACCATAACTTGCTTTAAGGTAGTGTTTTGGTACTTTGTTTTTTATTTTTTTCTTTTTCAACTTTTTTGAGATGTAATTGACATGTAACATTGTTTACATTTAAGTTGTACAATGTGTTGATTTGATACAATTATATACAGAATGATTACCACCATAGTGTTGGATAACAAACATCTCCATCATGTCACACGATTACCATTGTGTGTGTGTGTGTGTGTGTGTGATAAGAACACTTAAAATTTATTCTCTTAGCAGCTTTCAAGTATACAATACAGTATTGCTAACTAAATCACCATTCTGTACATTAGATCCCCAGAACTTGTCTCATCGTACAACTGGAGGTTTGCGCCCTTTGACCAACCACCCCCTTTACCCCCACCCACCACCCTTTGATAATCACCATTCCACTGTTTCTATGCTATCAGCTTATGCAAGAATACTGGAGTGGGATGCCACTTCCTTCTCCAGGGGATCTTCTCAACCCAGGATCAAACCCCAGTCTCTGCACTGCAGGGGTCTCCCACATTGCAGACAGATTCTTTACTGCTGAGGCACCTTCAACTCTGAGCTACCAGGGAAGCCCATAGTTGACTATATATGCAGGAATTTATTTCTGGACTCGCCATTCTGTTCAATTGGTCACCTTTCCCCTGATAGGAGAAAATCTTCCCTAGTTGATGAAACTCCTGGAGAAGAGATTTATGACAATTGAGTTTCTTTTGGAAGCTCTGTCTTTAGGCAGGTAAGGGGGAATTCATAGAAAGCTTATCACTACATTGGCTGTTTTCCAGGTGCCTGCAGCTCAAAATAATCCTTATGGCAGATAAGCCTATGTTAGAAAGGCATATTCTGCCACTCTTCACTTTTTGTCTTGATTCTTTAAAAATCAATAATAAAACTTAATAGTTAACCAGGGTTCCATGCCTGGTCCAGGAAGATGCCACATGCCTCGGAGCAACTAAGCCTGAGCACCGCAACTCCTGAAGCCTGCGTGCCCTAGAGGCCATGCTCCAAAATGAAGACTGAGCAGAGCCAAAAATAAATAAATTAATCTTAAAAAAAAAAGTGAACAAGAAAGTCAATTAATTGGAACCCATCTTTCCCATATTTTAGCCAAATGGTAGCATACTAAGCATTAGACACACATTTATATCTTATAACTTTAGATATCCTATGTTCATACTTACTAAGCTTAATTATGTTGTTTAGGTAAAAAGTTGCCATACTTTAATGCTATATTTTCTGAAGCTTACCCTATTTTTCAGAAATTGGTGATTGTCCCTGTTTTTCTCTATAAAACTAGTTATGAAAAACAGCAGAGATTCTTATACAAACTCCTAACAGATGTCAAATTCTTTTATCTAAAGATGGATACATAATTCCTGTTATGATATTTAGTAGGTTTCTATGTAAGGTCTTAACTTGAACCCTTAACACCTTTAAGAATGCCTCTTGAGCTGATGCCTGAGCCCTTACTGAGCTAGAAACTGTGCTAATCTGTCCTTGATGAGGCTTCATTGGTTATCTGAGATGAGGAAAATTCATAATGACCACTTCACTTATAGTGCTTATAGGAAGCTAATATTTCTTATTAATTTCTAAACTATATAGCTTCTCACTGCTTGTAACCATATGTTCCCAATTCTTACAAAAGGATAAAAGGAATTTCACTGGAGTTCCTTTGTTTTAGATCAGAAAGTCAGAGCTCTTTAATAATGAAGACATTTTTAATCTCATTATGTAAGTAAACTCCTTTGTGCTTTATAATATCACTAATGATCACTGAAAGATTTTTGATAGTGCTGCATTAATGCAGTACTTAATAAGATGACTGGTCTATATTAGCTTTTAGTTTAATTTTCAAATTATTTCAAATGAAAAGGAATGGCTGTTAGTAAAATAAGAGGAATTAAGTTCTTTGTTGTTCAGAGAAGCTTCTTTTTTTTAAATTATTTTTTCTTTTGTTTTTATTTTTCATTATTCTATAAATTACCTTTTTATAAAGAAATTACTTCAGTTACATATTTTGTATAGAAGAAATTGCCATTGCTCTCTCTTTTATACGGCAATACAGGGGTATACACCCACCCCCTGTGCCATGACATGGCTCATTATATACAGATGTATAATTGTTGTAGGTGAAATTTTATTCCCTCTACCTCCCTACAAAATGTCAACTACAAAACCTGTAAACCACTTCAATCTTTTTTTTTTTTTTTTTACGAACGAGGCAATTTATTAACCCAGCATCATTTGTTCTAATGCTTCTTGTTGGCAGCTGCCACCTGTCCAGCGATTCTGTCCAGATCTCTCTGTCCCTGAGGCGTCAGTTTGCGGCCCCCATCTTGGTCCTTTTCCACCATTTTCAGCCCCTCCAGGGCTTGGAGGACCCGCCGGGCCACGCTCTTGGAGCCTCTGCTGAAGTGGCTGGGCATGACGCCGTTCCTCTGGCGCCCCCCATAGATCTTGGTCATGGAGCCAACCCCAGCGCCACCCCGGAGGTACAGGTGCCGTGCCGTGGAAGCAGCTGGTGTGTAGAACCAGTTCTCATCATAGGGAGCAAGGTCTTTATGCTTGGCCAGCTTGACGGTGTCCACCCATTCAGGGACTTTCAGCTTCCCGGACTTTTTGAGGAAGGCTGCCAGAGCTCTGACGAACTCCTGCTGGTTGACATCTTTTACAGTAACTCCAGGCATCGTTCGGCCTCCGCGCTGCCAGCCAGGGGAAAGGCCACTTCAATCTTATTAGCCCATATACTAATATTATGCACGTTTGTAACTGTTTTTATTTATATATACTCTACCTCATGTGTAAAAAGATTCAAGGCTACTTTGTGATGATGTTAAACCAAGATTAAGAGAGGCTTATGTTGTTATTTTTTTAAAAGAATTTAGTGTATAAACTTTTTGAAAGCCAATAGAATAACATTTTTAAATAGTAAAGAAAAAATGGTATAATTGAGATAAACTTAATTAAGAACCTGACAAGTATATTTTATATTTTAATAACTTACTAACTTGATGTATGATCCTCAGTATATCATCTTATTTCTCTGGCTGTTTCCTAATTTGTGAAGTGATCCTCAGATTTTCAAATGATAAGGTGAACGATCAGAACAGGACTTACATGTTTGAGAAGATAAAGCTGCAGAGAATGTAGAGTGCATCAGCAGGGCCCCAGGTACAGACCAGGTCCTACACTATTGGCCTATGTGAGCAGGTGAATGGAGCGGGATTCCAACTCAGCTTCTGGAGGCAGAAGCACTCTTGTAAACTACCCAAAGGCAATGTCTTTTTCCAGCTTGCATAAAGGAGTCTTAATGTACTAGTTGCCCTGTTCACCAGTTTTAGGCTTCGTCTCAGTTGCCAGCACTGAGCAGTTGATAGCAACTACCTGAATCCCTGCATGGTGTAAAATCTATGGGGAAATCTATGGGTGGTGGATGGAGGAGTGGAGGTGTGTATTTATTAATTACCCGTATTAAACTTTAATTTTTTAGAGGGTAGATGTGAATATTTTGTGTTTGTGGTATTTGAAAGTGCAGGCTTAGGAATCAGACTGAGTAACAATTCCTGGTTTTTACTTATCGGTCGTGACCTTGGCAACTTCCTTAATTCCTGTCAGCCTCTGTTCCTTATTTAAAAAGTGTTCCTTATATTAAAAAGTTCTTGCCTCATGGCTTCCCTGGTGGCTCAATGATAAAGAATCCACCTGAAATGCAGGAGACTGCCTGCAACGATGTGAGTTTGATCCCTGGCTTGGGAACATTCCCTGAAAAAGGAAATGGCAACCTACTGCGGTATTCTCGCCTGAGAAATCCCATGGACAGAGGAGCCTGGCAGGCTGTAGTCTATGGAGTTGAAAGAGTTGGACATGACTTGGCAACCAAACCACCACCACCACCTTTCCTTATAAGATTGTTGTAAGAATTGAGTGAATGTGTTTAAAGTACAGGCATGGCACTTGGAACATAGCAACTACTCAGTTAATGTTAGCTTTCATTGTAGTGATTGTTGTTTGTAATAGTGAATACATTGTATAGTGTGTCTTATCCTAATGTTTGCTCAAGGGGAGGGAAAAAAATTTTTTTTCCTTCACCCATTTTAGGTTCTTTGATTGGAACTCTTTAATTAGACTGGCCAAAGATGGAGTAACAAGAAAAAGCAAGCAGAAGCTTATTAACATGTGCATTGCACATGCACATGTGGGAGCACCCAATGATGAGGAACTCAAAGAAATGGTTAGAATTTGGGTTTATATAACATCTTAGGCTAATCAGAGGAAAGGGATTTTGGCCTTCTGGATGTAGGAGGCAAGTTATGGGGAAGTGACCAGTAAAGTATGGTAAACAGGATTGCTTAGTAAGATTTGTTATGTAGATTTAAGTTAGAGCCCTCTCCATTGGGAAGAGTTAGTTGTTATGAGTTCTTCTTTCTCTGGAGAGGAAGACATCTTTACAAATGGAAATTTCTTTTACAAGTGTAAATTTTATTTACAAAATAAAAACTTGAACCCTGTTTTTAGTTTTTCCTGAATCTATTGGTTCTGAAAGTCCTTTAGCTCAGAATAATCCATATCCCAAAAAGGCATATTTTGAGTTGGCATATTCTGGTACTCTTCACTACTTATTCAATCTGTCTCTTATCCATTGATTTCTTTTTGTTTGCATTACCTCTTTTCTCCTGGATAGTTGCAACAGCCTTCTATCTGCTCCCAGTTGAAAGATAGTAATAGATGGCCCTGAGTGGGTATAATGTACAGCTGTCAGTTGAACTGAAGAGGAACAAGAGTATGGTTGAGTACTAGAGAATAGAAAATATTTTAATATCTCTTGTGGAATAATTGGCAGGGCATCTACAAGGATTGTTTTGTGAATCTGACATTAGTTTGAATTGAGTCCCCTCATTATAACTTCAGAATTTTCTGTAGTAGCGTTCTATAACTACAGTTGGGAATAGAGAAAAGTTGTGTGCGTGCTCAGTCACTCAGTTGTGTCTGACTCTTTGTGACCCCGTGGACTGTAGCCCACTGGCTCCTCTGTCCATGGAATTTTCCAGGGAAGAATACTGCGGTGGGTTGTCATTTCCTACTCTGGGGGATCTTCCCAACCCAGGCTTCTGTATTGGCAGGCAGATTCTTTACCACTGCGCCACCTGGGAAGATAATGAAGGCTTAAAATATTAATATTTGTGATTACGTGGAATGTAAAGAGGACAAGGATTCTAGGAGCGTGAGATTGAAATGGCTGACCGTGAGTTTTAGGATGTGATGTCAGGCACTTGAACCTAGATCCCAGAGAGTAATCTGAGGGAGTACAGGGAGAGGATAAGGAATAAGAGCACAAACTGAGGATAAGGAATAGGTTCATCCAAGGAGGGGCAATAGATAGATACATTGTGCTATGTTCATGCATATAAAATAATTCAAAGGATTTAATTTGAGCTAATACTAAGTGAGAGTAGCAAGTTGCAGAGGAATATCACTTATGTGAGATTTTTAGAAAGATATGAAACAATTGTATGTATTTCCAGATGTTACTTGTAAGTCCCTGTATGAGTATTTTATGCAAAATTATCACCAGCTTGTTTCTCTGGTCTCCCAACTCACAATAGACTAGAAAGAGCAGATTTTTTAAAATTACCCTCTTTGATGCAATAACTGACCTACTATTCGAGATGGAAGAGACCCAGAACTACTAAATTTAACACAGAAAAGGATCAAAAAGCATATACATTTAGCTGAAATCAATGCAGATAAATGGTCTTACGCCTGAAATACTCCTTTTAAGGCAGCGTTTGATAACTGATATTCATGATTAAGACTTTGCACTGTCAAAAAATCAGTTTCAATTTTATTTGATATATTGTTTTTACAAAGAGAGGAGAGTATGTGATTAAGATTTTCATGAAAATGGTTATGATGTTACCAAAATATTTCGGAAACTGAAAGGGGTTAAGTTTCATGTATTTGGAAAATTCTCTTAACGTGTGAAGAAACTTCATGCTTATTTGAACAGAGGTTTACAATAGTGCAAAACGGAAGGTAACAGCTTAAAAGATAAATGACTATATAATTACTGCTTGAGTTATATCAATATGCTTTTTTGGTTTCTTGACAGATTGTTTAACGAACAAAAGTGAAGAATTATCAAATAGCACAGTATACTTCCTCAACCAATTTAATCACACCTTGACCTGCTTTGAGAATAACCTTCAGGTATTTTTATATATGATACTTGAAATTAAAATGCTGTTTTGTCCAAATGAGTAATAAATAATTCCGGTTTTTATAGCACTACTTGTTGATATTCATATACACATAGAGTGTAGAGGTAGACCTGGATTTCTACTAAATCTATTACTAGCTCTTGGGCAAATCAACAAAACTTCAGTTTTTTAATTTGTAAGGTGGGAATAGTAAAATCTACCCTGACTACCTACCTTCCACTATTTTGTAGTCAGGATCCAATGAGTTAATGAGTATGAACATATTAACTGAAGCATGTGATTGTTTAATTGAAACACAATGTTGTTCTGTCTGACAGTAATTTACTTTGACTTTGTTTATGCAATAATGTATTTTGCAGTTCAGTATGATTGTCTATAAGAAGCTTATTCTCTGCCTCAGTGTTTGCTTAAATATATTTTACCTACTTTAAAAGACTCTGTTTAGTAACGTAACTTTGAGTTTTGAATTATAATATAAAAGGTAGCCTTTAAGAAACCAAGTTATTGGGTTTTGTTTTCTCCACCTCTGACCTTTGAATGTTAGTATTAGAGCTTTCCTGGTGGTGGTGAAGGGTGAAACTGGAGTTCTGGTAAAGTCCTAGTTTTGAAACTTGCTTTTAATCAAGTAAGTAATCCACAAAAATAGTTATAAACATGTTTAAGATATAGGTATGTATGATTTTCTCTTTAATAAATGTGATAACAGAATTATGGATTTCCCTGAGTATAGTAAAAAACATTTATTAGATGAACATATAGTAGATAAATATTTCCCAAAATATGTTCTGCAAGCATTTAATAGATAGTCCATAAAAAAAGGTTTAGTGTTAATAAAGGTGAGAAATGCTTTACTACAGGACTGCAGAACTTCAGTGGACAAATGTACGTTATGTAAAACTTCAAATAGTAATTACTGTACACAGTATTTACCAAACCTATCTGGGAGCTCTTTGGTTTTAGAAACCAAACAACACTAGTTCTGATACATATACTTGAGGGAAGCTAGCATTTTTCCTGGGATGTTGGTTGCAAATATTTTTATCCTGGTTTGTTGTTTGTCTTTTTATCATGCTTCTTTGTTGTGAAGAAAATTTAAATTTTCATGTCATTTTTTTTTTTTTTGCTAAGTCACTTCAGTCGTGTCCGACTCTGTGTGACCCCATAGACGGCAGCCTACCAGGCTTCCCCATCCCTGGGATTCTCCAGGCAAGAACACTAGAGTGGGTTGCCATTTCCTGCTCCAATGCATGAAAGTGAAAAGTGAAAGTGAAGTCGCTCAGTCGTGTCCGACTCTAGCGACCCCATGGACTGCAGCCTACCAGGCTCCTCCGTCCATGGGACTTTCTAGGCGAAAGTACTGGAGTGGGGTGCCATTGCCTTCTCCGTTCATGTCATTAGATTTATCAAAATTAATGAGTTAAGGATTTTGCATCACACTAGAAGGCCTTTTCCCACTTTGAGGTTATTTAAAAATTTTCTCCTATGATTTCTTCTAGGACCTTCAGGATTTTGTTTTATATATTTAAGCGTCATTTATCTATTTGAAATTTATTTTGGTGTAAGATGTGAGGCTTAGAGGCTTCCCTGGTGGCTCAAAGGTAGAGAATCCACCTGCCAATGCAGGAGATGAGGGTTTGATCCCTGGATCGGGAAGATGCCCTGGAGAAGGAAATGGCAACCCACTTCAGTATTCTTGCCTAGGAAATTCCATGGACAGAGGAGCCTAGTGGGCTACATCCATGAGGTCATACAGAGCTGGACACAACTTAGTGATTGAGCACACACACATGTGAGCCTTAGCTCCAACTTTTTATTCTGATGGCTTCTTGACTGTCAAAACAGGATTTACTAAATAAATCCGAGAAATGAATTTTAGAACCAGGTTTTAAAAAATCAATCATTTTGATATTTTATTATAATTGCATTACATTTTATATTTATCATTTGGGAAAAATTGACATGATATTGAGCTCTTCTATCTAGGAGTACAGTATATTCACTATTTTTTTATTGAAATAAAATAGGCAATACCGAATTTACCACATTACAGTTTTTAAGTGTAAAGTTAATTGGCATTAAAGTACACTCACATTGTTGTACAACTCCACCACCATCCATCTCAAGAATGTTTCATCTTCTCAAACTGAAACTCGGTACATATTAAGCAATAACTCCCCATCTCCTCCTTCTCTAGCCCCTGGCAGCCACCACTATTCTTTATTTTTTAATGTTCTCTAGCACAGTTTTATTTATTTATTTAAATTTCATATAGGCCTTATAATGGATCTTAACTTTATTTCAAGGTTGTTTTTAAGAAATACTTACTTGGCTGTGGCGTGTCTTAGTTGTGTCATGCCGATCTTTTGTTGTGGCACACGGACTCTCTAGTTGTGGCATACAAGCTCCAGAGCACGCAGACTCAGTGGTTGTGGTGCACAGGCTTAGTTGTTCTGTGGCATGTGGCATCCTGGTTCCCTGATCAGGGGTCAAACCCACATCCCCAACATTGCAAGGCAGACTCCCAACCACTGGACCACTGGAAAAGTCCCTATTTCAAGGTCTTATTATGTAGTGTTTGGTGCCTTTGGGAGTTGTATCTTTTCTTCCCCCACTACAGATTTTAACTGGCTATTTTAAAATGTTTTATTTTGGAATGATTTTAGATTTTTATAAAAGTTACAAAGGTAATACAGAGAATTCCTGTATACCTTGACCCAGTTTCTTCTCATGTTCACCTTATATTACCACAGTACATTAGTCATAAATAAGAAATGAACATTGGTACATAACTCTTAACTAAACGCCAGACTTCATTCTGATTTCACCAGTTTTCCTACTAATATCCTTTTTCTGTGTCAGGATTCATTCCAGGATAATGCATTGCATTTAGTAATTGGTTACTCCTTAAAATTTCTATTATATATGTAGCTACATTTCCTTTCTTACTTTAAATGCTGTACTTATGAGACCTTTTTTCCCTTGAATTTTATTTAGGCTTGTTGAAGGTATGTTTGTATTTGTCTTTTTGAAAATCCGCAATTGTCTTTATCAGTTTCTATTTTATTTTTCTTAATGTGTTAATTTATGCTTTTGCACTGATTATCCTCCTATATTCCTTTGGTTTTGTCATTTTTCTTGTTCCTTGAATTGAATGGTTGATCGGTTTATTTATTATCGGGAAGAGGTATGAGCTGGAGCTGTAGATTTAAGTCATCAGGTACAGATAGTATCAAGCCTGGAGACTTGGATGTGAGTGTAGGTAGAAGTGATAAAGAGGCCTGAGTTCTGGGCAATGCTAGTGTTTTATAGGATGTGTGGGGGAGGGCAACGCCAGTGTTACATGGGTGTGTCTGCGTGTGCGTGTGCGTGTGTGTGTGTGTGTTACAGAAGGGAGGGGAACTAGCTAAAGAGATAGGTGGTAGCAGTGAAATTGATGGTATTGGCTGTGGCAGTGGCTTCTGGCTCAACGATGAGGCAGGGATGTGGGTTTAAGTTCCAGACCAAATCCATCTTATGTCAGTATGTATTTACCGGTAGCTTTTCTGGAGGCTGGACTGTCTTGGTGGGTGTGGAGACTGCTTTTTGTGGATGGCCTTGCAGGCAGGGTGGAGCTATTTTGCCAGCCCCTCGCATCTCTAGAGGACAGTGGGTGGTTGCAGGGGCTAGAGGGTCACAAGAGACTGTGTTGCCAGCTAGTTTCCCTGGGAATGGTGTGATAGCTGTCGTAGAGCCTTCCCATGAGATGTGCGTGGCATGCCTTTGTAATTTGCAGTGCTCTTCAGGGGCCTGGGTTTATGGTCTATTCTTGAGTCTCTTCAGAAAAGAAATCAGGAGACAGGCACATGCTGATGTCATCATCTTCCGAGAATCCTACTTCCTCATTTGTTTCAAACATCACAGGGCTTTTTTATTGTTTGACTATGCCACCATTTGGGTTGGGAAGATCCCCTGAAAGAGGGCATGCAACCCACTCCAGTATTCTTGGCTGGAGAATCCCATAGACGGAGAAGCCTGGCAGACAACAGTCCATGGGGTCACAAAGAATTAGACATGACTGAGCGACTAAACACAGCAGCACACACATGCCACCAATTAGTCAGTCAGTCTTTATATTGATGGAGATTTTTGTTTGGTTCAGTATTTTACTGTTACAAACAAGGACAGTCCTTTTGGGGTATCAGTTCAGTTCAGTTCAGGCTCTCAGTCATGTCTGACTCTTTGTGACCCCATGGACTGCAGCATGCCAGGCTTCCCTGTCCATCACCAACTCCTGGAGTTTGCTCAGACTCATGTCCATTGAGACAGTGATGCCATCCATCTCATCCTCTGTTGTCCCCTTCTCCTCCTGCCCTCAGTCTTTCCCAGCATCAGGTCTTTTCCAATGAATTGCTTCTTCCCATCAGGTGGCCAGAGTATTGGAGTTTCAGCTTCAGCATCAGTCCTTCCAATGAATATTCAGGACTGATTTCCTTTAGGATGGACTGGTTGGATCTCCTTGCAGTCCAAGGGACTCTCAAGAGTCTTCTCCAACACCACAGTTCAAAAGCATTAATTCTTTGGTGCTCAGCTTTCTTTATAGTCCAACTGTCACATCCATACATGACTACTGGAAAAAACATAGCTTTGATCAGGCAGACCTTTGTCAGCAAAATAATGTCTCTGCTTTTTAATATGCTGTCTAGGTTTGTCATAGCTTTCCTTCCAAGGAGTAAGCGTCTTTTAATTTCATGGCTGCAGTCACTATCTGCAGTGATTTTGGAGCCCCCAAAAATAAAGTCTCTTACTGTTTCCACTGTTTCCCCATCTATTTGCCATGAAATAATGGGACTAGATGCCATGGTCTTCGTTTTTTGAATGTTGAGTTTTAAGCCAGGTTTTTCACTTTCATCAAGAGGCTCTTTAGTTCCTAGTCACTTTCTGCCATAAGGTCATCTGTGTATTGAGGTTCTTGATATTTCTCCTGGCAGTCTTGATTCCAGCTTTGTGCTTCATCCAGCCCGGCATTTCGCATGATGTATTCTGCATATAGGTTAAGTAAGCAGGTGACAATATACAGCCTTGACGTACTCCTTTCTCAATTTGGAACCAGTGTGTTGTTCCATGTCCAGTTTTAACTGTTGCTTCTTGACCTGCATTCAGATTTCGCCCTTGACCCCCAGACTGGCTGGAGCCAGAGGTCTCCAACTGTCTGCTCTCCTGGCCCCATGTGTTCTTCCGAGGTTCAAGCTATCCTCTTCCCTCGCTTCTTTGGAGGACTGCCTGTCTGGTTTGTGGTCAGCTGCCTCTGCCCAGCACTCGAGCTCAGATAAACTGCAGCTCCCTTTTGGAGTTACTCAGAGCAAAGAAAGACCCATGGACAGATGGACATGATAGCCACAAGGTCCTCAGAGGAGGGCATGCTGGCTTTGGGGTCAGTCATGGTTCTACTTGCCCTTGGCAGGGCTGGTGGTATTATCCATGTTTATCTGTCTGGTAAATTCCTAGAAGTGAAATTGCAATGTCAAAAGATATGTACATTTTAAGTTTTAATATAAATGACAAAATTATACTCCTCTATCAAGGCATTAGGCTCAATTTTTGATTGAACATATTTAGGTAAGTGTACATTTGTTCTATGAAAAACAGGCAATGGGCTATTTCTTGTGGTAGAACTGAACAGAGACTGAGTTTCTCTGTCGGATAGTGAGGGTAATGTTGTAGAGGCTCCATCAGCTTGATTTCTGTAACTTTTTTCTTTTTTCTTTCATTCCAGCAGTCAGTTAATGTTATTTCTTCAGGCTCCAAGGTAAAGAATAAATGGAATAGAAAACAAAAGTGTGAACTGTTTAGCAAACTTGTTCTTGAAATAATAAGTGTTAGTACTAGAAGTGGAAAAGGTTAATATCCACTAACATTATGTCTTATACCCATTACCTTCATTTCAGGTTATACAGTTCATTGGTATTAGTTCCTTTTTGTTGACCAGAAAGGCCTGGATTGTAAGCCTTGGGGTAAAGAGGGTTGAGGAAGGAATGTAGTTTAGGTGCCTTTTCCTTATTCATCAATAAAGTCCTCTGTCTCAGTAAGGTAGACTTCAGTGTTCACGTTCAGTACAGGCAGGAGCATACTTTAGGCAATGGCACCCCACTCCAGTACTTTCGCCTAGAAAATCCCATGGACGGAGGAGCCTGGTGGGCTGCAGTCCATGGAGTCGCTAGAGTCAGACACGACTGAGCGACTTCACTTTCACTTTTCACTTTCACGTATTGGAGAAGGAAATGGCAACCCACTCCAGTGTTCTTGCCTGGAGAATCCCGGGGACGGGGAAGCCTAGTGGGCTGTCTATGGGGTCGCACAGAGTCGGACACGACTGAAGCGATGCAGCAGCAGCAGCAGCAGCAGCAGGATAGATAAGGGCAGATATATAAATGACAAGATAACTTAGGAAATTTTTGGTGTGTAGGTATCATTAATTTGGTGTATGAGCTAGTTTTGTTCTCAGTTAACAGTGGTTAGTGCTGTCGTTCTCAAAATTCAGGGGCAACTAGAAAGTGCCAAACATTTTGCTATGTGTTATACATCAGTCTTTATTCCTTGGGACCTGTAATACAGGTAAGGGTATCCCTACTTTATAGGTGATAAAACCAAGACTCACAGTGGTTTAGCAACCTTCCCCACATCACAGCTCAGCACTTTAATGCACTCTATTATTTCTTCTAGGAAATTTAATTAAAATTCAATGTTTAGTGTGTGTATTACAGGCGTAACGTGTATCACATGTGCCTTTGATGTTTTAGGGGAGCACACACAGTCTTCAGTTAAGAAATTATTCGGAAGTATGCAAAAACTGTCGTGAAGCATATACAACTCTGAGTAGTCTGTACGGTGAAATGCAAAAAATAAATGAACGTGAAAGCAAGGCTGAATTTGGAACACATTTATGCATTGACGTGGAGGATGCAGTAAGTACTTTGCTTGTGAAACAATATATGTTTTGCAGTGTTGAATATGCCTTCTGTTATTATTAGAATCTGCATATGCTGTCTTCAACCAGAAATAACTAGTTGCTAAGTAGTATGTTTTAGAATATCCTGATATGTAAGGCTAAAATGGAAATTAATCAGATACTTCATCAACAAGTTGATAATTTAGTATATTTGGTACTTTTTATTAAAGTATAGTTGACTTACAATATTATATTAGTTTCAAGTATACAACATAGTGATTTAATATTTTTATTGATTATACTCCATTTATACATCCTGTTTTTTAAATTTGATGATGAGTGTCATTTTCAGAGGTATGGGTATTGTTAGATGTTTGCATTTTAGTTTCTTGTGCACTTGTTACTAATTCAGGAAGTCTCTAGGTTTTGTTATTACGTGTTTCTGAAGCCATTCCTCAATTACTTCCTATCCTCTTGCTTTATTTCTTTGTATCTATTACCATCTGAAAAAGTTTTGTTTCCTTATTTGCAGTCTTTCTCTCCTTACTAAAAAATATAAGCCTCAGGAGGACAAGGACTTCATGTCCTTTTTTGTTCACTGTTCAGTTTTCTAGGATAGCACCTGGCAAATAGCAGGCCCTTAGTAACATGTATATAGGTTGAATGCTGCTGCTGCTAAGTCACTTCAGTCGTGTCCGACTCTATGCGACCCCATAGACGGCAGCCCACCAGGCTCCCCCGTCCCTGGGACTCTCCAGGCAAGAACACTGGAGTGGGTTGCCATTTCCTTCTCCAATGCATGAAAGTGAAAAGTGAAAGTGAAGTCTCACAGTCGTGTCCTACCCTCAGCGACCCCATGGACTGCAGCCTTCCAGGCTCCTCCATCCATGGGATTTTCCAGGCAGGAGTACTGGAGTGGGGTGCCATTGCTTTCTCCATAGGGTGAATGAATGGTCAGCAAAAACTCTTCTCCATTGAATAGCCTGCCTTTACATGGGGTACCACTAGATGGCGATCATGCCTCTTTATGGGAATGTGATACCTGATTATTGAAGTGTTAAAAGAAATTGAAAAATTATTGGCAAAAAGCAGATAATTTGTGGTCAACATTGGTAAACCTAATGTTTGAGAATGATGAGTGTGAATTACAGCAGCTTGAGATGAACATAGTGTATCAGTAATATTTAGAATGGTAAAAAGCACTTAATATGGATGTACCAGAGATTTTTGTTTGTTACTGCTCTTCCTTGGAGAAGGCATTGGCACCCCACTCCAGTACTCCTGCCTGGCAAATCCCATGGATGGAGGAGCCTGGTGGGCTGCAGTCCATGGGGTCGCCAAGAGTCAGACACGACTGAGCGACTTCCCTTTCACTTTTCGCTTTCCTGCATTGGAGAAGGAAATGGCAAGCCACTCCAGTGTTCTTGCCTGGAGAATCCTAGGGACAGGGGAGCCTGGTGGGCTGCTGTCTATGGGGTCACACAGAGTCAGACACGACTGAAGCGACTTAGCAGCAGCAGCAGCTGTTCCTGATGTTTAGAATAGTCAATACTTGGCTTTCTAGTAGGTTCCAAGTAAATAATAAATATCTTTTAAAAAGAATATAAAAGAATTTGTATATTTTTAAAAGAATTTTTATATTCTCTTTAAAAGAATTTAAAAGAAAACTTATCCTCCAATAAAAGAGAATAATAGTCTTTAATTATTTTAATAAAGAAGAAAAATGAATATTGGCTCCATGACATAAGTTGAATTACAGAAGAAATCAACATGACCAACCTATTCTAGAACATTCATCTTGCAATAAGCAAAAATTACAACAAACTTAGAAGGCACCATTTGTAAATTCAATTAAAATTGAGGCAGGAACAGTTTTCTACATTAAATTTGGCAGTTTCCTTGTATCATTTAGCCTGTTTGACAGAAATCATGAGCTCAACAAATGCGAGGTACAGCAGCCCCCAAGTGTATTTAAAGCATGCTGCTTGTTAACAGTGTCTAATAAGGACTTGGCAGGTGGCACTAGTGGTAGAGAACCCAGCTCCCAGTGAAGGGGATAGATACCGGTTCAATCCTGGGTTGAGAAGATCCCTGGAGGAGGGCCTGGCAACCCACTCCAGTGTTCTTGCCTGGAGAATCCCCATGGACAAGAGGAGCCCGGCGGGCTACAGTTCATAGGGTCACAAAGAGTCCGACATGACTGAAGGGACTTAGCGCACATGCACACATTGTCTTAATAAAGGGTCTGTGACTCATTAGATACTACCTACTTAAAAAATTACTTGCCGTGAGTATGAATCTTTCGTAATATATTAAATAAGAGATTAAGCATTGCATAGATATCATGTCTTGAAGAGAAGCCTTACGAAAAAAGAGACGCCTTATAAAGTTGATATTTTTATTTCCATTCTAACAATATTGCAACAAGCTCAGTGAAATTACATAGATAACATATGAAAAAAAATTTTTGTTTTTGTGACACTTCCCCCCCAGTTTTATTGAGGTATATTTGACAAATAATATTGTTATATATTTAAAGTATACAACATGATGATTTGATCTACACTGTGAAAGAATTCCCAGAGTCAAGTTAACATTTATCACCTCACATAGCTACCCTTTTAAATATTTTTTAATGAACGAAGCACAGTCTAACTATATTTCTATTGATGCAAGTTCTGTGTTTGAAGTCTGTGAAAGGTTGAAATTCTTTGGACAGTATTATGAATTTTGAATATGAGATTTTTGTATGGGTATAAATGTATACAGTGACTAATTGTGAACCAGCTTATTTCCCTACAAAAAGAAATTGTCCTCAACTGTTAGTAATTTTTTAGGGATGTATATTTAGTCTAAATTCTGGGGTCTTGTTATTAACAAAATAATTATATGAATTTGAAGACAAATTAAATGAAAAACAGAGTAACAGTATTTGTTATTGTTTCAGATGAATATTACTCGGAAACTTTGGAGTCGAACTTTCAACTGTTCAGTCCTTTGCAGGGACACAGTGCCTGTAATCGCTGTTTCTGTGTTCATTCTCTTTCTACCTGTTGTCTTCTACCTTAGTAGTTTTCTTCACTCAGAGCAAAAGAAACGCAAACTCATCCTACGTAAGTTTCTTTTTACGATTATTCTTTTATTTAGATAAAAACCTATATTTAAAAAAAAATCTAAGCCTCCTTTAGAAATAGTATATACTCTGAGAGCTCAAGGTATATTAGCTTGAAACAGCTGTCTTCTTCAAATTTTACGACTCTGTTCACTAATGGAAGAGATGTGTAAGTTTATAAGTGAGTTTATAATCAAACTTTAGTATACAGTATCTTTCAGAAGCTTTAGTTGAGAAAGCTAGATTCCCCGGAATAAAGTTGACAACAACAGAGCAATAGCAACAAAGGCTTTGCAAACCTGAGACAGCCGTAATAGGTAAATAAATAGTAGACCACTTTTAGGCCCGTTTGCAGAACTACCCATGGCAGAACCACCAGACAAGCAGCAGGTGGTAGGGAGAAACTGTAGCTTGCACAAAGACTGTTTATGAACAAATTGGAATTGTAGTTGCAAGAAAGTTATTTGACATATGGCATATACTCGGTATGTATTAATTCCTTTCCTTTCTCCCTATCAAATAGGGCAGAGCAGAAAAAGCACTAACTAGAAGGTTTCAACTAGCCAAGAAAAGTGACTTCCAAGTCTCATATGTTTCTTCTGTATTATCAGAGTGAAAATATGGGCTTATCCCTGAGTAGTTTTAGTATTTCTAAAAGAGGGTATTTTCTAGAGAAAAACATCAGGCTTTTTTTCTTTGAAATATTATTCCTAGTCTAGGAACCTAGGATATAAAATTTTTTTCCCTGTAAATCTTTTTCTGGCATTTCTTCATGATTTATCTAACTTCACTTCTAATATATCTGACTTAAAAAAAGATTACTTGTAGATCAGTTTGCACAATGCAGAGAGTCTTTATCATGGGTGTATTTAGTAAAGTATTTTGAAGATGTCAGAATTCTGTAAATATGTCATAAGTCAGTCTTAAAAGCATTTATTTAGAATAATAACAAAACATTGCAGAGACCTCACTGTTGAGAAACTATTTTTCAGGGCTTCGTGTACCTTTAAAGTTTAGCATTGTATTTGCTTTGCAAATCTATTTAACGCTGCAGGAGACACATACTACTTCTGACCAGTGTCTTTGTTTGATTGGATTAAAGATTTACTGAGCATGGCCCCTATGAGAACAAGACACAGTTTCCCTCTCTGTCAGTCTTTCCCATCAGGAAGCTTCCATAAGCCTCTTACCCTTATCCATCAGAGGGTAGACAGAATGAAAATCACAATCAGAGAACTCTAATCAAACTGATCACAGGGACTACAGCCTTGTCTAACTCAGTGAAACTGAGCCATGCCGTGTAGGGCCACACAAGATGGACGGGTCATGGTGGAGAGTTCTGACAAAACATGGTCCACTGGAGAAGAGAATGGCAAACCACTTCAGTATTCTTGCCTTGAGAACCCCATGAACAGAATGAAAAGGCAAAAAGATAGTACACTGAAGGATGAACTCCCCAGGTCAGTAGGTGCCCAGTATGCTACTGGAGAACAATGGAAAAATAACTCCAGAAAGAGTGAAGAGACAGAGCCAAAGCAAAAACAATACCCAGTTGTAGATGTGACTGGTGATAGAAGTAAAGTCCAGTGCCATAAAGAACAATATTGCATAGGAACCTGAATGTTAGGCCCATGAATCAAGGCAAATTGGAAGTGGTCATACAGGAGATGGCAAGAATGAACATCTACATTTTAGGAATCAGTGAACCAAAATGGATTGGAATAGGTGAATTTAACTCAGATGACCATTACATTTACTACTGTGGGCAAGAATACCTTAGAAGAAATGGAGTAGCCCTCATTGTCAACAAAAGAGTCCAAAATACAGTACTTGGATGCACTCTCAAAAACGACAGAATGATCTCTGTTCATTTCCAAGGGAAGCCATTCAGTATCACAGTAATCCAAACCTATGCCCCAACTAGTAATGCTGAAGAAGCTTAACTTGAACAATTCTATGAAGACCTTCAAGACCTTCTAGAACTAACACCCAAAGAAGATGTCCTTTTCATTATAGGGGACTGGAATGCAAAAGTAGGAAGTCAAGAGATACTTGGAGTAACAGGCAAATTTGGCCTTGGAGTACGGAATGAAGCAGGGTAAAGGCTAACAGAGTTTTGCCAAGAGAACTCACTGGTAGTGGCAAACATCCTCTTCCAACAACAAAAGAGAAGACTGTACACATGGACATCACTAGATGATCAAAACCAAAATCAGATTGATTATATTCTTTGCAGCCAAAGATGGAGAAGCTCTATACAGTCAGCAAAAACAAGACAGGGAGCTGACTGTGGCTCACATCATGAACTCCTTATTACCAAATTCAGACTGAAATTGAAGAAAGTAGGGAAAACCACTAGACCATTCAGGTATGACCTAAATCAAATCCCTTACAATTATGCAGTGGAAGTGATAAATAGACTCAAGCGATTAGATCTGATAGACAGAATGCCTGAAGAACTATGGTCGGAGTTTCATGACATTGTACAGGAGGCAGTGATTAAGACCATCCCTAAGAAAAAGAAATGCAAAAAGGCAAAATGGCTGTCTGAGGAGGGCTTACAAATAACTGAGGAAAGAAGAGAAGCTAAAGGCAAAGGAGAAAAGGAAAGATATATCCATTTGAATGCAGAGTTCCAAAGAATAGCAAGGAGAGATAAGAAAGCTTTGCTCAGTGGTCAGTGCAAATAAATAGAGGAAAAGAATAGAATGAGAAAGACTAGAGATCTCTTCAAGAAAATTAGAGATACCACGAGAACATTTCATGTAAAGATGGGCTCAATAAAGGACAGAAATGGTATAGACCTAACAGAAGCAGAAGATATTATGAAGAGGTGGCAAGAATATACAGAAGAACTATACAAAAAAGATCTTCATGACTCAGATAACCACAATGGTGTGATCACTGACCTAGAGCCAGACATCCTGGAATGTGAAGTCAAGTGGGCCTTAGGAAACATCACTATGAACAAAGCTAGTGGAAGTGATGGAATTCCAGTTGAGCTATTTCAAATCCTGGGAGATGATGCTGTGAAAGTGTTGCACTCAATATGCCACC
This sequence comes from Bos indicus x Bos taurus, assembly GCF_003369695.1. Classification (NCBI taxonomy): domain Eukaryota; kingdom Metazoa; phylum Chordata; class Mammalia; order Artiodactyla; family Bovidae; genus Bos; species Bos indicus x Bos taurus. The sequence continues at coordinate 42,184,158 of NC_040084.1, forward strand.
AAATTTGGAAAACTCAGCAGTGGCCACAGGACTGGAGAAGGTCAGTTTTCATTCCAATTCCGAAGAAAGGCAATGCCAAAGAATGCTCAAACTACCGCACAATTGCACTCATCTCACATGCTAGCAAAGTAATGCTCAAAATTCTTCAAGCCAGGTCAACAGTACGTGAACCATGAACTTCCAGGTGTTCAATCTAGATTTAGAAAAGGCAGAGGAACCAGAGATCAGTCAAATTGCCAACATCCGCTGGATCATCGAAAAATCAAGAGTTCCAGAAAAACATCTATTTCTGCTTTATTGACTATGCCAATGCCTTTGACTGTGTGGATCACAACAAACTGGAAAATTCTGAAAGAGATGGGGATACCTGACCACCTTACCTGGCTCCTGAGAAATTGTAGGCAGGTCAAGAAACAACAGTTAGAACTGGACGTGGAACAACAGACTGGTTCCAAATTGGGAAAGAAGTATATCCAGGCTGTCTATTGTCATCCTGCTTATTTAACTTACATGCATAGTACATCATAAGAAATGCCAGGCTAAATGAAGCACTGGAATCAGGATTGCTGGGAGAAATATCAGTAACCTCAGATACGCAGATGACACCACCCTTATGGCAGAAAGTGAAGAGGAACTAAAGAGCCTCTTGGTGACAGTGAAAGAGAAGAGTGGAAAAGTTGGCTTAAAACTCAACATTTAGAAAACAAAGATCGTGGCCTCTGGTCCCATCACTTCATGGCAGATAGATGGGGATACAATGGAAACAGTGAGAGACTTTATTTTGGGGGGCTCCAAAATCACTGCAGATGGTGACTGTAGCCATGAAATTAAAAGACGCTTGCTCCTTTGAAGAAAAGCTATGATCAACCTAGACAGCATATTAAAAAGCAGAGACATTACTTTGCCAACAAAGGTCCGTCTGATCAAAGCTATGGTTTTTCCAATAGTCTGTATGGATGTGAGAGTTAGACTATAAAGAAAGTTGAGCACCGAAGAATTAATGCTTTTCAACTGTGGTCTTAGAGAAGACTCTTGAGAGTCCCTTGGACTGCAAGGAGATCCAACCAGTCCATCCTAAAGGAAATCAGTCCTGACTATTCATTGGAAGGCCTGATGCTGAAGCTGATACTCCAATACTTTGGCCACCTGATGTGAAGAACTAACTCATTGGAAAAGACCCTGATGCTGGGAAATATTGAAAAAGGCGGGAGGAGAAAGGGATGACAGTGTCTGAGATGGTTGGGTGGCATCACCAACTCAATGGACGTGAGTTTGAGTAGGCACCAGGAGTTGGGGATGGACAGGGAAGCCTGGCATGCTGCAGTCCATGGCATCACAAAGATTTGGACATGACTGAGCTACTGAACTGAACTGAACAGTAAGAGTTCACCTGGTTGTACAAGTCACAAATCTTGTCTCTTAATTTCTTTTCATGTCTTTCTATTTTCTTAATTCTTTTTCTTTTATTTCCCCATTCCCATATTCACTTCCCCACTCCTTTAAATTCATCAGCAAATACTGCCAGCCTTATTTCCAAAAATACATCTTAAATATATTGTCCCTTGTCAGCACTAATTCAGGAGTCCCTTGACTGATATCTGTACATTAATTTCTTGACCCCCTACAATCCATTTTCCATATACCAGCTAGAGTGAATTTTTAAACATAAATTTTACCATGCTCCTCTCCCATTTGAAACCCTTCCTATGTACCTGTTGCACCTAGAATAAAATACAAACTTATTCTAGGGTCTGCTCTCCAAGCTGCATGTGATCTGACTCCCATCTGCCTTCCTAAACTACTTGCATCCACCCTTCTCCGTACTCATGATGCTGTGTGTAGGTTTCTTCTCCTCTCAGACACCAATTCATTCACACTGCCCTCCTTCCAAGGCTCTTACATTTGCCCTCCCCACTTGCCTTGACTGGCTTCTTGTCATCCAGGTCTTAAGTCAAAGACCTAAGAGACCTTTTATGACCAAAAAGACCTTCTATGACCATCTCCCCAACCTAAGAATACACCTTTTGTTTAGTTCTTATATATCATCTTTCTTTAATAGCATTTAATTGCTGTTTAAATTAACTTTTCCACTTATTTTCTACCTTATTTGTTTGTCTACCCTGACTCAACTGTAAGTTCCATCAGAAAATGGATTTAGTTTATCTTGCTCACCACTATATCACCAGCATCTAGAAAGTACATCAGTTCAGTTCAGTTTAGTTCAGTCGGTCAGCTGTGTTGGACTCTTTGCGACCCCATGAATCGCAGCACACCAGGCCTCCCTTCTACTGCTGCTGCTAAGTCACTTCAGTCGTGTCTGACTCTGTGTGACCCCATAGACGGCAGCCCACCAGGCTCCCTTGTCCCTGGGATTCTCCAGGCAAAAACACTGGAGTGGGTTGCCATTTCCCTCTCCAATGCATGAAAGTGAAAAGTGAAAGCGAAGCCACTCAGTCATGTCAGTCTCTTAGCAACCACATGGACTGCAGCCTACCAGGCTCCTCCGTCTATGGGGTTCTCCAGGCAAGAGTACTGGAGTGGGGTGCCATTGCCTTCTCCCCAGGCTTCCCTGTCCATCACCAACTCCCGGAGTTCACTCACACTCACGTCCATAGAGTCAGTGATGCCATCCAGCCATCTCATCCTCTGTCGTCCCCTTCTCCTCCTGCCCCCAATCCCTCCCAGCATCAGAGTCTTTTCCAGTGAGTCAACTCTTCGCATGAGGTGGCCAAAGTACTGGAGTTTCAGCTTTAGCATCATTCCCTCCAAAGAACACCCAGGGCTGATCTCCTTCAGAATGGACTGGTTGGATCTCCTTGCAGTCCAAGGGACTCTCAAGAGTCTTCTCTAACACCACAGTTCAAAAGCATCAATTCTTCGGCGCTCAGCTTTCTTCACAGTCCAACTCTCACATCCATACATGACCACTGGAAAAACCATAGCCTTGACTAGACGGACCTTTGTTGGCAAAGTAATGTCTCTGTTTTTGAATATGCTATCTAGGTGGGTCATAACTTTTCTTCCAAGGAGTAAGCGTCTTTTAATTTCATGGCTGCAGTCACCATCTGCAGTGATTTTGGAGCTCAAAAAAATAAAGTCTGACACTGTTTCCACTGTTTCTCCATCTATTTCCCATGAAGTGATGGGACCGGATGCCAGGATCTTCGTTTTCTGAATGTTGAGCTTTAAGCCAACTTTTTCACTCTCCTCTTTCACCTTCATCAAGAGGCTTTTTAGTTCCTCTTCACTTTCTGCCATAAGGGTGGTGTCATCTGCCTATCTGAGGTTATTGATATTTCTCCCGGAAATCTTGATTCCAGCTTGTGCTTCTTCCAGCCCAGCATTTCTCATGATGTACTCTGCATATAAGTTAAATAAGCAGGGTGACAATATATAGCCTTGATGTACTCCTTTTCCTATTTGGAACGAGTCTGTTGTTCAATGTCCAGTTCTAACTGTTGCTTCCTGACCTGCATACAAATTTCTCAAGAGGCAGGTCAGGTGGTCTGGTATTCCCATCTCTTTCAGAATTTTCCACAGTTTATTGTGTTCCACACAGTCAAAGGCTTTGGCATAGTCAAGAAATCAGAAATAGATGTTTTTCTGGAACTCTCTTGCTTTTTCCATGATCCAGCGGATGTTTGCAATTTAATCTCTGGTTCCTCTGCCTTTTCTAAAACCAGCTTGAACAACTGGAAGTTCACAGTTCACGTAATCCTGAAGCCTGGCTTGGAGAATTTTGAGCATTACTTTGCTAGCGTGTGAGATGAGTGCAATTGTACGGTAGTTTGAGCATTCTTTGGCATTGCCTTTCTTTGAGATTGGAATGAAAACTGACCTTTTCCAGTCCTGTGGTCACTGCTGAGTTTTCCAAATTTGCTGGCATATTGAGTGCAACACTTTCACAGCATCATCTTTCAGGATTTGAAATAGCTCAACTGGAATTCTATCACCTCCACTAGCTTTGTTTGTGGTGATGCTTTCTAAGGCCCACTTGACTTCACATTCCAGGATGTCTGGCTCTAGGTTAGTGATCACACCATCGTGATTATCTGGGTCATGAAGATCTTTTTTGTACAGTTCTTCTGTGTATTCTTGCTACCTCTTCTTAATATCTTCTGCTTCTGTTAGGTCCATACCATTTCTGTCCTTTATCGAGCCCATCTTTGCATGAAATGTTCCCTTGGTATCTCTAATTTTCTTGAAGAATCTCTAGTCTTTCCCATTCTGTTGTTTTCCTCTATTTCTTTGCACTGATCGCTGAGGAAGGCTTTCTTATCTCTCCTTGCTATTCTTTGGAACTCTGCATTCAGATGATTGTATCTTTCCTTTTCTCCTTTGCTTTTCACTTCTCTTCTTTTCACAGCTATTTGTAAGGCCTCCCCAGACAGCCATTTTGCTTTTTTGCATTTCTTTTCCATGGGGATGGTCTTGATCCCCGTCTCCTGTACAATGTCACAAACCTCCGTCCATAGTTCATCAGGCACTCTGTCTATCAGATCTAGTCCCTTAAATCTATTTCTCACTTCCACTGTATAATCATAAGGGATTTGATTTAGGTCATATCTGAATGGTCTAGTGGTTTTCCCTACTTTCTTCAATTTCAGTCTGAATTTGGCAATAAGGAGTTCATGATCTGAGCCACAGTCAGCTCCTGGTCTTGTTTTTGTTGACTGTATAGAGCTTCTCTACATGGCCCATAGTAAATGCTCAAAAATATTTGTGTAATAAAAGAACATTATACTTAAAGTTAGCAGTTCCTAGAGTGTGTTCCTCATAATACTAGTCCTGTAATATTCCTTTACATGACCTTCATAAGGTACCTGAACGTTAATTATATCCCCCAAACTTGACAATAGGACCTTTGCATAATACCTATTAATGTTTTTCAGAGGCATTGTTTATGAATTAAATGATGAATTTAAGGAAATGTTAGCATAAGCAAATAATTCTTGTGCTATTACTTCATGGAAATTTTAATTTGCTTTTCTTTATGCTACCATTTTATACATTCCCATTCATCAAGTCCTATGGGAATTAGGGATTTAAAAAGGAGCAAGGCACAATAGATGCCCTCAAAAAATATACTGACCATAATCCAATCATCACAACAAATGTAGTGGAAGTGCATAAAGTGTGGTTGGACTGCAGAGAAAGAGAAGATGCACTTGGCATTAGGGATATTGGAATTTACCATTAAATGATCCCTGGGGTAGAATTTTGGATGATGTGGAGATTTATCAGATAGAGAATAAGGAAGCAAAGAAGTTACAGTTATATGTGGGTGTGTGCCTGCTAAATCGATTCAGTCCTGTCCTACTCTGCACCGCTATGGACTGTAGCCTGCCATGCTCCTGTCCATGGCATTCTCTGGGCAAGAATACTGGAGTGGGTTGCCTTGCTCTCCTCCAGGGGATCTTCCCAACCCAGGGATCAAATGTGCATCTCCTGTGGCTCCTGCATTGTAGGCAGATTCTTTATCACTGAGCCACAGGGTAATGGTTATATGTACTCACTGGTATTGCTACCTGATTGGTTTAATGAATTTGATAATTAGAAACTATATTATATTTAATAATTTAAATTTTTAATTTCAAATTAAAATAATTTTAAAATTATCAAACAACATAATTTAAAAAAATTTTTTTATTTAGTTTGCTCCCCAAATCCACTGAAGGCTTAAGAAGGCTTTATCTTAGGTTGTTTTTTAGTTTAAGTTCCTTTTAAGTTTACTCTGAAGCCATACACTGGTCTGAGGAAGTCATGTAGTCATCTTGCACTTTAGAGTGGTCGGGGGAGACCCTGATAGAAACTAGAATAGTCATTCTCATCCATGGCCATACATCAAAGTTGTCTGCAAAGCTTTCAAAAAACAAAAAGAAAAAGCACAACCAGATGCCTGAATACCACTGGAAACCTAAATCATAACCTCTGTTCTAGTGTTGAGAACCTCTGAAGTAGAGAGATTCCTTAGTTATCCAGCGTAAGTTACCTTCACTATGGCATGGTTGTTTTTAATTTCTGGAACATGAGAAACATGTTTAAGAACAAAACATATTACCTAGCCAGTAACCATGATTTTGTCAATTAACTCTAATGACTCAGTCCTATCAACACCATAATCAAAATTGGTTGCATATATTTTACTAGCAGCCATTTATGTTTGTGCAGTGTGTGTAATGTCCAACTCACTTTGCTTTGTAAACTGTTTAAAATTTTTTTAAACATTGCAGAATTCTTTCATTGAATTCTTTCAAGGAAACTTAGATTTGGATTTCTAGATTAGACTTCCAAATATATAATTTTATTATTATACTTTATAGCACTTCCATTTTTTAACTAGAGTATTTTCACTTATATAACATATTTAAGATTGTAAGGTTCAGAATGACATAAGTTGTCTGTTTTATTTGGTACTGCTTCCAACAAAGTCATGAGCTTCTAGCAAAGTTATGTTTTTGAGTTTAGTAGAAAAAAATAGATGTAGATTTAATTCTTATAAGATTGAATAGATTCAGATTCAAACATAGAATTAATAGATGAACACTATAGTTTACATAAAATAATGAACTATCATGTTTGGAGAATGAAATTTAAGTTAAAATATAATACTTTTGATTTATGTAGCGAAACGTCTCAAGTCCAGTACAAGCTTTGCAAACATTCAAGAAAATTCCAATTGAAACCTACAGAATGGAGAATCAGCATCTTATCCCATGGATGAATGGTGGAAGACACAGCTTGGTCCAAAAGAAGATAAACTGTGATTTGACAAGTCAAGTTCTTAAGAAATGCAAGGACTTCAGATTTATTTTTAAATAAGAATTTTCAGTTTTTCTTTCCTTTTCCACCCCATTTTTAACGGTTTGGGTATTTTTAATTTCCAGGCATAGCAATGTTGTCTATTTTAAAGTGTATTTGTTAAAATAACGAAAGATACAAGAACAATCTTTGTTTTGTTTTGTAGACATATTGTTAATGAGACTTCCTGTATTTCCTTGGTTAACATAGTATCTCAAATAGCAAAGTTTTTGAAAACTAACAATTTAAAAATTAATCAGTTATAGCAAAGACTTTGAAAAAAATGTACTTGCCGAAAAGTAGCAGGTCCAAAGATTAAATTTCTCATCATTGCAGTGTTATTATCACATATATTTAATATGTCATATATTACAATTAATATGTAATTCCATCTCTAGTTTCCTTAAAGTCATTTTTGAAACCACTAATTATAAACCTCCCAAACAATTTTTAGAATTGGGAAGGCACATTACATTTATCTTTGTAAAAAGATTTATGATAACTGGTTTCTTACTTGACTTTTATAAATAGTATTTTACACCTTATTTTTGCCTTTATTTCATAAGTAATTTGAAATCACTGGACTGCTTTATTATATTCAGGGCAAGATGGATTCTTTTTTATACCAGGGATTTGCATTGTGAAATATTAAATTATTTGGCAATTTATAATTTATTACTATTTTAAATCAAATGTAGCATTGTCACACTGTATTTAAATTGTGATTTTTTTTTTAATAGGGATTTTTCTCTTGGAAGATATGGGGAGTTTTGGAAGAGAGGAAAAGGAGGTGTAAAAAAACCCTTTAAGATTCAGAAAATAGGGACCTGAGGGGATGCTCACTCTAAGACTATTGAATGGTTTATACTGCAGGCATGAGTCAGTAGAGTCTGATACAGAATGCAGTTCAGCTAAGATGATGCTTATTTTTTTTCTAAATTATTAATATCAAATGAAGGTGATATATGATTAAAATGAAGTCAGATATTTCACAGTTGAAAATGAATTCCTTTTTGGAATGTTTATATAAACCTTTAAAAAAAATTCAAAATTGTTCATGTTTTCTTCCCTCAGGTGTTTTAGTGTTTGGTGTTTCATTTGTTAATTCCTTCTTGCCATCTTGGTGGAAATAGGTTTTCTTTCTTTCCTCTTTTCTTTTTTTTAGGCTTTGTTTTAAATTTTGAAAAAATAAAGGCTGCTCTATATAGAAACGAGAATTTGCCTAATTGGTACAAGAATCTGAATTCCTTCATATACTGTAAAATGTTCTGATAGAGAGACAAGATAATGTTTTTTATTATTTTTTTAAATGTTTACCATGTATACAGAGTGAAAGAGAAGGCCCACTCTTGGATGTGTAACATATCCAAAAGCTGTTACAGTTTTTCTAGTCTGCTGTGATCTATTTAAAATGTGCTGCTGTTTGTTCTGCTGTTACTGTTCACGCTGCTAATGCTAATAGCACTATCTTGATTTGAAGTATATAGTTGAGGGCCATTGAAAGCAATCCTTCATTAATGCAGATAAAATCAGTTTACATGTGCAAAGTTACAAAATGGCATTTTCGATTCTGTAAGAAGTGACTCTTTGAGCACCTTTTAATATTATGTATTTCTGAAAACCCTGGCTTTTGGATATGGCTGCTAATAAGCACTTTACAAAAGAAAAGGCATCCCTTTAATATTTTTCTAAAGAGTCATTGCTCTTTAGAAGTAGCATCAGCAATAGAATTCAAAAATAAGTATTAAGCACTATGCTAAAGTATGTAAATATTTCATTTGTAAAGTCATATTGAAAAATTCTTTGCATAGTTCTGAATTCTTAGATTCATAGTATATGTGTGTGTACCGGAATATCTTTAGTTTTTTGACACTTTGAAATAAAGGAAATAGCTTAAAGAAATTGAAGTGCTGTGTTTGATTTTTAAATACTTTTTTTTTTTAACTTCAGATGTAATTGAACATCACATTTCAATTTTCAGGTACTGAGTTTCAATATGTACTTTTGAAAGTACATATTGGGACTTCCCTGGTGGTCCAGTGGTTAAGACTCTGTGCTTCCAGTGCAGGGGACACAGTTCAATCCCTGGTCAGGAAACTAAGATTGAACATACTCTATGGCCAAATTAATTAATTTAAAAAGTACTATCTATCTTATAACTTTGCTGCAAATAAAAATGTACTTTTGGATGAAGACAATGATTTAGATTTGATAGGTAGAAATAACATCAGCTCTCCCACAGTGTAACTCTAAATCAATGAATAACAGAGTTTAGTTGGTAAATGTTACTTCTGTGGGACACTATTTTCTAATGTTTCACAGATGGGATCTATTTTCTAGTGCAGTGTACTCCCTATAAAGTGAAATGTTTTCCCAGAACGTAGGGGTTAGGGGAGCTGGCTTTCCTCATACAGTTGAAAATCCACATATAATTCCCCAAACCCAACTTCTAATAGCTCACTGTTGACCAGAAACCTTACTAATAACATAGTCAATTAACACATACTTTGTATGTTATATGCATTATATACTGTATTCCTACAATAAAGTAAGCTGCAGAAAAGAAAATGTTATTAAGAAAATCATAAGGAAGGAAAATACATATATAGTACTGTCAATATAAGTTTATGTCACCTGTTTACAAGATGAATTGTCTGTCAATAATTACATCAATATTGTCTCATATGGTACAAGACACTATAGATGTTATTTGTATTAGTAAAGATCCTGCATGCTACAACTAAAGATCCCACGTGCCATAACTAAAGACCCATATAGCCAAGAGAGTAAATAATGATAAAGAATAAATTATAGTGTTTCCAGAAGAAAACATGGAGATAAAAAATTTTGAAACTACAAATGGGAAGATAGGAGATACAGAGGAAACGGTGAGAAGATTTAATTTAATTAAAGTTCCTGAAGCAAAGGAGAGAGAAAAATGGAACAGAAACAATTTTTGAAAAGATAATAGCTGAGAATATTCCAAAACTGGTGAAAAACATTGTCACACATTAAGAAGTCCAAATAGAATTTAAAACAAACCCCCAAACCTAGTCACATTCATAGTAAATGAAAACTAAGGAGAAAATCATACAAACAGCTAGAGAAAAAAAGGCTTACCTTCAAGAGAGCAGTAATTAAACTCATTGTTGGTTTCTCATGAGAAATAATGAAAGCCAGAAGGCAAACTGAATATTTTCAAAGTGCTAAAAGAAAGTAACTGACAATCTAGAATTCTATGCCCAGCAAAAAGTGCTCTTCAAAATTAAAAGGGGAATAAGGCATATCTGGGCATAAAGGCTGAGAGAATTATTACAAGCAGGCCTGCATTAAAGGAAGTACTAAAGCTAGGTCTTCAGACAGAAGCAAAATGAACTTAGATGGAAACCCAGTGATGTAAGAAAAAAAGATTGATGAAAAGGATAAAATAGGTAAGTCTAAATAATAATTGACTGTATACAACAGTAATGCCCTGTGGGATTAAAATATACATAATGAAAACATAACAATGGTATAAAAGTCAAGGTCAGATTCTTGGAGTTAAATGTTTTAAGGTAATTGTATTATCTGGAAATTTTCAAGTGGGTACTGGTAAATAATTTTGTTTTCTTTAAATTGGACTTAAGGTACATTCTGACTCAGATCCAATTTCACTCCTTTCATGACATCTTTTATGATTTTCTTCTGCTCTTGACTCTTCATATTTAAGAAAGCAGCTTGTCATAAAGGAAAAAATAAGGACTTTAGAATCAGATCAGATCAGATCAGTCGCTCAGTCATGTCTGACTCTGCGACCCCATGAATCACAGCATGCCAGCCTCCCTGTCCATCACCAACTCCCGGAGTTCACTCAGACTCACGTCCATCGAGTCAGTGATGCCATCCAGCCATCTCATCCTCTGTCGTCCCCTTCTCCTCTTGCCCCCAATCCCTACCAGCATCAGAGTCTTTTCCAGTGAGTCAACTCTTTGCATGAGGTGGCCAAAGTACTGGAGTTTCAGCTTTAGCATCATTCCTTCCAAAGAAATGCCAGGGATGATCTCCATCAGAATGGACTGGTTGGATCTCCTTGCAGTCCAAGGGACTCTCAAGAGTCTTCTCCAACACCACAGTTCAAAAGCATCAATTCTTCGGCGCTCAGCTTTCTTCACAGTCCAACTCTCACATCCATACATGACCACTGGAAAAACCATAGCCTTGACTAGACGGACCTTTGTTGGCAAAGTAACGTCTCTGCTTTTGAATATGCTATCTAGGTTGGTCATAACTTTCCTTCCAAGGAATAAACATCTTTTAATTTCATGGCTGCAGTCACCATCTGTAGTGATTTTGGAGCCCAGAAAAATAAAGTCTGACACTGTTTCCACTGTTTCCCCATCTATTTCCCATGAAGTGATGGGACCGGATGCCATAATCTTCATTTTCTGAATGTTAGAATCAGACCTGGGATTAAACTCCTGCTTTTCCCCTTTCTTGGACAATTTACTTCCCTGTCCTTGAACAAGTGGGGGGTACTGATGATACTGGCCCCACAAGATTATTGTGCAAATCACATGAGATTAAGTATATGAATAGCCTACAGTGCAGTGTGCAATACCCCACTGTGGTATTAAGTACTAAGTAGTACTTCATACTGCTTAGTAAGTACTAGTCTTTTTGACAGTAGTACTCACAAATTGTGGTACACAATTTGGCACTTGATTAGACATCTTCTCACATTGTTTCCTAGGTTTCTTATGTTTGGGATTATTATCCCTCCTCTCCTGACTAGACTAATCTTTTCCAGTTCAAGGACTATATCTCAATTTCCTCTTGTACCCGGTCAGTGAATGATTTTTGGAGTCAGGGTAACACTTTTTGAAGAAAGTAAGTGGAAAAACACTGTGTTTCCCTGAACTACACACTGTTTTGTAGCAGATCCACTCAGAAGGATGTTTGAGACCTTGAAGAAAAGTCCTTCAGCTGCCCTTGAAAAATATAAATGGTGAAAACACAACTAAATTAATGGAAAGAGAAAAGTGCTATCTTGCCATTCAGGAACCCTCCAGTTTAAGCACTGAAGATTCCAGGCTGGAACCAGTGCCAAGGATCACGGATTGCTGCCCTTAAATCTAGCATCTTAAGTTCCATACAATACCTTTTCTGGGCAAGAGTTCCATCTGCTTAATCTCTACTAAATGCGTGTATATTAGATCTGACTCTTGAAAAATACCAAGTTAAATCGGACAGTTAAAATAAAACCAACATCATGCCCATAACTGGTTTAATTTATCTTTCCTTTCAGTAATCCCACACATTACCTACTTATTTGCTGTAATGAACATGCCATTCAGCTAAAATAAGATTAACTGCTTAAACCGCAGCATTACAGGCAGAGAACATTAATGCCGCTTTGTGTTTCATTGTAAGGTTCAGCAGTTAAACGATATGGTGTTGTCGTTTCTTCCTTTGTAATCAAGATGGTTTCACTTAGGATTAGTGCTCCCCAGCCAATTCTCCTGATGGAACATTTGAAGCAGCACATTTCTATATCTAGGTTACAGCCTGGCAGCAATAGCAACCTTCAGAATCAAACCTGTTGGCCTCATCAGCACTCAAATTGCATCGCTCTTTGTGAAGCCCCCCTCTGCTCTCACAGTGATGAAAATCTTGCCTGCCATGCAGACTGTGGAAGGAAAATTGGAAGGGGGCTTGACCATGCTTCTGGAAAATAGCACTGTGATGACTCAGGTGTGATCAGAGTTGAGAAAATTAACCCAAGCGTCCCACAAGTAAATGTACATTTGGCTGTTCTCTGCATCAAGGTCAAATCCCATTTCAACAGATTTTTCTAGACAATTCCAGCCCCACTTATCTCTCTTTTCTTTGAACTCTAATTGTAATCATAGTTCTCCCTACATAACTTAAGGCTGATTGTTTACTGATTTATATAATTCTTATCATTGTTCTATAGGGGCTAAGATTATCACTTCAGTTAGACTGCAGGCTCTCAGAAGTCAGGGACTAACATTTGTATGGTCCTGACCCCCAAAGAAGGGCCCAGTAATTGCTCCTTGACTGAAGGAAATAACCTGTGTGATGTGACTCATTATGACTCTACCTGGATAGTTGAGAGTGGGGACCATCAGCCTCAACTGAGCCTGCAGGGCACCTCATTCTCATCATGCCTTCTCCTCTAGGGAGCATGTTCCGTTTTCATGGTTCATCAAAAACAAAGGGAGGCAACATGGTGACCAACAGATTTTCCCATTCATTCATTGATTTATTCCTTCAGTAAAAGTTTATTAAGCACCTATTGTGTGCTAGTGGGTTTCCCTGATATAAAGCATAAAGTGTAGTTGGTAAAGAATCTATCCACAAGGCAGGAGATGCAGGTTTGATCCCTGGTAGGGAAGATCCCCTGGAGAAGGAAATAGCAACCCACTCTAGTATTCTTGCCTGGGAAATCCCATGGACAGAGAAGTCTGGCAGGCTACAGTCCGTGGAATCACAAGAGTTGGACACGACTGTGCGATGAAACCACTATCACCATCGTGTGCTAAGTCTCACTTCTCAGCACTCTAAGAACTGAGAAACTTCTTGCTAACTATTTTGAATGAAATGGGGGAAAACAGTTTAAAAGAACTAGAAGAAAACTTCTTTCTTCTCAGACACTTCCCTTCAACCCCAACTTTTGAGCAGGAGCTCACTTCAGTAGAGCTTCCTTTCCCCATGTTTATTCACCACTGCTTCCCATTCTTGTCTCTCCTCCTACTTAAATTGCTGTGGTGGTTGGGAGGGTTCCTACGCTGCCTCCCTGGCTGTGACAATAGCCAGCTATTGAATTTTCTTGTGTGAAACTGGTTTGCTCAGGTCTCTGTTGTGCAGGCTGCACTTGCTATGTTGGATGGGTTCCAGCATGCTCCTCTGGCTAGGATTTAACATGAATCAGGATTCCTCAGTGGGCAGGAAGAAGGTGGGGAGGGAAGAGGAAGATTAGGTGGCTTATGCCCTCTCTGCCCACGGCATCTGATGAAGTCTTAATCTGTCTTGGATATACCTCCACCCTCAGCCTAATAATTGTTGACCAGGTTTTGACCCTTCCAGGGAAAAACCAGAGCCTCAGTTGCCTGGGAATCATCTGAAGCTGGTTGGGGAGTATCAACAGCCGCCATCTGAGCTGGACTTCTCAGGAAACCTGAGGTCATGCCCTTGACAGTTGTGAGACCAATAGTGATCCACCCTACTTCCTTGCTTCCTTCATTTTCCTACTAGAAATATGGTTATACTAGAAGGATTGATTTAGAATCAGGAGGGATCTTAATCACCTCTATTCCTTATTTCTCAGGTGTAGAAATTACAACTAGTCAAAATGGTTCACACAGGCAGACAGAGCCATAGTGGCAGGGCCAGAGCAGTGACCCAGGTCCCCTGACTCCTGGGGAGGAGCTCTGATAAGCCGTACCATATCTCACCATTCCCTTCTCCATCACTCTGTTCCCACACCTCCTTTAAGTGTCACTCATCTATTCCTTCTCTTGACTGACTCACTGTTTTTCTTCTTACAATTTCAAAAGCAAAAACTACCAGTATAAGAAGAAAAACAAAAATAAGCAAAATTGGCTCCCTCAACATCCTCCTAAACACCTTTGATTTGTCCATAGTTTGCTAACAAATATTTCTTAGATACCAACCTGCTTAAGCACTCATTTCTTTGAATTTACAGTGGACTCATAGAAGTTAAGTGTATTTCTAATAGAAAGAGCATGTTGTTAACTTTTTTTCCTTTTTTTTTTCAGTTCAGGCTTGTACAAGTGACAGAAATCCAACTCAGACTAGTTTAAGCATTAAAGGAGATTTATTGGATTACATAACTGGGAAGTTCAGGAATTGATCTAGCTTCTGGTTTGATTGGACTGAGGAACTCAAGGGAGATTGCCACCTTCACCCTCTACTCATTGGTCTATATTGTCTTCATTTTTTCCTACTGCGGACAGGTGTTCTTCATGTACACCTTCATGAAAAAAGTATGGCTGCAGGCAGTCCCCATTCACATAGTACTTCCAAAAAGAAAGACCCCATTTTCCTCTGCTGCTGCTGCTGCTAAGTTGCTTCAGCCGTATCTGACTCTGTGCGACCCCAGAGACGGCAGCCCACCAGGTTCCCCTGTCCCTGGGATTCTCCAGGCAAGAACACTGGAGTGGGTTGCCATTTCCTTCTCCAGTGCATGAAAGTGAAAAGTGAAAGTGAAGTCGCTCAGTCCAACTCATAGCGACCTCATGGACTTCAGCCTACCAGGCTCCTCTGTCCATGGGATTTTCCAGGCAAGAGTACTGGAGTGGGGAGCCATTGCCTTCTCCACCTTCTCCTCTAGCTCCAAATTAATCTCAGAAAAGGGCTCTAATTGGCCCAGGCTGGGGCATATTCCTTTCCCTGGACCAATCACTGTGCCCAGAATGAGGTGGGGTGACTGGCTGGGCCTAAGGGTCTATGACTGGCTGCTTCTCCCACTACTTCCCCGCCCTCTTCCATCTGCCTCCCCACCAGTGTATTCAAAGGGCAGAGTCCTACAATTTGGCAGCTTAGCCAGTATCACATGGAACGATAGGGGAGCAACACCCTACAAAAAGAAACTCTTTTGAGAAGACAAAATTGGTAGCTTCCTATTTTAAACACCTTCTCCCTGTAAACAATCTACTTCTGAGTCCTTCAGAGCAGATCTCTCTCTGTAACCTTTCCGGTCCCATTGGATACCTCACTTTTCAGTACCACTGACAAGGTCCATTGCAGTATCTGCTTACTGAGGTTCAATTCCATTTTCTCTCTTTCCTGACCACTTAACACCTCACCAGGGTTAATATCTTCCTATTGCAATTCTGATCTTACCTCCTCATCTACTCAAAAATCTTTGACACTCCAGTCCTATGAATTATGGATGGCCACAGGGTAACAGAATAAACTTGTCAGGCAATTTTCGTGGCTGTTAGCTGAATCCATACCTCAGTAGTCAAAGATAAACCTCAGACCATTATACCAGCCTGTCTCCATCTCCCAGATATGACATGTATTCTGTAATTCTAGTTACAGTCAATGTTATTTTAATCTGGATCTGTGCTCTGAATGTTGGGTGTGTTTGGGCAAGGGCAACAGTCTAAGACAAGGTCTACTGATGGCTCGTGTTTGGAAACCACACTCTGAGCAGAGTTTAAGGTGGGGCAAAATGAGACAGTACAGTTTTCTTTTTAAAGAAAAGAAACACTACCTGGAGATAGCCTCAGATGACAACCTCACTTTTGAAGTCAATCACAAGTTCCAGGTTATTTGTGCTTCTGATTGACTGGCTATAATTGAGTCCCCATGACTCTCATAAATGGCCCAAAAAACTCAGAGAAACACATTGACCAGTTTATTATATAATTAATGATATGGTGGAGGATGTGAATGAATAGCCAGATGAAGAGATACCTAGGAGAGGTCCAGAAGGGCCTGAGTGCAGGAGCGTCTGTCCCTGTGGAGTTGGGGTATGTCACCGTCTGAACTTGGAAATTCTTCAACACTCCCACCCCCCACATTCTGGGGATTTTAAGGAAGGCTTAGTTACATCAATTATTAACTTGATCTCCAGACCCTTTCCAGACTTTCCCAGAGGATGCGGTTGGGATTGAAGCTCCAATCTTCTAATTATAGATCGGTCTTTATGGTTACCAGGCCAATTCCAAAGCTATTCAAGGGCCTACCAAGAGTTTCCTCATTAGAACAACAAAATTCCTATCACTCAAAATTCCAAGGGCCTTAGGAGCTCTCTGTCAGGAAGTGGGGTCACTGACCAAATATTAGAACAAAAGATGCTCCTAGTGCTCTTATCTGGAGAAGGCACAGCACCCCACTCCAGTACTCTTGCCTGGAAAATCCCATGGGCGGAGGAGCCTAGTGGGCTGCAGTCCATGGGGTTGCGAAGAGTCAGACACAACTGATCGACTTCACTTTCACTTTTCACTTTCATGCATTGGAGAAGGAAAGGGCAACCCACTCCAGCGTTCTTGCCTGGAGAATCCCAGGGATGGGGGAGCCTGGTAGGCTGCCGTCTCTGGGGTCGCACAGAGTCAGACACGACTGAAACGACTTAGCAGCAGCAGCAGTGCTCTTATCACTTAGGAAATTCCAAGGCTTTTAGGAGCTCTGTGCCAGGAACTGGGAGGCAGAGACTCAAACATATTTTCTATTATTTTACAAGGCCGTTTATCTTTCTCCCCTTCCTCCATCCTGCTGCTTGGAATATGGCTGTGATGGCTAGGATTCCATTTTGAAAGAAAAGGCAAGGGCCATACACAGCAGAGCCACAAGCCTGAGTCCTTGACACCATGGAACCCCCTACCAACTCAGGCCTGACCACTCAGATTTTATGTGAAGAAGGAACAAACTTCCATGCTGCTTAAGCTACTCTTGTCTTGAGGTTTTGGTCATTCACAATTAAGCCAATACCAATTGATTTA
Organism: Bos indicus x Bos taurus; assembly: GCF_003369695.1. Classification (NCBI taxonomy): domain Eukaryota; kingdom Metazoa; phylum Chordata; class Mammalia; order Artiodactyla; family Bovidae; genus Bos; species Bos indicus x Bos taurus. Next base: position 42,201,431 of record NC_040084.1, read on the forward strand.
GTATATTTCAGGTGGAGCAGATGAGCAGAAGAATTCTATTATGTACTAAAGGACAAAGGAATGTGTCATGTCACTCAGGAAGGGGTGAGTGTGTGATAGCTGGGGTGAAAAGGTTGAAAAGTAGACAATCTTTTTGATGGGGTTTGTAGGAGCAATGCTACTTCCTAAAAGAAACAGAGGCCAAGGATTTTGAACTCTCTTTTTTCTCTAATAGTCCTTAATCTTAAGCCAGTGCAAATCCTGTGAGCAATCAATGTCCATATTAAAGTAATAATAGTGTTTTATAACATGTTTGACTATTAGTTTCACAAATATGAAACACTGAACAATTACTAGAGAGAGAAACATGCATTATCACATAGTTTGAAAATTGAAATATAAAGATAGATGATAATAAAAAAAGAAGTGCTCCAACTTATTGAGTCTTCTCTTTTAAGCACTGTGCTATGCTATTTTACAAACATTATCTTGCTTAATCCTAATAATAATTTTATTTGTTAAGTGAATTAAATACTCTTTAACTCCATTTTCTGGATGAGATACTTAGAGATACTTAACTGATACTTGGAGAGAAAGGTTAAACATACCCAGAATCCTACAATCAAAAAGAACAGATTCCAACACCCATACTCCTAAGCAATACTCTGACTGAAGTTGTGAAGAAATGTATTCTACCAAATCGAGATCTCTTTTAATAGTTTCATGTTGAAAATGAGTTTCAGTTGGTGTTTCAGTCAGGTTCCCCACAGATAGTTCAATGGAGAGACTGTAATAACGGGGCTACCTCCAGGGGAGTGGGCGAGGTTAAAGAAATGAATGAAGGATATTGAGGCACTCAGAGTCCGGCACCAGCAGGAAGCCATTATTTCTCTTATGGCTAAAGGGGAAGAAAAAGTGGCCTTGGAGTCTGGCCAGATTTGGAGCTCCCTGAGGGGAGCCATAGGTGTGCAACATCACAGCGATCAAGAGAGACACAGCTACTCAGGAGGGAGGGCAGAGAATAAAGCCTGATACCTCTCTGCTCCCGCTCTCTCATTGGAAAGGGTCATCTCCTTGAGCACAGAGCAGAGCTGGGAAGGACTTTGAATAGGTCTAGAAGGCAAGCAGAGGAATTAAAGCCAGCACAGTCCATTTATGAGCTACAAGAGTTCTGTAATCAAGCCATCGTTCAGACTTTTCTAGAAAACGGACTCTTTGGGCAGTTCATTGAGGGAAAATTTCCTTAAGACTGAGAGCAGCTCTCAGAGCTCAATATCCACTCACTTCCCTACTCTGCTTTCAAAAATGACCCTGCTTCAGAAGTCTACAGGGCAGTGCAAGCAGTTCAGTCCTGCAGTCCCTGGGTTCTTTTCCTCCCCGTGGCCTCTCTAATGATTCTTTAGAACAGTGTCAACCTGTACTGCTGTATTCCTTCATGCCACAGGAGGAGAAGCAGGTGGCAGAGTAAAGAGGTGAGTAGATGATGGCCAGACAAAAAGCTGTTTCAATGATTAAGATGTTTCTTAGTTGGGCCCAATCTAGTTACTTATTTTCTGAAAATCCATGGGAACCAAAAACTTGTTTTAAACTGCAGTAGGAGAAGGCAATGGCAACCCACTCCAGTACTCTTGCCTGGGAACTCCCATGGGTGGAGGAGCCAGGTAGGCAGCAGTCTGTGCGGTCACTAACAGTTGGACATGACTGAGCGACTTCACTTTCACTTTTCACTTTTATGCATTGGAGAAGGAAATGGCAACCCACTCCAGCATTCTTGCCTGGAGAATCCCAGGGACAGGGGAGCCTGGTGGGCTGCCATCTATGGGGTCACACAGAGTCGGACACGACTGAAGCGACTTAGCAGCAGCAGTAGCAGACACCTCTTAAATGATAAGCAATGATGGGCTAAGGCCCATACCACTATCAGTTGTGTGTATCTCATATTATTCACAAATTTTTTGTTAAAAGAAAGTAAGAGAGGTGCAGGGAATCTGTGAGAAAATATTTTGTGTGAAATGCAGGATTCATGAATCTTTTGACTTCTGAAGAAGGAAAAATTCTAAACTTTGTAGCTTCTTAGAGGATATTTTGCAGGCATTACCCAGGAAGAAAAAGTGGTGTATAAAGAAAAGGAAGAGGCAAATTCTTGTCACTTAAGTCTCTGGAAAGCATGAGTGAGTGAGTGACACTGCCAGCCTACCATGCAATCTTGCTTTAATGAGGAACGGTTTGAAAAAACTTCAGCAGCCCACAAAGTCCAAACCAGGGCTTTTACAAGCAGATATTGCCACTTTCCCCTGGAGAAGGGAATGGCAACGCACTCTAGTATTCTTTCCTGGTGAATTCCATCGACAGAGGAGCCTGGCAGGCTACAGTCCATGGGGTCACAAAAGTCAGACACGACTGAGAAACTTCACTTTCACTTTCATTGCCACTTTGGGGCCACTAGGGAAAAAAACCTTTAGGCGAATTATAAAATGGTACCCTTAGGAATTGTGAAAATTATGTCATTCTACTTTTCAAATACATGGTGATAAATCCACATTGTATATCTGTTTTTGTGGTTAAGTTTAATTTTTAAAGTATTTTTAAAATTATATTTTGATAAATTGTTTTTCTAACGTTGTGTCCTTTCACAAAGCAATTTTGTCCTATTTTTCTGTTTGTGATGATCACTTAAGGACTTTTATATTTATATAAAGTAATAATTCCAGTTCTGGCTTCAGTAGGCAAAAACCCCAAATTAAGGAGAGAATATTTCTTTCTTGCTGAAAAAACATGTATTTCTGGTCCTTATATTTTCACTTGGGCTTTTGCCATGCCACCAAAAAAAAGAAAATGAAGCCCTCTGAAAAATGGTGATGTAGATGGGGAATTTCTTATAGTAAAGAGTGCTTAAGAGGAAAGTAGAATTACTCATCCCCCTAAAAAAGGGTCTGCAGAATTATAGTCTTCAGAGATGCTATTCCTTCTCTTTCTGGGATTTAATTTAGTATGTACTTTAACATATTAAAGGCTCTGAGAATTTCTGCAAGAAAGTTACTGCTTAACATTTGTTTTACTCCTCATTATTTTTCCTTCTACAAAGCTCTATAATTTCTATAACCATTGAAGTTATTAAGAAAAACCAAAAAGGATACTTTGGGGAATGCTATCTTGAGCTGAGGTTTCCCTAACCAGAGTGTCTGTGTGTATGAGTGTTAATCACTTAATCATGTCTGACTCTTTGCAACCCCATGGAGGGTAACTCACCAGACTCCTCTGTCCATGGAATTTTCCAGGCAAGGATACTGGAGTGGGTTGCCATTCTCTTCTCCAGGGGATCTGCCCGACCCAGGGATTGAACCCCAGTCGCCTGAGTTGTAGGCAGACTCTTTACTGCCAGGGAAGCCCCTAACTACAGTATAGCTCACTGTAAAGATTTTTTTGTCAAATTGTTTTGAAATTTTTAAGCTATGGCAGCAAGAGTCTGGTTTCAAAAAAGTTTCTATGGGGACCAAATCTCGACTTTAAGCGGAAGAACTGGCCTGTGTAGCGTGTGCCCAGCACCATCAAGAACAACAACATCTGAGACCCTTGCTCTGTTATTTACCCTCTTCACCTGATTTCCTGAGAAGTTCCTGATGTCCTCTGCCTGAACTTTCCTCTTATCTCTTATTTTTGGCCTATTAAAAATCCCCCGGGAAGGGGTAGGGGTGGTGAGATGACATGAAACAAAAAAACACTTGATACGCCTCTGGTGTTGGCTCCCGTCCCCCACTCTCATTCACATCTACCCCTTAAATTCTATCTGCTTCCAGTCACTCCAGAAATAATCCAGCCAGATTCAGTTTATCCTCAAGCCCTGGCACTGGATTGTGTCCATTCACTCAGTCATTGAAGACATATTTCTGTCCCCCTAAGTAAGGTGAGGCAGGTGGTGTGCCAGGCCCTGGGGCTCCTGCAGGGACCCAGACAGACAGGGGCCTGAGCTCACAGAGCTCTTGATCTAATGACAAAGCTAATGAGGTGGGCTAGTGCCCAGGTCGGAGAAGGCAATGGCACCCCACTCCAGCACTCTTGCCTGGAAAATCCCATGGACGGAGGAGCCTGGTGGGCTGAAGTCCATGGGGTCCCTAAGAGTCGGACATGACTGAGCGACTTCACGTTCACTTTTCACTTTCATGCATTGGAGAAGGAAATGGCAACCCACTCCAGTGTTCTTGCCTGGAGAATCCCAGGGATGGGGGAGCCTGGTGGGCTGCTGTCTATGGGGTCACACAGAGTCGGACACAACTGAAGCGACTTTGCAGCAGCAGCAGTGCCCAGGTCAGGAACCAGGCAGGTCCTGGGTGAGAAAACCAGGTGTTATGAACTGTTAAACAGCAGGGGGACTGGAACTTAGTCTTAGCAATTATATTTTATTTAAAATTGTAAATCTTTTTAAAATAAAATGGTTTTTGTCTCTTTGGCTGTTTTAATTTTACATGAAAAACTAAGTTGGCTAAAAAAGTATGGTGATTTCTCTCTAATTAAGCTGTCTTATAGGTAATATAACCATAACCAAGTTTACTTTGTGGCTGCATATTCTAATTTCAGTAAAACAAGTAGAGACCAGTTAAAAGCTTCTTCAGGACTGGTTTAACTTAAAACTTTTAAATGCTAAGTGAATGGTAGGTACTCACCTATTTGAGACAAATTTTTTTTTATGAAGACCATTTTTAGGCACAAATTCTTTTGAACTGATGACTGTGATTTTTTTTTTAAACGTGCTTCTCAGGATGGGTTTGGAGCGAACCCCTGGCCTTGGATATTTGGAGAAGAATGAGGTTTCTGGGAATCAGATCAGGAAACCTGGCTTCAGGCAGACAATGGTCTCTTTCTCTTCCTTGCTCTCTGTGATTATGAAATTCTACCTATCCCCACTTCTCCTTTTCCAGACACACAGGGACTGGCAGCTTTTTGGAAGCTTCAGCTGTTTCCCGAGCCACCGCCCTGCCCGCCATGGGTGTTGGCCTGAGGGACGGGAGATGAGTGCTGCTCTGGGAGGGGAATAGTGGTCACTTTCACAGACCACTTCAGGTGAGAGATTTTATCCAGCTTTCTAGGTCAAGATGTAGTCAGGAGCAACTCAGGGGAAATTCACCACCAAACTCCAGAGTCCTGGGGGTGTAATGTACAGCATAGTGACTATAGTTAATAATACTGCATTGCATATTTGAAACTTGCTAAGAAAACAGATCTCAAAAGTGCTTATCACAAGAAAAAAGCATAACTACATATGGTGACAGATGTTAAATAGATGTGTGGTGATCATTTTGCAATAGATATAAATTTCAAATAATTCTATCATACACCTAAAAGATAACATAATGTTATATGTCAATAATATCTGAATTAAAAATAAATCCCCCACATAAAACCAAACCAAACAACAAACAATGCAACTGCCCCCCACTCCCATTTACCCCACTAGCTTCACTCTTTTTGATTCTTGAGAGATTTCTTTTTTAAAATCATATATCTCTTGGAGGAGTTATAGCTTAATTTAGGAGTTATGGTTTATCAGATAACACGTACCAATGCCCACGCAGTGGCGTAAATTAAAACCACACCCTTTCCTTATTTTCCTTATGCAGTCCATTGCCGTTTCTTGTCTGTTTTTCCTCCAATGTATCTTAAGTCTACCTACTTCACTCCCTTTCTCCTGCACCATCCTAGCCCATGCCTCCCTCACAGCTGGTTGGCAATACCCTCCTTTGAGCCCCTCAGCACCCTGTACCACCCCCTGGCCTTGAGCTGTAATTGCTGTTTACTCACCTGCCAACTCGGAGAAGGCAATGGCAACCCACTCCAGTACTCTTGCCTGGAAAATCCCATGGATGGAGGAGCCTGGTAGGCTGCAGTCCATGGGGTCGCTAAGAGCTGGACACGACTGAGTGACTTCACTTCACTTTTCACTTTCATGCATTGGAGAAGGAAATGGCAACCCACTCCAGTGTTCTTGCCTGGAGAATCCCAGGGACGGGGGAGCCTGGTGGGCTGCCGTCTCTGGGGTCGCACAGAGTCTGACACGACTGAAGTGACTTAGCAGCAGTAGCAGCAGCACCTGCCAACTCTCAAATGAGCTCAGGGTCTGGTATATTGAATAAAGGAGTGAATCTGAGTGACAGTATTTTCTAAGTCACTGCTGAAGACAGGAGGTTTGGAATTCTATCTGGCATACTCAATGAGAAAATTCTTTCTCTAGGTTTGACCTCTGGACACTAAAGAAAAGGCCAACAGATATTTTTCAAAGGAGAACTTGACCTGAACTGAATCATGATGAGTTTAGATAGTAAAATATGATGAGCTAGAACCGAGAAACTTTTCTAAGGCTCACCTATCAAAGTATTGTCAGGGCTTTTTCCTCATGTTGTTGAAATCCTTGATGCAGTGCATTGCAAAGGGCTGAAGAGACCATTCTGGATAAATTAAGAAAGGGGGAAACTTTTGAATTAAGGTTATTGGAGAAGCCCAGGCAAAATAGTGATCCCTTTTAACCTTTTGGACTTCAGGGTCAATTTGTCAAGTGAGGAAGGAAAACTACCTTTGTTTTTCTTACATTCTGTTTCTTCTTGCTTCCCTCATCTTTCATTATATTTTCTTCGTCCTTCCTCAGAAACATCTCCTTGTTTTCTAGGATCACAGCTCTTAGAACTGGGGGGAACTCAAGAGATTCTCTAGTGTCTGGTTTAATAATCCCTTAGGGGAAAACTGAGGCTCAGCAAGTTGAAATGATTTGCCCACAGCAGTTGGAGACCAATTTTTGATTGATAACCCCTAATTCTTTCTGTGTCCTGTTGCCTTGCTTCTTTCTCTAAGAGAATATAAGAAGGCTCCCGTGTTGGCAGGAAAAAGTTTATTTTTTTTTTAAGAAAAATAATACAACATGCATTTGTGCTTTCAAAATTTCCTGAGTTAAGAGCTAAACTTATGTAGTAAAATAAAAGAGAATTCCAATTAAATTAGAAAATAAAAATATTTTCTTTAAGTAGAAGTTTATCATGAGAGCTCTGATTTGTTCCTCCAGTTCACTAGTTAGTTGCCAGTGGTGCTTAAGTTCAAAACTCTGATAGTGTCCTTCTAATCACACTCTATGGAGCCATGGGGACCTTTGGCCTTAGACTAATGCAAGAGGCTTAGAACTCTCTTTGTTGACTACTTCCCTACTTGTAGATTCTCAGCTGTTTGAAAGGTACTCATTCAAGTGTCTCTTTATTCAGGTGTACCATAAAAAACTAAAGTTGAAACAAAAATGAAATATCAGATAGATTACCCTTAATAAAAATGTTCCAAGGGAGGGCTGGTCCCAATTCATTAGGATCCATGGCTCATAGGGGTGGACAAAGAATGACTTAAAAGGCTCATAGTATAATGGGGTTTGTAGAGATCCAGACTGCCCCCATTGTACCCTGCAGAAGAGCCAGTGTGCACAAATGGAACGCGTTCACCAAAATCTATGAGAGAAGCTTGCAGTTAGCGCAGACCCCTCACTTTGTTTAGCCTGCATTATTATGGTGAACTGACCCCTCCTGTTTCATCCAGGCTCATTGCTGACCACTCTCCCCTTGTTCACCATGCTCCAGCCCAGCTGTTTTTCACTCTATTCCTCAAATTACACGCGCTGTTCCCCGCTTCCAGGCCCAGCCCGTCCTCACGTGTTACCTTGACCGAGATTGCTCTCCCTTTCTAGAGTGGCTCCTCATCCCCAGGGAAGGCTTTCTGAGGCACTTTACCTGAAGCAGGCACCATCTGTATTCACTCAGTCTCCAGCCTATCATCTTATCCATTTCCCTCATAGAAAATGAAAGTGTTAGTCACTCAGTGTGTCTGACTCCTTGTCACCCCATGGTCTGTAACCCGCCAGGCTCCTCTGTCCATGGAATTCTCCAGGCAAGAATACTGGGGTTGGTAGCCATTTCCTTCTCCAGGGGATCTTCCCGACCCAGGGGTCAAACCTGGGTCTTCTGCATTGCAGGTGGATTCTCTACCATCTAAGTCATAAGAGAAGCCCTTTCGCTCATAGACCTGTGGGAAATCATTAAGTTTTTTTTAACTGTCTGTGCCTCTCCTCTCCCCCCAGAAGGTAAGTTATGTAAGAATTTACTTGTCTTATTCACCTCTATATTCCCAGCATTTCAGATATCACCTGGCACAGTGTAGATGCTTGATAAACATTTGTTGAATATATGAACTATCAAATAAAACAAGATGGAGGATTGTGTGTTATTGTTCAAGTAGTGGTGAGCTGTGCAACTATGATGTTAACTGGCTTGAGAATTGCCTGCCAGGAATGAAGTCTCCACGAACATCGATGTGGGCAGGGAAACACAAAGACTCATTGGCCCAAGGCAATTGCTTCTCATTGGAACTTCTCCTAAACTTGGGCTGCACTCTGTCTCTTGTAATGTTTCCCATCACATATCAGTTTAAATTTCTCGATAAGAGAATGTCCAAACAGTATTGTGAGGTTCCACATAGGCAAGGAAGTCTCCCTCCCTTTCCTGCAGCATCTTGTACTCTAATGGGTTGAAGACATACGGAGTTTTATCTTTTGTAAGTTGCCTAGACCACACGATTTTCATTGGTACATGAAGTAGTCTCAGGAGTGTTGTTCTACCATATGAGATTTTGAAATATTTCCTGAATCCTTCACCTTTGAAGCCTAAGATTCTTTGGACTCCACGAAATTGCCCAGTGTTTCAAAACCAATTTTGAATTAAAAAAAAAAAAAAGAATTGCCCATTACTGAGGTCTTGTTATGTGCTAGATCCTGGGCCTTTTTTACATTGTTTTTCCTTCAAGGTAGTTTCAATTATATTAAACTCATTTTTACATATGATGATGCTGAGACTTGGGAAAATTCAGCAACTAGTTCAAGGTTACACGTCTAGTAAGTGACAGCCATGAATCAAATCCAGGTGTTTCTAGTGCCAGAGCCCATGTTCCTTGCACTACACCACAGGCTCTTGTTTCAAATATTCCAGGACTCCGTTTCTAACTTCCTTTCTCTACATATGTTAGAGAACATCTTACAGATACCAGGTAAAAGCCTTGTAGACCCAGGCAGTCTCCTCTATGAAGAAGGCACAGTCCAGTGGCACACTGTACTAATAGAACCGTTAAATAATGCAAGAGCTCTAAGGATACCTGGACGACACAGGGCAGAAAGAACACTAAACTCTCAATTACAGATATGACTGATGGAAGAGCCTTAATTGGCTCAGCTTCTGCTCCCACTTTTGTAACTGCCAGAGCCCTTCTGGGTGACATCATTTATCCCCTAGGTCTGTTCAGGTTTCCCTCAGTCACCTTAGCAAAGGCATTTTCAGTTCCTAACAGTCACCAAAAAAGTATTCATTGATGGCAAGAGGCTGAGTCTTCCAAGGGGTGTGACTTCCCCAAGGAAAGGCAAGACTAAGTGCTGGTTTTCCACTGGAGCCAAACTTTTTCTCCATCTCAGGAGAGCGATTCCATTCTTGTCAGCTCCTGTGGATATGGTTTTCATTTTTTTTTTTTCTTTCAGATGTTACTACTTGAAAATTGTGGGTTTTTTCCAGCTCATTAAGCCTTATAAATATTATGATTTGACAGGTCACATCCCCCAGTCAATTTCCCCTTCATAAACTCTGGGCTGTTTGGACAGTCACAGAAACTAGGCAGGGAGGGCGTAGTTGGCAGGAACGAAGACGTGCCCCCCTCCCTTCCTGCACATGCTGTCCAGCCCATGGCACAGCTCTGCTGGAAAAGTACACTATGAGGGAGAAAAACTTTTAAGAGTAATTATTATTGTGCTGAGGAAATAAGATTGATTTTCCTTAAAACCACTTCTTTGGAGTATCAGGCATATACCAAACATCTTTCAACCTCTTGAGTTTGAAATGGGTTTGTAGGTACACTTGACAACTGACTTTAAAACAAAGGCTTTTGGAACTAGTCGCTCTCTTCTCTAAATATGTTTTTTAAAAAAGGCATATGCTCATGGAGGGAGGAGTGGGATGAGGAAGTAGAGAAATAATGGAAAAGAAACAGAGGCGGTGGGGATGGGGGGGCGCGGGCTGTGCAGGGAGGGGAATGGGGGAAGGGCCAGAGAGAGGGAGAGTCAGAGACAAAGGACACATGAGGTTTAAGTGTTCAGCTTCCTTTTCCCTTTCATTAGCACAAATGATGGGGCTACCCGTGGGTTTCAAATCCACTTAAGCTCTTCTTGGGAGCTGGCGGCGGCCTGAGGCACAGGCTGACTCTCAGAGGAGAACTTGGCAGCAACAGACTCAGAAGTCAGACAGAAAGGCTCTGACATGTGAGCTGTCAGGTGATGTCAACAACAGCTGACTTATCATAAGGCCTTAGGAGGAAAACCAATGGGAATCTTGTTTCTGAGCGTCCAGTGCCGAGCTCGCTCCCTGCTAGGTGCTTGGAAACAGATCGAATAGCATAATGGAGTGATTTTGTAATCTGTCATAATACCATAAGCCACAGACTTTGACCCCTTACAGGTATAATAAGCTCCTTTGAATAAAGCTGCACATGTTCTCCCTATGGGGAGGGAGGGAGGGTACCCTTCTTCTAATTACATATCCAAAGCAGATGTTTTGCCTGAGAACAAAGCATTATATTCATTAGCAGCAATCTTATAAACCAGGTTCTTTTTACTAGCCAGTTAACTAATTGACAGTTAAGAATTTGTATTAATAATATACTGCAGCCAGGCATTGCTTAATCTGACAGTTTTATTAAAAATGTAGGCAAGCTCTGCAAGCCAGCATGACTGCTAGCCCTTATGTAGGAATCCTGCTTACCCAGGATTTTCACTCGCCCATAAAACAATACCACAGAGACAGAAAATTCCCAGGTCCAAGTCCAGGAGTCAGCAGAGTCACTCGCTTGGATGGTTTTTGTTCTTGCTCCCTTTGTGACACATCTGAACAAGGGAGTGATTTTGTCCTTATTTTCTTAAAGTCTTATTGGTATGATTCACTTCTTCTCCAGATTATCCAGATAGTAAATTATCCTGACTCTTCCTTTCTGCTTTTCTGTGTTCCACACCCTCTTTTTCCCCCCCAAATTTATGTATTTGTTTATTTGTCTGCCTTGGATCTAAGTTGCAGCGTGTGGGATCTAGTTCCCTGACCAGGGACTGAACCCGGGCCCCCTGCATTGGGAGCACAGAGTCTTAGCCACTGGACCACCAGGAAGGTCCCCCACACCCTCTTTTGAAAAAATTTACTTTATGGTATAGACAGAACTGTTTCTCAAGTCATTAGCAACTCCATCAAAGGTTGTGTAAGTGAAAATGGATAACCCACAAGGTCTGACTGTATAGCACAGGGAACTCTGCTCAGTGTGATGTGGGCAACCTGGATAGGAGGGGTGTCTAGAGGAGGATGGATACACATATATGTATGGCTGAGTCCCTTTGCTGTCCACCTGGATCTATAATAACATTGTTAATCGGTTATACTCCAATATAAAATTAAAAGTTTTTTTTTTTTTAAATCATGTAAGTGGTGGTAGAGATGGTGAAAGGGAAAATCTATCATCTTACTTCCCTTTCCAGTCTTTGTCTTCAAAATTCTACCCAATTTTCAAGAACCAGCTTAAAGACTTCCTCCTCCACTACATCTTCTCTAACTCCCCTCACTGGTGAAAATCAAATATTTCCCTCTTCCACTCTCCCAGCATTTGCACCAAGCCTCTCCTGTGCCCATGACTCACCTGATTCTAACCCCCTCAGGGCAGAATCTGTCCCATCTACACCCTCATTCTCTCTCCCAAGATCCCTTGTTTATAGCCAATACTGACTAGATACGTCTAGATCAGATAGAAATTCCTCTTGTAGCTATAATCTCAGTCAGTCTATAAACACTCTTCTGGTCTCTGGTTTTTTTAAACTAGGTTTAGATTCTAGTCCTCTGTGGCAGGACCTTAAAATACCTCTTGTCCATCTTCCTGCTTCAGTCTCAGCCACCTTCAGAGGGATCTTTCTAAGATATAAATATGGACATGAGATTCCTCTGCTTAAAATACTTCTACAGTTCTTCATTCACTCATTCGTTCATCCCCAAAATGTTTACAGAGGAGCTCAAACTGTGTGCTATCCACTGTGTTGGGGCTGGGAATTCAGCCGTGAAGAAAAATATTCCAAAATCCTGCACTTGTAGAGCTGACATTCTAGTGGCGGACACAAACAATACATAAACAAGTGAGTATTAATATATCGTATGTCAGATGGTGATAAGTGCTATGGGGAAAAGAAAATAAGTGGGTGGGGCATCTGGAGCAAGGGGAGGAAGCCCAGCACTATCCTGGCTTGGTCAGGAAAGGCTTCTGTAGGAAGCCTACTGAGTAGGCACTGGGGGAAGTGAAGCAGTGAACCCAGTGGAAACTGGGCCTGGGAAAGCCCCCCACTCCCCAGAGGCAGAGGGAACACAGTGTCAGGAAGGCCCTGGGGCTGAAAGGAGCATGCCAGGAGGGGTGTGCCTCTTGCTCTAAATCCCTCTTCCTCCTCTCCTTTCCCTCCACAGAAATGTTTTGGGTTTTTTGGGTCCCCTTTCTTTGTAACTGCATAAGCACTCATGCTACCTCACAGGGCATGTGACAAAAGGATTTGATTGGATAAACACTGACTTGGCTTGGAAACTCAGGGATAAAATTTTATTTGCATTCTTGAATATGTTTTAAAATTTCAAATGAGGGAATTTCATGGAGGTGCAGTGGTTAGGATTCAGCTCTTTCATTGCCAGAATCCAGGTTCAATCCCTGATAGAGGGACTAAATCCTGCAAGCTGCATGACATAGCCAAAATAAAATAAAATATCAAATGAATTTAAGACTGCTTTAACTATCCACCAAGTCAGGTTGTGTGGTAAGGAATGACAGCCTCCAAGTTCAGACTCAGGGAAGCTTTCTTACAGGTCATGGAATAGAAAGATTCATGGACCAAATTAAATTTCCAGAATAATATTGTTTACTGAATCTATTTAAAATACAGAATGGGAAGTGGGGGGACATGGATGGGATGGGTTGCCCCATCCTAAGGATTGGGGCAAGCAGCATGGAAGGAAGCTCACTCTTCTCCGCTTGTGTTGTAGTTAGGAGCACCCAAGTTGAGTCTGGACAAGGTAGTGGGGGTTAGTAGTAAGATGAGCTACCCTAGAGCTACCTCATGCTTGCTTTATTGGAAAGACACAGGGCAAGTACACACGCACAGAGTCAAAGATTGCCAATCCGTTTACTGAAGCTATGAATTCTGTCTGCATTTCTGGGGCAGAGCACATATGGGGCCATAAAGGATGATACTGACGTGACTGAAAAGTCACCACTTTAGAGATGACATATCTACCAGCCTAGAGATAGTATAAGCCAGAATGCATGTCTTTCTGTTCTGTCTTTTTAAAATATATAACATATCTTACAAGTTACCAATTACTCCCTAATACTTAGCATATCTTATGAATTCTATGTTTCATAGGCTATTTACTCACTCATGTATACTTATCAGATCCTGAGTTTTCTTTTTCATAAACTTACTCATTTACTTTCTATCTATGCTGAATCCTTATAATGGGTTTTATCCACCTATGGGTTTTTCTTTCTTCTACAGTACAATTGGATATACTTAAATAACACAGCAAACACAGACACTATAGGCTGGAAAAGAGAGATTCTAAAACACCAGTTTAAGTGTATCTGTGCCCCAAGGCGATGTCTAAGGGAGGTAATTACACCCAGCAATTTATGCCTCTCACCACCTGCAGCGCATTCCCATGATTGGCTTATTGAAGAGCGTGAGCATGTTTAAAGGCAAAAGAAAAATGAAAGTCATAAAAACCTCTGAGATCATTAATTATGTAAGCCCATGCTGGCTGGTTAATAATCATAATAGTTCATTGGAAATTTTTGTTTCCAGTCATCTTAGTAACTCAGAATCTTTTTTCTTTTCCTGCTTACACTCAAGAATTTCTAAACTGTTTCCAGAATGGTATTGGTCAGCTGAAAGAAAGGAATTTCAGGGGCAGTTGTTTGTTTGTTTACTTATTTTGGAATCACTAATTTTTATGCAAATTGCTTTTTTAAAGTAAACTTTTTTGAGAAGTATGCTTTGCATCCAATAAAACACACCCATTTTAAGTGTGCCATTTGATGGGTTTTGACAAATATTTACACTTATATAAACACCACCACAATCAAGATATAGAGCATTTCCATCATTCTCCCCAATTTCTTCATTTCCACAGCAGCAGTTTGACACAAAAAGGAAGTTTCCAAAGCACCCATTTTTAAAAGATTTAACTTTAAAAGCCTAATTCTTCCCTTTTTGGGCAAACTGAGATAATTTTGTAAAACATCATTTAGAAATTTCTTTCCAGTAGGTGCTAGACAGTGCTTCAGAGAAGGCAATGGCAACCCACTCCAGTACTCTTGCCTGGAAAATCCCACGAATGGAGGAGCCTGGTAGGCTGCAGTTCATGAGGTTGCACAGAGTCAGACAAGACTGAAGTGACTTAGCAGCAGCAGCAGACAGTGCTTATCCAACATATTGTTTTTAGTTATTGGTGTCAATTAGGAATATCAGTTCAGTTCAGTCACTCAGTCATGTTTGATTCTTTCCGACCCCATGGACTGCAGCACACCTGGCCTCCTTGTCCATCACCAACTCCTGGAGTTTACACAAACTCGTGTCCATTGAGTTGGTGATGCCATCCAACCATCTCATCCTCTGTTGTCCCCTTCTCCTCCTGCCCTCAATCTTTCCCAGCATCAGGGTCTTTTCCAATGAGTCAGTTCTTCACATCAGGTGGTCAAAGTACTGGAGTTTCAGCTTCAGCATCAGTCCTTCCAATGAATATTTAGGACTGATTTCCTTTAGGATTGACTGGTTTGATCTCCTTGCAGTCCAAGGGACTCTCAAGAGTCTTCTCCAATACCACAGTTCAAAAGCACCAACTCTTCGGTGCTCAGCTTTCTTTATAGTCCAACTCTCACATCCACATATGGCTACTGGAAAAACCATAGCTTTGACTAGACGGACCTTTGTTGGCAAAGTAATGTCTCTGCCTTTTAATATACTGTCTGCTAAGTCACTTCAGTCATGTCCGACTCTGTGTGACCCCATAGACGGCAGCCCACCAGGCTCCCCCGTCCCTGGGATTCTCCAGGCAAGAACACTGGAGTGGGTTGCCATTTCCTTCTCCAATGCAGGAAAGTGAAAAGTGAAAGTGAAGTCGCTCAGTTGTGTCTGACCCTCAGCGACCCCATAGACTGCAGCCTTCCAGGCTCTTCCATCCATGGGATTTTCCAGGCAAGAGTACTGGAGTGGGGTGCCATTGCCTTCTCCGAATATACTGTCTAGGTTGGTAAAAGCAAGAGAGTTCCAGAAAAACATAGGCTTCTGCTTTATTGCTTACTCCTTGGAAGAAAAGTTATAACCAATATACTGTCTAGGTTGGTCATAACTTTTCTTCCAAGGAGTAAGCAATAAAGCACAAGCCAATGTTTTTCTGGAACTTTCTTGTTTTTACGATGATCCAACGGATGTTGGCAATTTGATCTCTGGTTCCTCTGCCTTTTCTAAATCCAGCTTGAACATCTGGAAGTTCATGGTTCACGTACTGTTGAAGCCTGACTTGGAGAATTTTGAGCATTACTCTACTAGCATGTGAGATGAGTGCAATTGTGTGGTAGTTTGAGCATTCTTTGGCATTGCCTTTCTTTGGGATTGGAATGAAAACTGACCTTTTCCAGTCCTGTGGAAAAGATGAGCTGAGTTTTCCAAATTTTCTGGCATATTGAGTCCAACACTTTCACAGCATCATCTTTTAGGTTTTGAAATAGCTCAACTGGAATGCCATCACCTCCACTAGCTTTGTTCATAGTGATGCTTCCTAAGGTCCACTTGACTTAGCATTCCAGGATGTCTGGGAGTGGCGGCTGTGCAGTGCTGGAACAACTTTGAGGAGAATTAGCAGTATAGGTGTTTTAATAATTGGAGTCAGCCTTGCCTTCTGCCCCTATCTTGAGAAACAGTCTGACCACATTTCCAGAGTTACTTGTTCCCACTTCTGGACCCTCAGCCATGGCCAGACAGGATGTGTGACTGCCCTTTAAATGCACCACATTCAACATGCAACCCAATACAACCTTTGTGCACCTGCCCATGTGATGTTCCAGCCATGAGAGCCCTTCTCCAGGGGCCAGTTCAAGCCCTGCTTCTTTGAGGAGCCTTTCCCAAGCCACCCAAACTGTTGGAAATCTCCAAAAGAGATCGCCTTCTCTCCAGCACATCCACATTGTGCACACTCAGCGCACACGGTTAGCATCACTAGCTTAGCGTCCCTTGTGTGTCCCTGTCTCCTCCACAACTGGATCGCTGACTGCTCAAAGGCAGGGGTGACCCGCCTCGACCCCAGCGGTGTGCAGTGCTCAGTGAACAGTCACTGAATGACTGTGCCCGTGAGACGTTTCTTGGCAGAATACATTCTATTTGAATAGGACCCACAACACTCCTTGACTCACAACAGATAATTGGATGTCTATGCCATGCTCTAGCCAACCATCTCAGAGGGACACAATGGGTATGTTGGGTCCTGCAGTCTAAAAAAGAAGCCATACTGCCTTAGGGAAACCTGACGTGTGACAATCAAACTTACAGAGTATATAAATTATGCATTTTTTGGAGAGCAGGAAAGAGCTTTCATAAAGGGGAAGGAAGAGGAGAGAAGAGAGAATGTCCATAATTACTTTCCTTACAAATTATTGTTTCACTGTACAGAAAGCCATCGTCACAGGGTTCCTTGAAAGCTTGATTCCCTTCTCCTTTGCACTCTTGCAGGACTTCCTCCATGCATCTTCTTTCTCTTCAGTTACAGACTTCTCCTTTCTACTGGGTCCTTCCCCTGATGCCATGAACAACTCTAGTTTTCTTTAATTAAAAAGAAAAAAAATTTATTCTTTCAAGGTCCTTGATCTCCTACAGCTGTGACTGTCTCTCCCTCCTTCACTTCTCATCCAGTTTTCTGAGTCACTTCCATTCATTGTCTTCACTTGCTCTGTGTCTTTTCACTTCTAAACTTGCCCCGGCCTGGCTTCGTTCCAGACCACCTAACTGACATTGCTCTTGCAAAGACCACTGAACTTATAACTGCTAAGGCAAACAGTTCATTTTCAGCAGCATCTTTGCTTCATTCACAGAGCAGATCATTCTTTCTTCCTCCAGGTTTTCTTCCAATTTTCCCAAAGCTTTCTCAGTGTCTTTTTTTGTACATCTCTTTCTTTATCTGTTATCCTCCAAAATGTAGTCATTACTCAAGATCCTGCCCTTGACCTACTTTTTTTCTTTATATTCCTTTATATTTCTCTTTCTAATAATATTTGTTACCAAGCTTGTACACCTGTACAATGAGAACACTGGAATATATTTTTCCAGCCCAGGCCAGATCTCTTCTCCCAAGATTTAAGTGTCTTCTATCAATATTTCAATGTCAACATGCACAAATTCTATTCATGCTATTTTAATAGCATCACTATCTCCTCAATACCTAAGTCAGAAACCTGGACATCATTCTGACTTCTTTCTCTGCTTTCCTTCTGCCCCTCATTCTTCTGGCTCCACTTTAGGTAAACACCACCCCTCACCCCTACCACCTCCAACTTCCCCTGTAATCTGGTCTGGAGTTGAGTTTTACTTGGCCAAGAGTGAATTCCAAAGACAGTGAGTGAGCACAGTGACATTTGGAAGAATTTAAATTAACCCAAAAGATTTTTGCTTCAGACTATGAAGGATTAAATATTGCAGGAATTTCCCTTCAACCATAAACAACTAGAATACCAAGGGTTTTTTTTGTTTTTTTTCAGGCCAAATATTTGAAACAGTTTCCAGACATGGGACAATGGGTCATGAATTGTAATCCCTGAAAGAAGGGAAAGAAACAAAGAATGAAGAAGAAGAAGGAATCGAAGCAGCCTGATAACCTTGCCAAGTTAAAAGAGATCAAGAGTTTGGGGAATTTGTGTTGGACAGTGTCAGAGTGGAGGGAGGTAAACAGAAAGAGAGCTCTAGAGAGTTCTGTGCCCGGGACCCTTTCAAGGCAGAAAGCTGGGGCAATCATAGGAGTTACCCCATTTGTTTCCTAGCTCTCAGGGATCACTGTCCTTCATTGCCTGATAACCAATGTTTCATGCATTTAATCTAGTTCCCTATTGTTTCAGGCGGGAGAGTAAATCCAGTTCCTGTTACTCCATCATGGCTGAAAGCAGAAGTCCTAAAGGCTACTCTAGATCTGCCCTAAAAAATTTAAAAGAAAACACTGAAAGGATCAAACTCAAATAACTTAGCTAAATGTCAGAACAAAGTCCAAAACCCTTTAACAATACAACAAAATCTAATGTCCAACAAAGTAAAATGCACAATGTCTCTCATCTGCTAAAATTATCAGCCATACAAAGAAGCAAGAAAATACGACCAGTACCCAAGAGAAAAATCAACAGTAGAGACATTCAGAAATGACAGAGGTAATGGAATTAGCAGGCAAAGAACTTAAAACGTCTGTTGTAAACCATATAGGTGTATTTGACAATGCTTTTGTTTGTTTTTTTGACCTTGTTGTGGCTTGTGGGATCTTAGTTCCATGACGAGGGATCAAACCTGGGTCCCTTGCAATGGAACCACAGAGTCCTAACCACGGAACGACCAGGGAAGTCCCTTATATTTGACAATATAAAGGAAAACATAAGCATGATGAGGAGAGATATGAAAGATCTCATTTTAAAAAGAACCAGAGACTTGGATTATAATATTGTTGCTTCCACATGTTTGTTGTTTGACCCAAGAGAATGACCTCCCCTCTCTGGGCTAATGACATCCCTGCTAATACTCTTTTCCTCCAAATCGCTTTTTCATCCCATAAATTCTGTAGTTGAAATATCTACATGTCTCCAGCTCTATTTCCCAGTCATCTCTGCCTAGTTTATGGCAAGTCTCCTATCATAATCACCAATCTTTTTCTCCCATAATAACCAGAGAGATTTTCCTAAAATAAGAAATGAACCATACCTCTCTCCGGGCCTTTCATGGCCCTAATGATGAAGTCCACAGTTCACACTGCAGACTCCAGGCCCTTCCTGGTCTGGTCCCACCCTTCTTGCTTCTTTGAGCCTTTCTAGAAACCATTCTTTCCTTTCCCTCATGGCTCCACTCCTACCCTTTCATCTTGAAACTTCCTGCCTAGAACATTTACCCCAGTAATTTTTTCAGTCAATTTCTGATCCTTGATTAAACACCGCTTCCTCAGGAAAGGCTTTCCTGACCACCTGCATCCCTCCCCATGACTCTCTTAAGTGCCACTCCTGCTCTGTAACTCTTATATATTTCTGATTTGATAGTCACGGCACTTATCTCACCATATTATAATCGCCTAATTGTCTCTCTCCATGCCAGCCTCTGTGCCTGTTTCCCTGTGGTAGCGCAGCACCTAACCCAGTATCGGGTTCTAAAAAGAACGAAAGAAAGTTCACCCTCCATGATATATTTCAGTTCTGCTCCTTCCAGACCCCTGCTCTAGGCCATGCCCCTGTAACCCTGCATTCCCAAAATAGCCTCAGATCAGCCTCCCAGTCTGAGGGTCTCCTTCATCTAATCCACCATGCTCACAGCGGCAAGAACCATTGTCCTCAAGCATCATTTTGATCATATCACTCCCCTTCTTAGAAACCTACAATAGCTCCAATTGCCTCTTGAATTAAATTAAAACTCTTAATCATGGGTTTCAAGGGTCTCTACCAATTAGCTGCCTCCCTTCCCCCACACATAGCTGCTGTCATCTTTTCACAGGCCCTTAAGCATGGCTTCTCCTGTGGCCGCAAATCTGCTCCACGACCTACCTCCTAAGCTCACCCCTATGGCACTGTCTCCTTTCTTAGCTTTCTCCTCTCTTTTTTCTTTTTCCCTATTATCTTTCCCTAGTTTAAAAATATTGCTCAATAAACATTTTCTTCATGATAGTTTCCTAAATCAGCTCCACATGACTTTGCCCTTTCTATTATAACTTGTCTTCATGTATGTAGAATATTTGTGCTTATATGTACGTCATTAGCATCCCATGCCCCGTGGCTTCCCCTAACTTATGTTTGATACTGTCTGCACTTTAGGATTCAGCAATGTCTTTTCATCCTTCATGACTTACTCACGCATGTTCTGTGCCTGAGGTCCTTGTTTATCTTTGCAGTAGTGATGAAGGGGAGACTGGAAGGTGGGAACTCCTAAAGGAAACCTAATTTCCTTCAGGCTGATGACGCAGTCCTAGCTGAGCAGCACGTAGTCTGTGCTCAGGATCCCTGTCATGGGGGAAGTCTTAGTGTTGTACAAGGGACAAAAACAAACATTTCTGAGTCCCCATTCTGTGCCAGACACTGTGCTAGGAGCTTTACACACGCAGTCTCATGTTTGCCTCCTAATAACTGGGTGAGTTAGGTTGACGTTTCTTGACTTAACAAGTACATTCAGAGTCAGAGAGCTATGTATAATCTGTGTTGTCTTTGATAAAAGTCTTTCTGATCCAAAATTCATGCTTGCATTCTCATACAAGGAAGACATGGAAGAATAGACCTTCTGGTAGAATGCCCCAGAAGGGCACCAAAATCAGGACGTGTGCTCCGACAATGCTGTGTCATACAACATATATTGTACAGTGTGGCCTATCGCTTTGTTTATGAAGAAGACGCTTGCCAAGCCCACATCGAACGGCTCTGTCACCCTGTTTGCTTGTCTAGGTCTAGTGAGAAAAGACTCCTCCTATAAATGATTACTTTTAAAATTTTAGTTAAAGATTTCTTTAAGAACTTGATGAAAGCCATGGACTCTTTCCCTCCAAAAGATAATAAACATATGACATTTACATACAAATCAGGGTGTTTGCAGACACTTCCTTTCTTACTTCTGGCCTATGTTTATCAAGACCCCAGGTCTACACAGAAAATTACATTTTCTCCTTATGCCTTTCCTACTTTGCATAATCCAGAATCTATTAATGGTAAATGTTTGAGGACTCTGTGTTAATATCGTTCATATACATGTTTCAATATATCCTGGAGGACTTCCCTCGTGCTCCAGTGGTTAAGACACCATGCTTCCGCTGCAGGGGGCTCAGGTTTGATCACTCTGGGGAAGATATTGCACGTCACGTGGTGTGCCCTCCCTCAAAAAATTTTCAAAAGATAAGCTGCATAAGTTTTTACTTACTTAACGATGCAAAGGTTGATTTTAAAGTGGAGACCTAAGAGAAAACCTTGAGATTGAAAAGAAGTTAGAGAAGGAGCTTTGGGGAAAGTAAACAGGATCCTTCATTCTGGTTGTGCCCATATTCATCTGTGGTCTCCACTGTTCGTTTTAATCCCAATACCTTAATTTCCATATCAGATTCATTGGGATGGGAGATAACATTATCATTTGTTTCAACCTACTTTTTTGAAGCACTGCACCAGAGTCTGCTCTGTTTACAACGGGTAAACTCATTTTCCTAGGAAACTCTTTTCCTCAAGGAGAAATAAAAAAAATATAAAAACACGTGGCATCTTTTGGAATGGCTTTTTGAGGCTGAAGAGTGACATCTTTTGGTGGAAAGATGGAAGGGACTTCTTATTAGGCCACTTTTAACTTAGACGTGTAGGAGACCAAGTGTCCATTTCTTCATAGTGTCTATGAACCCTCTAAAGTTGTATGTACAGTTTTGGATGTAAACTGTACCTTTTTCTTAAAAAATGGTCCAGAGCTTTTACAAGGTCCTCGGAGGGTTCTTTGCTCATGAAAAGCCGGTCCACTGAATTGGGTCTGGGTTTTCTTAAAGTGTTTGGGGTCAGAAGATTACCTGCCGTAGAATCACTGGGAGAAGCTGCTGAGCATTAAAAACTCAGATTCCTGGGCCCCACCTGCCATCTTCTGAATTAGAATTTCTATGGGAATGATCTGGAACTCTGATTCTTTAACAACTTACCCAGGTGATTTGGTTAAACTTCTGAAATAGCTAGGTTTCAAATGTTTAACATCAACAACAACAGTTACTTCAGTTGTGTCTGATTCTTTGAGACCCCATGGACTGCAGCCCACCAAGCTCCTCTGTCCATGGGGATTCTCCAGGCAAGAATTCTGGGGTGGGTTGCCATGCCCGCCTCTACGGGGTCTTCCTGATCCAGGGATCAAACCACATCTCTTGTGTCTCCTGCATTGGCAGGCAGGTTCTTTACCACTAGGGCCACCTGGGATCACCTGTTAGAATAAAACGAACAGTTACAATGTAGGGATGTGCTTACATTTACCTAAACAGGCCTGGGTTCAAATGCCAGCTCGGCTACTCACTAGCTACATAACTTTGGCAGTTATGAGTCTCTTTGAACACTAGTTCCCTCATCTGTAAATATGTGGCTAAATAATTTATCTGTCTTGAGGTAATATTGCCTAACATGTAGTAGGAGTCCCTAGAATATTATTTGTTGTTCATTGCTTCTCTTAAACATGGAATATTTCCCAAACTCTCCAGGTCTAATTTTTTCAAGTGCTTTATGAGGCTCTTTTTCATAAAGATATTGTCAATAAACAAAAAGATTCACCATTTTCTATAATGATCCACATGCCATGTATAAAGAGGTTTTGTTATGCCATCAAATATGCCTGAACTGTAAACTATAAACTGATATTTTGTCTCAATAGACAAATTAGCAATATTCATATTCTGTAGGTTCTACTATACTGCAACTCTCTCTGTGAACTCATAGTGATTTTAGCAAAATGAAAGCATATATACCAGAATTTACCAACAAGAACAAAGTCTTTTATGCTTAATAGGCACATAATTGAGAATGCAAAATTTAATGAAGTATCTACTTAGTAGAACATCTCCAGAAGCAAAAGAAGAAATTCCTATTTTTGTAAAACCAGTTGTAAAATCCTAAGTTTGGTAAGAACACCCTCACCAACCTTCCTCACTCCCATTCCCATGCATACACTGGATTGTTTTGAGCAGATTCCTTCCTTCTGGTGATTTTGTAGTTCTGATCTACTACAGCTGTATATTTTTCATCACTGGGAAATCATTTACACAAACATTCATTTTTACATACCAGCGGACATTTATCCTGGCTTACAATGTAAGCAGAAAGTCTACAGTAAATACAATGCCTAATAAAAACAACAAACTCTTCTAATTCACTTTCTCATAGAGTTCCCACTTGATTAACTAAAAAAATCTAGGAATTTGTCCCTGGTGCTTCTTTTGAGGCTAGACATTTATTTCAGTTCCTGGCAGAAAAAGACTTGTTTGTTTGGAGCAGAAGAAACTGTGGCTTCATGGAGAATCGGTATTCAAAAGGTGGAAAGCAGTGGTCTGCTTATCTTTAAATTTCTCATCTTATTTATCATTCTTCAACCTATTTATCAAAAATCTTGAATAGACTCAGGTTTTGTATTCTTTGATTGCCATCTGCTGGTGGTCCTCTATACTAGAAAATAAAAATTCCCAGGAAAATTGCAACAACCTGGTTATTACTTGATTTGAGTAGTTCTCAAAACCCCAATGGAGAAGGAAATGGCAACCCACTCCAGCACTCTTGCCTGGAGAACACTGGGGACAGAGGAGCCTGGTGGGCTACCAATAGAGTAGTCTATGGGGTCGCACAGAGTCAGACATGACTGAAGTGACTTAGCAGCAGCAACAAAACCCCAATGAGAAGGGTATTTTTAATGCCCACAGTAATACCAGAGAGTTGTGCGAAGGTTCCAGAGGACACGCCTCTCAGGAATCATGTCATGTAGTTGTTTCCTGGGAAGGTGGTTGCACAGCTACTCACTCTGCAGGGCCAGTGGCTTTAAAAGAAAGAAAGAAAAAAAGAAAAACAAGACTTTATTGTTTAGAGAAGTTTTAGGTTCTCAGCAAAATTGAGTGGAGAATGCAAAATTTGCACATACTCCTTGCCCCCACACAAGCACAGCTTCCCCTACTATCAATATCTGGCACCAGAGTGGTACATTTATTACAATCAATGGACTTATATTGCCACATCTTTATCTTCTGAAGTGATAAATAGTTTACATTAGGGCTCACTTTTTGTATTGGACAATCTATGGATTTTGACAAACGTATGATAACGTGTATCCTTATTCACCATTGTAGAATCATACAGAATCATTTCACTGCCTTAAAAAATCCCCTGTGTTCCATCTGTTCATCCCTCCCTAACCCCTGGCAAACACTGGATCTTTTTACTCAATAGTTTTGCCTTTTCCAGAATGTCACTTAGTTGGAATCATAAAGCAGGTAGCCTTTCCAGATTGGCATCTTTCACTTAGTAATACGCAACTGAATTTCCTCCTTGTGTTTTCATGGCTTGTTAGCTCTTTTTTAGTATTAGATAATAATCCATTGTGTTGATGTAGAACAGTTTATTTATCCATTCATCTATTGAGTCTTGGTTGCTTTCAAGTTTTGACAAGTTACGAATAAAGCTACTCCAAACATTCACATTCAGGTTTTTGTGTACATGTAAGTGTTCAGCTTATTTGGGTAAGTGCCAAGGAATGCCACTGATGGATGATGGTATGGTTTCTGGCTGCTCATTTTTAAAAGGATTATGTAGGTGGTATTGGTCATAAATATTTGTTAAAATCTACTTAACCTTTAGTCCCTAGACCCATGATGGGTTTCAGGTATTCAGAAATCCCACCAAAATAATACACAAACTAAAGGGTAATGTGCATTTTCTGGGGGTATGTTTCATTGTTTTCCTCAGATGCTCAAAGGTGCATCAGGAAACAGCTCTCTGGAAACTTTGAAAGGAGTATAGCTGAGGTGCCCACACAGGTGGTATGACATACCACCTGTGTGGTATGCCCACATAGGTGCCCACACAGGTGGTTCTCTTTGCCACCAGACATCTGTTACTGGGAATTTGCCATATTCCTGATACTATTAGCTCCCACATTAAAAAGAAAATAATAATAGTAATGCTAAAAACAATATCTGGGACTTACTAAGAATCTAATTAATAAGTTAAACTTTACTTAAATAAAGTAAAAAAGTTTAACTTATTACTATATGTCAAGTCTTACAATGACCCTATGTTTAGAAACTATTTTCAGTTTATAAAAATGATGAAGGATCAGAAATATGACATTGCTCAAGTTTGTACAGCTAATTGTGAGGCTGAAATTCAAATACAGGCCTATTCAGATTCCATTCCTGTATAATGAAGACAGTAAATCAAAATTCCTGCCTTTGATGACTTCCATGAGGGACGACTGAACTGGTTCCCTCTGCTGGAAGGAGACCTGTTGTTGCTGCTGCTGCTAAGTCACTTCAGTCGTGTCTGACTCTGTGCGACCCCATAGACGGCAGCCCACCAGGCTGCCCCGTCCCTGGGATTCTCCAAACAAGAACACTGGAGTGGGTTGCCATTTCCTTCTCTGGTGCATGAAAGTGAAAAGTGAAAGTGAAGTCACTCAGTCGTGTCCGACTCTTAGCGACCCCATGGACTGCAGCCTACCAGGCTCTTCCGTCCATGGGATTTGCCAGGCAAGAGTACTGGAGTGGGGTGCCATTGCCTTCTCCGGAAGGAGACCTAGGGATCCCCAAAGAGAAGAAAACATCTGAACTAAATCTTTAAGGGCAATAAAGACCTGGCTAGGCAAAGAAGATGGAGGCAGTGATGGAATTCCATGTAAGAAAGCATCACTTGCCATGAAACAGAACGTGAGAAAGAGACTGAATTTAAGTCATACTGACTACATCCCAGCAACGCCTGGCAAAAATAACTTGCCAGCTCTTGGGGCAATAGGACAAAGATCAATCATCTCTGGCCTTAAAGAGAAGAAATTTCAAAAGTGGATCAAAATAGATAAACCAGACTTCACTAAAGTTATAAACCTTTGTGTTTCAAAGGACACCATCAAAAAAGTGAAAAGACAACACATAGAATGGGAGAAAATATTTGTTAGTCCTACATGTAAAATGGGACTTGTACCAGAGTAGATAAAGAACTTTTATAACTTAACAGTAAGACAACTCCATTTTAAAAAGGGCAAAAGATTTGGATACATTTGTCTTTAAAGACGACATACAGATGGCATATAAGCATATGACAAGATGATCGACATCATTAGTTCAGTTCAGTCACTCAGTCATGTCTGACCCCATGGATGGCAGCATGCCAGGCTTCCATGTCCATCACCAACTCCTGGAGTTTACTCAAACTCATGTCCATTGAGTTGGTGACGCCATCTAGGCATCTCATCCCCTATCATCCCCTTCTCCTCCTGCCTTCAATCCTTCCCAGCATCAGGTTTTTCCAATGAGTTACTTCTTCCCATCAGGTGGACAAAGTATTGGAATTTCAGCTTCAACATCAGTCCTTCCAATGAATATTCAGGATTGATTTCCTTTAGGATGGACTGGTTGGATCTCCTTGCAGTCCAAGGGACTCTCAAGAGTCTTCTCCAACACCACATTTCAAAAGCATCAATTATTCAGCGCTCAGCTTTCTTTATAGTCCAACTCTCATATCTGTACATGACTACTGGAAAAACCATAGCCTTGCCTAGATGGACTTTTGTTGTCAAAGTAATGTTTCTGCTTTTCAATATATTGTCTAGGTTGGTCATAACTTTCCTTCCAAGGAGTAAGCGTCTTTTAATTTCATGGCTGCTGTCACCATCTGCCGTGATTTTGGAGCCCAAGAAAACAAAGTCTGTCACTGTTTCCATCGTTTCCCCATCTATTTGCCATGAAGTGATGGGACTGGATGCCATGATCTTAGTTTTCTGAATGCTGAGCTTTAAGCCAACTTTTTCACTCTCCTCTTTCACTTTCATCAAGAGGTTCTTTAGTTCTTCTTCGCTGTCTGCCATAAGCATGATGTCATCTGCATATATGAGGTTATTGATATTTCTCCTGGCAATCTTGATTCCAGCTTGTGCTTCATCCAGCCCATTTCTCATGATGTACTCTCACTAGGGACATGCAAATAAAATCCATAATCATTTTATGCCCACTAGGATCACTAAAGCAAAAAAAAGATGATAATAAATGTGAAGAAATTGTAACCATTACACATTGCTGTGGGGTTGTTTCCCGTCCAAACTCATACTTCTTGCCCCACAACAGGCCAATAAATTGAGAGATAAGGTGTTTGGGCAAGGAATATTCATCTTATTTGGAAAGCCAGTAGGCTGAGAAGATTGTGGATTGGTATCCTCAAAACCCATCTCACTGGAGTTAGAATTCAGACTTCTTTTACACTAAAAGCGGAGGAGGTGTGTGGCTGGTTGTTGCAAACTTCTTAGTGCTGGCCAGACCCCAGAGGGGAATGTAATGATCTTTTGTTCTCGCATATGTCCATGTAGATATGCTAACAAAATTCCTGAAAACCTCCAACAAGATAAATGTTCTCTGTTCCACAACTTTTTATCTCTATATGAATGAAAAGTGTTATACCTTTAAAGGCTTGGGAGGCAGAGCCTTGAGAACGGGCTATGATGCATATTTCAGGCTATAGGCAACATTCCTTTACAGAAGTGCAGGGCCAGCATGACCAAGCAGAGGCAACAGAGCACAAGGGCTAGAGCTAAAGGACTGGATCCAGTATGGAGTTAGGTTTGTTTTTCTCCGTTATAGAACTGTAAATGGGCAGACACTTTGGAAACCAGTTCTTCAAAATGTTAAATATAGAATTACTATGTGATCTAACAATTCCACTCCTAGGTATCTACTCAGGTGAATTAAAAACATGCAACCACACAAAAACCTATACATGACTGCTAATAGCAGTATTATTCAGCCAAATGGTAGAAACAGCCCAACTGTCCATCAAGTGATTGTATAAATAAAATGTGGAATGTCCATATACTAGAATTTTATTCAGCCATAAAAAAGAATGAAGTGCTGGTATAGGCTAAGCATGGGTGAAACTTGGAAACATTCTATGCAAACTGAAAGAAGCCAGTCACAAAAGACCACGTGGCACATGATTTTATTTATATGAAATATTCAGAATAGGCAAATTCACACAGACAGAAAGTAGATTAGTGGTTGCCACAGGCTGGAGGGAGACGAGGGAGAATGAGGAGTGACTGCTACTGGTACAGGGCTTCTTTTCAAGGTGGTGCAATTTTAATCCTGTCCACCACCTATGAAGGAAAAGGAAATGGCAACCTACCCCAATATTCTTGCCTGGAAAATCCCATGGACAGAGGAGCCTGGTGGGTTGCACCCCACGGGGTTGCAAAGAGTCAGATACAACTGAGCGACTAACACACCACCTATGAAGTAGAAACTGCTATTATCCCCATTTTTTTTACTGATAAGAAAACTGAAGTAGAGAGAGAGATGGAGCTGGTATTTAAACCCAAGTATTGTCCTTTTATAACAGTTTATAACTTTTCAAAGCTCTTTCATACAAATGGAATAATATATGCAGAAGTGCTTTGTGGATGATAAAGTACTATGCAAATGAAACTAATTAAACTATTTTAATGTAATCTGATTTGACCTCCACGATATTCCAGCGAGAGAGATAAGGTGTGTAATACTAGATCATTCTGTATACAAAAACAAACACACACAATTGTGAAGTGCAAAGTAAAGTGACTTGGCCAAGGTCACAAAGTTAGTATTTTCAGAACTAGTACCCACATTTTTTAAGTTTTATCTCTTAGGATGATAAATACTGTAAGTATTTTTCTTGCCAAGTGTATTTATAACTACATTAATTAATAGAATTAAAAGCATTTTAGTGCTCATAAATAAATCTTCGAATTATCCCTTCTGTTTTTTCAATGCCAGTCACTCCATAGATATCTTCCTGCTCCTCCCCATTTTTCCCCTATTCTCTAATACCTGGACTCTGATAGACTTTCTCTTACCCACTCCATGAATTAGGGAAGAGCCATCCAGGCTTCAGATTCCTCAACGCAGGGAAGACACATTCATCCTCTTAATAGAATGAGACCAGAGCATTAGCTCTTAAGACAGAGTCAGAGTGCAGTCACTAGGAGAAAGATGGATGTCTTCAGGTGACTACACAGCACTTGAAAATCACTCTTCAAATTAAAAAAAAAAGAAAAGAAAATCACTCTTCAAAGTGATTAAATGCACTTGAATTTAGATGTTAGGGATCAGAAGGAATTAGCTAAACTCCAAAAAAAAAAAAAAAAAGGTTGGAAGAGTGAACCTAAATCTGGTGAAATCCTACACACTTGGGCTGCATTTATAGAGCTGTAATAACGATTTGGCTTCCCCAGTGGCTCAGCGGTAGAGAATCCGGCTGCAAAGCAGGAGACACAGGTTTGATCCCTCAGTTGAGAAGATCCCCTGGAGGGAAGAAATAGAACCCACTCCAGTATTCTTGCCTGGAGAATCCCATGGACAGAGGAGCCTGGCGGGCTATGGTCTATAGGGTCACACAGAGTGCAACACACGCACACAACAACCACTTATTGAAGACCTACTGTTGCCAGGCATTGCGTCGGGGAACTTTCATTTACTAAGCACACACACACACACAAGGTTCTTTCCATTTCACAGATGAAATTAAGCCATTTCCCTAAGGTCACACGGGTTGTAAGTGGTAGAGCCAGGATTTAAATTTTAAACTGATTTGAAAGCCCAAGCTCTTACTTTCTATTCTCCCTTGCTTTTCTCCATCTACACTCTAGCTATCGTTTTCAGTTGAACTTCGGCTATCTCAGTTCTGTCTCATCAGATTTGGTCTGCAATTGTTTCCACCTGTGTTTTCCTCAAGTACTATTTTTTATGATGTGTAGTAAACTTTATTGTGTCCTGCCTACATGAGAGACACAGTCACCTATCCCTTCTATCTTAGCTTATTTGGTATAGCTGTATATTCTTCTGCTGCTTTTATTTATTGACACTAGATTTGGGGGACGAT
Organism: Bos indicus x Bos taurus; assembly: GCF_003369695.1. Classification (NCBI taxonomy): domain Eukaryota; kingdom Metazoa; phylum Chordata; class Mammalia; order Artiodactyla; family Bovidae; genus Bos; species Bos indicus x Bos taurus. The sequence goes on from NC_040084.1 coordinate 42,231,353, forward strand.
CTATAGCTGTGCTACTCAAAGTGTAGTTTGAGGTCCAGTAGCATAAGCATCTGGAGAAGGCGATGGCACCCCACTCCAGTACTCTTGCCTGGAAAATCCCATGGACGGAGGAGCCTGGTAGGCTGCGGTCCATGGGGTCGCTAAGAGTCAGACACGACTGACTTCACTTTCACTTTTCACTTTCATGCATTGGAGAAGGAAATGGCAACCCACTCCAGTGTTCTTGCCTGGAGAATCCCAGGGACGGGGAAGCCTGGTGGGCTGCCGTCTATGGGGTCGCACACAGTCGGACACGACTGAAGCGACTTAGCAGCAGCAGCAGCAGCATAAGCATCACCTGGGACTTGTTAGAAATGTGGACTCAAAGGTCACACCCTGGACTTACTGAATTAGGACTTTCAATTTATTAAGATTCCCCAAGGGAATGTCTGACCAACTCTTTGTGACCCCATCAACGGTAGCCTGCCAGGTTCCTCTGTTCATGGAATTCTCCAGGCAAGAATACTGGAGTGGGGAGCCATTCCCTTCTTCAGGGGATCTTCCCAACCCAGGCATCGAACCTGGGTTTCTCTCATTGCAGGCAGATTCTTTATCATCTGAGCCATATTTAAGTAAATGAATGAGTGGTTAAATGATTCCGAAAAGAAGCACTAGAGAGCTGGAGGAAGGAGCCAGCAAGCAGACTGTCTCCCTTATTCCTGGCTTTTGACCTCCTACTCAGACACAAATTATAGTCAGACATCCAACTAGTACAACGTATTTTGTTTCAATAAACTTGACATATGACAGACAAATTAGGAAATGGTTATTCATTGTACAAAAAGATGACAATGATTCTCTAAGACAGTGTGGCTTCCAAACTAGCAGTATCAGCCTCACCTGGGAATTTGTGAGAAATGCAAATTTTCAGACTGCCCTTTACTGCCTGATTCAGAAACTCTGGGGGTGGAGCCCAGCAATCTGCATTTTAATGAGCTTTCTAAGTGATTTTCCTGCAATTGAAATTTGAGAACTACTGTGCCAATGGATTAAATGAGAAGCTCCCCACTTGATAAAAGAATGTTGAAGAACATATTTACTGTTGAAGGAGACCTTATTTGTATTCTATGATTGAGTTTTTCTATGGGGCTTCCTAGGTGGCTCAAATGGTAAAAAATCTGCCTGTAATGCAGGACACCCAGATTCGATCCCTGGGTTGGGAAGATCCCCTGGAGAAGGGCATGGCTCCCCACTCCAGCATTCCTGCCTGGAGAATTCCATGGACAGAGGAGGCTGGTGGGCTACAGTCCATGGGGTTGCACAGAATTGGACATGACAGAGTGACTAAGAAATGGATCTTCAGAATCTTCCAGATTGTAGTTTGTTTCTTTAATAAAGCATTTAACACATAAATAAATTACTACTTATACATTTACTATGAATAGATGTATAGGGTACAATAGAAAAATATCACACCACACTGCACATGATGAGGGTTAAGTATTCTTTTATGACACTTCTACTGAGCTATTACGTAAAATATACCTCTTGCTATAAATAATGGTCAAAAACAATGTGAAAAGCATGGCTGTATATGGCACAAGGTTTGGTAGTTCTCATCCATAGCAACAGGAAAAGAACTGTAAACAGGCACACAAAAGAGTTAATTTTAAGGATCAAATTAGTAATCCTTGCTAAGGGAGAACATTCCTCAGGTTTTAAAAACGCTTTATATTTCTGTGCTCCTGTCTCAGATTCAAGCAGCGAGTTTGATTTCTTAGGTTGGTTGGGTGGTTGTTTTTTCCTGAGTGTCTGGGTTTTAGTGAGATGAGATGAAGGCACCCAGCAAATTATTAAAATCCCTATGCTAGACTACTATCAATACTATGTATGTCAACAACTATTAAAAGCAATTCATTGTTTTGGGATGAAATGTCCTATAGATATCAATTAGGTCTATCTGGTCTATTGTATCGTTTAAAGTTTGTGTTTCCTTGTTAATTTTCTTTTTAGTTGATCTACCCATAGGTGTGAGTGGGGTATTAAAATCTCCCACTATTATTGTGTTATTGTTAATTTCTCCTTTCATACTTGTTAGCATTTGTCTTAAATATTGTGGTGCTCCTATGTTGAGTACATATATATTTATAATTGTTATATCTTCTTCTTGGATTGATCCTTTGATCATTATGTAGTGACCTTCTTTGTCTCTTTTCATAGCCTTTGTTTTAAAGTCTATATTATCTGATAAGAGTATTGCTACTCCTGTTTTCTTTTGGTCTCTATTTGCATGGAATATCTTTTTCCAGCCCTTCACTTTCAGTCTGTATGTGTCCCCTGTTTTGAGGTGGGTCTCTTGTAGACAACATATGTAGGGGTCTTGTTTTTGTATCCATTCAGCCAGTCTTTGTCTTTTGGTTGGGGCATTCAACCTATTTACGTTTAAGGTAATTATTGATAAGTGTGATCCTGTTGCCATTTACTTTATTGTTTTGGGTTTGAATTTATACACCCTTTTTGTGTTTCCTGTCTAGAGAATATCCCTTAGTATTTGTTGGAGAGCTGGTTTGGTGGTGCTGAATTCTCTCAGCTTTTGCTTGTCTGTAAAGCTTTTGAATTCTCCTTCATATTTGAATGAGATCCTTGCTGGGTACAATAATCTGGGCTGTAGGTTATTTTCTTTCATCACTTTAAGTATGTCTTGCCATTCCCTCCTGGCTTGAAGAGTTTCTGTTGAAAGATCAGCTGTTATCCTTATGGGAATTCCCTTGTGTGTTATTTGTTGTTTTTCCCTTGCTGCTTTTAATATTTGTTCTTTGTGTTTGATCTTTGTTAATTTGATTAATATGTGTTTTGGGGTGTTTTGCCTTGGGTTTATCCTGTTTGGGACTCTCTGGGTTTCTTGGACTTGACTGATTATTTCCTTCCCCAGTTTAGGGAAGTTTTCAACTATTATCTCCTCAAGTATTTTCTCATGGTCTTTCTTTTTGTCTTCTTCTTCTGGAACCCCTATGATTCAAATGTTGTAGCGTTTAATATTGTCCTGGAGGTCTCTGAGATTGTAAGACATACAGATGGCTAACAAACACATGAAAAGATGCTCAACATCACTCATTATCAGAGAAATGCAAATCTAAACCACTATGAGGTACCATTTCACGCCAGTCAGAATGGTTGCGATCCAAAAGTCTACAAGCAATAAATGCTGGAGAGGGTGTGGAGAAAAGGGAACTCTCTTACACTGTTGGTGGGAATGCAAACTAGTACAGCCACTATGGAGAACAGTGTGGAGATTCCTTAAAAAACTGGAAATAGAACTGCCTTATGATCCAGCAATCCCACTGCTGGGCATACACATTGAGGAAACCAGAAGGGAAAGAGACACGTGTACCCCAATGTTCATTGCAGCACTGTTTATAATAGCCAGGACATGGAAGCACCCTAGATGTCCATCAGCAGATGAATGGATAAGAAAGCTGTGGTACATATACACAATGGAGTATTACTCAGCCATTAAAAAGAATACATTTGAATCAGTTCTAATGAGGTGGATGAAACTGGAGCCTATTATACAGAGTGAAGTAAGCCAGAAAGAAAAACACCAATACTGTATACTAATGCATATATATGGAATTTAGAAAGATGGTAACAATAACCCTGTATACAAGACAGCAAAAGAGATACTGATGTATAGAACAGTCTTTTGGACTCTGTGGGAGAGGGAGAGGGTGGGATGATTTGGGAGAATGGCATTGAAATATGTATAATATCATATATGAAATGAGTCGCCAGTCCAGGTTTGATGCACGATACTGGATGCTTGGGGCTGGTGCACTGGGATGACCCAGAGGGAGGGTATGGGGAGGGAGGAGGGAGGAGGATTCAGGATGGGGAACACATGTATACCTGTGGCAGATTCATTTCAATATATGGCAAAACCAATACAATATTGTAAAGTTAAAAAATAAAATAAAATAAAAAATAAATAAAACCTTTAAAAAAAAGCTACAAGGGGGAAAAATTAAAAAAATAAAAGCAATTCATTTAGTATTTACATAATGTAGAAATAAGTGAAGATAATCCAAATGAGAATGAACAGTAGTTATTTATTCAGACCTGGCTATACAGCAAGAGATTCTGCCGCCATCACTTGAGTTTGGGAGAGACTCAAAGCCAGGCAGGGGAGTGGGGATGCTTTAGGGTAAAATAACAGAAAGGCTTCAGTGTGCTCTGATGGAGAAGCTGAAGGCAGGCTGGCTAGGAGTGGAGTATCCTCCTAGTAAGGCAGCATATTTGACTTGTTGATTCTGATTTGCAAATGGGGTGCAAAACATTGGAAGGCTATTCCTGATGTTCTGGGGCAGTTGCTGAAGACGTTGTGTCTTGGCTTTGTGGATTACTTGTTGTAAGGGGTTAGAGTTCTATGGTCAGATACATTTGGCCATTGCCTCACTATCCAAAAGGCAAAGCAACTATTGAACCAGCAGGGCAAGTTTATTCTTTTATTCAATACTTACAGTCTCTTGCCAACCTGCCCAGTGAATCAAAGATTAAATGACGGTTGCATCTTGTCAGCCTGTAGGTCAGTTTCCCTCCCTTGATCTGATTAGTTAACATTGGCAGGGATGGCACACACCAAGCTTCTGGTGAGCTGGAAATGCCTGCTGATGCTGAAACATCCTCACTGGCTATCAGTCAGCTCTAGGATGGCTACACTGAGCCTGTGGTAACCTAAGTGAGCCATAAGAACTAGGGACCCCACAGTGGCCATAACCGTTCACCCCTCTGCAGCCCCGCAACAAAGCAGGTCCCCAGTCCAGCTGCCTGCCCTGACTGATTCGGGCTGCCATGTCGCTTTCACTTGCTTCTGAAGTTACTCAGCCAATCTCCACTGTGGGTGGGATTGTAACAACTTCAGCAACTCAAAAAAGTCAAACATCTAATATTCTCCTTTTTCAACTAAAGATCTCAGCAAGATAACAACTGCAGCACATGAAGCAATGGCGAGAGGATCTCACCATAAAGCCCAATTACCATGGACCAGTGACATTCTTAGTGACATGTGCACCCTTTCCAAAGTTCGGGATCTTCTAGCTTATGAGGCAGAAATTTTATCTCACCATAGGAGATAAAAACACTAAATACTCCCTTTTCGCCTCTCTTAAAACCAGGGGGCTGGCTGTGGCCTGGGCTCCACCAACTGGACAAACTTATATAAACCCTAAACTTCTCTATGCAAATGCAAAAATCCCTTAAGAAATCCCTATTTCTCATTATTATGTCTTCTGATATTTAATAGTGTGTATCAGAAAAATGAAGGAGAAACAAGGGAAGGAAGAAGAGGGAAGAGTCAATGAGATCTGTTTTAAATGGGAGATTTTTTGACCAGATTTTTCAAGTTTAAACAGAAAGTCCAGTTTCTGAGATTATAACAATTAACATGAATTTATCTAGCACCAAAAGACTAGAACATAGAATCTGACAGGTTTAAAAACAGTTAAAAATGGTGCATCAAAAATTTCAATATGACAGTATAAATTGTGTATTCATTCATTCAACAAACAAATAATTTAATGTGCACCTTTCATATGCCAGACATTATTTTTCAGGTACCTAGAGTACAAAAGCAAACAAAACAAGATTGTAATTTTGTGGAGTTTACATTCTAGTGAAGGAATAAACTTTATAAATAGACAAATTAATATAGAATATATCATCTGGTGACAAAATTGCTGAAGAAAAGTAAAAGCAAATGAGGAGATAGAAAACGAAAGAGATCAGGAAAGGCCTATCTGAAGAAGCAATATTTGACCAGAGATCTGAAGGAAGAGGGGAAGGGCTCCACTGGGAGAATTGGGTGAAGAGAATGTGTAAAGGTCTGGAGAGCAACAAGGCCAGTGTGACTGGAGTGAAATAAGGCAGGGGCAGTGATAGCAATGGAGTCAGAGAGGTGGGGGGTTGGGTAGGTGACTCATGACCTCTGTGGACCCAAATCCTCCGCTTTTACTCTGAGGTAGTATTGGAGAAGAAAATGGCAACCCACTCCAGTGTTCTTGCCTGGAGAATCCCAGGGACAGGGGAGCCTGGTGGGCTGCCGTCTATGGGGTCACACAGAGTCGGACACAACTGAAGTGACTTAGCAGCAGCAGCAGCAGGAAGACTTTGGGCTATTTTGAACAAAGTTACATCAGCTTATAGGCTTTAGAAAAATCACACACACACACATACACACACGAGCGTGTTTGTATGTAAAATGTGAAATCTGAATAAGACCTATAGATTATGCCAAAGACAATTTTTTGATTTTGATATTGTACTATAGTTTTTATAAGATTTTACCACTGGCTTTAGCAATACGTGAACCGTGAACTTCCTGATGTTCAAGCTGCTTTTAGAAAAGGCAGAGGAACCAGAGATCAAATTGCCAACATCCGCTGGATCATGGAAAAAGCAAGAGAGTTCCAGAAAAACATCTATTTCTGCTTTCTTGACTATGCCAAAGCCTTTGACTGTGTGGATCACAATAAACTGTGGAAAATTCTGAAAGAGGTGGGAATACCAGACCACCTGACCTGCCTCTTGAGAAATCTGTATGCAGGTCAGGAAGCAAGAGTTCAAACTAGACACGGAACAACAGACTGGTTCCATTTCAGGAAAGGAGTACGTCAAGGCTGTATATTATCACCCTGCTTATTTAACTTATATGCAGAGTACATCATGAGAAACGCTGGACTAGAAGAAACACAAGCTGGAATCAAGATTGCCAGGAGAAATATCAATAACCTCAGATATGCAGATGACACCACCCTTATGGCAGAAAGTGAAGAGGAACTAAAAAGCCTATTGATGAAAGTGAAAGAGGAGAGTGAAAAAGTTGGCTTAAAGCTCAACATTCAGAAAACGAAGATCATGGCATCCGGTCCCATCACTTCATTGGAAATAGATGGGGAAACAGTGGAAACAGTGTCAGACTTTACTTTTTTGGGCTCCAAAATCACTGCAGATGGTGATTGCAGCCATGAAATTAAAAGACGCTTACTCCTTGGAAGGAAAGTTATGACCAATCTAGATAGCATATTCAAAAGCAGAGACATTACTTTGCCAACAAAGGGCTGTCTAGTCAAGGCTATGGTTTTTCCTGTGGTCATGTATGGATGTGAGAGTTGGACTGTGAAGAAGGCTGAGTGCTGAAGAATTGATGCTTTTGAACTGTGGTGTTGGAGAAGACTCTTGAGAGTCCCTTGGACTGCAAGGAGATCCAACCAGTCCATTCTGAAGGAGATCAGCCCTGAGATTTCTTTGGAGGGAATGATGCTGAAACTGAAACTCCAGTACTTTGGCCACCTCATGCGAAGAGTTGACTCATTGGAAAAGACTCTGATGCTGGGAGGGATTGGGGGGAGGAGGAGAAGGGGACGACAGAGGATGAGATGGCTGGATGGCATCACTGACTCGATGGATGTGAGTCTGAGTGAACTCTGGGAGTTGGTGATGGACCGAGAGGCCTGGCGTGCTGCGATTGATTCATGGGGTCGTGAAGAGTTGGACACGACTGAGCGACTGAACTAACTAACCACTGGAGGAGACTGTCTTGTCTCTACTATTTTTGTAGCTTCTTGTGAATCTATAATTATTTCAAAATAGAAAGTTAAAAGAAGAAAAGGATCCCCGGCTGCTGTGTAGAGAACAGATGTGAGGCAGGACAGAGGTGGGGAAGCAGGACTGGAAGTAGGGAGTGAACAGGATGTGAAATATAGGGGCCAGCAGAGAGAGGTATGTCAAAGTCTTTTAGGGGACATAACTATTGATATTGAAGAGTGAAAACTATATGGTGGGTAAAGGAAGAAAGAAAAAATAGTAGAAATGGTGACATGGTTCACCCTCTTGTATTCTGTAGGCCCATACTTAAAACTATGTTAGTTAGAATCATTTTTCTCTCTCTTTTTTAAGGTATCCAATGGAGATTGCAATGTCTCCCACTTATGAAGTCCTTTAACAAAGCTCATTAAATGGTAATATTGCTAACATGTTGCCTGTAACCTGGACTGAAAAGTATTTTCCCATCTTTGTGATTCCCATTCACAGCCAGACTGGACTTCATGGGTTTCTCCAAATGTTCTCTGAACTGATTCTACCTGGATTTTTTCCCTCAATTCCTATTTCAGTTTCAAGGCCTGGTTCAATTGCCACCTCTTCTTTGAAGCCTTCTGATTCTCTCTGCCAAAAGAAAGAGCTCTTTACTATGAACTCAGAAATAATTTTATTTATATATTTCTTAAAGCATTTATCAATTCCTTTCTCTGGTTTTTGTTACGTATTGGAAAAGTATGTCCTTCTCATTAGACTGTAGACAAGTTTCCAGAGGTGAGAGACCCTGTCTCACCTAGCTGCTAGAGAGTAGTCCTTGCTAGCTCCAACTAGAGAAGCCCACACACACAGCAACGAAGGCCCAGCGAAGCCCCCACCAAATGTTTAAAAAAACACAACATTCCTGTGCTCCCCACATTGGCTAATAGTATATGCGAGCTCAATGAATTTTTTAAAATTTATTTTTAATTGGGGAAAAATTGCTTTACAATGTTGCACTAGTTTCTGCCATACAGCAACCCAAATCAGCCATTCAGTGAATGTTAAATGTTGAATGACTGAATGATATCACTGGATGATGTTTTCATGTAGCTTACAGTTACTTCTGTGTATAGCTATTAGCACTTCCAGGAATACTTCTTTCACCTCCCACCCTGGGGCAAACTTACTTAGCATTGTAATGTGAAAGAGTGATACATCTTGATTCATGATATGAATATATTCCATTTGGCCTGGTACTTGAAGTATGTAGGTAATGGAGGAGAAATATTGTTTGAAATGTTCAGAGACAGAGACCACTCTGTGGAAAATTCTTCCACTCATGAGCTTTTCAAATTATATGCAGAGGATTTGGTTGTCATTGGAGCCTTGTTAAAAAGGAAAAATCTCTCTTCAGTTCAGTTCAGTTCAGTTGTTCAGTCATGTCCAACTCTTTGTGACCCCATGAACTGCAGCACGCCAGGCTTCCCTGTCCATCACCAACTCCTGGAGCTTGCTCAAACTCATGTCCATCGAGTTGGTGATGCCATCCATCCATCTCATCCTCTGTTACCCATTTCTCCTCCTGCCCTCAATCTTTCCCAGCATCAGAGTCTTTTCCAAGGAGTCAGATCTTTGCATCAGGTGGCCAAAGTATTGGAGCTTCAGCTTCAGCATCAGTCCTTCCAGTGAATAGTCAGGACTGATTTCCTTTAGGATTGACTGGTTGGATCTCCTTGTAGTCCAACGGACTTCCAAGAGTCTTCTCCAACACCACAGTTCAAAAGCATCAATTCTTTGGTGTGCAGCTTTCCTTATGGTCCAACTCTCACATCCATACATGACTACTGGAAAAACCATAGCTTTGACTAGATGGACCTTTGTTGGCAATGTAATGTCTCTGCTTTTTAATATGCTGTCTAGGTTGGTCATGGCTTTTCTTCCAAGGAGCAAGGGTCTTTTAATTCATGGCTGCAGTCACCATCTGCAGTGATTTTGGAACCCAAGAAAATAAAATCTGTCACTGTTTCAATTGTTTCCCCATCTATTTGCCATAAAGTGATGGGACCAGATGCCATGATCTTCCTTTTTTGAATGTTGAGTTTTAAGCAAGCTTTTTCACTCTCCTCTTTCACTTTTATCAAGAGGCTCTTTAGTTTCTCTTCGCTTTATGCCATTAAAGTGGTGTTATCCACATATCTGAGGCTGATATTTCTCCCTGCATCTTGATTTCAGCTTGTGCTTCATCCAGCCTGGCATTTCGCATGATGTACTCTGCATATAAATTAAATAAGCAGGGTAACAATATACAGCCTTGACGTACTCCTTTTCCAATTTTGAACCAGTCCATTGTTCCGTGTCCAGTTCTAACTGTTGCTTCCTAACCTGCATACAGATTTCTCAGGAGGCAGGTAAGGTGGTCTGGTATTCCCATCTCTTTAAGAATTTTCCACAGTTTCTCTTTTAGTAGAAATATATACAATATGTAGCTTATACAATTGAAAATGTCATATTTTTAAAAATCCTGGTGAAAATCATGCAAAAATAGAATTTATCAGACTTCATTTGTAGAACACAAACCTATAGCAATTATAATTATTACAAACAATAGCTATTTTTAGTAGACTTTATTTTTTTAGAGCAGATTTAGGTTCACAGCAAAACAGAGTGGAAGGTACAGAGATTTCTCATGTATTTCCTACTCTCCCCCCCAACTCCACCCCCATGCTGTCATGCAAAGCCTCCTCCATTTTCAACATTCCTCACTAGAGCAGTACATTTGTTACAAGTAATGAACCTACCTTGACACATCATCACCATCAAAGTCCATAGTAAATACGAACTTTCTGAGCTAGTGGTAAAGAACCCGCCTGCCAAAGCAGGAGACAAAAGAGATGAAGGTTTGATCCCTGTGTAAGGAAGATCCCCTGGAGGAAGAAATGGCAACCCACTCCAATATTCTTGCCTGGAGAATCCCAAGGACAGAGAAGCCTGGAAATTTACAGAGCATAGGGTAGTGAAGAATCGGACATGACTGAAGAGACTTAGCATATTTATAATAATAATTCTACATATTTTTCTTAATTAATGCTTTCCAATTTTATAAACTTCAGGACCCACAAATATTTGCTTTTCAACAAGGTGATTAATGTTTCCTTTTAGGTTCTAGTCTCTATTGAGAATTATTCTTCTTATGCAAATATACAACCTTGAAATTCCCTGAAGTGATCTCTCCTGTTTATTTCTGGCCAGTCTTCCAAATTATATTTCAATCTGGGTGGGAAATTTAATTAAGTGCTATTTTAAGGCTTACTGTGAGATGTCAATCCTTTTTTTTTTCATTAAGAATTTAGATATGTTGGTAATGAATACAATTAATTCATAAAGGAATACTCTAAGTTTGTTGATACATTGTTGACAACTAGCTTTAGTGCAATAAATTATCGGCTTTGTAATCATAAAAGTAGGGATAGAATAAGAACAATATTGACAAGTCCAACAAACTCAAGCAAAGAGAGGAGCCAAAATGCAAACCTGCTCCCAACACTAAAGAAAACCACAGCCTTCAATTTCTTCCTTAACACTGTTTTCATGCTTTCAGAGTGGAGCTGCAGTTCAGTTCAGTTGCTCAGTCATGTCTGACTCTTTGCCACCCCATGGAAAGCAGCACTCCAGGCCTCCCTGTCCATCACCCACTCCCGGAGTTTACTCAGACTTATGTCCATTGAGTCGGTGATGCCATCCAACCATCTCATCCTCTGTCATCCCTTTCTCCTCTTACCTTCAATCTTTCCCAGCATCAGGGTCTTTTCCAAGGAGTCAGTTCCTCTTATCAGGTGGCCAAAGTATTGGAGTTTCAGCTTCAGCATCAGTCCTTCCAATGAATGCTCAGGACTGATTTCCTTTAGGATAGACTGGTTGGATCTCCTTGCAGTTCAAGGGACTCTCAAGAGTCTTCTCCAACACCACAGTTCAAAAGCATCAATTCTCTGGTGCTCAGCTTTCTTTATAGTCCAACTCTCACATCCATACATGACTACTGGAAAAAACATAGCCTTGCCTAGATGGACCTTTGTTGGCAAAGTAATGTCTCTGCTTTTTAATATGCTGTCTAGGTTGGTCATAACTTTTCTTCCAAGGAGCAAGCATCTTTTAATTTCATGGCTACCGTCACCATCTGCAGTGATTATGGAGTCCCCAAAAATAAAGTCTGTCACTGTTCCCCCATCTATTTGCCATGAAGTGATGTGGCCAGTTCTATGAAGACCTACAAGACCTTTTAGAACTAACACCCAAAATAGATGTCCTTTTCATTATAGGGGACTGGAATGCAAAAGTAGGAAGTCAAGAAACACCTGGAGTAACAGGCAAATTTGGCCTTGGAATACAGAATGAAGCAGGACAAAGATGAATAGAGTTTTGCCAAGAAAATGCACTGGTCATAGCAATCACCCTCTTCCAACAACACAGAGAAGACTGTACACATGGACATCACCAGATGGTCAACACCACAATCAGACTGATTATGTTCTTTGCAGCCAAAGATGGAGAAGCTCTATACAGTCAGCAAAAACAAGACAGGGAGCTGACTGTGGCTCAGATCATGAGCTCCTTATTACCAAATTCAGACTGAAATTGAAGAAAGTAGGGAAAACCACTAGACCATTCAGGTATGACCTAAATCAAACCCCTTATGATTATACAGTGGAAGTGAGAAATAGATTTAAGGGTCTAGATCTGATAGAGTGCCTGATGAACTATGGAATGAGATTCGTGACACTGTACAGGAGACAGGGATCAAGACCATCCCCATGGAAAAGAAATGCAAAAAAGCAAAATGGCTGTCTGGGGAGGCCTTACAAATAGCTGTGAAAAGAAGAGAAGCAAAAAGCAAAGGAGAAAATGAAAGATATAAGCATCTGAATGCAGAGTTCCAAAGAATAGCAAGGAGAGATAAGAAAGCCTTCCTCAGAGATCAATGCAAAGAAATAGAGGAAAACAACAGAATGGGAAAGACTAGAGATCTCTTTGAAAATTAGAGATACCAAGGGAACATTTCATGCAAAGATGGGCTCGATAAAGGACAGAAATGGTATGGACCTAACAGAAGCAGAAGATATTAAGAAGAGGTGGCAAGAATACACAGAAGACCTGTACAAAAAAGATGTTCACGACCCAGATAATCACGATGGTGTGATCACTGACCTAGAGCCAGACATCCTGGAATGTGAAGTCAACTGGGCCTTAGAAAGCGTCACTACGAACAAAGCTAGTGGAGGTGATGGAATTCCAGTTGAGCTATTCCAAATCCTGAAAGATGATGCTGTGAAAGTGTTGCACTCAATATGCCAGCAAATTTGGAAAACTCAGCAGTGGCCACAGGACTGGAAAAGGCCAGTTTTCATTCCAATCCCAAAGAAAGGCAATGCCAAAGCATGCTCAAACTACCGTACAATTGCACTCATCTCACATGCTAGTAAAGTAATGCTCAAAATTCTCCAAGCCAGGCTTCAGCAATATATGAACCGTGAACTTCCTGGTATTCAACCTGGTTTTAGAAAAGGCAGAGGAGCCAGAGATCAAATTGCCAACATCCGCTGGATCATGGAAAAAGCAAGAGAGTTCCAGAAAAACATCTATTTCTGCTCTATTGACTATGCCAAAGCCTTTGACTGTGTGGATCACAATAAACTGTGGAAAATTCTGAAAGAGATGGGAATACCAGACCACCTAACCTGCCCCTTGAGAAACCTGTATGCAGGTCAGGAAGCAACAGTTAGAACTGGACATGGAACAACAGACTGGTTCCAAATAGGAAAAGGAGTCCGTCAAGGCTGTATATTGTCACCCTGCTTATTTAACTTATATGCAGGGTACATAATGAGAAACGTTGGACTGGAAGAAGCACAATCTGGAATCAAGATTGCCAAGAAATATCAATAACCTCAGATATGCAGATGACACCATCCTTATGGCAGAAAGTGAAGAGGAACTCAAAAGCCTCCTGATGAAAGTGAAAGTGGAGAGTGAAAAAGTTGGCTTAAAGCTCAACATTCAGAAAATGAAGATCATGGCATCCAGTCCCATCACTTCATGGGAAATAGATGGAGAAACAGTGGAAACAGTGTCAGACTTTATTTTTCTGGGCTCCAAAATCACTGCAGATGGTGACTGCAGCCATGAAATTAAAAGATGCTTACTCCTTGGAGGAAAAATTATGACCAACCTAGATAGCATATTCAAAAGCAGAGACATTACTTTGCCAACAAAGGTCTGTCTAGTCAAGGCTATGGTTTTTCCTGTGGTCATGTATGGATGTGAGAGTTGGACTGTGAAGAAGGCTGAGCGCCGAAGAATTGATGCCTTTGAAATGTGGTGTTGGAGAAGACTCTTGAGAGTCCCTTGGACTGCAAGGAGATCCAACCAGTCCATTCTGATGGAGATCAGCCCTGGGATTTCTTTGGAGGGAATGATGCTGAAGCTGAAACTCCAGTACTTTGGCCACCTCATGCGAAGAGTTGACTCATGGGAAAAGACTCTGATGCTGGGAAGGATTGGGGGCAGGAGGAGAAGGGGATGACAGAGGATGAGATGGCTGGATGGCATCACTGACTCGATGGACGTGAATATGAGTGAACTCCGGGAGTTGGTGATGGACAGGGAGGCCTGGCGTGCTGCGATTCATGGGGTGTCAAAGAATCGGACATGACTGAGCGAATGAACTGAACTGAACTGAACTGAACTGATGGGACCAGATGCCATGATCTTAGTTTTTTGAATGTTGAATTTTAAGCCAGCTTTTTCACTCTCCTCTTTCACTTTTATCAAGATGCTCTTTAGTTCTTCTTCACTTTCTCCCATAAGGATGGTGTCATCTGCATATCTGAGGTTATTGATATTTCTCCCGGCAATCTTGATTCCAGCTTGTGCTTCATCCAGTCCAGCATTTCTCATGATGTACTCTGCTTACAAGTTAAATAAGCAGGGTGACAATATACAGCCTGGACGTACTCCTTTCCTGATTTGGAACCAGTCTGTTGTTCCATGTCCAGTTTGAACTCTTGCTTCCTGACCTGCATACAGATTTCTCAGGAGGCAGGTCAGGTGGTCTGGTATTCTCATATCTTTCAGAATTTTCCACAGTTTATTGTGATCCACACAGTCAAAGGCTTTGGCGTAGTCAATAAAGAGTGGAGCATTACCCATTCTAATGTCTTTTCAACCCATACTTCCCTTCACATTCTCTCCAGTGTTAAGACTGAGGTTTCATTGCACCCTAAGGGCCTTAGGAAGCTATTGAATGAAAGGACTGCAATGGGTTAATACTTCTTACCTCGTCAAAGTTCCAACATGTGGATCATGCTCTCAAATTTCAACCGGAATAATGTTGAGGATGCTTTTTGTAAATAATTTGTACAGGAATATCCCTGGTGGTCCTGTGACTAAGATTCTGTGCTCCCATTGCAGGGGGCCCAGGTTCCATCCCTGGTTAGGGAACTAGATCCTACAGGTAGCAACTAAAGATCCCTCATGCTGCAATGAATATTGAAGATCCCACTGCTGCAGCTAAGACCAGCACAGCCAAACAAATATTTTTTTAAAAGTGTTGTACAAATGTTACTTTGTTGATGTTATTGTTGTCATCATAATGCGGATAACTTGTCACCTCTGTGAAACCAAATAATATCCTTCAATTTATATTAGAGGAGATTCAGCTGTTAATGGGGAAAATCCTGACACTGAAATCAAGTAATGAGGTATAATGTTAAAGAAGATTTGCTAAGCTTTGATAGTGAAGGTTATCCTAGGGTGGAGAAGGGGGAAAAGACTGGAAATAATTGCATGTATCTTATTAATTTGGTTCTTTCCAGTCTCTTTGAGGTTAATTACATTAAGCAGAAAATTAAATCATGTTGACTATGGCTACACAAATGTATTTTGGTATGTATAAATGTAAGTCAACGCCAGTAGTTGCAAGCATGAATGAGTGAAAGATTCACTCTAAGGAAAAAGCAAATTATTAGGAGGAATGAAAGAACAGCTAGGCTTTTTACATTTGAGAGGAAATATCTACCTAGTAATTAAAATGAATTGGTGAAAATTGTCACCTACAGAATAAATTTACATATAGAGAAAACTTTAAAAATGTCTTTTAACATGTCCTGTAGACTAAAGAAAATGTATTGGTAGCTCTAGTTCAACCAAATTCACTGCTATTATATCTTTCAATTAAAAGATATCTTGAAAGAAACAATTGTCTAAAAACAATTAAAAAAATTAGAGTCAGAAAATTGTGATTAATTAAAGGTATGATTTGGATTTGCCTTGGAGAATATTTGGGTGACCTGAGTTCATCTATGATGAATAACATTAAGTTCTAAGACAAAGTGAATTTATACCTTTGAAAATAGAAGATACATTTTCAAATCTTTAATATTTTAATTTGGTAAAAAAATTCATATTTTAGATTGGTCTAGAGTTTAGCAAATAAATGTGATTTGTTCAAAATTTTGTTTCATGGTTCAGTTCTGTTCAAACCACTCATATGCATGACCCAAAGCTGCAGCGAATTACTCCTACAGAAAAAGCATCAGAAGAGGAATATTTATCATGAATAATTTATATTGACACAAGGTTATAAAACTGATGTATTATCTTTATACAAATGCTGAGTAAAACCTATAATCAGAGTAATAAAAAGCAACCATTTCAGCAGTATTAAAACCTGGGAAAACTTTATTACAAATTCAAGAGAAACAAGAGGAACTTCGGGATCCTACCCACTGCAGTTGAGCCAATTTTATGACAAATTTGTTTCTGAAGCAAGGCAAATTGCTTTGGGCATATCAGCATTCGGTGATCACAGTGCTGTGCTGACTTCTTAGTCCAATTCTCTTCCCCTCACTTCTGTTCTACTTCTTCCCCTCAAATACCGTCTTTGAAAACGTTATACAGAAAAAAGTGAGGATAGGAATACAGAGAATTGATTTTTTGAAATTTCATTTCAAAATGGGTAGGTAGGACATTTGAAAGGGGAGAATGCATGTGCATATAGTCTGTTATGAAGTCATCCCTGATTATGATAAATACTATCTTTGAGGACATGAAATAGAAGATGATAAGTGACCAGATTTCTTTTCTAACAATGGAAGGTATACTGAAAGGAGCCTAGTAAATAGACTATATAACCTTAAAGTGAGTTAAAATACAGTGTAATATTTATCATATTGTTTTCCAATTTTCACTGTGAAGTGAAGTGAAGTCGCTCAGTCGTGTCCGACTCTTTGCGACCCCATGGACAGGCTCCTCTGTCCATGGGATTTCCCAGGCAATAGTACTGGAGTGGATTGCCAAACAGCCTTTAATCTTCACAAAAGCTCTGTGAGGTGAGTCGGGTGGGCCTTTCCTTTTGGTCCCCTGAGGGGCGATGCAGATGTTGGGACAGGCCCCGGTCAGAACTGCCTCGGGAAAACAGGCTCGTTCGCAGATCAGGGCACCAGCAGTCTCGGCTCCCAGTTTGGCTGACACCAGCTTCTGGGATCTCACAGTCGGCGAACAAAGAGGCTGCAGAGAGCGTCTGCTCCCCCAGCGGTCCCTCCTCCTAGCGCAGATTCCTGCCCACGCTCTGCGCTGGAGTGCCAGTTGCTCTCAGGGGAATGCGAGGGTCAGCGACGAGTTGGTAGTCAGGGGGCTCTGGCTTTGTGGCGTCAGCGTAATCTGAGTTTGAACCCCCAGACCTTCTCTTACTGTGCTTGACTGTAGGCTATCTATCTGAGCCTCATTTTCCTTTATCTGGAGAGTGGGCATGCTTTATTCCAAGGAATTCGCCGACCATCATTTAAAGCAATAAAGGTCTTTGCCTACCACGTGTGTCGAAGAAAATGCTATGAATATTTTAGCTCTGGGATAGGTCGGTCACCATCTCTACCAGCGTGGGAAATCTCCATCTGCAAAATGGGCGCAATGTAGATTGCGGTCTTTTAAGAGCTAACATCGCTTTGCAAAAGGCCCCTAACAAACCCCTCACCGGCCCTCCTCGCAGCTCCCGCTTTGTCCCCACGCCGCCCTATCCTGAGAGACCCTAGTTTCCAAACTGTGGAGGAGCCG
The DNA here is from genome assembly GCF_003369695.1 of Bos indicus x Bos taurus. Taxonomy (NCBI): domain Eukaryota; kingdom Metazoa; phylum Chordata; class Mammalia; order Artiodactyla; family Bovidae; genus Bos; species Bos indicus x Bos taurus. Next base: position 42,249,005 of record NC_040084.1, read on the forward strand.
ATTCGGAACTTAAAGAAACATTCTTATCAAACCAGGGAAATAGAAGAGAGTGTATGACAGGGTGACGTAGGTATGGAAGACAGGGGAGGCAAGGAAGACTCAGCTCTGCTTCGAATGGGTGCGACCCCGCTCGCAGGCAGGTGAACCGCCCGCGCCCACTGCTCCGCCGGGAAGCCTCGGCTTGGACCCAATAAACAGATCTTCGCGACCTGGAGTGGGACCCTGGGCCAGGAAACGGAAGTGGGGGGGGACGAGAAACTTTAGGGTAGACGCGGGGCCTTAAAAGAGGGTCTACCAGAGCTCGAGGGGCGGAGCTGAAGCTAAGCGGGCAGGGCTAAGGGCGGGACCTCGCGGAGATCTTCGGCTGCGCGCGCCACGTCTCCTTCAGCGAGCTAGTGAGGGAGAAGCGAGGGGCGGGGGAGGGAAAAACCGAGTGGGGCGGGAGCTCTCTCTTCTCGCGAGAGCTGGAGAAGGCAGCGGCAGTGGCGGCGGCGTGTCCCTGAGAGTAGCGTGGGGGCGGGGAGGAGAGGCGGCGGCGGCGGCGGCGTAGGAGCTACGCCACACGGGGTCGGGGAGCTGGGAGCTGGATTGCAGAGCGGGGTCGTGGCGGCGGCGGTGAGAAGAGGGAGGCGGAGGAGGGGGTGCCATGGCGGGGCAGCAGTTCCAGTACGATGACAGCGGGAACACCTTCTTTTACTTCCTCACCTCTTTCGTGGGGCTCATCGTGATTCCGGCCACATACTACCTCTGGCCCCGAGATCAGAATGCCGGTGAGTCCCGCCGGCAGCTGCCTGTTGACCCGCGCAGGCCCCACCGGCTCCTCCGGGCCGCGCCGCTCCGGCCCAGCCCAGCCCGCCGCGCACAGGGTGATAACGCCCGCGCGGCCGGGCCTCGCGTCCAGGCGTCCGCCGCCCGCGGGGCCCGGGCTCGGTGGTGTTTCCCTGGGTGTCTCTCTGGGCTCCTCCCACCCCCCTTATTGTCCTCCTCAGGAGTTTCGCTGTGCTCCCTCTCCCCTATTGTTCTGGACGTTCCTTGCAGCCGTGTCCTGCCCCTTTGTCTTCTCTGCCTCGGGTTTTATTGGTATTTTTCTTTATGGAGGGAGCAGGATGGGATCGCGAGGATGGGAATTGGAAGGTGAGAGAAGAGTTGGCAAAGGAAGAAGACAAGCGTGCAGGCTCCACTCTGAGCCGCCAAGCCACGGTCCTCTTTCCCTGACACCCCCGTTTCCCTGTTGCAGCTGTCGTTACAGATGTTTAGGGCACCATCTGAGTTGGGTGGCATGTATAGGACTCCAGCTGAGCTCCCCAACCGTCCCCCACCTCTCCGTGCCTTTCCCTCGTTGCCTTTTCATTTGTTCACTCACACTGTGGGGGTTGGAAGCAATGATGTTATTCTCCTTAGCAAGAATTAGGCATTTCTCTATTTCCTTCTCTTCGAAGTTTCCTGTTTATGGCGAAAAAAGCTTAAGTATGAAGGAAGGATTAAGGCTTGTAGGTAGATAGGTTGTGAGGTGGTTGGTCCATTTTCTTTCAGTTCTAAATTTTTTCACTTTGAACGACATTGGTGTAGAACACATAATTAAATAGATTCTTGTCAAGGCATTTTATGTTTGGGTAATGTTTAGATTCCATTTGTTGCACTCTTGTTAGGACATATGGCAGGTGATATTCTTAAGACTGATAGAACTGCAAGGCCTTAATAGGTTGTTTATGGAGGTTGCTTATGGTGCGTTAACAGTAACAGGTTTTGAGTATGAACATTTAGGGAAGGTTTTCTGTTTCTCAAGAGCTCTGGTAACTTGAATAAATAGACTCTCAAGTTGGGTGTGTTGGGGGTCTACGTTGTCCAGGTGATATACTTTACTTTGGGGACATTGTGACCCAGTGAAGCATTGAATCAACCCAGGTCTTGTTAAGCTTTAAGACTGATTCAGTGCTTTTGGCTGCTTACTGTTTCACAGGAAAATAAAATAAGTTCAAATATTAAAATATCATGTTGTATTATTCAAAATTACTACTACAGACCCACACCCTTTATTCAAAATGCTTGAGGACAGATATACCACAGAATTTTTCAGATTTTAGAAAGATAATACCTGCCCTAACAAGCCAATCAAGCAAATTATTCCAACAGCTTTTTAAGTGAGTGACTTAATGACTACTTTTTAAGTGAGATGAATAAAGATTATAAATAGCCTCCTATCAGTACAAGTCACCAAATTATTTTCCTTCAAACGTATGTAGGCATATGATGATTTTGAATTTCAGAGTTCTTAGGGCAGTCTTGACTTTTCAGGGGTATCTTCTATGTGAAAACATAAAAAGATTTCCTTTGCCAGCAGTTATACAACCTTAAAGTTGAGTTTAATCTTTGTTTAGTTATTTTTTACAAGATAACACTTTTGGGGGCTTTCAGTTTTCAGGTTGACGGTTGTTTCAGTGTTGCTCTTTCGGAATTGTTGGGCCCATGAGTCCATCAAGAAAGCATGGCGCCATTTCAGGTGTGCAAATCTTGGATTTGAAAAATAGAAGTAGCTTGGTCTTTGCATTGGCATATTTGAGATGTTAGTTGAAGTTACTCTGTTAACATTATTACTGGAATCCCTTTTCTGTTGTTGCTGTTTAGTCCCTAAGTTGCTTCTGACTCTTTTGTGACCCCCATTGACTGTAGCCTGGCAGACTCCTCTGCCCATGGGATTTCACAGGCAAGAATACTGGAATGAGTTGCCATTTCCTTCTTCAGGGAATCTTCCTGACTTAGGGATTGAACCTGTGTCTCCTGCACTGGTGGATGGATTCTTTACTGCTGAGCCACCTGGATAGCCCCATTTTGCCTTAACTTTTGTCTAATCTGTTGGGCTAAGTGCACTTATAATTAATACCCCTTTTAGTAGTTGAAGGGTCCTGTTTATCTTACTCTCTTGGTTGTTTGCAAGTTGACTGAATAAGTGACTGAATACTTTTTCTGACCATTATGAAAAAAGTTCTGTTTGAAGTAATAACATGGAGGGTTTGGATTTCCTTAGTGGTTGAGGAATAGTGGTTCTTAGCCCTGACTCCTTGTTAGAATCATTTGGGGGAATGACCATCACCAGGTACTCTGATTTAATTGATCTGGAGTGAGTGCTATGTATTGGTTTTTTACAAGGTTGTAAATTGTAGCTAGGTTGAGTTGCTAAAGTAGGTAGTGGTCTTTAGCTGGAATTGTCGTTTGGGGAGGTGGCATATTTCTTTTGATATGGGCACTTTGATAAAAACAAAAAAGTCTCTAATGTCTTAGCCTTTTGGTTTTACCAAGCTAAGAAGCATTTAGAGTAAAACAGTGCTATAAAATAATGTAGTTGAAAGCAGAATATTTTTGTTAAAGTAACTTTAATAGGTTTACAGTGATACTTGACAAGAGAAAATTAATGCTGTAATTATTACAAATTCAAATAATCCTGCTGCTGCTGCTGCTGCGTTGCTTCAGTCGTGTCCGACTCTGTGTGACCCCATAGACGGCAGCCCACCAGGTTCCCCCGTCCCTGGGATTCTCTAGGCAAGAATACTGGAGTGGGTTGCCATTTCCTTCTCAAATAATCCTGAGAGGACTTCTATTCTTTCCATAGGTTAAGGATTATAGATCATTTGAATTGAGATAAAATATGTCATTACTTTTTCCCAAATTTGGGTTTTTTTTTTTTTTTTACTCCTTACTTTGCAAAACTAGTTTTGAAACCTGGGTCTGCCAATTACTGTTAATCTTAGGCAAGTGGTTTAACTTCTCTGTGTTTTAGTGTACTCATTTCTGAAATAGAGACAGTAGTTATGTTCCATAGAATTAAATTAATAAAATAGGTATATGTAAAGTGTTTAGAACAGTGTCTGGCACATATTGGGGCTGTTAGGGCCTGCTGTTTTTGCTGGTTACTTGGACTTTCTGGAACAATTTGATTTGGTACACTCATGTACTCAGATTGTTTGAAAGGATTAATGAAACTTTAAAAGTTGCATTCCTTTATTCTTTGTTCCTTGCCTTTCAGATATGTACAAGTGATTTAGCTCTCTGACTTGGGAATGTAAGAGTTCACTTTTAGTGCTCAATAGTAAAGTGAAAAACTCATTTGAATTAGAGGTTTTGGGTTTAAGTTTCAGCCTAGTCCCTGATTAGTTGTTTCTGAACTCTCATCCTCATTTTCTAAGAGTAGTAATAATAAACTGCTCTACCTACCAAGAAGTGATGATGAGAAGCAAAGAAATAAATGCATATAAACATCTTTGCTTTAAAACTAAAGGCACTGTAGAAATTTGTTCATTTTGCAAGTTATTTATAGAGCATAATGGGCTTCCCTGGTAGCTCAGTGGTAAAGGATCCACCTGCATTGCGGGAGACCTGGGTTTGATCCATGGGTTGGGAAGATCCCCTGGAGGAGGAAATGGCACCCTGCTCCAGTATCTTTGCCAGGAAAATCCCATGGATAGAGGAGCCTGGTGGGCTACAGTCTGTAGGGTTGCAGAGTTGGACACGACTAGAGTGACTGAGCACACACATAGAGCATATAAGACTGCTAGATGCTGCTTCTAGGTGATAGATCAGGCTTTTAAGGGTTTAGAGCTTTTTTCTTAATAAGTTACATATACTCAATGCAAAAAAGATCAAAGGGACAGAACAAAAATTGCTTGTAATTCTGTCACCCAAAAACAGTTAAAATATTTTGGTGTGGGCATCTCCTTTGAGATGACTTTAGGTGTAGTAGTCCCTTTTCGTATTGGGGGAGATCCCACATCCCATTCCAGTCTGAGACAGATGATTGTAATCCTCATGTCAGGCGCTGCAGCTGTTCATTGAATGTTTACTAGCTTCAGGATGGGAAGTGCTGAATGCACTCACTGTATCACTTTGAGTTAGACTCAAGTGTTATCCCAATTTTATTAATGAGAAAATAGAGCCAAAGAAGAGCTAACCAACTTGCTTAAAGCCATATTGCTGCTAAGTGGAAGATTGGTTGTTGGACCCAAATTCATCTTATGCCAAAGCTTCTCTTGCTAGCCACTACCTTGCACTCCCTCCGTAATTAGTATAACGCATTATAATAAGTATTAAAATGAGAAGTGGAAAGCGCTGTGTGCAAGGCAGTATATTTTATGAATGTTCATATTCCACTTAGAACATACAGTCTTCCTAAAATTTTAGATTTTGAAAGGGGTATTAGAGATCTAAAAAGCTTGACTCATTTTAAAATCAAGTCATTGTCTCTGTTCTGTCCAGACAGAAAGGGTACCAGACATGAGCATAGACACATTTAAGTTCCACACAGTCGAGGAAACCAGCTGAAAACCTGGCAGTACAAGTTTAGGTTTTATAAATATGGTGACAAACATTGGGATTAGTAAATGCATTACATAAATTGTTTTTATTTAAAGGTCATCTTGCATTCTAGCTTGATCTTGGAGAAGCTGAAAGACAAAGATAGGTTTATTTTCATATCAAATACAACTTTCAGATGTTCATTCCCTTAATTACACTTTTTGTTCAGAAATTAAAAAGTCCAAACAAATGTATCCAGGCTTCCCAGATGGCTCAGTGGTAAAAGAATCTGCCTGCTAATGCAGGAGATGCAGGTTCAGTCTCTGCATGGGGAAGATCCCCTGGAAAAGGAAATGGTTACCCGCTCCAGTATTCTTGCCTGGAAAATCTGATGGACAGAGAAGCCTGGTGGCCTACAGTCCATGGGGTTGCAAAAGAGATGGACACAACTCAGCAACTAAGCAACAACAACAAATGTATCCATATTGTACTTGGGCTTCTTTGAAAAAAAGTTTCCTGTTACCAGACTTTATTGATAATAAATATATTTACACCATCTCACCATCATATTGTTTGTTTGAAAGGCATTATTGTTCATTTTCTTAATAAGTGAAAACTAAGTCTCCCTAGAGCCTGAGTTCCTCTGCAGAGTTTATGATTAACCTCTATCCAAAATTATTCCCTTCCTTGTCCTGTACCTATTCTTTTCAAGAGTGAAGAGTATCAAAGGAATGGGGGACTGAAACCAAGCAGGACCCTGCAGGACCCTCCCAGGTACAAAAGCCTTTTGGTGTTCCCCATTTCTTGTTTGTAGAAAAAGACTTCAGTCTCGTGGGCCTTCCTTGAGTTCCATAGAGCAGGCATAGGTAGTTACTTAAGTAGGGAAGTGAGTGAATGCAGAAACAAAGGAAAAGAAGTTAAAGAAGAAAAGTAATGATAGGAGTTCATGAGTAAAAAGAGTGCTAGTTCATCCTCAAGGAATATACAGGACAGTCTGAAGGATCTCTTGGAGTTGTTCTTTAGGAACTAAGACCCGCATCCCTGAGGTGACATTGGAAGGTTGATAGTTGAGATTCCTGAAACCACTCCACCTCACCACCCCAGTCAGAAGAAAGTCGTGTATCCTGCATCCCCGAAGCCCCCAGAGGTTGCCTTTAAAAACCCTTGGAGTTTGGGTTGTGGAGTTCGGGTCTTTTGAGCATGAGCTGCCCCTACTCCTTGCTTGGCATCCACGATAAACACTGTAGCGTCCTTCACCACACCTAGCATCAGTGAATTGGCTTTGCTGTGGTAGGTGGGTGAACCCAAAGTTGGGTATGGTAACATAAGGTGTTCCTTACATTTTGGAATTACATTTGTGTCAGTATGGATGAAGGAATTTTCTCATGTGTATTCCAGATGTTTTTTGCTATAGATTTTTGCCAGTTTAGTTAAATCTAGTAGTTATTGATTGAGCACTCACTGTTTACCTATATAAAAACAGCCGACAGTACAAAGAGGCATGCAGTGTAAATACAGTCTTTTGTTAGTTTATAACCCTGATGGGGTGGGAGAATTAGAATTAGACAAATACGAATTATTATTAATATATCCAAAACACAGCAAAGAAAATGTAGGAAAAGTGAAAATAAGTGCTGTGGAAGTTAGTTGGATAAAGTATTTGCATCTAATTGGTGGTAGTCGTCAGTATCTAGAGGTGAGGAAAGTCTCTTTAGAGTTAGGTTGATTTTGACTGGACTATTAAAGGATGAGGGATTTCCCTGGTGGCTCAGTGGTAAAGAACCCTCCTGCCAGTGCCAAAGACACGTGTTTGGATCCCTGCAGTGGGAAGAACCCCTGGAGAAGGAAATGGCAACCTACTTCAGTATTCTTGCCTGGGAAATCCCATGGACGGAGGAACCTGGTGGGCTCTGGTCCATGGGATCACAAAACAAAAGAGAAAATTTGTAGTTTTACTGTTTTAAGTGTATAGTTCAGTAGCATTGATTAGGGTTCACAATGCAGCGCAACCATCACCACTGTTTCCAAAATTTTTCATCAACTTAAATAAACTCTGCCTGTTGAGCAGTAGCTTCTTATTGTCCCTTTCCTTCGGCCCCTGGTAAACTCCATATATATAGACAAAACTATATAAATTTGCCTATTACCAGTCCATTCTGAAGGAGATGAGCCCTGGGATTTCTTTGCAAGGAATGATGCTAAAGCTGAAACTCCAGGACTTTGGCCACCTCATGCGAAGAGTTGACTCATTGGAAAAGACTCTGATGCTGGGAGGGATTGGGGGCAGAAGGAGAAGGGGACGACAGAGGATGAGGTGGCTGGATGGCATCACTGACTCGATGGACGTGAGTCTGAGTGAACTCCGGGAGTTGGTGACGGACAGGGAGGCCTGGTGTGCTGCGATTCATGGGGTCGCAAAGAGTCGGACACGACTGAGCGACTGAGCGACTGATCCGATCTGATCTGATTCTAGATATTTCGTATAAGGGGAATCATACAGTATTTGCCTTTTCATGTTTGGCTTATTTCATTTAGCATAATTTTTCTAGATTCATCCATATTGTAGCATATATCAGAACATAATTCTTTTTATGGCTGAACAATATTCTGTTGTATGGATATATCCATATTTTAATTCACTCATCTATTGATGAACACTTGGGTTATTTCTATTCTTTGTTGTGAGTGATGCTGCAGTGAACATTGTATACCAATCTGTGAGTTCTTATTTTCAGTTCTTTTGAGTATATTCCTATGGGTGGAAATCCAGTTGTCCAAGCAGTATTTATTGAAGAGACTGTTCATTTTTCACTGAATGAACACAGTCTTTTCAAGAATCACTTGGCTGTAGATGTGAGGGTAGTATCTGTTTTTTCTTGGGATTTATTGAGCATAGTTTACCAGTGAGGACCTCAATATTAGAATACCTCTAGGCTGATACCTTAACTTCTTTTCCATCTGTACTTCCTTTGGTGATCTCACCCAGTCTCATGACTTTAGGTATCATCTATGTGACTCATAAAAATTACATTTCCCAGACTTACATTTCCAATCTAGAACTCTTCTTGAACTCTCCACATTTCTATTTGTGTATCTAATAGAGATCTTATTATGCAAAAAATCAATGTGATTTCTGTCCATTCTCCCAACCTTCCTGACCTGTAGGCTTTCCCATTTCAGTTAATCACAACTGTTTCTTCAACTGTTCTGGCCAGCAGTCTTGGAGTTTCTCTTGGCTTATCTCTGTCTTATGTGCTGCTTCCAGATGTTAGTGTGTCCTGTTGGCTCTACTTTCAAATTACATCTAGTCTGACCATTTCTAATTGCTTTGCTACCAGCACTGTCCTGTTTTATTGCCTAGATTATCGTTAGTCTCCAAACTGGTCTCCTTGTGTCCACCCTTGCTCCTTGCAGTCTGTTCTCGAAATAGTAGCACAGTGATCCTTTTTTAACTGAAGCTGGCGCATGTCACTCTTGGACTCAGAACCCTTTAAGGCTCTCCCATCTCAATCTGAATAGAAGCTAAAGTCATAGAGTGGTCTATGAAATCCTTCATGAACTTTTGGACTTCATTTCTTGTTCCTTTCTCTCTTGCTCCTTCCATTCCAGTCAGACCAGCTGCTCCACCGTTCTTAGGGCACGTGAGGCATGCTTCTCTGGAACCTTTATGGTTATTGCTTCCTGTGCCTGGAATGCTTTTCCTCTAGATAGCCTGTTGTGATCTTCCTCATCTCTATTATGGCCTTGCTCAAATGCCATCTTCTCAGTGTTGCCTTCTTTGAGCACCTTATTTTAAGTTGTTAAGTTTCTTTCTGCCTGCAAAAAAGCTCTTCACTTTTTCTGTTTTATTTCTCTTCACAGCACTTATCATCTTCTAATATACTATAAAGTTTATTTTTTTACTGCTGTCTTCTGAACTGGAATGTATGGTCTGTGAGAGCTGGGACTTTTATATTGTTTTTTGATGTGTCCTCAGTGTCCAGAAAGATCTGGGCACATAGTAGGTACTTACCAATGTGTACTTAATAAAGGACATGTAATAATGTTTTCTAGATAAAGGAATTCTGTACGTTCTTTACAAATATTTATATAGTACCTATTATATTCTTGGCAGCTGGAAAGGGGAGGGGTGATTATGTATAAGAAAACAATGTCTGCTTCCAGGAGTTGAGTGCAGATTAATAAAAATGGACTTTATTACTGGCTGCTGAAGAATGGTAGTGCTATTCATGCAAACTGCTGAAAAAGAATGTATAGTCCTACTTCTTTTTTTTAGAAGAGAGCTATATACATGTTAAAAACTTTAAATTTAATAATTCCACCTCTAGGGCAGTGTTCTAAGGATATAGGTCTAAATACAGGACTAGAGAAAGATACTGTGATATTGTGACTTAAATATATTATGGTCATCTGAATGACCAAATATGTACTTCTTATATACATTTATGTATAACCTCCTTGCCCTTTCTCCAAACCCTGCTCTGTGCATCTCTTCTATTTGTCCATTCCTGAGTTGTATCCTTTTCTAATACACTGGTAATATAGTAAGTAAAATGTTTCTCTGTGTTCTGTGAGCTGCTTTAGCAAATTAAACCAAAGGAAGAGGTTGTTGGAACCCCCAGTCTATTATCTGGGCTAATGACTGGCATCTAAAGTAGGGGGGCTTGGGTGTACAGTCTTGGAGGACTGAACCCTCAACCCTACAGTTTGGGTAGATGGTGTCAGAGTTGAGTTGAATTCTTGGACACCTAGCTGGTGTTCCAAGAATTGCTCATTGGAGGTATGGAGACTTTCCCCACCCTCACTTTGGAAATTGCATCTCAAAGAACACCCTGTATGCCCATAATGCCAAGAAGTTAGGAACAGTTTATATGTCTAATTATATAGGATGGTAGGTATATTATGGTGTCTTAATTTATTTGGTTATTAGTAGTCATTAAATATTGTTTACAAGTTTCTAAACATGGAGATATTTAGAAATTAAAAAACTAAAACTTAAGCTTTATGTGTTTGTGTCTCTCCATTTGGACATTGGTACATTATACAGTGCTTTCCTTAAGTTAGCTTTTGTATGTCCTGTTTGTTCTGCTGTCTGAGAAACTCACTTGGGCATTTGTTGCACTGGGAATAGTAGTAGATGTCATGTTTATTGCTGAAAAGAGGGTTTTGAGGGTCCTTGAGAGTCTTGATTGAGGCAGCCCCACAGCCCTTCAATTGAGAGAAGCATATTGTCCCTAGAAATTAGTTGCTGGAATTGCCTTGTTCACAGAGAAATCTTTCCTGAGTATGTACCATCCACCTTGCCAGCTTTTTTCCTGCTTCCCAGATGTTCTCCTAAAGAGGACTACAAAGGAAACATATTAAAATGTTATTAGTGATTATTACCTGGGTGTTGGAATGGTGAATGTTTTCTTCCTTCTGCTCTTATATATATGCTGAATTTATTATATGGATTTATATTAATGTCTAAAAGCTTATTTAAAGAATCTCTGGCCAGATTGGCTATGATCTTGAGGAAGACATTCTCAGTACCTCTTATGTCTGTGGGCCCTTTCAGCTCATTGAATTGTTTTTACTTTGGGGTATGTAGTGTTTAAGGTTCTAGTGGGATGTACATCCTTGTGTTTTAAGTTGCTTTTTTTTTTTAAAGCTATTATATCTTTAACAGTATTTGAGTTTCGGAGACAGGGATCAAGACCATTCCCATAGAAAAGAAATGCAAAAAAGCAAAATGGCTGTCTGAGGAGGCCTTACAAATAGCTGTGAAAGGAAGAGAAGCGAAAAGCAAAAGAGAAAAGGAAAGATATAAACATCTGAATGCAGAGTTCCAAAGAATAGGAGGAGAGATAAGAAAGCCTTCCTCAGCGATCATTGCAAAGAAATAGAGGAAAACAACAGAATGGGAAAGACTAGAGATCTCTTCAAGAAAATTATAGATACCAAGGGAACATTTCATGCAAAGATGGACTAAATAAAGGACAGAAATGGTATGGACCTAACAGAAGCAGAAGATATTAAGAAGAGGTGGCAAGAATACACAGAAGAACTGTACAAAAAAGATTTTCATGACCCAGATAATCACGATGGTGTGATCACTGACCTAGAGCCAGACATCCTGGAATGTGAAGTCAAGTGGGCCTTAGAAAGCGTCACTACGAACAAAACTAGTGGAGGTGATGGAATTCCAGTTGAGCTATTTCAAATACTGAAAGATGATGCTGTGAAAGTGCTGCACTCAATATGCCAGCAAATTTGGAAAACTCAGCAGTGGCCACAGGACTGGAAAAGGTCAGTTTTCATTCCAATCCCAAAGAAAGGCAATGCCAAAGAATGCTCAAACTACCGTACAATTGCACTCATCTCACATGCTAGTAAAGTAATGCTCAAAATTCTCCAAGCCAGGCTTCAGCAATATGTGAACCGTGAACTTCCTGATGTTCAAGCTGCTTTTAGAAAAGGCAGAGGAACCAAAGATCAAATTGCCAACATCCGCTGGATCATGGAAAAAGCAAGAGAGTTCCAGAAAAACATCTACTTCTGCTTTATTGACTATGCCAAAGCCTTTGACTGTGTGGATCACAATAAACTGTGGAAAATTCTGAAAGAGATGGGAATACCAGACCACCTGACCTGCCCCTTGAGAAACCTGTATGCAGGTCAGGAAGCAACAGTTAGAACTGGACATGGAACAACAGACTGGTTCCAAATAGGAAAAGGAGTCCGTCAAGGCTGTATATTGTCACCCTGCTTATTTAACTTACATGCAGAGTACATCATGAGAAATGCTGGACTGGAAGAAACACAAGCTGGAATCAAGATTACCAGGAGAAATATCAGTAACCTCAGATATGCAGATGACACCACCCTTATGGCAGAAAGTGAAGAGGAACTCAAAAGCCTCCTGATGAAAGTGAAAGTGGACAGTGAAAAAGTTGGCTTAAAGCTCAACATTCAGAAAACGAAGATCATGTCATCCCGTCCCACCACTTCATTGGAAATAGATGGGGAAACAGTGGAAACAGTGTCAGACTTTATTTTTCTGGGCTCCAAAATCACTGCAGATGGTGACTGCAGCCATGAAATTAAAAGACGCTTCCTCCTTGGAAAGAAAGTTATGACCAACCTAGATAGCATATTCAAAAGCAGAGACATTACTTTGCCAACAAAGGTCTGTCTAGTCAAGGCTATGGTTTTTCCAGTGGTCATGTATGGATGTGAGAGTTGGACTGTGAAGAAGGCTGAGGGCCAAAGAATTGATGCTTTTGAACTGTGGTGTTGGAGAAGACTCTTGAGAGTCCCTTGGACTGCAAGGAGATCCAACCAGTCCATTCTGAAGGAGATCAGCCCTGGGATTTCTTTGGAGGGAATGATGCTGAAGCTGAAACTCCAGTACTTTGGCCACCTCATGCGAAGAGTTGACTCATTGGAAAAGACTGATGCTGGGAGGGATTGGGGACAGGAGGAGAAGGGGACGACAGAGGATGAGATGGCTGGATGGCATCACTGACTCGATGGACGTGAGTTTGAGTGAACTCCGGGAGTTGGTGATGGACAGGGAGGCCTGGCGTGCTGCGATTCATGGGGTCATGAAGAGTTGGACACGACTGAGAGACTGAACTGAATATTTATGTTGCCTTGATAGCACACACAGACATGCACGCGCATACAGATAAAAGTAGCGTCAGAAATTTTAACATGTCAAAAAAAACTTCTGGATGTGTTAAACTTTCCTAATGTTCTTTGGCCATGTATGCCAAAGCATTTAGAGGTGAAGTGTCTTGATATCTTCAGTTTACTCTAAAAAAATGGGGGAGAGAGAGGGAAAGAAGGAACTAGAAATAAAGCCAAGAGTTGCAAAATATTAATAGTTGGTGAATTTAGGTGAAGGGTATTGTTCAATGTAATATTCTTTCAACTTTTCTGAAGGCTTGAAAATTTTCAATATAAAAATTTGGGAAAAATAGTCCCGGAATAAAACATTAATTTTAAGAAGGATGTGTCAGTAGTATAAGAAATGACTTACTAGGATAAAAATATATTACAATTAGGATAAAATTATGTGGGGGAGGTAGGATGAAGAGCTTGTTCATGAATTTCTGTAAATGGATGATGGTGGGTATGAAATTGCTGTGGTTTTCACATTTCATTGGTACATCTAAAAGCGATGAAACTTTTATTTTAAAATGTCAACTTATGTTGGAAATGACATATTTGCCACCTCTTCAAATGTACAATGAAAATTTTAGATGCCAAATTAGAACTCTGTAAGAAGGTACATGATTTTAAATTCTTTTGTAATAAGCAGGCACACAGATTTGAAGATCTCATCTGGCTAACATTCTTTTAGCTCTTCAGATTCTAGGAGTACGGTGCTAAGGGTTCACTCTGTACTACAGACTGGCAGATCATTCTGCAGGACAGATGGATGTGACTGTTTTAGTGAAGGCATTGTATAGCTTATGAATCACAATCATAATAACCTATCCCCAAACCTGGACTATTCCTGTGAACATACAGACTTTATGATTGCTGAGAGCAATCATCATGTGTTGCTCTGTTGTTTTCTAAATCACAGACTTATTTTATGACCTTGTAATTTCCTTTTTCTATAAATGTGAGTAATTTCTTTAAAAAGTATAAATTAATGATATTACTTAGGTAGTTTTTCCTGGCCATGAAACTAGTAATTGTATAAACTGCTACTGCTAAGTCGCTTCAGTCGTGTCTGACTCTGTGCAACCCCATAGACGGCCCCCTACCAGGCTCCCCTGTCCCTGGGATTCTCCAGGCAAGAACACTGGAGTGGGTTGCCATTTCCTTCTCCAGTGTATGAAAGTGAAAAGTGAAAAATAAAGTCGCTCAGTCGTGTCCGACTCAGCGACCCATGGACTGCAGCCTACCAGGCTCCTCTGTCCATGGGATTTTCCAGGCAAGAGTACTGGAGTTGGGTGCCATTGCCTTCTCCTAATGAATTCCTTTTTATTCTAAGTGTCTTTAAAAGAAACCGTCTGGAAGGACTTCACTTTTTTTCTTTTCCATAATGGTTACAGGGTGTCAAGTACAGTGCCCTGTGCGGTTACAATAGGACCTTGTTGTTTATCCATTCTGTATATAGTAGTTTGCATCTGCTGGTCTCAAACTCCCAAGCCAGCCCTCCCTGTGGAAAGATTTTCCTTTTGACAGTTACTTTGACTTGAGGTCTATAGCATTTTGGAATGTGTACTGTGAATATTTAGTTGTGTTGGGTGCCACTGTGTTACTGTGTCAGCCAAACCCCATGCTACTTACTGATTAAATATCCTCCTACAAGGCTAGGGTGTGAGTTTTGGATTGGGAGTAAGAAGACAAGGTTCATGTACACATTGTGCAAGACTTTGGGGGCTAAAAACCATGTGTACTTTCTCTTGGACAGAAACATTGGGAGAATATCATTCCTTTGAATAGATCAAGCCATCTGGTTATTAAAGAGACTTCAGCATGTTCTTGTAACATGTTTCCTTGGTTTTATGCTTAAAATGGGAGACTGTGGAGGCTTAATTTAATGAAATACAGATTTAAAAATCTCCAGTGATGTTTTCAAAAGTGTCCATAATTTAACTGTGAAAATCAGGAAATTAACATTATAACCGTATCATTTTCAGACCTATTCAACTTTTGTCCCTTGTCTCAGTGGATGTCCTTTTCAGAAGATTTGTTTAAGAATCACACATCACATTTAGTTGACGTGTTTCTTGCCTGTCCTTCACGCTGGAACAGTTCTTCACTTTTTTCTTGACTTAAGATCTTAGGCCAATTATTTTGTAGAATGGACCCAAAGTTCTGTTGTCTGATGTTTTCTTATGATTTGATTCAGGTTATATATCTTAGAGAAGAATTTTGCAAAACTGATTCTGTGTTCTTCTCTTTGTGTTCTATCAGATGGCATATAATTGCATTTGTCTCATTGGTGGTGATGTTTACTGACACCTGATTAAGATGGTGCCCATCAGATTTTTTGTATTAGTTTCCTGTTGTTGCTGTAACAAACCACCACCTCAGTGGCTTAAAACAATACACATTTATTCTTTTATAGTTCTGAAGGGCAGACTTGCCAGGCAGGTTTTACTTGGCTTGTCATGGTGTTGGCAGGGCAGGTTCTTTCTGGAGGGTTTAGAATAGAATCTTATCTTTTCCAGCTTTTGGAGACAGCCCGTATTCTTTGGCTTGTGGCCCCTTCCTCCATCTTCAAAGGAAGTCACTCCAACCTCTGCTGCCAAGGTCACATCATCTTCTCTTTGACCCTCTTGCTTCCTTATTAGGAACCCTGTGATTATATTCAGTTCAGTCGCTCAGTTGTCTCCGACTCTTTGCGACACCATGAATCGCAGCACGCCAGGCCTCCCTGTCCATCACCAACTCCCGGAGTTCACTCAAACTCAAGTCCATCGAGTCAGTGATGCCATCCAGCCATCTCATCCTCTGTCATCCCCTTCTCCTCCTGCCCGCAATCCCTCCCAGCATCAGAGTCTTTTCCAGTGAGTCAGCTCTTTGCATGAGGTGGCCAAAGTATTGGAGTTTCAGCTTTAGCATCATTCCAAAGAACACCCAGGACTGATCTCCTTTAGAATGGACTGGTTGGATCTCCTTGCAGTCCAAGGGACTCTCAAGAGTCTTCTCCAACACCACAGTTCAGAAGCATTAATTCTTCGGTGCTCAGCTTTCTTCACAGTCCAACTCTTACATCCATACATGACCACAGGAAAAACCATAGCCTTGACTAGACAGACCTTTGTTGGCAAAGTAATGTCTCTGCTTTTGAATATGTTATCTAGGTTGGTCATAACTTTCCTTCTAAGGAGTAAGCGTCTTTTAATTTCATGGCTGTAGTCACCATCTGCAGTGATTTTGGAGCCCCCCAAAATAAAGTCTGCCACTGTTTCCATTGTTTCCCCATCTATTTCCCATGAAGTGATGAACCAGATGCCATGATCTTCATTTTCTGAGTGTTGAGCTTTAAGCCAGCTTTTTCACTCTCCTCTTTCACTTTCATCAAGAGGCGCTTTAGTTCCTCTTCACTTTCTGCCACAAGGGTTGTGTCATCTTCATATCTGAGGTTATTGATATTTCTCCTGGCAGTCTTGATTCCAGCTTGTGCTTCTTCCAACCCAGCGTTTCTCATGAACTCTGCATATAAGTTAAATAAGCAGGGTGACAATATACAGCCTTGACGGACTCCTTTTCCTATTTGGAACCAGTCTGTTGTTCCATGTCCAGTTCTAACTGTTGCTTCCTGACCTATTTACAGATTTCTCAAGAGGCAGTTCAGGTGGTCTGGTATTCCCATCTCTTTCAGAATTTTCCACAGTTTATTGTGATCCACACAGTCAAAGGCTTTGGCATAGTCAATAAAGCAGAAGTAGATGTTTTTCTGGAACTCTCTTGCTTTTTCCATGATCCAGCGGATGTTGGCAATTTGATCTCTGGTTCCTCTGCCTTTTCTAAAAGCAGCTTGAACATCAGGAAGTTCACGGTTCACATATTGCTGAAACCTGGCTTGGAGAATTTTGAGCATTACTTTACTAGCGTGTGAGATGAGTGCAATTGTACGGTAGTTTGAGCATTCTTTGGCATTGCCTTTCTTTGGGATTGGAATGAAAACTGACCTTTTCCAGTCCTGTGGCCACTGCTGAGTTTTCCAAATTTGCTGGCATATTGAGTGCAGCACTTTCACAGCATCATCTTTCAGTATTTGAAATAGCTCAACTGGAATTTCATCACCTTCACTAGCTTTGTTCATAGTGATGCTTTCTAAGGCCCACTTGACTTCACATTCCAGGATGTCTGGCTCTAGGTCAGTGATCATACCATCGTGATTATCTGGGTCATGAAGATCTTTTTTGTATAGTTCTTCTGTGTATTCTTGCCACCTCTTCTTAATATCTTCTGCTTCTGTTAGGTCCATACCATTTCTGTCCTTTATCAAGCCCATCTTTGCATGAAATGTTCCCTTGGTATCTCTAATTTTCCTGAAGAGATCTCTAGTCTTTCCCATTCTGTTGTTTTCCTCTATTTCTTTGCATTGATCGCTGAGGAAGTCTTTCTTATCTCTCCTTGCTATTTAGAACTCTGCATTCAGATGTTTATATCTTTCCTTTTCTCCTTTGGTTTTCGCTTCTCTTCTTTTCACAGCTATTGGGACCACCCAAATAATACAGAATAATTTTCCCATCTCAAATGTTTAATTTAGTTACATCTGTGAAGTCCTGTTTGCCATTCGAGATCATACATTCACTGAATCTGGGTACTAGGATGTCGTAGACATCTTCAGGGGGAGCAGTTATTCAGCATATCACTTCCCCATTGTAAAGTCATTCTCTTCCTTTTGTAATATTTTGTGGGAAGATACTTGGATCTCTGGTTCCTGTTAGTGGAGAATGCTATTTGGAAATCAAGATCTGGGTGCTAGGTGTGTTCACTGCTACTGAGATGTCATTGTTCCTAGGCTCACTTAGTTGAGTTAGGAAAGATGTATGTATGTATGTGTATCGGTCTACATCTGTATTTCTATATTAAAAGATATTAGTTGGTTCATACTGATGCCTTCAGTTCCAGTCTTAATACCACAGAGGTCATTTCATATTTTCTAATCATACATGTAACTCACTTCTCTGACATGAAAAACTGACTCCAGTTGTCCTTACTGTATTAACTTACTTGATAAGTCTCCTTGCATATTACCACTCTCCCTTCTGCAACTGCTCCTCCCCCTTCCTGAATCCCTCTTCATCTTACCCAATTCTGATAACTCTTGCCACATAGCGCTCTCATGGGGATTCTTTCCTCAAAGCATGGTGGTAACAGGTAGGTAGACTTCTTAGATGGCAGCTTTGGAGCATTCTATTATATGCAGAGTTCTTTTATTTACTTATCTGGTATCTCGTTTAAGGACTTTGGTTTTGTAGGTGTTTTTTTATTTTTCTTGCCATGCCACGTGGCCTTTGGGGATCTTAGGTCCCTGACCAGAGTTCAGACCTGCACGCCCAACAGTGGAAGTGCAGTCGTAACTACTGGACCACTAGGGAAGTCTCGTTGTTTTTAATGTTATGAAAGATGTTTTATTTGATACTAAACAGCTAATGATCTCAGTTTTGTTGGCAACATCCAAAGCATTATAGTGAGGAGCCTGTTGAACATATACCTTCCCTCCATCAGCCCTAATCAGGGTGTTGACCTAGGCCATATCAATGTTGTAGAGCTTCTTCGTAGATGTGATACTTCGTCTTTGATATCCATAATGAACACAAGTGTATTGCTTGCTGTCTTCTATTGTCTTCATGACCATCTTCCTGCTCAGGGGGAACTTGATGATGACACAATGATTAAGCTTATTGCTCTTCCAAGGGTAATTGGGCTGCCTTTGGAGTATCGTGGGCCACCTAGAAGGTGGGTAATGTGATCTTCTCTCTTTCTGTGGCTGTGGATGTCTTTTAGCACTGCCTTCTTGGCCTTCCAAGCTTTCGTCTTTGGCTTTGGTGTGACATAGGCTTCTTTCTTTGCTTTTTGTATGCCGTCTTCATGAAAAGGTAGATTTTTATTTTAAAACTTAATCTAAAACTTTTTTAAACTTGGGAGACTTATTTAAACCAAGTGATTGTGGTGAGCTTAGAAAAACAGTATATGGTATCTTGTCTTTGGTTTAATTCCTTTTAAAATTGAATTGCAGATTTTTCCTGGGGACTAGAATAATGCCTTTTGTTACAACTTTTAAATCTGTTTTAATTTCTTATGAGTTTGTGTGACTTTTCTCATTTAACTTAATTATTTTTATGTTTGAAGAATATCAAACATATTTCATATTTCAACTATTTTGCACTTTTTGTTACTTCTATAGCAGAAGGAGAAGGAGGAGAGAATTTTCTTAGAAACTACTATGTAATTAAATATTTTGGGTTCAAGTCAGGTTTTAAGTTTTTCAATTAAAAGTTATATCTCACATGAGAAATGATTGCCTGGTAGTTGAATAAAATTTTCCAGATAGATCACTTGTTCTAAGTGGTAGAAAATTGAGCCTATCTTGTGAATTTTTCTTAAAACGTTAAGTAGAGAGTACTTTGAGGAGGGCATGGCAACCCACTCAGTATTCTTGCCTGGAGAATCCCTATGGACAGAGGAGCTTGGTGGGCTGCAGTCCATGGGGTCACAAAGAGTTGGACACGGCCGAGCAACTAAGCACAGCACAGAGAGTACTTTGATGTTCCAGTGAAGTATTAGCATGATAATGAAGGTTAATATGGTTTTAACTCTGATTTTGCCTTCACTGTGAAAATGGTTTAACTTATCCCCTTCTTTTTCTTTTTTGACAGAGCAAAATCGATTAAAGAATATCAGAAAAGTATATGGAAGATGTATGTGGTACCGTTTACGGTTATTAAAGCCCCAGCCAAATATTATTCCTACAGTAAAGTAAGTAATTGGTTTCAATTAAAAACAAAACATGAGTTGTGTTTACTCTTTGCTAGGTATCATATGAAATAGGGGTATAAAGATGAATGGGCTTCCCAGGTGGCGCTGTGGTAAGGAATCCTGCCAATGCAAGAGACATAAGGGAGCCAGGTTCAATCCTTGGTTGGGAACTGCCTGGAGTAGGAAATGGTACCTCACTCTAGTATTCTTGCCTGGGGAATCCCATGGGCAGAGAGGCCTGGTGGGCTACAGTCCGTAGGGTCACAAAGAGTCAGATACAACTAA
Source organism: Bos indicus x Bos taurus (assembly GCF_003369695.1). Taxonomy (NCBI): domain Eukaryota; kingdom Metazoa; phylum Chordata; class Mammalia; order Artiodactyla; family Bovidae; genus Bos; species Bos indicus x Bos taurus. Next base: position 42,269,018 of record NC_040084.1, read on the forward strand.
GCACATAATGATGAATAAAATCTGTGTCTGTGAAGAAATTGTAACCTTAGTAGGAGTAAGATGTGATTAGTAAATTTGAGAACAGTCTGAACTGAGTGGTTTAGAAGTTCAAAAGAGAGAGAGGGTACTTCTGACTAGAGGGAGGAGAGGAGAAAGAAGTCAAATTTTGAAGGAAGATCTTAAATGTCTTGTGTCAGGATTTGAATTTTGTCTCAGACTATGGAGGAGTCTTTAAAAGATTATCAGAAGCATGGAGGTGACATAGTCAAGTTTGCATTTCATAGTGATTGAAGTTTGTGGATGCATACTGTGTGGCAGGTGCTGTACTAGGATTTCATATGTTACTCATTAGCTTTATATTAACTTTTAGGTAGATGTTTTTGCTTTTTCTCAAGTGAGGAAACTGAGACTAAGAAGATGAGGAAACTTGACTAAGTTCTTGCAGCAAGAAGTGGTAGAGTGAGGATCTGATTACTCTTTATTTTTGCAAGGCCATCTACATAAATAGGCCATTAGCATGTTTAATCAGAGTAGATGTCTTTGATTTTTCGAGGCTTTGTTGGTTAGCACCTGGGCTTTGGATCTTCACCCTAAGTCATCAGTTTAGAGGTAACATGAAACTGAGGGGAAGTGAAAGAGCTGTCATTAGTGAAGGACTGCTGCTGCTGCTGCTAAGTCACTTCAGTCGTGTCTGACTCTGTGTGATCCCATAGACAGCAGCCCACCAGGCTCCCCTGTCCCTGGGATTCTCCAGGCAAGAACACTGGAGTGGGTTGCCATTTCCTTCTCTAATGCATGAAAGTGAAAAGTGAAAGTGAAGTCGCTCAGTCATGTCCCAACTCTTAGTGACCCCATGGACTGCAGCCCACCAGGCTCCTCCGTCCATGGGATTTTCCAGACGAGTACTGGAGTGGGGTGCCATTGCCTACTTTGTCTGAAGGACTTTACCCTGTGAATTACCTGCATATATCTATCTAGTAGATAGGAGGGCAAGACCTGGCAGAGGAAATTAGTAAAAGCAGAACCAGTTATTTTTAAATCTTGGTTTAAATGATGATAGTTTTCAACATATGTGTATTACTTAAGGAGACTTAAATAGTTCCTTTGTAGAGGGAGGGAAATCTTAGCTTTAATGTTATGAAACTAAAAGGCAAAATTAGTGTTTACCAGAGTAGTTTCATATTTGCTATGTATTCCTTGCTATTGCTTCTCTTTTTAGATTAAACTTATGAGGTACCAAGGCAGATATATTTGGCTTTCCAGTTTCTTCTCTTTTGGGCTTTGGTCAACACATTGTGGGTATCTGAACCTCAATTTCAAGGGGAAAAAACCTAACTTTGTGATGTTTTCTTCAGTAATTAGTAAAGATATTTACTTAAATTGAACTTCAGATTATTGGATATTTAAGTAAGAATTAAATAATACTGGTAAAAATATAAATAAGGTCAGGAGCCATCAAAACTTTTTTGCTACTTGACCCTGAAGCATTCTTTCAAAATTAAGCAGTCATTATCTGTTACTTTAATTTCTGGAAGTTGCTTCCAAAATGACTTTTAAGGTATGCTTAAAGAAAAAACACAGGACACTAATTATTGAAGCCACATGTAAGGAAAATGCATGTCTTTTCAGAGAAACCAAACATGCTTTTAAAAAACTGGACCCAGAGCATGATGTAATCTGTTATGTTTCTTCCTTTGGTCTCGCTCTCAGGAAATCAGGATGGTTTTTATTGGTTGTGGTAGTTTTCATCAGTTTGGGAATTCTCTCGTCAACCTCTGCTTGTCCCTTTATGCATTGGCTCAGAGGGCCAGATGCCGCACATAGAGCAGTCTAACATGGGGTGTAGTGCATTTTAGGTATTTTGTTCCCTTTCTCTTCTAACCTTGTTTGCTTTAAAAATTTTACTTTAGTGGTTTTCAGTTTCTCTTTTATCTTTGTTTTTTGAGCTTTGTAGCCTTTTGGGAAAGTTGGCAAAACAAGATGTGGAGTTACTAAGTTTGTGTGGAAATAAAATATAATTTAAAATGTTCTTTAGCATATTGAGGGTATTAGCAAACTTTGGCTTTGAGTCACAAGTTCCTATTTTAAATTATTTTCATTATTCAGTCAATAAGTAGTTACTGTGTGCTGTGTATGTGTCAGATATTATACTAGGTGCTGATATACTGTGAGTAACAAAATACTGGCGAGTAAACAAATGATAATAGTTTAGTAAGGGTTGTAAAGGAGGATTGGGGTGCCATGAAAGAACAGAGGTAGGGCTCTTAACTGGCTTGAGACAGTGAAGGCATTCTTGAGTAAGTGAGGGGTCCTAGTTGAGAGCTGAGACGTGGGCAAGAGTTAGTGGTAACAGCCGAGAGCTGCCATGAGTTGTTTGTTTATCATCTGTGAAGCGCCTTTTAGATGCTTTACATACCTTTGTTGTTGTTCCTAAGTCAGGTCCGGCTCTTTGCAATCCCACCGACTGCAGCACGCCAGCACACCAGGCTTCCCTGTCCTTCACTATCTCCTGGAGTTTGCTCAAACGCATGTCCATTGAGTCAGTGATGCCATCCAACCATCTCATTCTCTGTTGCCCCCTTCTCCTCCTGCCCTCAATCTTTCCCAGCAACAGGGTCTTTTCCAGTGAATCAGCTCTTTGCATCAGGTAGCCAAAGTACTGAAACTTCAGCTTCAGCAGCAGTCCTTCCAATTCAGGGTTGATTTCTTTTAGGATTGACTGGTTTGATCTCCTTGCTGTCCAAAGGACGCTCAAGAGTCTTCTCCAGCACCACAATTTGAAAGCCTCAGTTCTTTGGCACTCAGCCTTCTTTATCGTCCAACTTTCATATCCATACATGACTACTGGAAAAACCATAGCTTTCCTTCCAAGGAGCAAGCGTCTTTTAATTTCATGGCTGCAGTTGCTGTCTGCAGTGATTTTGGAGCCCAAGAAAATAAAATATGCCACTGCTTCCACTTTTTTTCCCCCTCTATTTGTCATAAAATAATGGAACCAGATGCCATGAGTTAGTTGTTTGATGTTGAATTTTAAGCCAGCATTTTCACCTCTCCTCTTTCACCTTCATCAAGAGGCTCTTTAATTCCTCTTCGCTTTTTCGCCATTAGAGTGATATCATCTGCATATCTGAGGTTTTTTATATTTCTCCTGGCTATCTTGATTCCAACTTGTGCTTCATCCAGTCCGGCATTTCACATGATGTACTCTGGTGGCTCATATGGTAAAGCATCTGCCCGCAATGTGGGACCCTGGTTTGATCCCTGGGATGGGAAGATCCCCTGGAGAAGGAAATGGCAACCCACTCCAGTACTCTTGCCTAGAAAATTCCATGGATGGAGGAGCCTGGTGGTCTACAGTGCATGGAGTCGCAAAGAGTCAGACATGACTGAGTAACTTCACTTCACTTTACTCACTTTACTCTGCATTTAAGTTAAATAAGGAGGATGACAATATACAGACTTGACATACTCCTTTTTTGACATACTCCAATTTTGAACCAGTCTGTTGTTTCATGTTTGGTTCTGTTGCTTCTTGGCCTGTATCTAGGTTTCTCAGGAGGCTAGTAAGGTGGTCTAGTAATTCCCATCTCTTTAAGAAATTTCCACAGTTTGTTGTGATCCATACAGTCAAAGGCTTTTAGCTTAGTCAGTGAAGCATAAGCAGATGTTTTTCTGGAATTCCCTTGCTTTCTCTGTGATCCAACAAAAGTTGGCAGTTTGATCTCTGGTTTCTCTGCCTTTTCTAAATCCAGCTTGTACATCTGGAAGTTCTTGGTTCACATACTATTGAAGCCTAGCTTGAAGGATTTTGAGCATTACCTTGCTATCATGTGAACGGAGCACAGTTGTGCAGTAGTTTGAACATTCTTTGGCATTGTCGTTCTTTGGGATTGAAATGAAAATTGACCTTTTCCAGTCCTGTGGCCTTTGTTGAGTTTTCCAAATTTACTGACATATTGAGTGCAGCACTTTAACAGCATCATCTTTTAGTATGTTAAAAAGCTCAGCTGGAATTCCATCACCTCCACTAGCTTTGTTTGTAGTAATGCTTCCTAAGGCCCACTTGACTTTACATTCCAGGATGTCTGGCTCTAGGTGAGTGACCACACCATCATGGTTATCCAGGTCATTAAGACCTTTTTTGTACAGTTCTGTGTATTCTTGCCGCCTCTTCTGCTTCTGTTAGGTCCTTGCTGTTTCTTTGTTTTATTGTGCCCATCTTTGCATGAAGTGTTCCTTTGGTATCTCCAATTTTCTTGAAGAGATTTTTAGTCTTTCCCATTCTATTGTTTTCCTCTATTTTTTGCATTGTTCACTTAAGAAGGCTTTCTTATCTCTTGCTATTCTCTGGAACTCTGCATTCAATTGGGTGTATCTTTCCGTTTCTTCTTTATATACCTGCTGCTGCTGCTGCTGCTGCTAAATCGCTTCACTCGTGTCCGACTCTGTGCGACCCCAGAGATGGCAGCCCACCAGGCTTCCCTGTCCCTGGGATTCTCCATGCAAGAACACTGGAGTGGCTTGCCATTTCCTTCTCCAATGCATGGAAATGAAAAGTGAAAGTGAAGTCGCTCAGTCGTGTCGGACTCTAGCTACCCCATGGACTGCAGCCTACCAGGCTCCTCTGTCCATGGGATTTTCCAGGCAAGAGTACTGAAGTGGGGTGCTAATCTTATTTAATTCTCGGACCCACTCTAGAAATTGGAAACTGAGCTAAACAACTTGCCAAGATCTCTTAGGTAATAAGGGGTAAAACTGGGATTTGACTTTTTGTTCCAGAGCCTATCACTGGATAGGAAGGTAAAACTGGAAGTATTCTAGGTATTCTTTGTCTTTGGGCATGTGGAAAGCAGCTTCCAGTATTATGCCCTTTAATAAGGTTTAGAACGTGGATTTGGCCAGGTAGAACAAAATTTGTGTCTGAGTGCCATTTGTGTTTGTTACTCTGAGGTTAGTTAGAACTGAGCATAAAATCCTGTCCACATGCTCAAGGAGTTTGCAGTGAGCCAGAGGGTCATGGTTTATGTTTCTTTGTGACTGTAATCATGGTCTTCCTGTTGATTATCTTGACAGCGGTTATTGATTGGGTAGATAATTTGAGTTGAGTCTTGAAGGATAAGTACAGTTTGGATATGTAGAAATGAAGAATGGGAATTTTAGGTAGAAAGACCCAGGAGAGCAAAAGCATGATGGTGGAAAAACTTAGGGAACTTTGGGAGGTGGCGATTTATTTTGTTTGAAAAACTAGGATGATAAAAGTAAAGAGGTAGGTAGGAATTGGGCCTGAGAAACTCAGTCCAGATAAACATGTTTTAAGCTATGTTTCTATCAAGAGAGCTTAAATGCATGAAATGTTTTCTTTTTGTGTTTGAAAACAGATCACTTCGGTTTGTTTGACTAGGATTCCTATGATTCATTTATGTCTTTGTTTAACAGTTCCTATCTAATATAACAGATTGTGATACAAAACATATAAAAAATAAAAATTATTCCATTTCATCACTTAAAGATAAACACCATTAAGATGATTTACCTTCTATATTTTTATTTATAATAAACTTTATTTACAAAAAATAGGATTACATTGTACATACAGCTTTGAAATCTGTTTTTCTATTTTAACACTACAAAGTAGAGAATCTTCCACAGCAAGTATTTTTAGTGTCTAGATAGCATTTCTCTATAGATATACTGTTACTGATCTGTTCAGTACTCTACTGATGGACATTTATATGTGTTTTCAGGTATTAATTATATCTGTTACCACCCTTATACTTTATAAACTTAGTTTTAGTTTATTTGCTTCTTAATTTCTTGAAGTGGAGTAGATTGATAGTTTAAAAGATATATAGTTCTTTAGGGCTTTTGATAACCTTATTGCCAGATATTCCGTCAGAGTGTACATTGTATGAGAGTTCCTTTTTTCCTTAGCTTCTCCAACACTGGTAATATCAATTTTTAAAATGTTTTTATTAAATAGAACATACTGAAGTAGAAAGAAATGATTTTTATGTCTTTTTTTTTTTAACCTGTAGTGCACATCTTTCTATCATGCTCAGTTGCATCTGACTCTTTGTGACCCTTTTGACTGTAGCCTGGCAGGCTCTTCTGTCCATGGGGTTTTTCAGGCAAGAATGCTGGAGTGGCTTGCCATTTCCTCCTCCAGGGGATCTTCCCAACCCAGGGATGGAACCTGAGTCTCCAGTGTCTCCTGAATTGCAGGCGAATTCTTTACACATTGAACCATCTGGAAAGCCCACATGTCTTTCTGTATTTGTTAGCTAAAAATGTTCCATTTTGTGGCTTTATCTTGGTTTATTTAATTAGTCTCCTATGAATGATTTAATTAGTTCCCAATAAATGGACATTAAGTTTGTTTCCAAATTTTTACTGTTATGGTAAACAGGACTACTTAAGGCCACTTATCTTTGCGCAATTGACCAATTATTTTTTGTAGTTTACCTTACTAGAAGTGTAATTGCGAGGTCAAGAGCAGTTCTTTTTTACATTAAATGGTTAACTGAATAGTAAGTATAATATATTTGATCTAATTTAATGCATCCAGTAAATGAGAGTTGAATTAACTTCTTGCTTAAATTCTGCAAATAGGAACTGAGAGAATATTACATGCCAGGCACTGCTAGATTCTAGAGAATTCAAAGGGGCATAAAGACACTGTCATTATTATATCTTACAACCCAGTGATTACAGAATTTAAGTCAATAACACTAATTTAAGTCAGTGAGACTACTTTAGATTATTCTATGCCTTGGTCTTGCCAAAATGTCTTTAGAATCTAAAGTAAACCCAAAGAGTTGTATTTACTTATATTTCACTTATCTTTTTTCTCAACAGGAAAATAGTTCTTCTTGCAGGATGGGCATTGTTCTTATTCCTTGCATACAAAGTTTCCAAAACAGACCGAGAATATCAAGAATACAATCCTTATGAAGTATTAAATTTAGATCCCGTAAGTAGTATTTTTATATAATGTACATTAGTTTAATGATCTCTTGAAAATACTGTAGGCCCACAGCCTAAAAGAAAGTGAGTTGTGCCTAAAGAAATCAGACTCCGATCAGTTAAAAAGATACCTAATCTGTTTTTATTCTAATGCATATATATATATATGTTTTTGAAGCTACAGAGGTCAATTACCATCCTATTAAGAGTTGGTTTGTAATTGCTAAAATGTAAAAAATATTTGGAGGTGAGAAGTTAGTATATTTTTAAAAGACGTTTCTAAGATTGGTTTAATGCAAAGTTAGAACCAGGAGGTTTATTTATGTTAGTTGGATAGGACCCTGTTGACACTAAGGCAGTATGTTAAGTCTTTATGTCTTGTAAAGAACTGGTAGCTTTGTCATAGAAATTGAGATTAACCTGGAATGTATCTGTTAGGTGACTTTCTTCTTTTTTTTTTTTTAACATTTTTTAAAAATTAATTTTTATTGGAGTATAGTCGCTTTACAGTGTTGTGTGTTAGGTGACTTTCTTAATTGAACTTGATTGATGGATCTAAGTAGAAAATTAGTCTTTTAAATTTATCTGTGGCAAGTTAGAACTGAAATGTATGCTAGAGATCATCTAGCATTTTCTTCTGATGGAGGAAATGAGGCCTGGAAAATCTGTGTTTTGTCTGGTGTCCCATAACTTCCTAGTAAACAAGCTGAACCTAGTGCTCTTTCCATTTCTCCCCCATACTGCTCTCTTTTATTTCTTGTCTCTGCTCAGTAGATGGCTTGATCCAGAGATTCACATAATGCAAAGTAAGGAGTGTATTTATCTTCTGGTTTTCTGCTTTGTAGAAGAAAAGTTTGCATACCATCTGAATTTTCTTATTGTGATGATTATGGTCATCAAGAGAGCTATTTTAAGTTTTAAAGGTTTGGGGACAATTTAATGCCATAAAAAAAATCAATGTGAAAAATTGATGAATAGAAATTGAATCTAATTAGGAAACAACTAAGGTAAACTAAGTTACTTAATATTAAAATGTTGTCAAACAGATGAAACCAAATAGTCTTCAGATTATTTCTTAGAAAAGAGGTTAACCTTTGATTTTTTTTTTCAGCCAGACTTAATTAACTTGATCATTCTTTGATATTTAAAATTCTCTGTCATTTTATTTTATTTAAATGGCATTCATATATTATCAATCTCAAATCATCTATGTGCATGGCATATAGTTAGATGCTCAGTAAAATAAAATATATCGAATAGCATAAATATTTTTACTTAAAAATATGTGAGTGAAATTTATAGGACAAGATATATAGGATGAAAACTTCATTTTCTATAAATATTGAGTAGTTCAATATTTTAAGTTCAGAATGGGATGGATTATGTTTTACAGTAGCCTGCTTATTTTTACTAAAAGAAAGTCTTTTCTTTTAGGGGGCAACTGTAGCAGAGATTAAGAAACAGTATCGTTTGCTGTCTCTTAAATATCATCCAGATAAAGGAGGTGATGAAGTTATGTTCATGAGAATAGCAAAAGCTTATGCAGCGTAAGTATTTTAGGACTTGTTATACATTTTTAAGTTTTCTATTGGAATAAAATAGTAATCAGTAAAATAATTGTCATATACTTTTTTCAAGTGTTGACCTCATATGTTGAGTCTTCTATGGAACTTCCTGATAACCCTGCAGGGGTAATTTAGCTAAACCTTAATTTTAAGTAGCTCACGGTAGTGCTTTTGCCATGTGAGTTGATTAAGTAGTAAGTGATATGTTAATTGAGCTATTTTCAAAGCATACTGATTAGAAGAGGATATACTAACACTTTGCTTTCATTTCTAGGCTTTTTATTAGGCTAGATCTAGTTCTTTTAAATGAGACAAGCATACAAGCATTATAGCTTGTTTCATTTAAACTATTTAAAGGTGAGTTTAATTTTTGGAAAACAGGATAGAGGATATAAAATTTAGTTATTTCTTGGGTGTTAATATTGCAGGAGATAAAAAGGTAGCTGGATTCTTCACGAATTATGATAGGTATATCCCACACAACCCTTACGTTGAATTAAAGAGTAAAATACAGACAAGATGTTATCTGTTTTTGAGGAAAACTCAGTAATGTACAATTTTGTAAGCTAACTTAAAAAATATAAGTAATAGAATATGCAGATATAATAGCAGGCTGTGAAAGTGGAATATGAATGACAAAAGTTTGGGAAATACTGTCTTATGCATTTTTGTGCCTAATAGAAGTATATTGACCGTGTCTCCTTTCTCCCTACAGCCTCCTCCCCCACCCCCTCCATTGGGTGTTTTCTGTGTGAATATGCTTCTGTAATAAAGCAGTACTTGCAGGAGCTTCTGAAGTGTGCTCTACATTTTCTTTTCTGTACAGCAGATGTTCTCCAGATTGTTCTTTCAGTTGGTGTGTTCTTTCCCCCTTTTTTCAGTGTCTCCTTCATGTATTTACCCTTGGTGCACAAGTATCACAATATAATGCCTTAGTTGCTGTCTTCAGGTAATTGAAGAACTGGAGATTTCCAGATGTCAGATAGCCAAGATTAATTAGCGTTTTTAATTTTAGTGTTTTTGGTACAGTTACTTTTCCCCCCTTAGTTTTCAGGTATTGTAACATTTTCAAGGTCATGATTTTCTTCTCAGGTTACTGGAAATCTGGCTTTATTATGTATGGTCACTATTCTAAAAAGTACTGAAGAATAATATATGGCTTTTGGTTTTAACTTAGTTGCATGATCATGATGTAGAGTGTTTTGTATGTAAAGGGTCTAAAATAGTTGATGGTCTATCAGGCAGATGAAGAAGTAAAATGATTACAGGACCCAGAACTCGAGTTGTTGTAACTTGTACAAGTATAACTAGATTAGTTAAAAGGGCACATTTTACTGAATATGTATGTAATAGGTTTGAGTCATTGAATTGAAGCTGCTGTCCTAAGATACGTATTTCAAGCAACTTGTGGAATGCAGTTATAGACTTTGATCTACAAAGTTTTTCAGAATTTGCCTTGGTTATTTAAGCTACTTTCTCTTCCCTTATTTGCTCATTATAATAAATAAGTGGGTCATTTCTATTTCTTCGGGCCAGATTGTTACTTGAAGGAGGTATGGTTATTTTTGAAGAGTTAGGCCAACTTATGAATTCTCTGATTCATTTTTCTGGATACAGTTGGGATTTTGCTTTTGGGTGTAGAACCTGTGTTTAAACTATTTTTTAACACATGGGCAGCATGAGATAACATCCTTAAAACTATTTTAATTTTTATAGCCTATGTTTGCACATATTCTTACGTATGAATACGTAACTTAGCTGTGTATAGCCAACTCAGGCCACTCATATACAATTTAGTGAAGGCATTCTCTGGATTAGGATTTAAAATCTGAGGTCCCTGAAACAGTATACAGAATTTATGTGTATTTGTAAATGTGCATTTTTTTTCCAGGACAAGAGGGGCATAGATTTCACTAGATTTAGATTCCTAATAGGATTTATGGTATAACCTCCCACCCTCAAAGTCAAGGAATATAATCATGTTTAGGAAACTTGACTCTCCTTGAATTAAAAAAAAAATTACATTAGTACCAGTGGTGTTGTGTGAGCTTATTATATATAAATTATACTGAAGTCACACAGCTTCTAAGTTCTTTAAGTCTTAGAAATGGTATTATACTGAAGCACTAACAAGAAGTGAAAAATCAGTTGCTTTCTTAAACTGACTTAAAAAAAATTGATAATTCCTTTGACTATACAGACTGGTTATACAACAGTTGTACACAGATTGGTTTAATGAATGAATTAATGAAATTTTAATCAGATGTGTGTGCAGGTTGAAAAATCAAATGCTTCTTTGATGTGAGCTGTGCTTTATTTTGCTAATCTGAGGGCATTGAATAGAGAACAGAACAGTTTATGTTCCTGCCATCATTAGAAAGGCAGAAAGGAATGAGATAATTATTTTGGGAAAAAGAATCTGATTAGGAGACAGAAAATTTAAAGAAATAATAGCTAAAGCTCTTGATGAAGTGGACAATTATACAGGGAAACCAAGGCAAACGTTTTTGAGAAATATCCCTTCCTTAGCAGAAAAGAATCTTAGCACCACTCCTTATTAACTTGCAGTCTAATAATGCCTTTCCTCGGCTCTTGTATTTTACTGTGGCCTTAGGTCAAATAGTGTAAGTGAAGTTACAGTTGAATAAGGACTAAAGATGTCAAGGTGCTTGTTTTCATAAGTGACCAAATTGATAAGTGTAAAAATATTTTCAAATCATTGAAAAATTTTGCAATTTTATTAAGGTATTTCTGCATTCTTTGTCTCAACTTGGAGCTTTATTAAATAGAAAATACATTGTATCCTAGGTACATATGCCCTGGGAAATAAATTTATGGCTAAAATTCAGTTCAGCTCAGTCATGTCTGACTTCCTGCGACCCATGGACTGCAGCATGTCAGACTTCCCTGTCCATTACCAACTCCCAGAACCTACTCAAACTCATGTCCATCCCGTCAATGATGCCATCCAACCATCTAATCCTCTGTCGTCCTTTTCTCCTCCTGCCTGCAATCTTTCCCAGCATCAGGGTCTTTTCCAATGAGTTGGTTCTTCACATCAGGTGGCCAAAGTATTGGAGTTTCAGCTTCAGCCCTTCCAATGAATAGTCAGGACTGATTTCCTTTAGGATTGACTGGCTGGATCTCCTTGCAGTCCAAGGGACTCTGAAGAGTCTTACTAACACCACAGTTTAAAAGCATCAATTCTTCGGTGCTCAGCTTTCTTTATAGTCCAACTCTCACATCCATACATGACTACTGGAAAAACCATAGCTTTGACTAGACAGACCTTCATTGGTAAAGTAATATCACTGCTTTTTAATATGCTGTCTAGGTTTGGCATAGCTTTTCTTCCAAGGAGCAAGTGTCTTTTAATTTCATGGCTGCAGTCACCATCTGCAGTGATTTTGGAGCCCCCCAAAATAAAGTCTGTCATTGTTTCCATTGTTTGCCCATCTATTTGCCATGGAGTGATGGGACCAGATGCCATGATCTTAGTTTTCTGAATGTTGAGTTTTAAGCCAACTTTTTGACTCTCCTCTTTCACTTTCATCAAGAGGCTCTTTAATTCTTCTTTGGTTTCTCCCATAAGGGTGGTGTCATTTGCATGTCTAAGGTTATTGATATTTCTCCCAGCAGTCTTGATTCCAGCTTGTACTTCATCCAGCCCAGCGTTTCTCATGATGTACTCTGCATAGAAGTTTATAAATAAGCAGGGTAACAATATACAGTCTTGACATACTCCTTTCCCAATTTGGAACCAGTCTGTTGTTCCATGTCTGGTTCTAACTGTTGCTTCTTGTCCTGCATACGATTTCTCAGGAGAAAGATCAGGTGGTCTGGTATTCCCATCTCTAAGAATTTCCCACAGTTTATTGTGATCCACACAGTCAAAGGCTTTGGCATAGTCAAGAAAGCAAAAGTAGATGTTTTTCTGGAACTTGATGATCCAGAATGTTGGCAGTTTTGTCTCTGGTTCCTCTGCCTTTTCTAAATCCAGCTTGAACATCTGGGAAGTTCATGGTTCACATGCTGTTGAACCCTGGCTTGGAGAATTTTGAACATTACTTTGCTAGCATGTGAGATGAGTGCGATTGTGCAGTGGTTTGAGCATTCTTTGGCATTGCCTTTCTTTGGGATTGGAATGAATACTGACCTTTTCCAGTCTGGTGGCCACTGCTGAGTTTTCCAAATTTGCTGGCATATTGAGTGTAGCACTTTAACAGAATCATCTTTCAGGATTTGAAATAGCTCAACTGGAATTCCATCACCTCCACTAGCTTTGTTCATAGTGATGCTTCCTAAGGCCCACTTGACCTTGCATTCCAGGATGTCTGGCTCTAGGTCAGTGATCACACCAACGTGGTTATCTGGGTCCTGAAGCTCTTGTCTGTATAGTTCTGTGTACTCTTGCCACCTCTTCTTAATATCTTCTGCTTCTGTTAGGTCCATACCATTTCTGTCCTTTATCGAGCCCATCTTTGCATGAAATGTTCCCTTGATATCTTTAATTTTCTTGAAGAGATCTCTAGTTTTTCCCATTGTTGTTTTCCTCTATTTCTTTGCATTGATCACTGAGCAAGGCTTTCTTATCTCTCCTTACTATTCTTTGGAATTCTGCATTCAAATGGGTATATCTTTCTTTTTCTCCTTTGCCTTTAGCTTCTCTTCGTTTTTCAGCTATTTGTAAGGCCTCCTCAGGCCTTACATGCAAAAATGCCTTTTTGCATTTCTTTTTCTTGGGGATGGTCTTGATCACTGCCTCCTGGACACTGTCATGATCCTCTGTCAATAGTTCTTCAGGCACTCTGTCTATCAGATCTAATCCCTTGAGTCTTTTTGTCACTTCCACTGTATAATTGTAAGGGATTTGATTTAGGTTATACCTGAATGGTCTGGTGGTTTTCCCTACGTTCTTCAATTTAAGTCTGAATTTTGCAATGAGGAATTCATGATCTGAGTGACAGTCAGCTTCCGGTCTGTTTTTGCTGACTGTATAGGGCTTCTCCATCTTTGGCTAAAATTAGGTTTGAACATAAACATAATCTTTTGCCAGTAGGTCTGTAAGAATGTCTTCCTTATTATGTTCTGAAGGAAAGAGTTCTTTTAATGTTTTTATTTTTTTTTAAAAACATCTATGCCAGGACCTGGAATAAAGCTACTCTTAACCCCGTGCCTTGAACCATTGCCCAGGTCATATATGTTTACATATTTTTTAAAAAAATCACTGTCCCTCATATTGCCTGAGTTGGGAAGCTGTTGCTTTAGCAAGTATTTGCCTAGTCTTCCTGGAAGTTGGCTTAGGAGAAAACTGTGATCTCAGCACAGTACAAATGACCTTTACCACAGCAGTGGAATTTTATAGGTGTTATTTTTTTCTTTGAGAATGTGGTGCAAGTTTTGGAGGGATTATTATTAATCATGTATTAAGTTTATATTTAAAATATAGGTATATGTCATTATTAAAAGCATGCCCATTGAAAAAATTTTGGAAAATAAGTGAGTGTATAAGATTGAAAAAAGTCACGTCTAATTTCCCCTGCCTCCTTAGAAAATGTAATAGCCTTTAAAGTTTGATCTTCTGTCTTGAACTGGCTAAACTTGAGAACTCTTGGGCCAACTAAGAATTTGTATCCGGGTTCATTAATTAGCATTTTTTGTTAATGCTGAATTCCTTCCTTACCTGTCCCTATTTTTTTTCAGATTTCAGAGGGTTTTTCTTGATTCTCTGAAATTATTTCTTTTAAGAAATGAGTTGGTTGGTTAATGGAGTTTGTGTAGTTGAGTACTTACTTTTCAGATGTGGTTTTCTAATTTTGCACCTTTGTTCTTTTTATGCTAGTTTAACTGATGAAGAATCCCGGAAAAATTGGGAAGAATTTGGAAATCCAGATGGGCCTCAAGGTGTGGTAAATGATGATTAAAAAAATACTGGGGTTAAGGTATTGCGTATATTATGAAAATGTTAGATTTAAAAGAACGTTTTGATTTTCTTAGTTTGTGAATAGAAAAATTACAACCACGCAGAGTTAAATGGATACGTAAATTGAGCTTCCTTTACTTAATTTTTCTAGAGATTAGTTGGAAAGATAGGTCTTTGATTTGATGAGAAGAGTAGTCAGTTTCATTATTCATCATTTCCAGTTCAGTTCAGTCGCTCAGTCGTGTCCGACTCTGCGACCCCATGAATTGCAGCACGCCAGGCCTCCCTGTCCATCACCAACTCCTGGAGTTCACTCAGACTCACGTCCATCAAGTCGGTAATGCCATCCAGCCATCTCATCCTCTGGTGTCCCCTTCTCCTCCTGCCCCCAATCCCTCCCAGCATCAGAGTCTTTTCCAGTGAGTCAACTCTTCGCATGAGGTGGCCAAAGTACTGGAGTTTCAGCTTTAGCATCATTCATTTCCAGTTAGTGGTCGATAAAAACAGGATGAAAACTCTGTTTTTTCTTTACTGACTAAACATTTTCCCATATATTCATAGTGTTTACATAAACTCAGGACATGTAAATGGATTTAAGTGTTCTGAGAAGAAGGAATTCATGTACTTTGATTTTTTTTTTTTTTTTTTTCTTTTGGGAAAATTTGAAGTTTCAGATGATAAACCATATCACATCAACTTTTGTGTATGAGACACACATAGTAAGATAAAGTTTTTTGGAAGTGACAGGGGAGGTAGAATTTCGGGATATAAATAAATGAAGCTGGAAGTTCAGACTCTTCAAAAATACTCTTCCTGTTTTAGCCACAAGCTTTGGAATTGCCCTCCCAGCTTGGATCGTTGACCAGAAAAATTCAATATTGGTGAGTACACTTAATAAGACACATGATAATGTGTTAGATATATCTTGGTAATGTAAAGATAACATTACAAAGAAAATTCCAGTATAGTGTTTCTAATTTAACTGTGTATTATGGAAACTTCTTACGTAATGGAGAAAAGAATTGGTTCTTATTATTACATTGAGGTTTGGGGGACTGTACTCTAGTGTAGTTTTAGAACCTTCAAATTGTGATTTGTTTTGGAGGTAGTTTCAGATTGGGTCCTACCCTTGGTTTAGGGAACTACTGTTTCTTATGGTGTTGACATTTATCCCTAAGTAGTACTCAAAATTTAAATTACCCTGTATTCTGCATTTATCCAAGCTAAATTAATTTTAATGTGTCCTAACATAATGTACCATATTCTATATGGTACTTTAAGGGGCAGCAGGATGATCAGACTTCAATTAGTGATGAGAGGCTGCAGCTCTTAAAACGTCAGAGATTATCTTAACCTATTGTTTAGGAATTCGCTACTTCTCCTTTCTTGAAAATAATTATCTAGGGGCTGTCTTTAAAGCAATAAAAACCAGTCTGTCATTTGTAACATTTGTTACAATCCTTATAGTCTGTCATTTGTTTTGAAAATGGCTAGTGTCATTTTATGGCTATTTATTTACATGTTTTCTTCCAGGGTATATAGTTGTTGTATATAAGCATGTTGAGGGAATACTAGAGAAGAGAAAGATTGTTAGCTACCAGATTTGGGATTGAGTAGTAGGACAAAAATCCTACCAATGGAAATTACCTGCAAACAGCATTATATGTTCTGTTTGATATTGAGGCAAGGAAACCAGGTTCTATCATTTATTTCTGAGGCACTAACTACTTGCTAAGATGTGGATGACTCTTGAACCACAGGGGCTTGAACTGTGTAAAGTGAAAGTGAAAGTCGCTCAGTCGTATCTGACTCTTTGCGACCCCATGGACTACACATCCATGGAATTCTCCTGGCCAGAATACTGGAGTGGGTAGCCTTTCCCTTCTCCAGGGGATCTTCCCAACCCAGGGATCAAACCCAGGTCTCCTGCATTGCAGGCTGATTCTTTACCACTGAGCCACCAGAACTGTGTAGGTCCACTTATATATGATTTTTTTCCCCAATAAATATGGACTACAGTACTCCACAATCCATGGTTGAATCCATGGATGCAGAGCCACAATATGGAAGGCCAGCTCTAAAGTTATATGTGGATTTTCCACTGCAAGGAGGTTGGTCCCCCAGCCCTTACATTACTCAAAGTCAACTGAAGTTGGCTCTCCCTATCAGCGTGTTTCACATCCTTGGATACTCTTTTACCACCAATTTATATAAAGGACTTGAGCATCCCTGAATTTTGGTATCCTTGGGGGTTTGGAAACCAGTTCCCCTCAGATACCAAGGGATGACTGTATATGCTGCAGATTCCCTATCTGCAAAAAGAAAACAATAATGGTACCTTCCTCATAGAGTTTGAAAGTAAGGATTAAATGAAATACATAAGATGTGCTTTTAATAGTGCCTCTATGTAAGCCTCAAAAAAGTGTTCATGGATGTTGTAATTTACCTCATGAAGGAATAAATGGTCTTCTTTTTCTCCTTTTCAATTCAAGGTTTTACTTGTATATGGCTTGGCATTCATGGTTATCCTTCCAGTTGTTGTGGTAAGTTCCAGCTCTTTTTATTAACATTTTTTAGGGAAGAGAGTGGATGGCATGATTTGGGGTCTCCTTATAAGATCGTAATTTGTATTAGAATATAATCCATAATCCATTAATCCTTGAGTTTTAAGAATTTCATATTCAACTATCCTTTAAGGTCTTCTAAAGGTGACATCACTTTAGTATGTTAAAATGTGTCTCCTCATGATTCAAAAGTTACACACACATGAGATAATACAGATATATTTAGAATTTAAAATGAAAGTCTTCTGTCACCACGTCCCCCAATTCCATTTCTCTGTTGGAGATAATCGCTGCTAAGTTTGTTGATTTCCTTTTCAGATCTTTTTCTATGCATTAAATGTATATACATGTTTTTTAAAATGTGGTCTTATTATATATATTGTCCTGTGACTTTTTTGCTTCATACAGGAATACAACATGTAGAACAAGCTCATTTTTAAAAACGGCTGCATCAGTTCAGTCAGTTCAGTCACCCAGTCGTGTCTGACTCTTTACGACCCCAAATATAGAGATACCATAATGTTTATGATTTTATTGTTTATTACCTTCATGACTGGTGGTATTCTTACTGATCTTAGGGTTCCTATGATCCTGTAGTGAGGCTTACAGTTAACCTGTCTTGCTTTCTTCATAGGATTGTTGTGTTAGAATCCAATTGTATGGAATAATGTGAATGAAAGTAGTATATCAACTGTAAAATTGCTCTTACACTTATTTGTCAAACATTTATTGAAGACATGCCATGTGTCAGAAACCAACTTGTTGCTTATAGCAGTGGGTTGTTTCATTCCTGTTTTGTCTATAAACAATTTCTAGTTGAAACTTAAATCTTTAAATCATATATATGTAATGAGATAGGCTGGTATTTAGGCATCATGCAGCATAAATACTTGCCAGATAAATCATTTGAAATTTATAGTAAAGGTATTTGTTCTAAAGAGCAGATATTTTTATTGGTTTATGAACATTTAGAAAATTTGACCATAAACATTCTGCATCAAAGTTAACATTTATTGTGGTTTTCATGTTTTTTCCTTGTTTAATTTTGTGTCTTAGGGCTCTTGGTGGTATCGCTCAATACGCTATAGCGGAGACCAGATTCTAATACGCACAACACAGATTTATACCTACTTTGTTTATAAAACTCGAAATATGGATATGAAACGTAAGTAAATTTAAGTAACTGTGATAGTAAATTATTTTCTGAGTCATTTATGTGGAATTGGTATATGTATTCAATTGGAGAAATTCCATTTTATAGTTTTAGGGATATTCAGTTCATTATAGCTGAGCTGAGCATAAAGCTGGAGGAAGATGCTAATGCCTTTTGTCATATTTCTTGATCTGTAGCTCTGTTATTCTCATTCACTCAGCTGTATGTATATGTATACATTTTCCCTTCAGAGATTTTATGGTAAAGCTCCTTGTGGACTAATTTTGTAGTAATTCCAGCTAACATTTCTTGAGTATTTGTTGTTGCCAAGTATTGTGAGGCACTATCATGTATTAACTCATCTAATCTTTGTATGCTCCCATAAATAAGTGCTGTTTTTAAGCACATTTTATAGATGAAGAAACTGAGCTCAAGGATACATAGTGACAGCTGGGATAGAACTCAAGCAGTGTGGCTCCCAAGCCAGTACATTATACCATGCTAATGGCGTAAAATAAGTAGAGGTCCTGGGAGTGTTTAAAGAAATTTGCCAAAATATTTCATTCCCAGAGGCTTATTTCAGAATTTATTATGACATAAAAAGTAACATCCTAAATACTTTCTTTGATCCCATAAAGCTAACATTGTAAATTTTATCCCTGGAATACTTTATATTACCTTTCAGAATCACTGCTCTGTTGAAATCTTATACATTAAAAAAAAAAAAGGACATAAGTTTAAAATTGTGCTTCATGGGTGGATGCATTTTTGTTCCAAAACCTGAGTGGACTTTGTCATATTTTGTGTTTGCCCATTTGATTAGCTCTTGGTAATGAGAAAGAGATTTATCATATAATCCCAGGATTATATGACTGTGTGAGTTGATTTTGTATTTCTGAAGAATGAGCAGGTCTTTTATTTCTGAGGAATGAGTGAATGTTACTCTCCCTTGTGCACATGTACACTCTTCTTTGTGCTGGGTTGAAATATTAATGTATAAACATTCTCCTTTATGAAAATATTTCCTGTTTGTAACCAGTTTTAATACGTTTTTTGGATCAGTGATCTTGATTTCTGTTTCATTTCTGAGGGTGGTACTTAGCCTTACACAATTCTGTCAGAAAAGCTTTGTTTAGCTTTATTTAATTTTGTTTGGTTAGTTATCATTGGTTTTAGGACTGGCACCATTTATATAGCTGTCTTAGGAACCGTTGATTTCATTCAAACATTTGAGGGTAGTAATAGTAATAGCTCACACACATTACTGTGTTTATGTGTATGAGGCACATATGAAGAAATTGAGGCCCATAGAGAAGTGAAGAATATTGTCTTAGGTCATTCAGCTAGGACTTGAAAGCTTCAGGGTTTATGCACTTAACTCCTATACTGTCCTGATTTTTGTGAGAACACTGCTTGCATTTCCTGCCATAAGGTGAAGATTGATAACTCTAGTGCCAGTCATTAAAGAGCTTGTATAGACTAAGAAAAGTAACACTAATATATGTGACCTCAACTCATGTGTATTTCAAGGAACACTGTTCCCACAAAGCCCTCCATGATTCTGTAATAAAAATTTTTGTAAATTACAGTATATTTTAGATTACTCATGGCATTGAGGAGTCATGAAGTGAAGAAACCTGAAACCCTTTTGAACCCCCTTTTCTCTTAAAGCAGTTAGTAATGTCACATAGAATCCTTGCTGCTGCTGTGTAGCTCAGGGAACCCTACTCAGTGTTCTGTGGTGACCTAAATGGGAAGGAAATCCAGAAAAGAGGGAATATATGTGTACGTATAGCTAATTCACTTTGCTAAACAGTAGAAACTAACACAACACTGTAAAGCAGCTATCCTCCGATAAAAATTGATTCTTTTTTAAAAAGAAATTTTATGTGGAAAACATGATAACCTCTAGAAACCAATGCTATTTGTGGTGATTTTAATGCACCTAGTTGCTTCTGGGTCCTTAATTTGACGTGTATTTCTCTTTACTTGTGATAGGTAATATTACAAACACTTTTTAAAAATGAGATGTTTCTTTTGTTGTGAGAGAAATTTATACCTGTTAATATTGATTTTAGCATTGTGTGTGATTAGAAAACTGCCTCCCTCTAGGATTAATCTGGTATCGTTTGGGGAGGATGATTACGGGTCAGTAAATTTATTTTTCTTCATATTTCTTTTGTTTTTTTAGGTCTTATCATGGTTTTGGCTGGAGCCTCTGAATTTGATCCTCAGTATAATAAAGATGCCACAAGCAGACCAACAGATAATATTTTAATACCTCAGGTTAGGCCTGTCTCCCAAATTCTTTGATAAACATTTAAATATTAAAGTTTATGCTTTATTAAGTATACATTTTTTTAAATAATTATTTTTTTTCCCTAGCTCATCAGAGAAATTGGCAGCATTAATTTAAAGAAGAATGAGCCTCCACTTACCTGTCCTTATAGCCTGAAGGCCAGAGTTCTTTTACTGTCTCATCTTGCTAGAATGAAAATTCCTGAGACTCTTGAAGAAGGTATTTTGATTCTACTGTCTGTAGGGTTTTAGTGGTACAAAAGCAATAGATGTAATTAGGCCTCATGGTGCAGTGTTTTTGTCACTGTTCTTTTTTGCTCAATCAGATAATTACTCAAGGACCTTTTAAAAACAAATCTATATGCTACATACATAATTACTTTCACAAATACTTTGAAGGTCTTAGTAAAGTCAAATGATTTGGCAAATGTTAAAATGTTGTATTTCAGGGTAAGAGAATACTCTATGAAAAATGTCTAGTTAATTGCAGATTATTCAATAATTCCTGATGACTTAAAAAAAAAAAGAATTTGAAGCTTTTTGCGGGGAGAAAACATGGATTTCACAACAGATATCTCAGTTATCACCACTAGTACCACCACCATACTCCAGCTGCTGCTGCTTCAGTTGTTTCCGACTGTGCGACCCCATAGACGGCAGCCCACCAGGCTCCCCCATCCCTGGGATTCTCCAGGCAGGAACACTGGAGTGGCTTGCCATTTCCTTCTCCAATACGTGAAAATGAAAAGGGAAGATGAAGTCGCTCAGTCGTGTCCGACTCTTAGCGACCCCATGGACTGCAGCCCACCAGACTCCTCCATCCAGGGGATTTTCCAGGCAAGAGTACTGGAGTGGATTGCCATTGCCTTCTCCCCATACTCCCGCAGTAGTTACCAATAAAATGTCTGTTTAATCTTTACTTAAAACTTTATCAGTACTTGAAGCCATCTGTTCTACTTAAAAAAAATAAAGCATTAGATTAGGACTGTGGTGTCTCCAGGAATATTGTGAATTTGAATGTCACCTCTTTTCACTTGTATTATTTCCATTGAAAGTTTTAAAAGAAAGTTATTATCCTTAGAGAATAAATTTTCTTTCTGAATGAACCAACCCACCCTCCCCCTGCTTTAAGCCAATAATGCAGTGAAATGCCTTTGAAAACAAGGTCAGTTGATGCTCAGTGATTAATGATAGTACCATAGGCTACGTATGATGGAATTAAGGAACACTATTAAGGCGTTGTTTATTGAAGTTGCAAAGTAGTAATTCTGTTGCTAATGTTCTGTACAGATATGAAGCCATCTCCATTTTTACCAATTATATAAGGAAGAGGAAACAAATTTATTTTAGTTTTATCAACCCCACTGAATGATCTCAGTGGTTAACTATTATTGCAGTATAAGTGAAAGAATCTCTCTCCCCTTCTCCTATCCTCTCTCTCCATTTAGTTGACATCTATTCTCAGTCTTAGTCTTTGGACTTATCCATAATTATAGAAACTTAGATGCACAAGAAGAAAATTTTTGAAGTTCTTCAGTTAGTGAGGTTATGATTAAGTTTAAGACTGTTACCAGAAAAAAAGGTAGGGAGTAATTTATAAAGCCAAAAACCATGATATTAAAAGTTTGCCTTTAAAACATTTAATCTGAGCTAGGGTTTTCTGACTGATTTTTTGATGTGGTGCTGCCGAGGAGAAACAGTTGTGTTCAGCCTATAAAATTCTGAGGTCATATGAAAAATTTGTTTGACAACTTAAATTTAGCTTTAGTCTTGGACTACAGGTAATAAAAATGTTTTTGTATAAAAGAAGAATGATTTGTTTCAGGTGTTTTATTGTTTTGCAGATCAGCAATTTATGCTGAAAAAATGCCCTGCCCTACTTCAAGAAATGGTTAATGTAATCTGCCAGCTAATAATAATGGCCAGGAGCCGTGAAGGTGAGGAGGAAGCATAATTATGTTGTACTTTTTCTCGCAAGCATATAGTACAGATTATACTTTTAAGATTTATGGGAACCTAATATATTTCTGTCTTTAAGTTGAATTGGCTTTCCCAGTTTTGCTTATGGTTTTTCTTATTTTTCCTGTATTTTCTATCATGTAAGGTACCACAACTTATGGTTTTTAATTCAGTTTTTTCATTGTTTTATTGTTTATTTTTTTCTTGTTTACAAAAGTTTAAAATATCCTTTTCTTCCTCTGAATATTTTTAGAATTAGGTTAACAATGAGTTTGAAATAATTCTTTTATGTGCTGTGATGATTCATCTGACATGTGTTTTTTGCATCAAGGGAAAAAGAACAAGGGAGTTTATGGTCTATAATGGAAAGAGACCCTTAAAAAAGAAGGGAGTGGTTGTGTTTTGTTGTTATGGATGATGTAATTTTGTGGCATGACATCAATATGTTCTTAATACCAAAAACGTCTTATGATTTACTGGTTTGGAAGTGGTACAAAGAATGTTTCTATTAAAATCAATGGTTGTTGCTGGTTAATGTACATTTGATCAAGTTTGTATATTTTCTCTGTCTTATCCAGTAACTTTTAAAGGAAAGTCAACACTGTGATCATAAAATTTGAGGTGTTAAGGATGTTCACGTGGATTTGTGTTTGTTATGAATTGTGTACTCTGAACATATAAATAGTCCAGCCCTGTTTTTGCTTTTCCTTCTGTTCTTTCTAAGAAAGGGAGTTTCGTGCTCCAACTTTGGCATCCCTTGAAAACTGCATGAAGCTTTCCCAGATGGCTGTGCAAGGCCTTCAGCAGTTTAAGTCTCCCCTTTTGCAGCTCCCTCACATTGAAGAAGACAATCTTAGAAGAGTTTCTAATCATAAAAAGGTAATTTGGCACTTTAATATTAGTTTTAAGCCGTTTGTCATGTCACTTAAAGGTAACATGAATGAAAATTTTTCTAGAAGTGGTTATATGAACATCTTAGATTTACAGTGTTTCAGGCATTCTAAAACTATGCCTCAAGTGATTCTGTTAACACTTTCTTGAATAGATAGCTGTTTGATAACATTTTATTAATACTACTGAAATGATCTTACTACTTTGGGGGTGGTCAAAATTTTAGCAGTTAACACTTTGTTCTTTATGTTGCCAAAAGTAAATGTACTGTGTAAAAATGCACTGTATACTTTTCATTTATTTCATTAATGGTTTAAAGCTTGAGCAGCAGTTTGTTGAGTATGAACAAAAAAATTAAGCATTCAATATATAAGTAGGTCATATAAAGATAATTCTTATTTAGAAATTATAGTCTGTATATAGATTATGAGAATGAATCTTAAGGCACAGCAAAATATGTATATAAATGAAAAACCTGAGGAAATATAGGAAAAAATGGAATGAAATTATAATTTTAAACCACTTTGTATATATTAGAGGACAGAAGATAGACATTGGACTTGATAGTAGTAAGGTAGAACTAATAAATGTATATTAGAAATTTTTAACAGAGCACTCTTCTCTCAAGTAAGTGTGTTGCTCTTTTAAATTTGATCACATTTAAAGTCATAATTGAAAACTTCAGCATTCAAAAGCAGGCATTTCACATGCCTTATGATCTAATCCCTATCTGTGAAAGTAAAAATTAATAACTGGCACCAAGTACTCAGAAATTAAAAAACCTTCTCCTTGGTATTCATTTAGCCAGGATTGGTACTACTGCAGTAACAGTTATATTTAGAAAATAACAAGAATGAGAATATTGCATCAGTTCAGTTCAGTCACTCTGTCCTGTCCAACTCTTTGCGACCCCATGGACTGCAGCACGCCAGGCTTCCCTGTCCATCACCAACTCCTGGAGCTTGCTCAAACTCATGTCCATCAAGTTGGTAATGCCATCCAACCATCTCATCCTCTGTCGTCACCTTCTCTTGCCTTCAGTCTTTCCCAGCATCAGGGTCTTTTCCAGTGAGTCAGTTCTTTGCATCAGGTGGCCAGTTATTGGAGCTTCAGCTTCAGCATCAGTCCTTCCAATAAATAGTCAGGACTGATTTCCTTTAGGATTGACTGGTTTGATCTCCTTGCAGTTCAAGGGACTCTATCAAGAGTCTTTTCCAGCACCACAGTTCAAAAGCATCAGTTCTTTGGCACTCAGCTTTCTTTATGGTCCAACTTTCATATCCATACATGACTATTGGAAAAACCACAGCTTTGACTAGACGGACTTTGTTGGCAAAGTAATGTCTCTGCTTTTTAGTATGCTGTCTAGGTTGGTCATAGCTTTTCTTCCAAGGAGGAAGTGTCTTAATTTCTAAAAAATAAAAGAATATTGCATAGTAAAACCTAAAGAGTACACATGTAGCTATATACTTGGAAATAAATTCATATTCTTAAAGGTTTTTTGCCGGGGACCAGCCCCGGCTGATCCAGGGTATTCGAAGGAGAGACGGCATAGGCGAGGATCAGGATACAATAGCTTCAATTAGATATTAATTAAAGATATAAAGAGTAATAGAGTAAGGATAGCTCAGTAGGAAAATTCAGTGGAGAAAAGAGGCTGAGTAGCTTGGTTTACGCGGGAGACCAATAAAACTTCAAGACAAGAAGTTTGCACCACTTACGTAGGCTGCAGGCGTCCTTCCGTTCTCCCGAAGGAGAGGAGACACTGAGGCCTCCCCGGTCGGACCTTAGAAGCCCAGGCATAATTAGTAAGCATGGTGGGTTCCGCGCTCCAGATGGAGACTCAACCAGAGTGAGAGAGAGAGCGACATGGGGAGACCAGTATTTCGAGAAACTGATCCCAATTCTTTATTTTCCATAGTCTACTTTTATACACTGAGATGTTATGCAAAAGTCACGCGGGGTCAGCAGTCCTGACTGTTATCAAAGTCAGGTGCTTCATACAAATGTATACAGAGGTCTTAGGGGTGTTACATCATCTTCTGGCCAGGGGGGCCTGCAGACAATTTACGACCCTCTCCTTGTGACAGCGGTCAGTCAATCAGGACACTTACTTCTCCAGGGCTGATTATTCTCAAAACAGACGCCACCCAAATAAAGTTACATTCCTACAGGGTGAGGGTGTAGTGGGTTTTAGTTAAGGAAAGAATTTACTTAGCCTAAGGTCTAACGTGATTAATATCAAAGGTTAATTCTATATATTCATTAATGTGTGTAAGGGCAGGGGATATGGAGACTTAGCAACAAACATTGGCTCAACAAATGAAAAACCCTTCACCAACACAATTTCTAATTAGCCCATTATACTTATACTAATAGTTTTCTAACTTTTCTAAGGAACTTGTTTTTAGAAGGTTTAAAGCATCTTGTGCCTCTCACGGTTGGGAGGCTGTGAGCGATCACATGTGGCCGGACAAGCCTGTCAGGCAGGCCAGAGAACCTTCAGAGGAGTTTGTAGGTTAAAACACTCTTACCACGCCCAGGAATTATTATAAACTGGAGCTCTAAGTTAACTCCTTCTCCAAAAGAGGTGGTGGGGGACAGCCCCCCGTAAAGTCAGAGGTGTAGGTGAGCACAAAGTAGTAAAGTAGGCAGGCTCTGGTTATGGGGGTAGACACTCGAGGATTTCCAGGGGGACTCCTGAGGCTCGATCCCGCCTTTGTGTATGTCGAGCCTCCTTCCTCATGACCTTTGCCATGGGCGGAGTACCTCACTCTGGCCCCCAACAGTTTTTATGATTAAAATTAAAAATAGAGGTCTGCAAACTGAACAAATTAAATGACAGTAGTTCCTGTTTGGGTCAAGAGTCTATATGAATGTTACTATTTTTTTCCTCCAACTTTAGTTTTTTCTAATTTAAAAAATAACTGTGTATTAACTTTGTAATAAAAAATTCTTAAATTTAAATTTCCTTGGAGAAAAAGGCTGTGAAATGCCACTAAAGTTGTATTTTCTACTTTGAAATGTATATAATTTTAACATTTTTCTAAAAGCTTTTGGATTTTTAGTAAACATACTAGTAATTTTCTTTTTATGAAGAGTTTCATGGCTTTAAGATTTATTTTCTGTCTCCTTTTAAATTTAGTTCAAAATTAAAACTATCCAGGATTTGGTGAGTTTAAAAGAATCAGATCGTCACAATCTGTTGCATTTCCTTGAAGATGAAAAATATGAAGAGGTTATGGCTGTCCTTGGAAGTTTCCCATATGTGACTATGGACATAAAGTCACAGGGTAAGTGAGAGGTTTCCTGTTGTTTCCCTTTTGATGGACCGGCTCTTGTTTATTTGGCTCAAGGTTCTCAAAACACTTCACTTCATAACTTTTAATTAGACTGTAGAATTGTAGTTTACCTGTCAGATTTGCTGTGATGAAAGATGTAGTTTTGGTTTGAGAACACTTTTGTTCTATAGTTCAACTCTTAACTTTTCAAATAATGGAAGAGATTTCCAAATGTAATGGAAGATATTTGAAATATGTCTATTGTTAGTATAAAATGGCTGCTTAGTTCTAAAATTAATTTTTTTAAAAACCTAACTTATTTATACATATTAAGCTTTGAAAATCACCACGCTCTGTGCCACATTTCATGTGTTTTTCTTGACTTATTTTCATTTTTATGTCTGCTTGGAGTGGAAAAAGAGAGATTATTTTTTACTTACATAATTGTCCTATGATTCCCATTTTACAACTGAATATAATATTTTAGAATGGTGACAGAATTAGAGATTATTCTGCTCCATTCCTTCATTGTGACATTATTCTGAGCTTTGGCATTTACTAAGTTGCTGTTATTAGAATATTCTTGTGGGACCAAGAATGCAAGGATGTGTTAGGAATCGTTCCTGTTTTTAAAGGGCTTGTAGTTAAGTTCATTTTATTATTAAGACTTTTGGGGATGTGTATAGCAAATGTGTTTTAAAAAAATAGACAAAAAAACATTGCAGAAAACATCTTTAAGGTGCTTTTTTCATATAAACTATTTTGAAGTTCTTGCCTTAAAAAATAAGTATTTTTAACATTGCTTAGAATACTAGTTTGGAGGTATTTGATTATACAGGTAAAATCTTGTGAGTATAAAGTTTATACAATTTAACAGAGTGACAGAACCCTCTTTTATTATCACTGAGAGAAAGCTATGGTAATCCTCAATATACTATATTTTAAAACATCTGGACTTGAAACTTGGCAGTGCCAGCATAGCCATTTTGTGGCCTTGGGCATTTTACTTTATTCCTTAACCTCAGTCTCTTTAAAGAAATAATAATAATGCTTCATAGAGCTAATTTAAGGATTAAATGAGTACATTGTTGAAGACATCTTCTGGAGAAATTTATATAGAGTAAATAGTAAATTATTTTTCATTTAGTAGCCTTAAAATTTTATATGTTTGAAATACTAAAGTCTCAGATTGATTTGGATAAATAAAGTTTTGCTGTTTGCCTTGACGTAGAGCTTGATTTTTATTTATTTTTTTTAATGTCTTACAGTATTGGATGATGAAGATAGCAACAACATCACAGTAGGATCCTTAGTTACAGTTCTGGTTAAACTGACAAGGCAAACAATGGCAGTAAGTAGTCTGTATTTTTATGCTTTGAAAGTTTATGTATCTGAGAGTTTAAGATATTTATGTTTATTTTCTCACTTTAAGTTATACATTTTCAAAATCAAAATTATATAGTTTTGCAAATCTAATTTTGCAGATTGTTAGCCATTTTGAAATTTTAATTTTAGATTTTCTCATTTGTTTTCACACACACAAAGTTGGAAGATAGATGAATTCTTCAAATGATGATTTGTTAACTCCCTATAAAGCATTATAATGTAATCTGGGTATCTTTCTTAAACTATAAAATGTTATACAGAGATTGATTATTGATTATTGTTGAGAACTTACATTACCTACTCCTTTTTAATCAGTTCTTGAGAGAATTTACTCCCTTTTATTTTTTATTTTAAAAAGTACAGTAAAATAGCTCTTTTCCTAATTATGTAAAAAATTTATGCTGTCCAGGAAACAAATTTAGGCAATGCAGAAAAGTATGGGAAGAAATTAAAATGACCTAAAATTCTACCACTCTGAGATCATCATTTTTGAAGCTCATCCCTTTAGATAGCCTGATGCCTGAATACCCACAGAATTAAAATGATATTGATAACATGGATCACTTATTTCACCCCTGCTTCCTTAGAAAGCCACCTTATCAGACCCAGATGACCAGAACTCAGTCTTGTGTAAATCCTTTTGTATCTTTCTCCATGCTCATGTTTACTGTCTGGACCTTTCAGTGCATATATGTACATGCATATATATGTATGCTGGTACTTTTCTCATTCCTTTTCATTAAATCTAGTCATATGTATGTTTCCTGCATCTTGTTTTTCTCAGTTTCTGTTACATATTTATATTACCTGCCAAGCTAAGCACACCTCCCAAGTTGCAAGTATAGTTGTAACTACTTTTTAGTAAACTATATAGTATTTCAGCTCAGTTTTATTGAACCAGTGGTAGATTTTAGCCTATTCTACCCTGAGGTCTATGGGCATCTGCAGGAAATATGCTGCATTTAAAACCCATGTCTAAAACCTGTGGTAGAAAAAGCATATTTTTAGTTGTTGTTGTGTTAGTTGCTCAGTTGTGTTGGACTCTTTGGAACCCCATGGACTATATAGCCTGCCAGCCTCCTCTGTCCATGAAATTCTCCAGGTAAGAATACTGGAGTGGATAGCCATTCTATGATTCACAGTAGGACATATCAAAACAAAGATACTGATTTTATGGTAGCAGGTGGTAAAGGAAGCATTTGTATATATCATGGACTCTGGATGAGAGGTGCCTCCTGGGAGATGAGGCTGCTCTAAGCTGGTGGCCAGGGTTAGGTTTCGACACTGCCTACGTGCTTTGGAATTCCCAGCCCGAGAAATGAGCACAAAGTTGTCCTTGGGCTGTTGACATTTCTCAGGTAATTGGTAAAGAAAAAGCAGACGTGGCCTGGAGAAAGGGGAAGAATCAAGTATTTATCTTCTAGTATCAATTGTATTTCAATATAATTAGCTTTTATTAGAATTATTAGAATTTAGAAATTCTAGATAATAGAATAATTAGAAATTATTAGAATTCAGCTAACAAATGAAGAAATGAAGCAGAGATGATAGAATTAGGCTAGGTGATTACAAACTTTTTCTCTAAAGGTTCAGTCAGTAAATATTAATATTTTTGATTTTTACAGGCCATACAGTCTCTCTAGCAATGGCTGAACTCACAAATGGGCATGCTTGTATTCTAATAAAAGTTTGTTTACGCGGGTATACCTGTGGCGGATTCATTTCGATATTTTCGGCAAAACTAATACAATATTGTAAAGTTTAAAAATAAAATTAAAAAAAAAAAAAAAAAAAAGGCAAAAAATGGGCCATAGTTTGCTGGCCCCTGCATTAGGCCAACAGTTTAGAGCCCAATAGTTATCATCATTTTTCACTTGTTAGCTTTAATAATTCTGGGGAGTTTATGGAACAACTCACTTATCATGTTCTATATAGAGTCGCATTGAATTCTTACTGGATTTCAAATTCTAAATTTATAGTGTCTGTACTGATTCAGAATGGATTATTGGGTAGGTGGGTATGTCTCAGATATGTAGATTTTCTTGGTGTTCCACTTAGTTATATCTAAGTTATATCAGTTATAATAGCAATATTGCGTACAATCATAAATAAACTAATATAATAAACTAATATTGGTCTCATAAAGTTTTGATGTTAGAGTAATATAATGTATTCAGATTTTCATAACTTTAAAATAGTGATGTCTGATTACTGTTAGAATAAAAGTAAAAATTTAAATTATGAAATGACTGACTTTATAGTAATTTTACATATTTTAAGGCATTGCATTTATAAATTTAAATAGAATGTACTTTTCAAAATACATTCAAGACAGATGTGAGATACTTTAGAAGGTAACTTCTAAGGTGTCCTTTAGTGATGGCCAAATTTGCACACATACATCATTTAGTAATTGCTAAAAGCCCTCTGTCTAGCCATGTGTTTGTCCCCACCTCCTGTGTTTGTCAGCAGTTAATAAACTTACTGATAAGGCTTCCCTGATGGCTCAGTGGTAAAGAACCCACCTGCCAGTGTAGGAGATGGGTTCGATGCCAGATCCAGGAAGATCCTACATTCTGTGAAGCACCTAATTCTGTGTTCCACAACTATTGAGCCTATGTTCTAGAGCCTGGTAGCCACGACTGCTTAGCCCACGTGGCGCAACTGCTGAAGCCTGTACGCCCTAAAGCCTGTGCTCTGCAATGAGAAGCCACTGCAGTAAGAAGCCTGCACACTGCAGCTGGAGAGTAACCTCTATTCTCCGCAACCAGAGGAAAGCCTGCACAGCAACGAAACCCAGCACAGCCAAAAATAAATAAACTTACTGATAATATATATTGAAAGATTGTTTTATATGAAAGTTAAATATAAGTGGAACAAAGGTTTTATTTTTCTTGCTCCCTCTATTCTAGGAAGTATTTGAAAAGGAGCAGTCCATCTGTGCTGCAGAGGAACAGCCAGCAGACGATGGGGTAAAAACTTGAGTTTACCTATCTTTTCTGGTAAAAGAACTCTTTTGTTTAGTCCTCTGATTGGTTTATCTTGCTGTGGAGAATAATTCACTTTACTAAAACATTTTATTAGTTAAGCCATTTCCATCTAAAATTTACTATGACTGCCAAATGAAACTATTGCTACAATGTCTGAGTGTGTATGTGTGTTGTGATTTATAGCAGGGTGATACTAACAAGAACAAGACAAAAGGAGGATGGCAACAGAAGAGTAAAGGACCCAAGAAAACTGCTAAATCAAAAAAAAAGAAACCTTTAAAAAAAAAGCCTACACCTGTGCCCTTATCTCAACCAAAGCAACAGAAACAAAAACAGGCTAACGGAGTCGTTGGGAGTGTAAGTTTACTATCTTACGTAAAGACTATCATTATTATCATCTTTGTTGAGATCTGAAGTACACTAAAATGTTTAAATCTTATATGTACAGCTCCTGAAGTTTTATAAATGTATGTACCCATGATACCCAGATAAAGATATAAAACCCACCAGCACCCTAGAAGGCTCCCTGGTACCCTTCTCAGTCAGTGACCCCTCCGTCCACCCCCACTCCCTTCCCCACTATGCTGTTATTACCATAAATTAGTTTTGCCTATTCTTAAAATGCGTGTAAATAGAGTCATTTGGCAGCTTTCATTCAACATTGTCTTTGACATTCTTCTGTATTATGTGTAGCAGCAAGTGTGTGTGTGTGTGTGTGTATGTGAGAGAGAGAGAGAGAGAGACTGAGAGATTCCATTATATGAATATACTACAGTTTGTCCTGTGATTGGTAGACATACAGGTTTTTCTAGTTTTTGCCTATTATGAATAAAGGTGTTATGATTTGATACATGTCATTTTGTGGATATCCATTTTTCCTTGATATGTGCCTCTTAGTAAAATTGCTGGGTCATAAAATAGGTGTATGTCTAACTTGCTGAAAGAGCCCATTTTCTAAAGTTGTACCTTATTATGTTCCTACCAGCAAAATATGAGTCCAATTGTTCTACATTCTCACCAGTACTTGGTTTTACCAGTCTTTTTTATTTTAGCCACTGTAATGGATCTGTAGTTGGTATTTCTGTGTGTGGTCGTTTTTCCATTGATTATTTGTCTCTTTTTGTGCCAGTGCCACACTGTCTTAAATATTGTGGCTTGAAGTCTTAAAATGGAATAATGTAAGTCCTCAAACTCTTATTTTACTTCTTCAAAATTGTCTTGACTACTTTAGGTCACTTGCATTTTCAGCTAAAAATTTTAGAATAATTTTGACAATTTCCACCCCCAAAAAAGCTGCTGGCACTTAGACTGGTATTGTGTTTAATCTTTGGTGCAATATGGGGAGAATTCACAGATTAACAGTATTGGCTGTTTTTATTCACAATTATGCTTTATCTTTATTATCTCCCTTTTTCTCAGCAGTGTTTTGTGATTTCTCTTGGCAGAGAATGACACACCTTTCATTAGATTTACTCCTGTGTATTTGATGCTTTCTAGTTCTGTTGCAAACAGCATTAAAAAAAAGTTTATTCTTCAGTGTTTATTGCTGGTGTATAGAAATACAGTTGCCTTCTAAATATTTACCCTGTATCAAGGGTTCTTGATGAATTGACAATAATTGTAACAATTTTCAGATATGAAAAAAAGATTTTTTGGCTGCGATCCAAAAGTCTACAAATAATAAATGCTGGAGAGGGTGTGGAGAAAAGGGAACCCTCTTACACTGTTGGTGGGAATGCAAACTAGTACAGCCACTATGGAGAACAGTGTGGAGATTCCTTAAAAAACTGGAAATAGAACTGCCTTATGATCCAGCAATCCCACTGCTGGGCATACACACTGAGGAAACCAGAAGGGAAAGAGACACGTGTACCCCAATGTTCATCGCAGCACTGTTTATAATAGCCAGGACATGGAAGCAACCTAGATGTCCATCAGCAGATGAATGGATAAGAAAGCTGTGGTACATATACACAATGGAGTATTACTCAGCCATTAAAAAGAATACATTTGAATCAGTTCTAATGAGGTGGATGAAACTGGAGCCTATTATACAGAGTGAAGTAAGCCAGAAGGAAAAACACCAATACAGTATACTAACGCATATATATGGAATTTAGAAAGATGGTAACAATAACCCTGTGTACGAGACAGCAAAAGAGACACTGATGTATAGAACAGTCTTATGGACTCTATGGGAGAGGGAGAGGGTGGGAAGATTTGGGAGAATGGCATTGAAACATGTAAAATATCATGTATGAAACGAGATGCCAGTCCAGGTTCGATGCACGATACTGAATGCTTGGGGCTAGTGCACTGGGACGACCCAGAGGGATGGTATGGGGAGGGAGGAGGGAGGAGGGTTCAGGATGGGGAACACATGTATACCTGTGGCGGATTCATTTTGATATTTGGCAAAACTAATACAATTATGTAAAGTTTAAAAATAAAATAAAATTAAAAATAAATAAATAAATAAAATCAAGAGCCAGGAAAAAAAAAAAAAGATTTTTTACATACACAATCATGCCATCTGGGTATGGAAACAGCTTTACTTTAATATTTATGCTATTTCATCCTTTTTGCCTTACTGGTACCAGCCAGAACTTGCAGTAGTTGATTTGAAGTGAAGATGGCAGTCACCTTGTCTTATTGGTCTCATGGAAAAAGCATACATTATTTCACCACTGAGTATGATGTCTAAACTGTTTATCTGGGTTTGATGATACTTTGTTTAGGATCCCTGTATCTATTTTTAGGAGAGAATATCAGTTTGTCATTCTTGTATTATTGTTGCCCGGTTTTGGATTACATTTATGCTGGCCTCATTAGTTAGAGATTACTCTCTTTTTCCTGGAAGGATGTGTAAGATTGGATTTGTTTCTTATTTGAAAGAAGTACATACAGAAGCCATCTGGGCTTGGAGTTTGAAAAAGAATTTAGTTAAAGAGTCTATTTCTTTAACATAGTCTACTTTTCTTCTCATATCAGTTTTAGTAAATTGTGTTTTTCAAGGACTTTGTCTATTTCCTCAAACTTGTCAAATTTATTGACAAAGTTATTCATAATATCCTTATTTTTGATGTCTCATAATATCCTTATTTTTGATGTCTTTTGGATCTGTAGTTATATATCTTTTATTCCTAATGTTGGTAATTTTATTGTCTCTTTTCCTTTATCAGTCTTGCCTAATTTATGAATTTTATTAATCTTTTTAAAGAACCAACATTTAATCTTGTTTGGGTTTCCCTTTTTCATATCTGCTTTCTCTTTAATTGATTTCTGATCTGTATTATTTGCTTCTGATTTCTTTGCATTTAACTTGCTGTTGTTTTTCTTGCTTCTTGAAATGGACTATTTTGTCTGGGACATTGACTTTCCTTTCTGCATTATGCTATTAGTTATTGAAGATAATATTAAATTCCCAAAGCAGTTCTTTCCTATAAACTTCTCATTATATTGTATAAAATGTTATATAATTGATGTTTTTGAAAAATGAATCAGCTTACCATTGTCATAGTATATTTTGCAAATAGAAATAAAAATTTTTTTTGTTTCATGAGCTATGAAGAATGAATAAAATAACTGACAAATAAGCAAATAAGTCAAACATTAAAGCTCCTCAGCCCGACTCCCATATATTTATATATAAGAATGTTCATAAAAATTTTTTTAAATTCTATATCAATAGTGAAATTGTAGTCTTGAGCCAGTTTAATTATAATGACCATAGATTAGTTTCAGGGACTCAGGATGTATTCACTGAAACATTCAGAACTTTTTTGGTTGCTTTTTCCTTTTAGGAAGCTGCAGTAAAGGAAGATGAAGAAGAAGTTTCTGACAAAGGCAGTGACTCTGAGGAAGAAGAAACCAATAGAGACTCTCAGAGTGAAAAAGATGATGGTAGTGACAGAGACTCTGATAGAGAGCAAGATGAAAAACAAAACAAGGATGATGAAGCAGTAAGACATAGGTTTAAATAACTGGAATTATACCTCTGATGATAGTTTTGGTTTTTGTTGTTGTTTTTGTTTTGCTTGCTTACTTTCTTTGCTTGTTTTAAACAGTACTGCTGCTAAGTCGCCTCGGTCGTGTCCGACTCTGTGCGACCCCATGGACTGTAGCCTACCAGGCTCCTCTGTCCATGGGATTTCCCAGGCAAGAAGAGTACTGGAGTGGGATGCCATTGCCTTCTCCGTTTAAACAATATTAGTATATTTTATACTGTTGCATTACTTTCAGACAATGTTTTTGAGAGATGGTAGTTGTAATTATGAAGAAAAATTATTTCTGACAAGGACTGGAAATCCTAATTTTCTTAAATCTTATATTGTTAGAGTAAGACCTGGGTCTGAGGTGAACTTAGCTTGTTCTCCTAAGGCAATTTTTTGTGTTGGAGATAACTCTGGAAATATGAGGAAGGAAAGGTGGGTTATGAAATAGGTAGCAGTTACTTGGAAGAGGTTCTCAAAAATTCCAGGCAGTGTTTAGGGTAAAGAAACATTGCTGTGGGCTCTAACGTCAAGAGGTTGGTTAAGGGAAAAGCTAATATTTACAGAATGCCACCTTGTTTCAAGAGGTATATAAGACGTTGAGGAAAAGGGGAAGTCACTGAGGGATTAAGATGGTAAGGGTATAGGGAATAGAAAAAATCTCATGGCATGGCATGAAGTTGCACATGACTTACGAGAAGGCTTCAGAAAAGAATATTTGGTGAACAAATAATGGCCCATAGACGCTCACTGCAGATGAACTGTAACTTGATCAGCCAATTTTTTTTTTTTTTTTTAATGTTTGTGTTGTTCTTGACTGGGCCATGGTCTAAAAATAACTCCTGTGGTTTAGGAGTTATAAAGAGATTCCCTGAATAGCCTCTGAAGCAAAAGCAGAGGCCGGAAAAAAAAAGGGGCGGGGGAGGGCAAAAGATAAAAGTATAAGGAGATAAAGTACTTGCCTTTGGGATGGGAGAAAAATAAGGATGTCTGTTTTTAGCAGTTGCTGGCCCTTGAGTGTTTTCTGTACTTTGAGAATCAAGTTGGTTGCCATGAAATTAAAACCTATCAAAGAAATTATTACCTCTCCCTTTCTTTGAGAAGGAGTTGACATATTTCTTTCTGATTATGGCTCAGTTGGTAGGAATCCTTCTGCAGTGCAGGAGACACAGTAGATCTCTGGGTTAGGAAGATCCCCTGCAGAAGGGCACGGCAACCCATTCCAGTATGCCTGCTTGGAGAATCCCATGGACAGAGGAGCCTGGCAGGCTGCAGTCCATGGGTCACAGGAAAGTTGAACACAACTGAACAACTAAACACAACATTCTTGCTTTGACAGAAAGTTGACATATTTCTTTGTGATTATATTAGGGTTAGTAGAGGTGACTTCGGAGAAGGCACTGGCACCCCACTCCAGTACTCCTGCCTGGAAAATCCCATGGGTGGAGGAGCCTGGTAGGCTGCAGTCCATGGGGTCGCTGAGGGTCGGACATGACTGAGCGACTTCACTTTCACTTTTCACTTCCATGCATTGGAGAAGGAAATGGCAACCCACTCCAGTGTTCTTGCCTGGAGAATCCCAGGAACGGGGAAGCCTGGTGGGCTGCCGTCTATGGGGTCGCACAGAGTCGGACACGACTGAAGTGACTTAGCAGCAGCAGCAGAGGTGACTTTGGGGTTTTGATAAACTGATTTCTTCAGATGACCAAAAATACATTCATTCAGTTGACAGTTATACAAATAGCAAATACTAATAGGAATACAAAGCCAAATGTGAAACAGTTTCTGCTCTTGAATGATAGTAGCCTGAAGGGGAAGGCAGACTAGTGAATAAACATTATAGTACAAAAGAGACTATGCACATTGTGCAAGGGGCAGTGATGGCACAAAGACCGGTGTGATCAACTCAGCTCTGAGAGGATGGTCTGTGGGACCCAGGAGCTCGTACTTTAGGCTCCAGGTGCTCCTGAAAAAATAATGAGTAGGAATCTGCCAGGTAGAGAAAAAAGAAAGCAAAAATCCAAACAGGGTTTAAGAGTGAAGTAAGTCTAGCAGTTTGAAATGACTAGAATAAAAAGTGAAGAGAGGAAAGCAGTGACAGGAGACTGGAGAGACAGGCTCAGGTCAGGTCATGATTGGCAGTGTAGTTCATGCTAGACAGGTTAGATTTGATTTATGAAAAGAAGCATTGGAAGTTTTGAGCAGGGAAGTGATTTGTGGGACTGAACTCTAGTATTTAGCATTGTCAGGAATGCCATCTGGAAGAAGATGGACACCCTTCAAAATGATAAAAAAAAAACATGCTTGATTTCCATTATTTCTAATTTTCACTTTACTAGGAGTGGCAAGAATTACAACAAAGTATTCAGCGAAAGGAGAGAGCACTACTGGAAACCAAATCAAAGATAACACATCCTGTCTATAGTCTTTACTTTCCTGAGGTGAGTTATTCATCCACAGCCTAGTGTTTTCCTTCCTCTAGTCAGATATTTCTTAGTTGCTCTTGATCCTTTCTGTAGCGTGTACTGACTCAGATGCGCTGAATGTGTTTTCTCGATATGTCACATTTTTGAAGCATATATTTCAGTATGCATTACTTTGAGTAAATGAGTTGTTTAAAAGGAGAATTGTCAACTTTTTGAGTACCTTGTTGTTGTCCTGGGCTTCTGTCTCTCCTGTGCCTGGATTTCTGAGGGTTGTACTTACTGATGATTTCTTATTTGCAGCTCAGGCAGTCTTAATCAGACAAATGCATATTTTGCCTCTGACTTTGTGTGGCTTTTGTGAGTCTCACACTTGTCTCTTACTTCTGCCATGTTTTGAATAGGATGAAAATGTTCTTAAATTCTGCTCATGGATTTTTTTCTGGGGGTCCTATACTGGCCATCTGGAGACACTAGACTTGTTCTGATAATTGCCCTGATCCATGGGAAAAAGGCAAGCCCAGGCCTGAGGGACCCACTAAGTTGAGTAAGAGCTGATACCCAAGCTCCAGGCTGATCATTTCGATGTTCTTTGTTCCCTTGTGCTTGTTTACTTTGTGGTTGTGGCCTGTTGAGCTTTCGATCTCTTTGATAGGCTGTTTGTCTTTCAGATGAATTTGAGATCAATTTGAGATCTTGACATACTGCTTTTGCAGACAGTTCTCTGTGGCTAGAGGTCAAGGACTATTGCCTTTTAGTTCAGGGAAGCAGTTCCACAGACTGCTTCACAGCTTTGCCACAGAACCTTCTGCTCACCACTTGTGTTTGGCGGGTGATTTCATGTATAAATATGCTTTCTGCTCTAGAATGTCAATCTATAGTTGCTGGGGGCTGCTGAAGGCAAGTTCCTATTACTAGTAATTTGGCTCTCCTAATAAATGAGTGGCTCTGCACAGACTTTTGTTTTTTGACTTGGAGAGCAGTCAGCCCAGGATTCCATCTTACTGTGCACGCTGATCTTCTGGCATGTCCTGAGCTATAGCCCATCTGTTAGGGGCTTTTCGCCCATTGCAGTATAGTCTGCCAACACCAAGGCTCCTGAAATCAAGCGAATAAATTTCATTCATTGATTGGTTTTAAAAGTACCATGGGATGCTGTAAGCTGCATAATTTGTACCCTTATAATAGACAGCTTCATTTTAGACCATGCTTAGTTAATAGGCAAAGCATTCATTTACTCCCTTAGAACATTTTAGCAGTGAAAGTGCCTTCTTGTAATTTTATCTGCATGGTAAAACATCTCAAAGTGCTGTTTATCAGATAGACTTTATTTGGGATTTTCCTAACTTCCTACCTGTTTACCTTCTCATTTTCACCACTTATAGTACTCAAAGTTTTATGTTCATAATTGACTTAAATGTTATTAAAACTCATATATTTAACAAAAATGGTTGGGAATCCCACGCAACAAAAAACCAGTTTTGTTTAAAGTGCAAATAACTCATGGTAGAGACTCTTTTCTGCTTTAACCATGTGCATCAAGAGAATCTGGGTGCAATGCCATAGGTTGACAATCACTAGCTTCTTAATGTTTATTTTTCTTAAATGAATCTGATTTTAATCAAATAGATTTGGGGCAGTGGGAGGCATTCTCTAAATAGAGATAAAGAATAAATGCACATTCTTGAACATGTATGTTCTAGTAATGATTCTGAAAATGAAATGTCAGACTGCTTAAAGATAGAAATGTTTACCTCATTTCATTAATAATCATTACTTTTAAAATTGTTATTGAAATATAGTTGACGTACATTGTGTTAGTTTTAGGTATACCATCTAGTAGTTTGATATTTGCACACATTATGAGATGAT
Organism: Bos indicus x Bos taurus; assembly: GCF_003369695.1. Classification (NCBI taxonomy): domain Eukaryota; kingdom Metazoa; phylum Chordata; class Mammalia; order Artiodactyla; family Bovidae; genus Bos; species Bos indicus x Bos taurus. The sequence goes on from NC_040084.1 coordinate 42,308,278, forward strand.
CACCACAGTAAGTCTGGTAACTGTTCCCATACAGAGTTACTATAATATTATTGATCATCTTCCTTATGCTGTACATTACATCCCATGACTTATTTATTAATATAGCTGGAGGTTTGTACTTCCAAGTCTCCTTCATTATTTCTCCTGCCACTTCCACCCCTCTCGCATATTTGTTCTCTGTATCTATGAGCCTGTTTTCATCTTATTTTGTTTCATTTTTTAGATTCTACAAATAAGCAAGATCGTGGTATTTTGTCTTTCTCCGACTTCACTTAGCATGATATCCTCTAGGTCCATCCATGTTGTTTCTGATGTCAAGATTTTGATTTCTTATGGCTTGAGTAATATTCCATTGTTTATATGTACCTTCTTTGTCTGTTCATCCATCAGTGGACACTTCAGTTGCTTGCATATTTTGAATATTGTAAATAATGATGGAATGAATTGATGTGCACATATCTTTTCAAATTAGTGTCTGCTTTTTTTCCTTGGGATAAATTGCTAGAAGTAAAATTGTTGAATCATATGGTAGTTGTAGTTTTAATTTTTTGAGGATCTTCCATACTGTTTTCCAGAGTGGTTATATTGATGTAACTGTAATTTTATTGGACTCTGTGTCCTAGGCATTTTAACAGGTTTTTTTTTTTTTTTTGTATTATCTCACTTTATCTTCACAACACAACTTGAGGTAAGCATTCATCACTTAACAGAGAAAAAGGGTGAGGTTTCAAGGAGTGAAATAATTGGGTCTGGATGACTTTGAAATAGACATTGGCAGACTACTTGCCTGCAGACAAATCTGCCTCCCAGCTTGTTTTATAAATGAAGTATTATTGTAAATGAAGTTTTATTGGAACAGAGCCACACTCATTCTTTCTGTAATACAATGGCAGAGTTGAGTAGTTACAGCAGAGTTGAGTAGTTATAGCAGACTCTTTGGCCCTCTAAGTCTGTGGGTTCTGCATCTGCAAATGTGGCAGGCCAACTATACCACGACATTTTATGTAACAGACTTGCGCGTTCATGAATTTTGGTATTCTGGAGGTGGAGTGATCCTGGAATCGATCTCCTGTGAGTACAACAGTACTCCACTTTGAGTCTGTTGTGTTTCTGCCCATTTTGTGTGTGCAAAACACACGTAGAAAGACATGTGTATACAAACTATACCTTTTGTTGTAGTCCTAACCCTTGGATTAAGCAGAAGTTGAGTTAGTCATCCATTTATGATTTGTTATCCTGTTTATTAATGTTACATTGCCTTGTAGTTTAAGGCATTTAAACAAAAGCTTTTAGTTGAGCTTAGTGTACCATTATTGGGAAGATAATAAACTATTTTAATGTCTTAAGATTGAAATAAAATAGAAAGCACAAGTGATTTTGGCTTAGGGACATTTTTCCTATGAAACTATTTTCAATAAAAAGTTATTTTTAAAAACTTTTCTTGGATAATTGAGACTCTAGTGTTGCTTTGGTTAATTGGATACAATTTATTTTACTTTTAGGTCTAAAACTTTTTTTAAGTCATTTTAGAAAGGTATCTTCCCTATCCCATTCTTAAACAGTGGATGCAAAGTGGATGAATGAATAAAAAGTTACTGATCTGTGCTGTGATGCAGTGGTGGTTGCTGACCACACTGAAGTTTGGCGCTCCCAGACTGGTCTTCTATTTTTTTTTTTTTCCCTAGATTTTTGTCTCCTGTCAGTGTTTCCTGCTGTCATTGTGCACTCTGGTGACAATTTCTTTACTCAGCCTTTTTTATGCTCCTAATCTTTTATGTAGTACAACTGAAAATGCTGAGCTTATTGAAATGGTATACCGTAAATGGTACAAATAGATTCTTAGAATCTGAGATGCTGTCTTATAAGTAACATGTTTTAATGTATTGATTTCTGATATTGTTACCATTTAAGTCCCTTCCACTCCTGCTTTCTGCCTTTTGCTTATTACTAGGTAAGATTACTAAAATTATTTGCTAGATGAATTCGTGATAGCTTATACTGTTTTATTTTTTAGCATATCTTTTATCATTTAAGGTTAATCAGGAGTTTTTAAAATACAGAGGTTCATCAGTAGGGTTTAAGGGGCCATTTGAAACCCCAAAATTACATACAAAATTCTTTTGTTGGAGAGTGGCTCTAAGAACAATTTATTCATTCAGTAAATGTTTATTGACATCTATTTTGTACCAACCATGGTGTCTGTGCTGGGGATACAGCAGTGGCTAAAGGGCAATACAGTTGACTCTCTGCATCTGTGGGTTTTGCATCCATAGATTTGATCACCTGTGGATTGAAAATGTTGGGGGTGGATTCCAGACAGTCTAAAAAGGCAAACTTGAATTTGCTGGGTATTGGCATAGCAATTACATTGTATTAGATATTATAAGTAATCTAATCTAGAGGCTAGATAAGGTGTACAGGAGTATGTGCATAGGTTATATGCAAGTACTGCACCAATTTATGTAAGAGATTCCAGCATTCATGGATTTTGGTATCCGCATTGTGGGGGTGAAAGGGGAGCTTGTCTGGAATCAGTCCCCCTCAGGTACCAAGGAGTAACCATACCCCTAAAATGAGATAAGGCAAAACTGTATTTCTGTAATTCTTTCTGGATATTTATACTCTTCTCTTTTTTTCTTTGCAGGAAAAGCAAGAATGGTGGTGGCTTTATATCGCAGATAGGAAGGAACAGACATTAATATCTATGCCATATCATGTGTGTACACTAAAAGATACGGAAGAGGTAAGTATCCAACAACATTATTTAGATATAGAAAACAGTATAGAAATCCATTTATCATATATGGCTTATTGCATTTTATTGAAAACACATTTTATAACTGTTCTCTGACAGCTTTTGGAGGGAGCTCATTGGAAATTTATAGAGTATTAAATTGAGGTAGACAACTTGGTGGTCTTTTAAAACCTTGTTCTCAGCTATTAGTTTTCACTAATACTTGCCTTACCATATCTCCAGAATTTAGTTATGTTTTACAAATGCTTGTGAGTTTTATCCTCGTTGGATTGGTGCTCAGAAATTATGGTTTGTATCCTCATTGAATTAGTGCTTTTGTGTTAAAAACAAATGTAAGTACTAGTGGTTCATTTTTTAAAGTGGAATTTTTTATTTTATTGGATTGTCCACTGTCAGTGACATCATTTAAATAACATTGTGATGAACATATTTTGACCTTGGATTTCCTTGTTTTTCTTCTTGATTTTTTTACGTTACTATTTGAGAAAGAAGGTTCTGTCTACCTGGACTTGGTGGACAAGAGCAAAGCTTTTGAATTTCAAGAGAGTTCTATAATGATGATTTTTTAAATCCCAAAAGTTTTTTCCTACCTTTGTAACCAAGTAGTAAATGTTTAAAGTAGTTTATTGTTGTTTGACACTTAGCGATAGTGCCAACTTATGGGTATCTCTTTCTCAGAGTAATTTTAACATTTTTTAAAATTTAAATTTTACCCATTTTTGAATGGATAATTCATTTGCCTAGTTGGTGTTTCAGAAGATATACCGAAGTGCACACACTGAAATGTATCTTGTATTCCTGTCTCTCAGTCACCCATTCCACTTCCTGGAAACCATCGATATTACCAAATTTTTATGTATTTTTCATGTGATATTGTAGTAAAGCACAAGCGTATACATAGGTATATTCTTCCCAGTTTTGCACAAAAAATAGCATACATCATGTTCTGCACCTTACCTTTTTCTCAGTGATAAAACTTGGAATTTGTACCATATTAATACAGAAAAAAGCTTCATTGTTTGTTTTTACAGCTGCCTGATATTCTTTTGTGTGGAAGTTTATTTATTCAGTGCTCAGCTCTTTAGTGGACTTAAAAGGTGTTTCTTGTCTTTTGCTGCAATGAATAACCTCATATCATTCAAACACATCTATAGGATAAATTCGTAGAGGTAGAATTAATGAATTAGAGGCTCTGTACATTGTAATTTTGATAGATATTGTTAAATGTTTATTTCTCCATAGGGAGAAAGAATGGTCAAGTGTAGTATGTTCATTGCCTCTCAGTTTGTGAGATATAGAAAAATGTTGCAGGCATATTATCGTGCCCCCATAGACCATTCATCCATGGTTTTGACCTCTTTCTTTTTCTCTGTGACACCAGCTGAGTGTCCTGTGGTTTAACTCAGTGCTGACACTATTTCCCCAGACAGCTCAGATTAAGGTTCAGTCCCAGAGGACTGCTGTTGCCCCGCTGTCCATCTTTAGATGCCAGTTGGAAGTCCCAGGTTGTCATCTGTACTTCTGATCAACTGGCTGTAAATCATGGTTTCCACGATCCCTTCCTTGGGTTCAGTAATTTGCCAGAATGACTCAAAAACTCAGGGTAACATATTTACCAATTTGTTATGAAAATAGTATGATGAAGTAGATGAATATCCGGATGAAAGAGATATATAGGGCAAGGTATATGGGAAGGGATGTCGATCTTCCATGCTCTTTCTGAGCAATCCGCTCTCCCAGCACTTCTGCATGTTCACCAGTTTGAAAGCTCCCTGAACCCCTTATTTTGGTATTTTTATGGAGGCTTTATCACATAGGCATAATTGATCATTAACTCAGTTTTCAGCCTCTCTGGAGAATAGGGGGTAGGACTAAAAGTTCCAGGCTTCTACTCATGGCTTGGGCTTTCTGGTGACTGGTCCTCATCTAGGAGACCAAGAATTGCCTCATTAGAAGAGAACTCATTCTTACCATCCAGGAAATTCCAAGGGATTTGTTAGCTCAGTGTCAGGAACCAGACCCAAAGACCAAATTTTACAACAGAAGATGCTCCTTATGTGCTCTTGTCACTTCGGAATTACAGGGATTTGAGAAGCTCTGTGCCTGTGATTGAGGGCAGAGACACATATATATATGTGTGTGATGAATGTTTTTTCTGTTCTCTCAACATTTGTTCTAGAAATAAGAAAATTTGGCAAGAACTATTCCTGTTTGGTGAAGTCTGTTTTAGTTCAACATTTCATTTATTTTACTTTTATACACAGCTTCATTTCTTCAAGTTATCAAGATAGAACTTGGTTGCTTTAAATATGTTTTCTTGAATTCTGGAGATAGAAATTAACCCCATCAATTCTGCCTATTTTTATTTCCTTTTTACATAGTATATATATGACACAAATGTCATATATGTAAATACATTTATTGTCATTAGAACTTTTGTAACATGTTTTAGGACCTCTTCTGTCATCTGAGTAAGCATTGGCTATTAAATACTCTCTGGTCTAAATATGTCAGGAGGGAGCTATTGTTTCTTCCACTCTTTAAAATACAGATTTTAAGTTCTGATTTATCTTCTAGGTAGAACTGAAGTTTCCTGCACCAGGCAAGCCTGGAAATTATCAATATACAGTGTTCCTGAGATCAGACTCCTATATGGGTTTGGATCAGATTAAACCACTGAAGGTAAGAATAATGACTATTCTGTAAATACGGTGTTCCCTAGAAATTGTCATACTGAGTGAAGTAAGTCAGACACAGAAGAACAAATATCATATGACATTGTTTATATATGCACACTAAAAAAAAAAAAACTACAAATGAACTTATTTACAAAACAGAAATAGAGTCACAGATGTAGAAAACAAACTTATGGTTACTGGGGTGATAAAAGTGAGGGGGCAGGGATAAATTGGGAGATTGGGATTGATCATATGCATAGTACTATATATATAAAACAGATAGCTAATAAGAACATGCTGTATAGCATAGGGAACTCTACTCAATACTCTGTAATGCCCATATGGGAAAATAATCTTTAAAAAAAAAAGTGGATTTACGTATATGTATAACTGATTCTTTTTGCTATACACCGTGTCAATCAGCTATATTCTAATAATAACGTTTCTTTGAAAATGAATTTTTTTTTAAATTTATGGTGGGTATGGATTTGCATTATTATACTTGGGTGGGAAATAAAAGTTACCACTTCCTCCTCTTTGACAAATTTTCAAATACCTGAGAAGGAAGGAAGAAGAGAGATACACAGAGAAAAAGAGTGAATCAAACCACACAAAAAATTTTTTATACATTTTTGAAGTAATAAAGGGAACTTAAAAAAATAAGGTTATCTATTTGAATAAGTGTATTACATCTTAAGGAAGCAGTTCTAGTTTTGAAATGTAGAATAACAGGGAAAGAGATCCTCTCATACTTTAACATAATACACTTGATGGACTGCTCTCAATAATAAACTTGTGTTAAAGGAGTATGATGATTTAGAACCTTGAGTATAACTTACCAGTGTGATAGGTTGCAAAGAGTTGGACACGACTGAGCAACTGAACTGAACTGCACTGAAAGTATGCCATACCTTTATAGGGCCTCACCAGATGGTTTCTGTTTTCTTTAGAAAGACACATGTATTTCATTTTAGAGTATACACTTGTGTGAGTATCATTTGAAGCACATTCTCATCGATGTTACCGTTTCACTTGTGAAAGTAAAAGGAGTGAAGTTGCTTAGTCATGTCCATTTCTTTTCGACCCTGTGGACTGTGTCCATGGGATTTTCCAGGCAGGAGTACTGGAGTGGGTTGCCATTTCCTTCTCCAGGGGATCTTCCCGACCCAGGGATCGAACCTGGGTCTCCCACATTGTAGGCAGACCCTTAACCATCAGGGAAGTCTCTTAAGCTTTTTATAAAAGGCATGCTATTGTGTTAGAGAGATTGTGCTGAAGAAGTGTTGCGCTGTGTACTGGGACTCAACTGAAAGGAGCCAGCAAAGGCATGGCTTTTTTTCCCCATGAGGGTGCTGTATTTCTTTCCATTGGCTATAGGATGTTAACTTCATGAGTAGTCTGGAGGCTGCAAATACCTCTTTGGAAGTCACACTTGAACTTTTTTTCCATCCACAGAAGACTTACTAAGAACAGTGTTCCTGCTCAAGAGTCAGAATTATTCATCTTTCATGCTACAGAATAAATAGTATATAGCGCCTGTAAAATCATACTATTAAACTACACTAGAAACTTAACTATACTAACATGTTACTAGATTCATGTTTTTATTTTGTGGATGAGTGTTCTTAAATATGTTAAATTTAGAGTTAAAAGATGTAATCTTTTCAAGTGCTGCTGTCAAAGAAAACCTTTTCTGTACCAGATATTTCTTCCATTATTCCTCCTCAGATTTCTAATGTCTGCATTTAATTCTTTTTTCTAGTTGGAAGTTCATGAGGCTAAGCCTGTGCCAGAAAATCACCCACAGTGGGATACAGCAATAGAGGGGGATGAAGACCAGGAGGACAGTGAGGGCTTTGAAGACAGCTTTGAGGAAGAGGAAGAAGAGGAGGAAGATGATGACTAAGCAGGGACCACAATATTTGCACATATTTGCAAATTTTTGCTGTTTTGGAAGTGTATAATAAACCAAAAGCAGTGCAGAACTGATGTTGAGGGAAGTGTTCCTAGAAATGGGTGTGTTACCGAGGCAGTGGTGGTGCCTTGGTACAGTCTGAAAGATGCTTAAGGTTTGTGAAAGCTTTCAGGTATGGGATGGTGCATTTATTTCATCTGCAAATGATAATAAACCCTTTGTTATAACTGTCCAGAAGTGTGGGCTATGTATTATCTGATCATCTGTGGTCCCAGTAAAAGTAAAGGTACATGAAAAACAATCTATAAATGAGTGACCTTTCTTTGTTTAGCTTTAGTTTTAACATTAAAGTATGTGTGATAAACACCACAAATGTTTTAAGTAACATCTGCTCAAGTTTTAATGTCTTAATAAGCTCTATTATTCATTTACTGACATGTTGCAGTGATATAAGACTATTTATAACTGCTCCATTCATAGCTTTAAACATTTTATTTTTGCCTGTCTTGGTCATAAGTTGGCATTCTGCCACATTCCACATAATCTAGAGGGCTACATTTTGGGATTTTCCTTTTCTTAATTGCCCAGAGTTACCAGAAAGATTATAAAAATGGCTTTTAATGGCTTAAAACATTTTTAAGCCTCTATTTTAGCAGATCAATGCAAGATCTAATTCTTTTTATAAGCTATAGATCTAAAAATGATTGTGGGACCATACGTTCTCTGATGTTGGTGATTGTGTTACTAAACCTTTTTAAAAAGGTCACTATAAAAGCTGAAAGACATTGTTAGCTTTTAATCTACCTGACTCTGTCAGAAGCCTTTTAAGGTAAAATATAACATGCAAAGGAGGCGTTTTTTTGTATTCATTTTGGACTCCTGTCAATAAAATAGAAGTTTGACTCATTTTATGTTTGTAATGGTGTGTGTCTTTTTACTCCCAGAAAGGGATATAATAGGAGAACTCATTCTTTTATTTTTCAACTAAAAATTTAGTGATACTGTCCATGACTGCTAAAGTGAGTGCTGTTTCTGTATACTATAGAAAAACCTGTGATTGAGGGGAACTTCCCAATCTTATACTCTCACACAGTACAGCCTGCAAGGATCATGCTTACAAGGAGTAGAAATGTGTACATGATGAATTATTGAGGTAAAATGAATATTTTTGTTACTAAATATGGAGGAAACATAAGTTTATATTATAGTACTTATGGTAATAATCCTCCCCTATCAAAATCTCCATAGATCCAAGTGCTGTCAGAATACTAATTTGTGGCCTTGTTTATTTAAAAGGTTGCCACTTCCCATGCAGAACTACCACTGGTATTTTGTTACTGCAGTAGTTGGAAATAAAATTTGAAACTGACCAAAGCATGAATTATTATTTTTTTTTCTTGGTTCTAAATTTGGGATGTAGTATTTCCTATAATATGGTCAAAGCAGATTTTTTTCTCTGGAGCCTCCATTGTCTGTTTTTGTTTTAAAGGTGTTAGTGAGACCCTTCCTTGGCAAGCAGGAGTACCACTGATTTGTTTGTGAGGATTTGTTTCATTTTGTAAGTAGAGGGTAGGTTTAATTTTCAGGTGAGGTTTTGCTGGGAAGCTGCTGGTCACCTAAGTGAGGTGGAAGGGAGCAAGCCAGCCAGTAGCATCCAGGGAAAGGAGAGGTTAGAGAAAACTCAGGCGGTGTGAAAATGAGCAAATGAAACGGTGTCGCTACACAGTCCTGGCTTTCTTGAAAGACACTTTTGCAGAAAAGTACTTACTCTAGTGGCTGTTTTGTCTTAAAGAGGTTTTATAAGTTATTCAAACAACTGGCTTTCTCATTAAGACAAGAGGATGATTTCACAACCTAGTAACTCACCACAATGCTTAAAAAAAGCCAGCATCACCTCATTGGGAAATCCTACAGGTCTGTGTTGCTTTGCCATTTGTGTGATATATCTGTACTTCACAACCAGTAACACATTTTCCTGTAATGAGTACTTTCAGTAAGCTCTTTCCATATTGCCATAGTGAAATGACTGAGCTTTCGTTTTATCATTCTCTTCTCTCCAGCGAGTCTCTGAACTCTGCATCCCTTCTTTCCTTCTCTTGAGATAGAGTAACTAATTTACCCTTGTGTGCATTTAATCAAATGGGACTTTCATTAAGTGTAGTTTCAATTTGGTCCCATCAAACACTGACATTTTGTCAACAGAACAGATGAACATACAGATGAAAACCATCAGTGTGTGTATGCAAAGTGAAAGTGTTTTTTTAATGAAGTTAAGCCACTTAAATTGTGTAGTATTTTTATCTTTTTGAATTGGTGAAGTACCTATTAAAAGGTACTCCTCCAGAGGAGACCATCAGTGAAAGTCTTTCAGTTAAAAATTTTTGTTGCACAACTTGAAGCTCTACGTGCATATCTCAATCTCAAAGTCAGGTGTTCATATCCTTTAAAAATTATAAAAAATTTTTTGTGAATTTTTTTTAAATTAAGGAGTACTTGGAATAAGGTTTTCTGTGTAGAACATAACTGTGTTCTCTTTATCCCAGTTTGCACTGCGTGCTGGAGAAGGATGAGCCTGTCTGGCCACAGGGCTCCCCCGTGAGGGGGGAAGCTCAAGTCCTGGGTAGAAGCAGAGCAGGTGGACCAATGGCCTGATGTGGGAAAAGGGAGCAAGGGTGTGAAGGAATGTAAAGAGGCTCTGAGCGTGTTATTCCTGACCACAACATTTATCCAGTCATTTGCTTCAGCCAAGCAAAGATGGATACTGGAGTGGTCTTTAGCAACAATTGTAATTCCACATGTAATTCCACATCTCACATATTTTTCGAAGAGTTGTTCATTGTTCACCACCTGTTTACTGAATTTCAATGTGTCCAGGTCTGTGATCAGACACTGGGGCTATTTAAAAAAAAGAATTTGTGTTCTTATGGCTCACAGGTATTAAGGCAGGCAAATAAATGTATGGCAATCTATTTTAATCCATTTGCATTCTAATGGTCATTGTTTGGAATGCGTTTTTTTGTTTGTTTTTCCACTGTAGGCAGAGGAGTTTTTTTTTTAGGTGCTAGCTATTTGTTGGTTTTGAATGTTTCTTTAAAGCTTTTCCTCCCCAAATATTAAACTTTACAGACTCCCCAGTGTAATCTGCTCTATGATAACTGAGACAGCTATCAGTGAACTATAGTGTGACATTTTACCAGCTGTGCAGTGATTAGTCCAATTATGTCTTAAAAAGTTAGCATCAAGCATCTTCACATTTAAACTTGATGCTCAGGCTATTTTGCAAAACTTAAAAAAGCTGTGATCTTGTACATTTTTCTGTAACTAGCTAAAAATTCAAATCTAGCAATCATTGGCATGCTTTAGGGCTGTGGTTTTAGCTGGGGATGTGTACCTCCCAGGAGTATGCAGTAATCAGTCTATTGGGAAAATGTTAAAGTGGTTGTTTGTATTTAATCTCAACCTTTTAAATTTCTATTTTTGTGTGTTTTATAATGTACATAATATATTGTACAATTGTACACTATAATTTATAAATAAATACATTTATTGGCGTATTAGACATTTTTTTCTGATTTCAATGCTTGATCAAATATTTGGATATGCTGCCTTAAAGTGTTGCTGTAGTGCTGTTTAAAGTGTTGGTATAGTGCCATTTAAGCAGAAATGAAGGTTTGGGGTTTTAGTACTTACCATTTGAGTTCACAAGATGATGTTCCTTTGCTAGAGTCAAAGGGTCAGCATTCACTGTGTAGCAAAGTGGTTATTTTCTGAGGTGGAACTGAGTAGGTATGGTGACTGTTAATAGATGAGCAGAGGATTCTAAGCAGCTCTTGTCCACAGAATGAACGTGGAACGGCTGAGGGCAGAAGTGCTAGGTGCGGCTGCCAGGGGCTTCAGCAAAGTCTGCAGCTCTGTTAGTGGTCCCTGCAGTCAGTGGCTGCTGCAAATTGCAGGTGAGTGTGAGAAGGGCTGTCCACTCTTTAGCACTAGATGGTCCAGCACTGACCTGTCAGGCTTGGTATGCAAAGGGAGCTGTGTACCTTTTACCTTCGTGAACACCTGAAGTTTACTTTTTAAAATCTGCATAACTGCTGCAGTGGATACCACTTTGTTGTTAAGTTAACAAGTCGTGTCCTCGTCTTTGAGACCCCATGGTCTGTCACTTGCCAGGCTCCTCTCTCCATGGGATTTTCCAGGTAAGAATACTGGAGAGGGTTGCCTTTTCCTTCTCCAGGGGATCTTCCTGACCCAAGTATAAAACCCATGTCTCCTGCATTGGCTGGAGGATTCTGTACCACTGAGCCACCTGGGAAACCCCTGGATACCACAAAGGGTATGAGCAAATTTCAGAAAACTTTAAACCACTTTCCTGTAGTTTCTAGCTTGGTTCCGGTAGAGGGCGATAGGGCTACAATTTTCTTTAGCAAAAGAGTGGTTTAGTTTGTGAGACAACCAAAATTGAAGACATGCTGTGTAATTTATTTCTGTCATCACCTTCTAGGCTTACCTCCTTCCCCCTTAGTGTTTTACTTCTTATATATGTCTTTTAATATATTAAACTTCTTGGTTTTCTGGCTTGATCCATTGAGCCCCTTTGTAGCAAACTCCAGAAGACAATCCACATTTATTAATTGTGCTAGAATTGTATCAGATTGTTTGCCTGAGAGAAGTGGGAAGTCAGGTAGGACAAAGAAATCCTTTTATTGTACGAAATTGGTTTTGGGATGGCAAGTGTCAAAAACCATGAAAGGGTCTGACTGTGCAAGCTAACACTCTGTGCAGTGTCATAGATGTTGGAAGAAGACAGGAGACCCCCAAGTCAGAGGCATCGCAGACAGCTTCCTGTTGCCTAGTTACTCTCTGTCCCCCCTAGTTCCGACATAGAGGGACAGGTGGACGCTCTACAGCCCCACCTGGGGCCGACGTAGAGCAACCCAGGTGGACGCTGCATATGCTGAGGAATTCTGAGCTCAAGAAACCTCTCTCACGTGTATTGCAAGCATAGCTCCCCAAGAGGGAGGTACTCTTTCTTCCAAGGCTGTTCCTTACGCAAACATAAAAGGATAGTTTGGAACAAAAGCAGTGTGCCTCTGCTCACAAGGTTTGTAGAAACATGAGATAGCTATGGAAAATTGTCTCTCAAAAGTTGGAATTCAAAATATATAGTATCTGTATTTACAAAGACATGAGCTTCCCCAGTGGTTCAACAGGTAAAGAATCTGCTTGCAATAAAGGAGACACAAGAGACTTGGGTTTGATCCCTGGGTCGGGAAGATTCCCTGGAGGAGGGGATGGCAACCCACTCCAGTATTCTTGCCTGGAGAATCCTCTGGACAGAGGAGCCTGGCGGGCTACAATCCATGGAGTCGCAGAGTCAGACATGACTGAAGTGACTGAGCACATGGGGTACTTATTTTCAAACAGAATGAGTTCTATTTAGTGAAAATTAGGACCAGTGAGCGGAGAAGGCGATGGCACCCCACTCCAGTACTCTTGCCTGGAAAATCCCATGGATGGAGGAGCCTGGTGGGCTGCAGTCCATGGGGTCGTGAAGAGTCAAACACGACTGAGCGACTTCACTTTGACTTTTCACTTTCATGCATTGGAGAAGGAAATGGTAACCCACTCCAGTGTTCTTGCCTGGAGAATCCCAGGGACGGGGGAACCTGGTAGGCTGCCGTTTCTGGGGTCTCACAGAGTTGGACACGACTGAAGTGACTTAGCAGCAGCAGCAGCAGGACCAGTGAGACCGTCCTCCTTGACAATAAACCTCTCACAAATGTTTTATTGTCAAAGATAATTTTATGTTACAGTTGACAGTTTACTTATGTGTGCCAACTAAAAAAAGGTCCAAAATTTTCCAAATTGAATCCAGAGCAGTATGACATTGGAAAAACAGGTGTCTAAAAATGAACAACTATAGTTGTTATATATTGTAACCATAAAATCTTTTGATAATTGCCTCTGTGCCTTTCCCCAAAACCTCAAACTAAAACATGTCCTTCGCTGACACCCATCCACCTTCTCTCCTAAATCACACTCTTCCCAACAAACTGAACTTGTGCCTCCAAGTGAGTCTGGATCCTTGTAGAACAGCTGCCAGTCCTTTTTCGTAAGATGCTACCCAAGTCCAAGAAGTCTTCGGAACATCTTTGACTGAAATAATTGAGAGACCTCTGAAATATTTTTCTGAACAGTTGTGCTGGCATCTGATCATCCTTTGAAAGAATATTTATTTTTTTCCTGTGAAAAGTATTTAGAGATGATGCAAATAAATTTAGAGGGTAGTCACATTTGCTGATTATTTCAATGAAAAATTAAGCATGTGACTAAAATTCAATGAGTGACTTTTTAAAAAATCATGATTTTTATTTAAAGTGCACTGAGGACTCCCAAGGAGACATTCAGTAATATTACAGGGTAAGGACACACACACACACACACACACACAAAAGTCGCTCAGTCGTGTCCGACGCTTTGCGACCCCATGGATTGTAGCCCACCAGGCTCCTCGGGAGGGATTGGGGGCAAGAGGAGAAGGGGACGACAGAGGATGAGATGGCTGGATGGCATCACTAACTTGATGGACGTGAGTCTGGGTGAACTCTGGGAGTTGGTGATGGACAGGGAGGCCTGGCGTGCTGTGATTCATGGGGTCACAAAGAGTCGGACACGACTGAGCGACTGATCTGATCTGATCTGATCTGAGGCTCCTCGGTCCATGGGACTTTCCAGGCGTGAATACTGGACTGGGTTGCCGTTTACTTCTCCAACAGGGTAAGTATAGCCTCCCTCATTTTTAGGAATTAATCCACATCTATATATATCTTTGTGGAATTAGTCTACTTTATAATCGCATCCACAGTGTCTCCAGCTTTTAAATTTCTTGATTCTCTGCCACTTTTCTCGTGACACCAGGTGCCGACTATACTGTACATCAACTTTTCAAATTTTTCCAGGAGCCTACAGTTCCTCTTTTTGACATGACAACACATATATGAGTGAGAGAGAGAAAGGGGAACACTGAGAGAGGTGCCCCCAGTTGAAGGGAAGCAGGGCCTCCCTTCCAAGTATCGGAGTTGCAACTCTTCCCACCACTAAGTCCGCATTCAGAACTCCACAGTTCCTTCACCATCCTGAGAAGATACTGCTCCATCTACCCCACCCCGCTCCCCAAGTGCTGATCTGGGTCTATTATCATGGAAATTATAAGGATTAATGTGATTTTCAGCAGGGTGCTCTTGAGAATTGGAAATGAAACTAGTGTTATGACTCATAGCATTATTTCTTTATACACTGAGCCCCCACATCTTTCAAGTCTTCTGACTTAATGACAGGATATCACTTTGAGTGTCAGGAATGACACCTCAGGAGCAGCACATTTCAGATGAGCTTAGGTTTGAATTTTGAGTAGAATCATGACTGTTTCAGTGTATTGAAATAATAATTTTTAGAATGAGAAAAAAAAAAAAAACTCATCTCCCTTGGTGTGATTTGTAAAGTTTTCTTTGCATTTAGTACCAGGTACTTACAATCTGATTGAACCAAGTGCCTGCCCACACCTCCCCTCCCTCAACCCCCTCCACAGCCTAATAAAAGAGCCCGGGATATAGGTATGGAAGCAAAATCCATAGATTTTAGTCTTGGCGCTACCTCCATCGGGTGGCATTACAGTAGGGAGTTAATGAGAGCATGAGTGTACATGCCAAGGCCCTGGGAGGCTCCCTGTCCCCAGCTCTGATTCGGAGTAAGTCATACTCCCATCTGCGCCCACAGAGGGCAGGGGATTGACCTGAGGGAGAGACAAGGAAACGAAGATGCCGGTAAGAGAAGTGACCCGTCACAGTTGGTGACAGACCTGGAGCTGCTTCCAATAGCAGGGCGAGACCCAAAGCCCACCACTGCCTGGGCTCCTCCAAGGGCTGCAGGTGCAGGTACCTGAGGTAGAGGGGAGCAGCAGAGGATGCGTGAACAGTGGACTGTGGTTTACAGTTCTGGGTGCTTGGGATGCAAAGAGAGCAACACAAGAAAAAATCAGACAAAGATCCCTGGGGACATTCTAGAAGAGGAGGAAGAAAGGACAATAAACAAAATTTATATAGTATCACTGAAGGTGATAGGGCTTCCCAGGTGGCTTAGTGGTAAAGAATCTGTGGCCAATGCAGGACACTCAGGAGGCTCCCATTCAATCCCTGGGTCGGGAAGATCCTCTGGAGAAGTGAATGGCAACCCACTCCAGTATCCTTGCCTGGAGAATCCCCATGGACAGAGGAGCCTGGCAGGCTATAGTCCATGGGGTCACAAAGAGTTGGACATGACTGAGCATGCACGCACACATTGATGGTGATAAGAGTGATGGGAAAAAGAAAGTAGAGAAAAGCAAAGCAGGCAGATGGAAAACAGGTTTTAATTTTTATGGTCAAGACGGGTCTCATCTCAAAGCTGACATTTGGGCCAAGGAGTGAAGAAGTTAGCCTTGCAGATGTTTGGGTGAAGAGCGTTCTAGTCAGAGGGCGAAGCGGACACACAGGCTGTAAGACAGAAGCAGCTGCAAGCGTGGGGAGCAGCAAGGGGACATCAAAGTGGCTGGAGCAGAGCCAGGGGAGAACAGCAGGAGAGGAGCTCAGAGAGACGAGGAAGGTCAAGGGTGCAGCAGGAAAGGCCCTGAAGGTTGTTTAAGGACTGTGGTTTCTGCTCTGAGTGAAGAAAGAGCCACTGCTGGGTTTTGAACACAGGAATGACAGGATCTGGCTTCTGTCTTCAAAGGATTCCTCTGGCTATTGTGTTTAAAAAAAAACCAAGTGAAGGAGAGAGGGGTTGAAGTAAGACTACCAGTTAGAAGGTTACTGAAGAATTCTCCCTGGAATTTTTACATGTGTTATGAGGCAATGGGTAATATACAGACAGACCTCAGAGACTGCAGCCTTGTTCCAGACCACTGCAGCAAAGCAGGTATCGCAATAAAGTGAGTCACAGGTGGTTTTTTTTGTTTGTTTCCAGTGCATATAAAACTTGTATTTGCATGATACTATAACAGTGTGCAATAGCATTATGTCTAAAAAAACATATGTACCTTAATTAAAAATGCTTTATTGCTAAAGCACCATCATTTGAGCCTTCAGCGAGTCAATCTTTTTGCAGTAGTAATATTAAAGATTACGTTTACAAATCATCACAACAAATATTATAGAGAAAAAGCTCGAAATATTGTGAGAATTACCAAATTGTGACACAAAGACATGAAGTAGGCAAATTCTGTAGAAAAATGGGCTTGGTAGACTTTCTTGAAACAGAGTTGTCAAAAACTTTCAATTTATAAAAAAGAAAAAAAGCACAATGAAACTAGGTATGCCTGTATGAAGGAAAGGAAGTGTTAGTCGCTTAGTGATGTCCAACTCTTTACGACCTTATGGACTGTAGCCCTACGCCTCTGTCCATGGGATTCTCTGGGCAAGAATACTGGCATGGGTTGCCATTCCCTTCTCCAGGGGATCTTCCTGAGCCAGGGATTGAACCCGTGTCTCCTGCCTTGCAGGCAGAGTCTTTACAGTCTGAGCCACCAGGGAAGCCTCTATGCCTGCATAGCTCTCCCTTTGTCCAAGTTGGGGCTTCTATGGGCTGGCAGCCGTGTGGAGGTGGGGTGTAGTGTTTGGATTTGGGATGTGCATATTTTGAAGGTAGAAGGTGCTGATCTCTATAACAGCCATTTCAGTGGAACAATTGGAGACAAAAACCCTACTCCACGCAGGCTTGAAATTCCAAATGGAATTATAACTGCAGTATTGGGACCAGAGCAGACAAGGAGGCCCATGACTCAAGAGTGGGAATCCAGAAACAATCCCACATGTGCAGATAGACTCACACACTTAATATATGTGACAGTTTGGCACTGCAGACAATGGGGGAAAGGAAGCCATTTTCAAAATATGGTGCTGGGACAATAGGAAATCCATTTGGTTAAAAAAAAAAGATGCAAGGCTTCTGTCTCATGCTTTATACAATAATTAATTCCAGGTTGCATGCATGTAAGTCTAAAATTGAAAGGCAAAACAATGAATGCTTTTGAAATATAGGAGAATTTATTCATGACCTTAGGGTAGGATACAATGAGCATGTCTAAAAAAGAAAATTGAGAAACTGAATTATATCCAAATAAAGGACTTCTGTTCAAAGACACAATAAAGAAATGAAACAGCAAGCCCCATAGTGGGAGAGATATTTGCCACACATGTATTTGACAAAGGACTTGTATCCATATTAAATAAAAAATGCTGACAAAACTGGTAAGAAAAAAAGACAGATAACTCAATAGGAAAATGGTCAGGCTTAAAAAGATACTTTGTGTCACAGACTGGGTTCTTCAAAAGCAGACCATGAGAAGGAGTTTGTGGTATGAGATGTTTGTTAAGAATCAAGATGCTTATTGTGAACCAAAGGGAGAAGAAGCAGGTCTGGGAGGAGAAAGGAGCTGAACTTTGAGGCAGGCTCAGCAAAGCCCAGGTTAATCCAGTGGAGGTTGCTCATTGATGTGTCCTGTGTCCCGTGTCAGGTTGATGCAGCTGTACCTTGCTCAGCCAGAGTGTGAGCTTTCCAGGAAGAGCATGACCTTGGACAAGGTGGTTCTCTGCTGTTGAGGCTGACCCTGAAGAAGCCGCTGGTTGGAGGCTGTCTGGGGACCACACTTCCTGCTGCTGGGCAGTAAGTCCTTCCTGGAAGAAGGAGCTGAGTACCATGTCTCCATATCTACTACAGTTCACAAAACACTGTATCCTAAGGTCCAAAAAGACACACAAAAACCTGCTCAAATCCTTTAGCCATCAGGGAATGCAAATGAAAACTACAGTGAGATATCACTACAGACTCACAAGAATGGCAGAAATTGAAGAGATTGACAATGCCAAGTGATATTGAGGACAACTGGAAATCTCATCTACTCCTGATAAGCTTGTAACTTTGTAGATTACTATATAAAACAGTTTGCCATTTGTTATTAAACTTGATGGGGTTTCTCAGCTGGCTCAGGGGTTTCTCAGGTGAAGAATCCACCTACCAATTCAGGAGACTCAGGAGACGCTGGTTCAGTCCGAGTGGTGAAGATCCCCTGGAGGAGGAAATGGCAACCCACTCTGGTATTCTTGCCTGGGAAATCCCATGGACAGAGGAGCCTGGCGGGCTCCATAGGGTTCATAGGGTCACAAAGAGTGGGACACAACTGAACAACTGAGCACACCCCGCTCCCCCCCGACACTAAACTTGACATGCATATACAGTGACTTAGAAATTACACCTTTAGGAATTTATCCAGCAGAAATGCATGCATATATGCACCAGTAGGCATGTACAAGAAGCCCTATTCATAATAGTCCCAAACTAGAAGTAACCTAAGTATTGATTGATAATAGAACGGATAAATCAAGTTTTCTATGTTTATCCAAAGGTTGAGGTGGGCAGCCTCCAAGGTGACCCCCAGGGATGCCTGGTGCTCACACCCTAGGTGGTCCCCTCCCACACTAGACCAGGACGATCTGTGTGACCAACAGCTTACAGCAGCAACGTGTCACTTCTGAGATTAGGTTACACAAAACATTGCAGCTTCCATCTTGGGAGCTCCTTCAGTCACATTTTTTTTTTTCTCTTGGACTGTTTACTCTGGGGAATCTATGTCATGAGCAGCCCTATGGAGAGGCCCCTGTGGCAACACTCTTGTCAACAGCCATGTCAGTGAAAGCGGAAGAGGATCTTCCAACTCAGACTAAGTCTTCAGTGATTATAGTCTCAGGCAACCGCTTAACTGCAGCTACACGAGACACCCAAAGCCAGAATACCCAGCTAAGCCATAAATGATCCCTGACTTTTAGGAGGTAGGTGATATCATTAATGCTAGTTTCAACCCACTAATCTTGGGGTAATTTGTTACACAGCAGTAGATAACTAGCGCAATGGGGCTTTATAAAGTAATGAAAATAAATGAAATACAGTCGCATTTGTCAACATGGGTGAATTTTACTAACATGATATTGCACGAAAGAAGCCAGGATCAGAATCCATTTTTTTATTATCCTACTGTTAAAGTTCAAAAACCAGGTAAAACTACAGTGTTGAGGGATGCATGCCTAAAAGGCAAAACAATAAGTCAAGCAAGTGTTGGTCATAAAAGTCCAGATGGTGGCTACCTTTGGGGGCAGACAGGGAAGTGGGAGAGGGCCTGAGGAAGGCTTCTGTTTTATTTTAGCAAAGGTATTTGTTTCAAATAAATCATTAAGCATTATGGTTCTGTTTTTACCTTCCACTCCCCTCCCCCCTTTTTTGTATATGTGTTGTATTTTCATGATAAAAAAGGTAAACAAAGAATGGGAGGAGAGAACTGGAGAAAGAGTGTAAGCAACTCTTTAGAAGAATATTGTTACAAAAAGACCAAAGGTGGGGGTGGGGGTGGGGTGGGGGAAGAAAGAGAGTAGTGGCTGGAAGAGAAATGAAATAACAGTGTGTCTTATGCAGAAGGAAATCATCTACTAGAGAGGAAAAACTTACAAGACGAGAGAGGGGAATTGCTGAAGCCAGGTTCTGCAGTAGGCGAGAGGGATGAGCTGGACTGAGTCTGGACTGAGCTGGGTGCCAGCCAGATATAGACATCTCTATATCTATGTATCTGAGACAGAGGGAGACAGACAGGCATTTTAAGTAATTGGCTCAAACAATCGTACAGACTCAGTT
Source organism: Bos indicus x Bos taurus (assembly GCF_003369695.1). Classification (NCBI taxonomy): domain Eukaryota; kingdom Metazoa; phylum Chordata; class Mammalia; order Artiodactyla; family Bovidae; genus Bos; species Bos indicus x Bos taurus. Next base: position 42,328,340 of record NC_040084.1, read on the forward strand.
CAGTCAGTTCAGTTCAGTCGCTCAGTTGTATCTGACTTTGCAATCCCATGGACTGTAACACGCCAGGCCTCCCTGTCCATCATCAACTCCCAGAGTTTACTCAAACTCATGTCCATTGAGTCAGTGATGCCATCCAGCCATCTCATCCTCTGTACAGGCTGGGCAGGCCCAAAATCTCTAGGGTGGCTGCTGGCAGCCTTAGAGACCAGGGAAGGGTTGGTGCAGTCTTGAGTCCAAAGGCAGTTTGGAGGCAGAATTCCCACCTTCCTTGGGGGAAGTCAATCTTTTCCCTTTTGATCTCTTCAACAGATTGGATGAGACCCACTCACATTATGGAGGATAATCTACCTTACTCAGAGTCTACTGATCAAACTGGTAATCTCATTTAAAAACTACCTTTACAGCAACATCCAGACACGTGTTTGAAATATGAGAGTCCTTTGGCCCAGCCAAACTGACACATAAAATTACCACTCACTGTGAAGACTTTGACAGTATTTGTCAATTAACTTGCTTGGGTGGAGAAGGAGGGAGACAGTCAGTCGGCTGCTAGGACTCCTTGCCTTCAGTTTTCACTAGAACGTCTGCCTCCTGATTTTTCTGTCCACCTAGAGAACGTGCACACAGCATTGTGGGAAATGGAGAGGATGGACTCATTGTGTGAATCAGGTAAAACAAGGCCCAAGACCTTGATCTTTTTGAGTTTGCAGCAAGAGCCTGAGGATATTATTAATTCTGAGTAAGCAAGATATCCACTTACATCTTTCTTACACTTTGGCAAGTCTTGTGTTTGAAAAGATGGGCTCTTCATCACATTTAACGCAAGTTATTCTAAGTGGTGGGGCTAGCAGAGCATTAAGCTAATACCTGCAGAAGTCATGGGCAAAAGTGCTCTCAGAAGTAGTGAGGTTGTTCCTGGGGGACTTTTAACCAGGAGCTCAGTTATTCCCTTGTCTCTGAAGACCCTGAAAGAGGTGCCTTCGGTTGAAAGGGTCACTTTCTTCTGCCCTGTCCCGTGAAGCACTGGCTCCCCCAGGACTCTGCCCCTTCCATGCAGGTGTTCAGTGCAGGTGTTCAGATTCAGGCGGGAAGGGACTCAGGATGTGCCGCGTGTCCAGCTGCGGCCGCCAGGGGGCGCGAGGAGGCCGAGGAGGAGCCGGGACATCCGGGGCCCCTTCCCGGAGCCGGCGGTCGGAACCTCTGTGGCGGGAACGCCGCTGCGCTCCCGCAGCCCCGCCGGCGCCTGACGGCCGCAGGGCAGGCCCCCGCCACTCCCGAGGTCCGGGCGGCCCGGAGTCCCGACCACGAACCCCCTTCCCACTCCCCGGACCGAGCTGCTTCTCCTCGGACCTCTGGAGGCAAAAAGGAGTCACTGTCGCTTTGATTGTTGGTCTCTCGCCCTGCCCAGAGTCCGCCCCCCTCCCCGCTGTCCCCAGGACTCAGCCCCTGAGCCCTATCCTGAGGGCCGACAGCTTCCTACGGTCATTGCCTCGGAGGAGTGACCCAGGGAATTTGGGGGTCTTTTGCTAGAGCAGGGAGAAAATACAGGCACCCCCAGGATAAATACATTCCTTCCGAGCTGCCAGGGCCCTGGCTCTGGGGCCAGGAACAGGGTTGCCAGACTTAGCACACACACAAAAGAATGCCAGGTAAATAAGAATTTCTCATAGACAACAGATTATTTTTTTAGGATGTGTGTCTCATGCAATATTTGGTACACACTTATACTGAAATGTATTTAACTATATATTTTTATACTATGTGTTTAGGAAAATATGCTAAATACATTACATAATATGTATAAACATTATTAATAAATATACGTGTATCAGGAATATACGTTTGGTATACTAAATGTATATGTGTGTATGTGTGTGTGTTTCTTGTTTCTCTGAAATTTGAATTTGACTGAATGTCCTGTATTTTTTCTGGTAACTAGCCAAGAATGAATTTATGTGGAGGGAGGAAGGGCAACCTGTAGATGAATGGAAGAATGCGTGACGCTCTCAGTACTCAGATACTCATTTCTGTTCTTTTGAATGTCTTCCTATCTATATATTTTAAACTCCACTCGTAAAAACCTGGATAGTTTTTTTTTTTTTTTGTAATACAATTTCTCTCTGTTTTGTTTCTGGTAAACTCAAGTACAGTTTTGTCTGTGACTTTTCTCCCAAGCCATCAGCTTTCTTAACAGATTTTAAAAAGAAACAGCCAATCACTTAGATCATGGAATTCAGTTAAAGCTGCTGCCCTTTATGTCTATGGAACCTTTCCTTTTGAGAAGCTTAATGTTTTTATATTGTTGTTGTTGTTCAGTTGGTAAGTGGTGTCTGACTGCGACCCCATGAACTGCAGTGTGCCAGGCTTCCCTGTCCTTCACTATCTCCCTGAGTTTGCTTAAACTCATGTCCATTGAGTCAGTGATGCTATCCAACCATCTCATCCTCTGTCGTCCCCTTCCCCTCTTGCCCTCAATCTTTCCCAGCATCAGAATCTTTTCCAGTGAGTCAGCTCTTTGCAGCAGGTGGCCAAAGTAAACTTCTTTTAATAGGCAAATTTGTGCTTTGTCATTTTGGCAGAGAGGTTTACTTTCTGACTGGAGACCAGGCTGAGTAGGACTGTTGGGTGGGGCAGAAATATGGAATTCATGATGCCACTGATACACCACCCTGTGCAAAGCCTGCTGGAAGCCTCCTGGAGACTTCACTTCTGGATAAGCATTTTACAACCACCATCCTATAGGACACACACCCCCCAACAGTCTGTGTGTCTGTTACATTTAGATTTTGGGTCAAAGGACTCAATCCCCAATGAGGGACTTGATCCCTTATAAAATTCCTAGTAACACTGCTTGGCCCTTGTTGAGCTTGTTTCCTCACTCCACTGTGGAATCCCATCCAAAACAGGACTGACTCGGATCTAGATATGCTCTCCTTGGTCCTGACGTGCTTAGTCTGGGAGGAGAGGAAGTCAAATGTATTAGTTTCCCAGGGCTGCTCTAACAAGTCACCACGAACGGGGTGGCTTCAACAACAGAAATGTATTGTCTCTGTTCTGGAGGCTAGACTTCTGAAATCAAGCTGTCAGCAAAGTTGGTTCCTTCTGAGAGCTGTGAGGAAAGGATCACTCCAGGATCTGTCCTTGGCTCGTAGATGGCGTTTCCCCCTGGTGTCTCTTCACACTGTCTCCCCTCTATACATGTCTGTCTGTGTCCAAAGTTCTTCTTTTTATAGGGATACCAGTTCATATTGAATTAGAACCCACCCTAATGACATCACTGGAGGAGGGAATGGCAAACCACTGAAGTGGTTTCAGTATTCTTGCCTTGAGAACCCCACGAACAGTATGAAAAGGCAGAAAGATAGGACACAAAGATGAACTCCCCAGCTTGGTAGGTGCCCAATATGCTACTGGAGATCAGTGGAGAAATAACTCCAGAAAGAATGAAGGGATGGAGCCAAAGCAAAAACAAATCCAGCTGTAGATGTGACTGTTGATGGAAGTAGAGTCCGATGCTGTAAAGAGCAATATTGCATAGGAACCTGGCATGTTAGGTCCATGAATCAAGGCAAATTGGAAGTGGTCAAAAAGGAGGTGACAAGAGTGAACATCGACATTCCTAGGAATCAGCGAACTAAAATGGACTGGAATGGGTTAAGTTAACTCAGATGACCATTATATTTATTACTGTGGGTAAGAATCCCTTAGAAGAAATGGAGTAGCCATCACAGTTAACAAAAGTCCGAAATGCAGTACTTGGATGCAATCTCAAAAACAACAGAATGATCTCTGTTCATTTCCAAGGCAAACCATTCAATATCACGGTAATCCAAGTCTACGCCCTGACCAGTAATACTAAAGAAGCTGAAGTTGAACAGTTCTGTGAAGAACTAAAAGATCTTCTAGAATTAACACCCAAAAGAGATGTCCTTTTCATTATAGGGGACTGGAATGCAAAAGTAGGAAGTCAAGAAACACCTGGAGTAACAGGCAAATTTGGCCTTGGGAGTACAGAATGAAGCAAGGCAAAGGTTAATAGAGTTTTGCCAAGAGAATGCACTGGTCATAGCAAACACTCTCTTCCAACAACACAAGAGAAGACTCTACACATAGACATCACCAGATGGTCAATACCGAAATCAGATTGATTATATTCTTTGCAGCCAAAGATGGAAAAGCTCTATACAGTCAGCAAAAACAAGACTGGGAGCTGACTGTGGCTCAGATCATGGACTCCTTATTGCCAAATTCAGACTTAAATTGAAGAAAGTAGGGAAAAGCACTTGACCATTCAGGTATGACCTAAATCAAATCCCTTACGATTATACAGTGGAAGTAACAAATAGATTCAAGAGATTAGAGCTGATAGACAGAGTGCCTGAAGAACTATGGACAGAGGTGCGTAATATTGTCCAGGAGGTAGTAAGCAAGACCATCCCTAAGAAAAAGAAAAGCAAAAAGGCAAAATGGTTGTTTGAGGAGGCCTTACAAATAGCTATGAAAAGAAGAGAAGTGAAAGGCAAAGGAAAAAAGGAAAGATATACCCATTTGAATGCAGAGTTCCAAAGAATAGCAAGGAGAGATAAGAAAGCCTTCCTCAGTGATCAATGCAAAGAAATAGAGGAAAACAATAGAATGGGAAAAACTAGAGATCTCTTCAAGAAAATTAGAGAAACCAAGGGAACTTTTCATGCAATGATGGACACAATAAAGTACAGAAATGGTATGGACCTAACAGAAGCAGAAGATATTAAAAAGAGGTGGCAAGAATACACAGAAGAACTATACAAAAAAGATCTTCATGACCCAGATAACCACGATGATGTGATCACTCACCTAGAGCCAGACAACCTGGAATATGAAGTCAAGTGGGCCTTAGGAAGCATCACTATGGACAAAGCTAGTGGAGGTGATGGAATCCCAGCTGAGCTATTTCAAATCCTGAAAGATGATGCTGTGAAAGTGCTGCACTCAATATGCCAGCAAATTTGGAAAACTCAGCAGTGGCCACAGGACTGGAAAAGGTCAGTTTTCATTCCAATCCCAAAGAAAGGCAATGCCAAAGAATGCTCAAGTTACCGCACAATTGCACTCATCTCACATGCTAACCAAGTAATACTCAAAATTCTCCAAGCCAGGTATGTGAACAGTATGTGAACTGTGAACTTCCAGATGTTCAAGCTGGATTGAGAAAAGGCAGAGGAACCAGAGATCAAATTGCCAACATCTGCTGGATCATCGAAAAAGCAAGAGAATTCCAGAAAAACGTCTACTTCTGTTTTATTGAAGCCTTTGACTGTGTGGACCACAACAAACTCTGGAAAATTCATAAGAGATGGAAATACCAGACCACCTGATCTGCCTCCTGAGAAATTTGTTTGCAGGTCAAGAAGCAACAGTTAGAACTGGACATGGAACAACAGACTGGTTTCAAATAGGGAAAGGAGTACGTCAAGGCTGTATATTGTCACCCTGCTTATTTAACTTCTATGTAGAGTACATCATGCAGATAAGGTAATGGCACCCAACTCCAGTACTCTTGCCTGGAAAATCCCATGGATGGAGGAGCCTAGAAGGCTGCAGGCCATGGGGTCGCTGAGGGTCGGACACGACTGAGAGACTTCACTTTCACTTTTCGGTTTCACGCTTTGGAGAAGGAAATGGCAACCCACTCCAGTGTTCTTGCCTGGAGAATCCCAGGGACAGGGGAGCCTGGTGGGCTGCCGTCTATGGGGTCGCACAGAGTCGGACACGACTGAAGTGACGCAGCAGCAGCAGCAGCAGCAGAGTACATCATGAGAAATGCTGGATTGGATGAAGCACAAACTGGAATCAAGATTGCTGGGAGAAATATCAATAACCTCAGATATGCAGATGACACCACCCTTGTGGCAGAAAGTGAAGAACTAAAAAGCCTCTTGATGTAAGTGAAAGAGGAGAGTGAAAAAGTTGGCTTAAAGCTCAACATTCAGAAAACTAAGATCATGGCATCTGGTCCCATCACTTCATGGGAAGTAGATGGGGAAACAATGGAAACAGTACAAGACTTTATTTTTTTGGCCTCTAGAATCACTGTAGATGGTGACTGCAGCCATGAAATTAAAAGACACTTGCTCCTTGGAAGAAAAGCTATGACCAACCTAGACAGCATATTAAAAAGCAGAGAAATTACCAACAAAGGTCTGTCTAGTCAAGGCTATGGTTTTTCCAGTAGCCATGTATGGATGTGAGAGTTGGACTATAAAGAAAGCTGAGCACCAAAGAATTGATGCTTTTGAACTGTGGTGTTGGAGAAAACTCTTGAGAGTCCCTTGGACTGCAAGGAGATCCAACCAGTCAATTCTAAAGGAAATCAGTCTTCAATATTCATTGGAAGGACTGATGCTGAAGCTGAAGCTCCAATACTTTGACCACCTGATGAGAAGAACTGACTCATTTGGAAAGATCCTGATGCTAGGAAAGATTGAAGGTGGGAGGAGAAGGGGACGACAGAGGATGTATAGTTTGATGGCACCACTAACTCAATGGACGTGAGTTTGGGTGAACTCTGGGAGTTTGTGATGGGCAGAGAGGCCTGGTGTGCTGCAGTCCACGGGGTGGCAAAGAGTCGGACACAACTGAGCAACTGAACTGAACTGAACTAATGATGTCACTTTACTGTGATAGACCCTATCTCAAATAAGGTCATGTTCTGAGGAAGTAGGGGTTAGGATTTCAATATATTTTGAAAGTATATTCAACCTGTGTGTGTGTGTGTGTGTGTGTGTGTGTGTTAGTCACACAGTCGTGTCCAACTCTTTGTGACCCATGGGCTGTGGCCCACCAGGCTCCTTTGTCCATGGAATTCTCTAGGCAAGAATACTGGAGTGAGTAGCCATTTCCTTCTCAGGAGATCTTCCCAACCCAGGGATCAAACCCAGGTCTCCTGCTGTGGGCAGATTGTTTACCGTCTGAACCACCAGGGAAGCCCCAGTTCAACCCATAACACCAAGAAAACCCCGCTGAATGAAAGTGCAATTCATTGGTACCTGAAAGATGACTGGGGGCGAGGGGCATCCCATCTGGACCTTGATAGCCAGCATTTTGGCTGCCAGGCTGGAGCTATGGTTAGGAAGCTCCCCAAACCCAGGAAGTGCTGGCTTCCTGGGAGAGCCCACTGTTCCCATCAGATGCTTAAACTTGGTCAAAGAAACCAGCTGAGCTCCTAACAGGAGAGGTGCTTTCCTCTCCACATATGAGCCTTTATGTGGTAGAGATGCTCGCCCCAGGGAGGGGGTTCTTGTCTTCCCCAGGGCAGAGGCCCACTTGTCTTCTTTCACTGCAGGTGAAAACAGGACCCTGAGCAGAGCATCCTCCATGGATTTGTCCAACACACGTGACACCCAAGTTCACTGGGGAACTGGGAATTGGTCCAGGAAAGAAAAACAAGGGCAGGCATTTGGAGGACTTGAGGTAAAATTTTAATAATGTGTAGTAAATGTTTATCATAATTTGGGTCTCATAAAACCCTGCCTCCCTGGACTGTATGTTCTTACTTGGATGATAGAACTCTAATGCAGTGCTGTGTTCTGACATATACAATTGAAATCTGAAGATTCAAAACAATGCTTTGCCTAATTCTTTCTGAGTATAGTCACTGTAGAGTTTCAAACTCAGGCTTTGGTCACCTTGTTGTTCCGTAAGATTTTAATATTCTAATTAGTAACAGGAAATCTTTCAGGTAAGTGGGAGAATCCCAGTTCCTCCAGTGATTTATAGAGACAAAAAGAATCCAGTCAATCACTCTGTAGTTTCCAGAGAACCATCACCTGTCCAGTAGCTGCTAAGTTCAGAGTGAAATCAGGCTAATAGCACATGCGGTCTCCCAGCATTACTGGTCCTCCGGGAGAGTCTCCAGGCCCCACCAATGCTAACTTGGTAGTCAGGGCCATCACGTCCTGCCATGTTTGGAAAGATTTTTGACAACCCTCTGCCCCCAGGCCCAATTTTGAATGGTCCTTCTTGCCAAAGTGAGATCTGTTGTCTTACTATGTTGGGGATATGAGTTTTCAATTTCCCTACAATATTAATGTACTGAAGGTGCAAAATTTGATATGTGAACAAATGGGATGGAGAATGGCTTCAGGGAGGAAGTCCCCATTCTGTGACGGCCAGTGCCATTTGGGGCTTTGGAGGTAGTTTGTAAAATGAATTGGACTCTGTCCTTAAAAATAAAGTTATTTGGCAAAGTGAGGAAGCCTTGATCCAGCAGAGAGCCCTTAACACCCTTCTGTACACCTTTAAAGATGTTGGAAGCTATGACTGCTAATCAGTGCCTACAGATCATTTAAATCATCAGTTTCTTGATCCATGGTGAGCACGTTAATAATGTTCCTTCATGCATTTTAGGTGAAAAGAGATTTCGGGTGGAAGACTAATCGAATCGCTTGTGTGCACGGGCGCCGCCGCCCTTTTTCCTGCCTTCCCTCTTCGGCCCCCTCCTTCAACATGTACCCCCATGCTTTTGTGAGTCAGTTCTGCCCCAGGGTACCCACTCACCTTCCCGTGCACAACATATGCTTTCTTCCTGTCAGTTCATTTCTTTTTTCTCCTCCTGACATACATTCATACCTGTGTCCCATCATTTAATTGTTCTGTGTCATGGTATACATTTTATCTTAATTTTCTTGTCTACCATCTTATCCACCTGCAATGCAGGAGACCCTGGTCTACCATCTTACATCTAGCTTTTCTTTAGCAAACACATGCTTGTTTTATTCTGATACTGTGCTCTTGATTGTGTCTTCTACTCAGTTTGCCATTATTACAGTTTTTCTTTTTTTCTGTTGCTTTGGTTTTTCTCTCCCAGTGGTGGAAGTGAAACTGAAAGTCACTCAGTCGTGTCTGGCTCTTTGCGACCCCATGGTCTGTACAGTCCATGGAATTCCCCAGGCCAGAATACTAGAGTGGGTTGCCATGCCCTGCTCCAGAGGATCTTCCCAACCCAGGGATCAACCCCAGGTCTCCCGCATTGCAGGTAGATTCTTTACCAGCTGAGCTACAAGAGAAGCCCAAGAATACTGGAGTGGGTCACCTATCCCTTCTCCAGGGGATCTTCCCGACTCAGGAATCGAACTGGGGTCTCCTGCATTGCAGGTGGATTCTTTACCAACTGAGCTATGAGGGAAGCCCACTCCCAGGGGTGTGGAAACCAAATCGCAGGTGCTGAAACTGATCAACATCGCCAGCAGCCCTGGTACCAGCAGCCCTGTTGCCATACCTCCCAGGCTCTTCACCAGTGAGCTCTCTAGTTCTTGCGAGAGCAGGTGTGATCAATCCCCATCTGGCCCCCTCCAGCCTGTTTCCAGAAATTTGGGTGGGTCATTCCCACCTGGCAATATGTTTAGTCTCCTTCCCTGAAGCTGAATGTGCCTACAGGGGTCCTGCTCTTCTCCAGTGCCCCTCTGTAGGGCTTGTGGGGGAACAGCTCAGAAGTCACCTGCAGGGCTGGTGGGCAGAGCAGGCAGGTTGATGAAGAAACTGGTAAATGAAGTGTATGGTGTGTGGGGAGTTGTTCTTCTGGATTATTTTGAATAAGGCGCTTCTCTAATGTCTTGTGCTCAAAAGGCACGTTATTGAAATTGTTAAGATTGCTGCAAAACAGATGCTCCAGGTTTGGTGAAGTCAATTCTGTTTTTTCCTTTTTAAAATTTTGGATTGATGATCTTCTAAAGAGGTACTGGAATGATGTTTCTGACTACTTTTTGAGAGTCTCTAGTCTTCCCCAGGGAATGTAATATGCCTTTTTTCCCCCCTCTGACTGTCTTCAAGATTTCCTTTTCATCTTTTATTTTCAGCAGTTTGAAAATGATATATCTAGGTATGATGTTTTTGTTTTCTGCTTGATGTTTCTGAGCTTTTGGATTTGTGGTTTGGTGTCTGTTATGAATTTTGAAAAATTCTCAGTCATTAGTGCTTCCAGTATTTCTTCTGCCTCATTCTCTCTCTTCTCCTTCTTATATTTCAATTGCTATATTAGACCACTTTATATTGTCTCGTTTTAAATATAAAACATATATACATTGTGAGTAAAGGATGAAAAATAAATATGCAAACACTAAAGAAAGCTGGAATAGCTATATTATATTAATAGCTGAAAAATTAGACTTTAATATAAGGTATATTGTCAGGGATAAATAGTGATGTTACATAATGATAAAGGGATCAATCTTCTAAGAAGACATAGCAATCCTAAATATCTGTGTATCTAAGGCAGTACTTAAAAATACATGAGGAAGACTACTGGAACTGCAAGGAGAAAGAAAAAAAAAATGGAGAAAGAGACTTCAACAATTATAGGTGGAGACTTCAAGGACTGATAGAAAAAGTAGACAGAAAACAGTAGACAAAAAAGATCTGAATAATATCAATATTGACCTAATTGATGTTTATAGAATACTCAGAAAGAGCAGAAAACACATTTTTTCCCCCAACACATTTATTTCCAACAAAATATTCACCAAGGTAGACCATACAGTGGCTCATAAAGAAAACCTTAACAGGCTTAAAATGGAAACCTCTTCTTGGTTCCTGGAGTTTTGGCTTGTGGGCAGGAGTGGTGGTGCTGCCTACAGAGTGTGCATGGCATCCTTGCTGGGCCAGTGGGATGGAGGGCAGGTGGGCAGGTTAAAAAAATAAAGGGAATCTCACAAAGTATGTTCTTAAAGTATACTAGAATTAAGCTAGCAATCAGTAACAGTAAGATATCTGGAAAATTCCCAAATATTTGGCAATTAACACACTTCTCTGTAATCTATGGGCTTCAAGAAGCTATAGATGTTGGTCTGTTGTTAAGCTGAGCCGAGAATGGTGCCTGGCACACAGAAGGCACTCACTGCATACTGTTGAGTGGATGAAGGAGTAAACATTTCCGGTCATTTCACTTATCATAAGTTAGGGGAAGGGCATTCCAAAATTAGTAATCTTTGAGCACCTGATATACCAGACAGCTCAAAAAGTGCCTATTTAGTATAAAATCCCTGTAAAAATAGGGATGTACTAGACACAGAATGGGTAACGTCAGTTATTCCAGATCAGGACCCCAAAATAGATCCAACGCTGTCTCTGCTTTCAAGGAACTCTTTTCTCCTCACTCAGAGATAGGGTTAGAGTCACTGAACTCTTAATCTAGAAAACTAGATGTTCACAAGTGTTTAATGAGTTAGTATCTCTCATTCATTTATTCATCATTTAACAAACATTTATGGAGTGCCCACTATATGACAGGCACTGTTCTAGGCACTACA